>NC_067223.1:3916875-4528750 GCF_019924925.1 Ctenopharyngodon idella | reverse complement strand
TGGGGTGAACTCAATCATACAGTAATGCCTCTTAAACCCACTCTTTGCAATCAGAGCTGGGCAATTCCAGGAAAAAAATGATGTTGAAGGAATGCTGCTCTTAATCCCTGACAGCTTCTCAACATGGTCCTTTAAATGTTGCACAATACAAGAATGAACTTCTTGTACTACATGTACACATTAATCTAATACTAATGTACAGTTTAACATAATAATGACTCTCTCTAACAGTAATTTAGAGTAAACATGAAATCACAATTGACCCTATTTAGTTTCTTATTACATGTACTTGGTCTTTATTGTTCATGATTCATCAGTGTATGTTTTTCCAGAATCTTGTGGAATGCTAAAACGACTTTAGGCTGACATCATCTAGGCCTTGTGGAGTATTGGTTAATGTTGAGAAGCTATTATTTTAGACTACTGTTATAGGCAATGCAGCCTTTTCTAAAATCTTGCCAATAGTAAACGCAGTAGTTTAATTCTGTTTCAATTCTGTTTAGTTTTCGATCTGGTTATTGTTTTGCATGTAAAATGGATGTGTGAATATGAACATTTTTAAACATGAAACGTGTTTTCCCAAAGGCTGTCTCTGCTATATGTGGTACAATAGCAGCAAATAGGATCTTCGTGGAAAGGGAAGAGGGATTCTTCTCAGGTTGGCCTACAGGAGCCTGAGCCAAAATGCCCAGATGCTTATTAAATGCCGCTTTGGCTCACAGTCGGCTGTAAATTGAACATGTGAGCGTAATTCTGAAAGTCTGTTTGTTGTGTTCAAACACAGACAGTCCTTCTGCTACCCTTCCTTATCTGTACACATTCCTGAGATCAGGCTTTCATAGCTGCCCATCCGCCCCGCCCTGTCCTGTCCTGAGGCACATACGTACAATGGTAAATGGGGCTAATGTGTTTGAGCATGTGAAGAAATGCAAAGCTTATATGGTTTTTTAAAAACAATTCTTTTGTTAAAATTTTAGGGTTTTAGGTGTTTAGGTCGTCATAAAGAAAAAAAAAAGTTGTTAAATTGTATATAACTTAACACGGAAAGGGTTAGCAAGTGATTTTTTTTTTTTCCACTTAAATCATGTTATCACATTGTGATAACTATACTCCTATAAACACTGTAACCCAGTTTTTTTTTTTTTTTGAAAAAAGAGAGACAAGTAGAAAGTTATTGCTGTCAATTGAGTTTAACAAGAATATTCTTTTAGGGGGGTTGGGGTCATTCCGAGGGCAGCCATACAGAAAGCTAACTTACAAAGAAAGATAGTACCTACAAAAAAGGCAGCAGTCAGGTCACATTCAGTAAAATTTTTACAGTGCTGGATGTGTCTCAACTGATTTCTCGTTCCAAACAGCTGTCAAGGTTATCAAAAAATTGCAGGCCCCATGTGTGTTGTCTTGTCTTTTGTTCTTGTGTATCTGCTCGCTGTACCCGATTTATGCCTTGTTTCCTAAATGACCTTAAAATAACCTCACCATGTCTCTTGGGATCGTACAGCTTAAGAGCTATGCTCCCTTGATGAGGCCATTCACAAGTCTGTGGGACTGAAGCTACAGCAATTATGTCTCCAGTGGCGGTTTGCAGCATTTTTGTCACAGTTTTTTCTTTAAATCAATACCAAGTTTTAGCCAGCATCCAAAAAAATCATGGCTTTTTGAAGAGCACCTGTTGAGATGAGCGTGACAGGGTGAAGCAAGATGCAAGAAGCAGAGGAAGAGAGAACTAATGTAGAAGTCTCTCCAGGATCTGCAGACAGTTATGTAAGTACCCACAACCTGTCAAAGCCAGAAAATCCCTTAAGAAGAACCAGGGTCTGAGATGAGAAGAGAGGACTCAAACACCTCCAAGTCAGACAGGGAACCTCACAAGAAAGCTGTCGATGAGTACAGATGTTCTACAAGTGCTCCAGGCCTCTCAAACCTAAGCTCTAGCGGCCTAGAAGGAAGAAAACATACATTGGTAAGTGATTATGATAGTGACCATTGACATAATATGGAAACCATGATCCCTTGATATCATACTTCCAATGACTTCATAAACCTATAAGGAACCAATTTGGCCTTTCCATACATTGATTTGCTCTGTGTATTGGAGCGTAGCTGTACAGGTAATGGCCATATTGAATACTCCCTTCATATTTAGAGCTAAACGTCATCATTAACTCTTAGTTATTAGAGCAGACCTAAAGGAGGTTGCTAAGGAACAAAAAAGAAACTTCAGAATGTGCAGTTATTTCTGATTTCCGCGTCACAGCTTTTCACACCTCCGAAGAACAATGGCCGAGAATTTGGAGAGGAGACAAGGAGGAGATAATGTGTGATGTTGCCATGGAGTCTTGAATGGAATCACAGTATACTACCATTACCAATGTGAGATGGACAGCACATAAACAAACACTCAATACTGTGTTTCAAACATGAGAACAGAAAGCTTTTAAAGCTGACACTGTATGATGCCCTACACCGTTTCATTATCTGCTAAATTTTGCGCCTTCTGTTGCTTTCACTCTTTCACATCCCCTCTCTCTATCTTCCATTCTCTATGTCTTATCTCCTTTGCTCTGTTCCTCTTCCTCTCCCAAAGCGAGTAGCATATTGGAAATGTCAACCCCTTTCTGCACTGGCCTTTTGCCTTGGGGCACATTACAATGTCCAGGTCACACCATCTCCCCAGAGAGGCTGAAGAAATCATTCTAGCATGATTTTATTCTCAGTGAGAGCCAGCTGAAATAGAGAGAGAGAGAGAGAGAGAGAGAGAGAGAGAGAGAGAGAGAGAATATTCTAGAGACTGACATTATGTCGACAACAGCCAGAAAGACAGCTACCTTGGGTGGGGTAGTTACTACATTTATACTTTTACATTTGTGCATTTGGTGCTTTTATCCAAAGTGACTTACAGTGCATTCTTGCATTTGAACCCATGATATTGCTGTTGCTAGTACAATTATCTAGTAGATAATCATGGGTTCAAATGAGCTAAAGGGATATTATAATAGATACTAGTCTCAGACGACACTCCCAGACAGACACACTGTCTGGCATATAAACCATACAAACATGACAACCTACCTTTTGAAGGCTTTTTAAACTTTTATTTTCAGAGATTTCAAACAAGGCTTTGTCAAGCCAAAATTCAAAGTTTTTGAATGTCTTGACAATTTCAAAATGGCACTTATACAAATGATTTGGAATTCATTTTAATTTTACTTCCTTACATTCCAATTTGAACTGAGTTCTGCATTCTGTTTGCTACCTCAATTCAAATTCATTACGCATTGAAAAAATAATTTGGAATTTAAAATGCTTTTGGATGGGCAGAAATTGTAGACACATTTTTCATTATTCTTTTTAGTTCTGCACAGCTAGTAGAAGAACCAAACTGCATTTTATGTTTTGTTTTGTTTCCTTTTGTTTTGTTTATTATTGTTGTTCAAATAATTCACATAAGGCTACCCAGTGGTTGAAGTGGAAAATTAAAAGTGCCGGTACTCCCGTTGCTCAGTTCAAAACATGTTCCTGAAGAAGGGAGGGCGCAGTGGGCTTCCGTGCATGCAACATGTTGGAAGTGCCGGTACGCAAGGAAAACTGGCGGTACGCTAAAAGTAAAAATAAAGAAGTGCTGGTACTGTGTACCGGCACATAGCGGCCCATTTCAAGCACTGAGCCTACCGCTAAACAAAAATAAATACACAAACAAACAAACAAAACAGTATTTGACCACTTTATTTTGGTCAGATGGTCACTTCCATGGAATTGGATGGTTTTTACCCAAAATAAGATAAAAAAGTGTACAAAAGTGAATGCTTATAGTCCGGGGTTTGGCTGCGAGACTAGGTACAAAATCAGGTGTACATCTTCACCTTGAATACAGTAACATTATAGCTAAGTGCTAATAATCAGTTACTGTAAACATACAGTCGCTGGTTCTGTATTCAGCAAAAACAAATACTGTAGGCATCTCAATCTACAGGCGATGTGTGGTAGGGCCTGCTGAGCTGAATGTTCCTCACCAAAGGGCAGGCTATCAGCAGGAAATAAACAAGCCAAGTAAATCTTTTCACAAGCTCTCTCTGGATATATGGTCATACCATTCAGTGGGGGACAAGAGACTTGACCACTTCCCCCCAGTAACTGGGTTTTACTACACTGTGCCCTGTGAACAGTGTTTTATGTTCACCTTAGCTACCTCACAGTGTGTGGTGAGCTCCTGTGTCTTTTCTACTCAAAGCCCATGGTGCAATCAACACAAACTGCCTTCCTCAGGCCCCAATTGGTAAGACAGCATGCAGGCTCACCTGTAAAGGCCCGCATTTAGAGATGAAAAGAGGACAGGCATCTGCAGGGCATCCACTCTGTGTAATGACCGCCAGCATAAGGATGCACATGAAAGTCTCAGTCACTCGCCCAGGCCCCTGAGTGAAGCTTTTACTGGGCCTAGGCTTGCTTTGATCCCCTCCCTTGGAGAGGCCAGGAGGAAAATCGCATTAAAAAGGTGAGGGCGGAAATCTGATTGGCTTTGTGTAAAAATCTGTAATGCCAAGCCTCCATTTTGTTGCTGTCGCACATTGTGTAGGCTTAATGAAGCCCAATGATGCCGGTGCTGAGAGAGTGCCAGCACAATGCCCGTATGGTGAAGCGCATAACATTCAATAGGAGTCAACTTGACCTTGTTACAACTGGATGGATGCTTATTTGTGACGAAGTCATTTCTGACAGTTGATTTGTGTCACTTCTGTTTTATGTGACAGGAAATGAAGGAAAGATTTGTTTTCTCAGAAATGAGTTGCAGGATCATTATGTAGTGTTTATACTGCAACTCAAATAAAAGGATTGCACCTAGCATGTTGTTTGTTTGATATGACTGCAGTATTATGGGGATAGTTTAATAAAAAAATTACAAAGTGGTAATTTGCTCACCAGATATACTGGTCAAACTTTATATTTATATAAAATTAAATCAGCGGTTACTGTTAACTAAAACTAATATTCCCTGATTGAAATAAAAAATAAATATTACACAAGCAACTATTAGAAATTGGAAATGTTATGTTGATAGTGAATAAATATTTTTTTGGACAAACTATTCCTTTAATAATGTAGAGCGGCACCATATATCCTCTGATGTTTCCATTTGGTGATAATTGCTATGAGTTTAACCATATCAGTAAGATTTACTAGTGTAATCAAGGCTATTGTTCTGATCTTGCTGGTCAAGGACACTAATGAACAGGTGATAAAGATCAAAGTGGTGTGTTCAGCTCTTGTCTTCCTGTCATAGCGTTTGATGGTGCCGGTGCTGACGCTCCTTGTACTTTGTCACAAGGTTACAAGAGGAGGAGCAGATGCATGTATGGATAGCACACCAAATCAATGTATTAGTTCCTTCAGCCTGTGAGCCATATTCAAGACCCCCTCCCCACTGCTGTTCTCCTCCAATCAGGCAGTGAGATGGAAAAATGGCACTGTTAGCTCCCAGCTAAGAGATGCCACTCATGCCATGCATGGGCAGTATGGGCCCATCCTAATCGTCGCTATGGATACCTCCTTACTTCCCCAGTTGGAAAGGCGTGCCCACACAAATGCACGAATGAAATTGAGTAGAAACAGTAGACTTTGCATGCACAACTCGTCATTATGCGCTCTCCCACACATCTGTTTGACATCTGTGATCATATTTTTTTTTTTCAAACCACATTTTACCAATTCCAAACCACATCAATCTTAATAACTACTATTAATTTTGTATTTAATCATTTATAAGTGATATATAATTGTTCATGAAGGCTGGGAATGAAAAACGCTGGTAACACTTTATTTTAGGGTCTTTTAACTAGTTGCTTGTTAGCATACATATTACTAGAATATTGGCTATTTATTAGTACTTATTAAGCACATATTAATGCCTTATTCTGCATGACCTTATTCTACATTCTTAATCCTACCCAATACCTAAACTTAACAGCTACCTTACTAACTATTAATAAGCAGTAAATTAGGCGTTTATCGCAGGGAAAGTCGTAATTAATAGTGAATATGTGTTCCCTATACTAAAGTGTTACCAGATTTAACTCAGAATGAAAAGTCAAAAATTATTAAATGCCCATGAGAAGGATGCAATACTAGAGATTACAAAGTTAAAGCATGACCAAATGGACAGCAAATGCTCATTGAGTCAGCAGGGTCAGACAAAAACAGGTGGAGAGGAAAAGACACATGTCAACTGCAAAAGAATAAGGTGAGAAATTAAGCGTGAAACCATCAGGAACCCTTTAGTCTCTTTTTTATATGCTTTATAGACAGACAGATTGAGAGGGACTCTTGAAGGACCGGCACCACATCCTCTTGTACCACTGTTTGAAGAATTTATCTTCCAGAATCTGGCAGTAAGTTTTGGGAGTTCATTTTTAGTCCATCTCTGCAAAATGGACTTCAGGGTAGGAGATGGACTAAAAATTAACTCCCACACCTTACTGTCAGATTCTGGAAGATAAATTCTTCAAACAGTGATACAAGAGGATGTGGTGCTCACTTAGTGAGGATCCATCTTGCAGCATGGGAATGAGAATGCTACTTTGTCCTTTACAGACACAATAGCTGAGTGCAAACTCCAAAAAGCTGGAGAAATGAATTGGAAAAAATACAGGATGAGACTTCATTGCTAACACCAGCGCATCCTCTGAATCACCCCATAGTGACCAGTATCTGACTGATTTTTCAAAGCAGAATTCAAAAGTTTGTTGTATTATTCTAAAGGTGCTTCATTTTGTGCCAAATTGATCTCAGTCAGCCATTTATGCACAGTGGTTTGGTGATGCCTTCAAATTTCATAAAGTGTTAATATAGCGTACCGCTCCTCATTTTTGTAAACGAGCAGTGCTTGTGAATTGGCTGTGAAATTGGCCATGCAGCTGAGCCTATTTCTCCCCAAACCCATGGATAATGATCGCTTAAGATGAAACTAGTGAGAAAAACATTGTTAGAAGCTGACTCCTAATGCACTTCATTTACATATCTTTTATCAAAGGACACAACTGAAGATGAGTTGGTAATCTTGAACTTAAAGCTCTACCCTTCAGAAGCTGCATTTTACTGCTGCTTTCCGATGGCCGTTCTTTCATTTTCTGTCTCACTTTTTCTCTTTCTCTGAAAATGGAGTTCGGGGACCACAGTTCTGTCACAATTGATCAGCATTCAAGCTTTATTTTCCCATCCATTGACATCCATATTCATACTCATCAGCCGTTGGACAAGCGCTCTAGGAAAGTTTATGTATGTGGTAGAATAACAATCACTTTACTTCACATCACCCCTACAGCAGGGTCCAAAGCTCAGCAGAAACGGAGAGGTAGGTTATGAAAATCTGCCATTCTTGGACATGACAGCGCCCACTGTCAGGTGGCCCAGACCTAGTGGAGCGGAAATCTTGTCTCCCCAAACAACAACACGCCTCGTATTCTTTGCCGTGTCTGATGATGCCCTTTGCCAGGAGACCAATCCACCAGGGATGATTTGACACATCCTGTTTAATCTCCTTTGTACTGCCTGGCAAGTCCCTGGAAAAAATGTGATTTGGATACAATGTAGCTGTTTCAGTGACAAAATGGTGACTCGGTGGAGCCAGGTTTGGCATGGGAGGTAGATGTGGTGATTCCAGGCTTTCGGGCGAAGGATGTAGGCACCCAACTCGAATGGATTTATTCCTGCAAAGCTTTTGGCAATAACAGTGGGAGTCATGCAGAGGGTTGGAGCAAGTATTTCCCTGATGCACCTCCTGCCAGGTGGTTTGGAGATGGCTGTTATCCAGTCATCCTCTAGCACGCCTTCCCTCCCGCCCAGGCTAGAGATCTCCCTACACTGTGTCCTTGTATTTAAAGTGAAGCATCTCATTTCTGAACCGCTAGTGCACTAAACAAAATTGCCAAAATAATAACAATTTCGACAAAGCATGAAATGTTACTGAGCTTTAAGATTTTCTTCCATTCCATTTTAGGAAGGTATTCATGGTCATTTATTTTATTTACAACCTTAAAATACTATATTTTATGGTGTAACTTCATGATTGATCTGGGTTTTGTCGTCTCAGTCGGTGTTTATGTAAATGCTGTGTAGGCTTTTACTGTATATTTCAATATAAGTTAAAGAATCAAAGTTTTATTGGGTTTTCAACAGTTGCTCCAAGAATTATATCATATTTGATTGTCATTCTGGTACATCATTGATTCTGGAATTTGCTGTCTGGATCGACTTTCCTGAAATCTCTTTCCCCTTAACAATTTTCAATCACATTGACTGTGTTTTTGATTTGTACTTCTGCCCCTTTAATGCATGTCTAATCTCTTTTTGATTTAATATTGGTTATCTTTTCTAAATTTTTGCATAAAGGATTGTCTCAAGGCTTACATTAGTTTTGTTTCCTACAAAAATCCTTTTCTTAACAAAATCCTTTTCCATAAATATTTTTTTTTTTTTTTTTTTCTGTTAAAATCCTTGAAGCAAAATACATTTCTGTGAGAAGCAACACTGCATAAGATATTGAGATTTGTTTTCAGAGAATGTATCTTTAATACGGATGCATTTTGTCTTTCTGCACTGGCCCCCCCTTCTTTCAAGTGTGAAGTTAAAAACAAGTTTAAAAAAAATAATACACATTTCCAAAAATTCATTAAATTTTTTTTTTATCAATGCTTCACTGTATTCACGTCATGGCTTTGAAGCTCAGATGGAATTACTGTATTTCAAATTTGTCTTCAGCTTGTGTATGCTTTCTTCAGTTTCCCACACGTTTCCACTCTTGTTCTTTAACATACTATATTATCAAATGCAACACCTTGTATTAAGCAACATGGAAGTTGTCAAGGGTTAACGACAAAGATTATTACCAAATCATGATAAAAGCCAGGTCTCTCTCATGTTATGCCCTCCTAGACTTTTTTATTTGTGATTATTTGTGAGAGTTTTCCAATCATTCTCTTGGATATGTAGTCCATTTAGAAGCCTCCACCAGTCTTTCAGGATAGCATTCATTTGTCCCTAATGGATGTGGCTGATTACTAAATCAGTGACATGTTTCAGCTGGCCATGTAACCATTGAAGAAATGTACCCAGTGCTCCATTTTCTGTGCTCTTTTTTCTCTCCAGAGTTTGTCTCTCCTCCCACACATATACGAGTAGCCTGTCCTCTCAATCCCCGCATTTTGTGAGAGGGTACTCTTTACCAGTAATCTCCATGATCAGACCGATGGTTGAATTGCTGTAGATATATACCGAACTCATTGTGATCGGCCATCTCTGAAGTTCTTTGCATCCCATTTGGTTGAGAATGAGTCATCACTAAAGTACCTTAAGCAAGGAGTAAGCATCGCTTGTCTTTATCAAGGTAAATCCTGTTTACTTAGTTGGCAGTAGCAGTAGAGAACAGAGCCCTTCTCGAGAATAAAAGACTGCCTTGGAGATACTGCAATGCCAGAGGTATTGCTTTGAAAAAGAGGGTTTGAATGGATGGCCTCAAGTCCACTATCTTGAAGCTGATGAAGTGCAGGGCATGTGTCCTCTTGAAAAGACACAATTTGAGGCAGAATATTTATATATTTCAGATTCTGGGAAAGGTTGTGATGCACAAGGACAATTGAAGGGACAGATGGATGAGAATAATATCTACAAGATGAATGAGTCATTTTTACATCAAGGTTTTTCATGATATTCTAACAATGCTGGTTATATGAACTTAAAGCACTGGATTTTTTTTTTCATTTGTGCCTGCCTTAAAAGCTCAAACATAAATACACAAATCTGCACTGCAAAATAATATTTTTTTTCTTAATCAGTACTTTAATGACTTGTTCATTTTCATTCCAAATTGGCTTTTTATTCTTCTTTTTTAAAAACAAACAAAAAAAGTATATAATTTAATGTAGTTTTAAAATGTATATACTAAATGTAAATGTTATATATATATATATATATATATATATATATATATATATATATATATATATATATAGAAATACAGTCAAACCAAAAATTATTCAGACACTAGATATAATTTTTTATATTTTTTTTTACTAGTGGGTGCAGGACACTATAGTTCATTTATGTAAGTGAGGATAGCAAAATATAGTAAACTGTGACATATTATACCCAAAAATTCTTCATACAGACTACTAGTAAAATTGATAAAAAAAAAAATTGGGGTCCAAAAATTATTCACCTGACCATGTTTTGCCTAATTATTATCTGACATTATCAAGATTATTTTTTTCTGACACAGTTTAAGTTTAACACAGTTCTTGTCATATTTTATTACCATTTTTTTTAAACTATAGTGAATGAATAAATTTTGGTTTGACTGTATGTACACAAAATGTAAAAATAATAATAATAATAATTGAAATTGTAAACAAAATTGTTTCTTTAAGCAAAAATCAATATTTAGTGTGACCTCCTGGACTTCCATTTTCTCAAAAATGAAACTCTGCTCTACTTTCTGGTTGTATTCTAATAAAGAGATTGAGAAATAATTATATATGGTCATTATATCATTGCTAAAACAACATCTAATGGAGGCCTAAGACTTTTGCACAGTACTTTATATGTATGTGTGTGTATATATATGTATGTAAATCCAAAATTGGTTTTGTTTCAAAATACCACTCATTTGTTTCAGGGAGCTACAGTATATTCTTCCTCTACAGGAACACTTACCAAATATGTGTAGCATACTTATAAATGAGAAAGAGAATATTTGTCTTCTTCCAAAGCAGGGCATCTTTTACTTGATTACCAAAGACAATCCCGTCTTATTAGTCGTAAACATGTAATAGATTCCGGAGCTGTGCCACGAGGTCACGATTTAACACAAACGTTTGAGTTTATAATTACTCACTCCAGGAGCTGCTATTACAGCAGAGAGGCAGAGGATGGCAAATGTGTCACATCGGGATAAGTAATCCAGGCACGCTGCAGAAATCGCTTCTTAACTGGGTGCGGCGTGTCTTTCCTCCAGACTTATGATTCTAGCACAGTGGTACGTCAAAGAAGGAAGGGTGGGGGGTGGCCTTGAGGAGAAAACAGATTTAAAAAGTCATAGAAAAAGAAGAGAAATGGATAGACTCAACTGGCAACAATAAAAGGCATCTCACTGTTCTTATTTGTCATCCATTCCTCCATCAAACCACTCACTAGGCTCCCCTCAGTCGATTTATATTGCACAGTGGCCCTGACGTTCACACACATGCACACATACACACTCTGTTTGAAATGAAAGGCCACAGTGAGCACAGTGTATGACTTGTGAATAACATTCTTCTGAAGCCAGAAAAACTTGTCTCTGGGGAGTGGCAGTGGGGAGAGATGGGAAGGGTTGTTGTTGGCTGACAGTGCCTGAAGAGCAACTTAAATCAGCAAATGAGAGCGACTCGATGGAAATCAGCAGGGTGGAGTGACACATTCGCTCAAATGAGCTGCTTTTGTCTTCCAATATCAGACTATCAAATAGCTGGAGATGAATTTTGGAGACAACGCAAGAAAAAAGAAGAAAAGAAGATAAGACGATTCATTTATTGCCGTCTGTCATGCTGTGCTCTGACCAAGTTATCCAGAGCGGTGCATCCCTAACGGCACATGTTTACATATTGCGGCGTCATCATTGAGGTCACCTCAGTGTAATGAGTCGGCCGCAGCTGAGACAGATGGTCGGCTGTAGTCTCCCTCCAGCTGAGGAGGTCTCACACTTTGGACGCAGGCTTTGGAGGTCTGGAGGGAGGGATGGTTCCCAATCATTTTGGAGGCTGTTAGCCAGCTACTCTGCAGTGATTGCGGCATGACGTGCCAAAACTAGTGCACACTGCTCGTCTGACAATCACACTCTCATCATCGCACTGACAACCTGCTCTGCTTCACTCCAGGGTGAAAGCTGCCCAAGCCATTTCTAAACATAATGATCTGTTTCTTTTAGCAAATATCAGCCAGCTGTATTTCTGCATTCTGCATATGAGATTTCACCTAATGAGTGCAAACTCTGTGGCAGATTATAATTGTAAGTTTTGAATATCATTATTAATAGAGAAATGTGTCTCAGTTATTTGCATAGACATGTTGGTTGCAATGTAAAAATTATATTTTGAATAATAGTCCACTCCAAGAGATAAGGTTTGTAGTTGTGCAGAAACTTGTGAATGATGCTTAAAGTTGTGTCCTCATTGTTTAGTGACATCATTAGCTGGGTTTCTATTACAGATTTCCATAAAACTTTTGCGATATTTTCTAAATGTCAATAAAAAACTAGTGTGAAATGACAGCGTTTCCATTAACTGATGTTATGCGACTAAAACGCAATTTTTTCCTCTCGCGATAAGTCATTCCAAAACTTATGCCAACGGATGTTAATAGGTTTAAGTATATCGCAGCCACTGCACTAGCCATTTCTTTTAGTTGAAGGAGAAGCAGGCGTGTTATCCAAGCATTAATGGCAAGGAATGCAAATAGGAGGTGTTTCTGGGTGTTTCTCCCTCCTATCTGCTTCGAGGTCTTGATATATTGTGGCATTTCTTTGTTGTTTAGAATCCAGTATTTCTTTTGTCTTTTAAGAGTTTGATAAAGAACTCTGTCTCGTCTTCTGTCCAAACATACCGTGCCATCTTTAAAGAATGATTGACTTTTACACACGCGAAGTGACCTGTAAATGCGAAAAAAACTGTTTCCATTCAGTTTTACGAAATATACCTTTTGTGAATTGCCTGAAAAACCACCTCATGAGCGTAAAAAAACTTTTTTACGATATATGGGAGTTTTTTGGGACGTGTTTCCATTGGGCATATTTTCAATTTGCAATTTCAATTTGCGCAATTTGAAGGATAATGTAAACGCAGCTATTGTATTTTCAGGGAAAACTGAAGTTATATCGTCAGTATTGGTCATAGTGCCTTTTAATTGCTGTTTTTGATCTTTTTTTTTTTCCAAATATTACGTTTCATGCAGTGTGTAATATAGCTGTTTGTGATTGTAAAAGGTCTGCAAAGTATTAACCCTTTGAGCGGTACGGTCCCACATATGGGATTTTTATTTTTGTCCCCCAGGGCGTACGGTCCCACATATGGGATTTAGAAGGTTAAGCGACGTCACATAACTGCCAGATTGAAACTGTGCTTTCGCGCTTTGGCTGCAAGACGGACGCGCTCAGCTCTTGTCATATATCACAGCTATGCAGTGTTTTCATCTACATAATGTTTCTTTTAAGGTTTAAGACATTTAAATATGCATAAGCACCAGTAAAACAATACATTTAGAGTTTATAAAATACACACTGATGCCAGACATCAGTGGAAGCAGTAATAACAATCCATTCAAATATAATTTTCCGACATTTATTTATATCAGACACACATAATGGGCCTAAGTAACTATAAAGTTTACTCTATTATTCTTCCAGTTCACCAGCCACTTACCTGCTGTAAATCCGACTGACTGGACTGCGGAGCAAACTAAGATGGTGGCGCCCATCTTGCGTTATAGATCAAGATGAAGATCATTTATAAAGGTTTTTAAACGACAAATCACACTCACACATATTTGAGAATCGGAATATCATATAGTTGATGACATGGTAAGCAAGTTTGTGAATATTTTAAATAAAAAAGGAAAAACAAAATAATAGCGATCCATCTGTCATACAGTGTTATTGTGGCTGCGTTCAGCGTACGTGACACGTCGCCATGGAACAATAAGGGCAAACGTTCTAAAATAACGGTCGCTTTAAAAAAACTCACTCAGTTAGAATATTTTAAACTCACGCTTGAAAGAGTTAAAGGTTAAAGTGTACAACAAATAAAGTTATTGTCTCCTTAAAAAAAGCAATTCTGAACTGCAGAAACGAGTCTTCAGCAATTCCAGTCTCAATTCCTGTTACATACCTATGTAACAATGTAACAAATTTGCATAATGCCAGTCTGTGCTCTTCATTGGCTGCCTACGAACGACATCTACTTTGACCCTCATGTTGTAACTGAGGCATTGTAGAGTTTGCTTGATGTTGAGAAGATGCTGTTTTCAGCGCTGCATATACACTTTGCATGCACTTCAAAATGACGAGAACTCGATAAGAAGAAAAAAACAATGGGTTTTGTTTGTACCACTGCATATCAAGCGTTGAGAAAGCCTCTGGAGCTGAAATTCACATATGATAATTGTCGTTTTGTTTCCAACATGCGCTGGAAAATGGTCGACTAATCAACAGACTGGGCCGTCTGACCAATCAGAGCAGAGGCTCTCAGAAAGGAGGGGTTTAGAGAGATTGAATCTTCAAAGGAACCGTTTTTAGACTTTTTGAAAAATCTATATTATAAGAAAATTAAAGTGTTTTTTGACCTTGGATGCATGTAAACCTATTGTAGTAGACCTCAAAGCAAAATTAGGAACCTTTAAAAGAGCATAATAGCACTGGTGGTGGTGATGAATTCCTTTAGAGTTTGAGGGTTTTTATGATTCTAATCTGGTCTAAAATAACTTTTTATTTTAATATACCAAATTGCAGCTGTATGTCAGTAGATCTATTTTAGCAGCAGAAACATATTTGTTTGCAGTTTGTCTAGTGGTTTCACTAGAATGGATAGCGAGCTGTGAAAAAATCGATAGAATGGAGTGTGGAGAGAGAACATTGCTGCTGTCCATTTTTTCACCACTGATGACAACATAAAACATTAAAAATAAATTCTAGCACCAGATCTACACTCGTTATAACACAGATGCACTGAAACTCCTGCTGGACAATTGTTCTTTTTTTAGACAGTGAGCCATTTCATAAAGTGCTGGGGACAAAATTGGCCATGGCTAAAAGTGGCAGGACCATTATAACATTATAACACCTTCAAAAATGAAAACTGAATTATGTGTCTCGTTTTGGGGTCTCTATACTGGGAAATAGTTTAGGATGTCTCTGTGTACTACATGGGCATACATGCATACCAACAGACATAACTGGGTCTTGGGTGTCTTCCTGGATAATCATCAAATGGATGCCTGTCACAATTGGCAGTGGCAAGTCATATGGGTCAGCGGGCTCTACCCCTCAAAGCTCAAACTGCATTACAATTGCAATATCTCTGCTGTCATGCACACTACTGCTCCTACACAGCTTTTAATCAAAGGCCAAAGAGTTGTTGTCTCCATCTCCTTTGCTTGTTGTTACATTTCAGGACGTGAAAGCAATTAAAAGACATGGATTGAGATTAATCCCCTTTCTTCTGTTCTGAATCACATGGATATGAAATATGTCACAGTGCCATCTGCAGCGGTTGCTCTGGGTGTCCTCATGATAGCGTGTAAACGCATTCTGGCTGCTTGTAGGCTAACATGCAGTAACTCAACACAAGCTTCAGTTATAATACAATCATTGACCTTTCAAGGGATGCTGTGCACAGGCATGTAATGAGAAATGCTAAGCTGGGGTAAGTACAGATGATTGAACAAAAACAGAGCATGTAAATCACACTGTTGCTTTCGACAGAAAAAAAAAAAAAAAAAAAAAAAAAACTTGATTTTTCGATTTTCAAAGAAAATGTGAGTGCATTAGCCTGTGCAAAACTCATGCCGTGATGCTAGGTTGTGTTGAGTGGTTTTTAGGGTGTTGCTCTGCAGTTGCTATACAGTTTCTGGTTGGTTACTTACTAGCGAAGTCCAAAGAACTCACCCCTACGTCTCTATGATATCATGGCTCTGATTTTTATTTTTTTTCAATGCTAGTCTCAGGGTATTTTTCGAGATCACAAAAGCGGAATCCAGTCATTTCAATAGGAATCCACGCAATTGGGAATTTTTTGTGAGAGCGAAAGATTTCCACAAACAACAATGGTTTCAAGTTTGTCACTGTAATTCACTGCACTGACCAACAGAAAGCTGCTTGACTTGAAAGTGTGAGCTGGATTTCATACATTGCTACACTATTGAGAAAGGACAATGAATCGTTCTTAATCATGAAATTTAGGCAAAATTGAGCTATTGTGAGCATACTGTTAATCCTAAGTATGAGCAATAGTAGCTTTAGCAATAACTTCAACTGACAGTAAACAAGCTAAAAAATCAAAGTCAAAATGTGTCTAAGGTTGCTGTTAAGAAATAAAAGTGAACAGGTAAAGTAATAATAATGTGATTAACACTTTGAATTTGCAAAATATGCAACACTGCATATTGTTGGGCATGAAATAATCTGGTAATGAAACAGCTGAAAAAATTAAACTGCAAAAAATAAATAAATAAATAGGACCGTTTTTGCAAACAAAACCACTTCACATAGACTAAATAAAATAGTTGAGCTAGACTACATCTGACAGTAGATAGAAGGCTGACTAAAAACATATGGCAATATGTTGCCAAATTTAACATTGGAATTTCATTCTCATTTTAATGCGACCCCATTTTCAGCAAGAACTGCAAATAACGTGAACGAGGACACGACAGCTTCCCAAACAAAAACAATGAAGCAGAGCTGTACTGAAGGAATGAAAGAGAAAGAGGGATGAAGAGAGAAGCCAGTCATGAAAGGAAACTGTAAGAGACAGGGATGTTGAATGACAAGTCATTCTTTCATGGCCACAAAAAAAAAAAAAAAAAAAAAAAAAAAACTGTTGAAACTAATTAACTGGTGAGGTAGACGGCAGACAAACGGGCATCAGGGACCGTCATTGTGCCACTCGTGTCGTTTGTTTCAAGAGCTTGTCGGTAGGAGCTGTCAGATTGCTGGCGCTTCATTGATTGGTGGGCAGGGAGACTGGGCATTCTCATGCTTACAGCCTCTGCATTATACAGGATGATTTACACACCGTAGCAGCTGTTCGTTCTGGCAGCGGTTCAGACCTCACATAAGTAGTTTCAAAGCAACTCTAATGGACTCAAAGCTGGAACACGACCACAGCCAGCCAACCGGGACAAGTGATACCCAAAGCACACCGCAAAGTGTGGGTCAACATCAGCGACACTAAGAAACATTCATTCTTGTTCTAATTATGTGTTGTGTATACTCACATCATTTTATCTTCATCAGTTTACATCACAAAGGTAGTGTTACCAGTTCATGTCATATAAGGGAACCATTTTCCACCATTGTTGGCAAATAAAACACCCTGTGAGGCGTCTACATGACCTTTCCGGGTTAAGCAGGGATTGTGCTTGTAAATACACTCATTGTCAGACACGCTCAGAATTTCTTTGTATGTAAATTGTTTTATTCGAACAATGATGTAATTTGTCTGAAGTAATTAACATTGTTTGGTTAATGACCTTGTTATTTATTTAAAACATTTTTTTTTTTTTAAATATTTTATTTACACTACCAACATTGTTTATTTTAAGAATTTATGAAATATATCAATATTATATTCAGCAAGGATGCATTAAATTTAATGAAACTTTTCAGTAAAGACATTTATAATGTTACAGGAATAAATAACATAAAAAAATGCATTGATATGTGTTAAAAATAGAAAACAGTTATTTAAAATTGTAATAATATTTCACAATGTTACTGCTCTCTAAAAAAAAAAATACTGGGTTAAAAACAACCCATGTTGGGTTGAAACTGGACAAACCCAGCAATTGGGTTGTTTTAACCCAGCGGTTGGGTTAAATGTTTGCCCAACCTGCTGGGTAGTTTTTTTTTCACTCAACTATTGTTTACTGTATTGCTTGCTTAAAATGAACCCAAAATATGTTGGAAATTAGCAAGTATTAATATGTTTAATAAATAAGCATTTAATAATAAGTTTAATGAATAATAATTAAACAATAAGCATTTATTAAATTGCTTATTAATAAATGTTCACCTTTTGATTATTATTGTTGCCTCTAGTGTAGCCTCTAGTTTTAATTTTATTTTGGGTTCATTTAAAGGCAGCCATATAGTAATTTTTAAGCAATAGTTGGGTTAAATAAAACTGCCAAACATTGGTCAAACATTTAACCCAACCGCTGGGTTTGTCCATTTTCAACCCAACTTGGGTTGTTTTTAACCCAGAATTTTTGACAGAAATTAGACAGAATCTAACCGGACCGAGAATGAAAAATTAGGGTAGACCTCTTTTTACTGGCTTTTGCAGGAACGGGATAAAACGTGAAAGTTTCAGGCGGGAGCGTGATAAAATCTAAGATACAGTATATTTGGCAGAAGTAGGTGGGAGCAATACATAATCTTGCAGGAGCGGCATTGAAAAATCCATCCCGCGCAGACCTCTAGTCTGAATCATGCAGGAATGATGCTGTACAGTTTCAGTAAAACATGCCAAATCATGGTAATCTGCTGCATCCGTCACAACCTAGCACTCAGAACCAATTCACAGGATGGATTTTGCTGGCATGTTTGTTACTTGATTAACATAATTTCTTTAGTGAACTGGCACTTAAACCATGCAGACAGTGTGCAAGTATACGGTAACAGTGGGTGCGCTTCCTTCTTCATGAATTCCCCAATTTATGTTGATACAAGGAAAAAATTCATTAGACCTTGGAATTTTTGTCCCGGTGCCAGCAAGCTGTTAGTTATTTGACTGATAAAACGGAAGGCTTTTGTTTCCTTTTTCCATATGTTATTGTCTATCCGTGCATTGCCTTTCCGCACCTGCCAGTCTAAAGTAATAGCTTTTAATCTGTGCATCAAATCCTGGATAAAGAGCCTCTAAGGAGAGAGAGGATATGGATGAGAAACTCGGTTTGTTCCCCCTCCCTCCATGGCTTTCTCTTTTTCATAGCGGTCGCTGCTGTGCGCACACCATGTTATCAATAACTGGGCTTCACCAATGACAAAGACAAATCATTTTTTTATTTTAACATTAAAGAAAGATGAAAACGATCTAGTCCATGTGCGCTTGCCCATTTGATCACTTTAAATAGTCACCTCAACAATCTGCTCTGCTTGGCAGCCACATGCAGCCCGTTGAATAGCACAGTTCGTCCTAGTATTCAAATAGCTTTAACCAAATATGTGTGCTGTGCTCTGAAAATAATTAGCTTTTTTCCTTGGTCCTTTTTTTCCCTTACAGCACAAAATGACTTTTTTTTTTTTTTTTAAGAATCACTACACTAATTTCAATACAACAGCAGTTCATAGTGGCCGTAGCTAAAAACACCAAAACAGCACCATAATTGTGGTCTATACTATATTCCAAGTCTTCTGAGGTCATATGATAGCTTTGTGTGAGAAACAAATCCCAATTCATTATTTATTCACTACTAAAGTCATTATTCACTGACAATCTTCCCCTCCAGTGAGCTGTTAACTAAAGATCTGCTGCTACTGAATCATTGAGTCAGTGAGTTGATTAGTGAATCGTATCAGTCTGATTCATGAACAGATTTAGTCAGATATGTGAACCATATCAGCAGGTTCAATGAAAAGGCCGTCCATGAATCATCAAATGACAATGGTTTCTCATATATCATTAGAGAATGTGAACTGCTAGTTGTAATATGCAGCTGCAGCAATGATATTTGAGAGCTACAGTGAAGAGGACAATTTTCAATCACTGCATATGAATATGGCGATATGGCGAAAAACAGTATGCCAAAAGAGTAGTATGTCCAAAATCATAGTAGGCCTATTCAAAAGACAGTAGGCGAAAAATGTCTGAATGATCTAATACTTTTGCCCAGATCCTACTTTACTAGCCTTGAGTTACATAATAAAGCCAACATGGCAGATGTTGTACATCCGGTTCTCATTCATACTATTCACATTCATACTATATAGAACATACTTCACCAAGAGTAGTACCTGCTCAGGCAGTATGAGATTTCAGATGCAGTGAATGACTTAAATTTCAGTCTGTTTCTCGCCCACAGCTATCATATGACTTCTGGAGACTTGCAGTATAATGCACAATTCATATAGACTACTTTCGTGTTGGGTTTATAGTGGTTTTTTGTAAGGTTTAGAAAGACAATAGAGTGAGTAAATAACTATCCCAGAGCCCTTGAGGGTGAAGTGTTGTTACTCCATCCTTGTTCACCTGCTTTATGGGCAGGATTTTTAGCCCATGCCCTAGTGACAGGAAGCACCTGTGGTGCGGAGATCTCAGACTGCTCTTTATACCGGTTCCACAGCACATTACACAATTCAAGCAGCCCGCAAATGAACACGCAGGACGTCAGCTGTGAAACCGACCTGTCGATACTGAACTCGTCTTCCCCACTGAGAGACTGAGATTACCAAGCTGATTGGAAAATCAACAAGAGGAAATGACACTGGCTTTATGGGTTATTTCTTAATGCTTGCATTTGAGTCTATTGATTGTGCCATAAGAACATTTTCCCATTTCCTCCTTTCACATTATGTTAAACAGGTTAGGCGAGACTCATTTAAAGTTTAAAATATTTATTTATTTATTTATGCTGATTTGAGCTGAAGAAATTATTTTATTGGCAATTTGACCAAGAAACAATAAATATTAATGAAAAGTAGGCTTGATAAGTATAGTTTTTGAGATTGTAGTCTTTCCTAGGAATTATAATTGACCTAATTTAAGTTTTTTTTAATAAACTCCAGAATTTTCTTTATATATAGATGAAACATTATTATACAATATATTAGTTTTTGTTGAACTCTGCTCTTTCTTTTTCAGATAAGAAGAACGCTGCTCCCTGTGACTTCAGTGAGAGAGAAAGTCTGAGGCCAGCTTCAGCAGCAAGCTACCTTGAGTTAAAGGTTAGTCTTTGTCCTGTGGCTTCAAAGACCAGACGTACACAAACACACAGATACGCATGCATCCGTTTGGTTTCATTAGAAATGCCAGGGGGCTGGAGAGGTTCCCTGTCCATTCACAGCCAAACACCTGCACGGCTTTCATCCCCTATCTGTCCACTCAGCCTTTATCACCTGCCACCCAGCCAACCACAGCACACACACACACACACACACACACGCCATCTAAACAAACCATACACACCAGACATGCCTCACGCACTGCTAATTCACACAGCCACATGGCACACCAGTCAAAATACCACACAAAACTTCTGTGCGAAACCCCACACAGCAAACGTTCACCCAACACATCCTGCTGAAAAGACCATCTTAGACCAGAATGAATTTTCACAGCGTCCTAACCAAGCGTGATGCAGCAATGCGGCAAACAATAAAATTTCCAAAACCAAAAATTCTGAACGTGTTGGGCTGAAACTGAACAATGCAAAAGCTAATTTATTTCTTATTTTTAAAATAACATGTTAACTGAGCTTAAAATTTTATTATACAAAATACTTTAAGGTTTGCAAGGAACATAATAAAAAAAGGTTCCACCATGACTACCTTGATAAATTGAGTTCTGCTGGTGTGTCCTAGCCAGTCAGGTTAGGTTTCAGTGACTTCCATGATATGTTTAAAATGTCCATCCTGGTTCAAATACCTCATTTCGAGTCACTGAGGAAATCAATATATGCTCCAAATAATATAAAAACAGTGTGCTCTACCTCTGTCAATCTGTCATTCTCATTCAATATGTCAAATGCAAAGGCTGCAACCCAATTTCTAAGCAGCCTATTTGCTCTCGTGTGAGAGGTGCCGGAGTGAAAAGGTTTGTGTGACTTAGCTATCTGTTTCCCCTTCATGGGTTAAAGAGTTTTACTAATGCAATATTGATTTCGCTCTCTGGATGGAGAAGACAAAAACACATCTTATTGAAATATGGATAGTCAAGCCGTCGAGAAAATATTAAAAGTCCTCAGGGGGAGGGGGACGTCAGCATTAAGCTGGATTTTACCCTTCAGCAGCAGAAAAAGGTTAAAATTTTAAACTCTTTGTATTGATAAAGGATAAAGGAAGGGATTTCAGCAGTTTTTAAAGCCATTTAAGGTCAACATTTATGTGGGTCTCTGTTCTTTTCAATGCATTTTAGTGTTGTTGTCCTTCAAAGTTTCGAACTGAGTAGGTAGAAAAGCCCACACATTCTGCAAGGACACTGTGAGACTCTATACAGTATGTGAGGTCAGACTATGCAGATGTTCAAAGAAGAAGATTGATAGAACTGCCAACACACACATACATTGATTTTTATGGATTTTAATTGTACAAAGAATTAGGGCTGTAGCTAACGATTATTTTGGTAATCGAGTAATCGTTCGATTATTCTAACGATTCCTCAAGTAATCGCGCCAAATGCCTGAAGAGGGCGCAAGTGGCCTGACGATTGTTTTTACACTCTAAACGCGATTTAATCTGTGTTTAATATTGGCTTACAACATTTATTTCAACTGTCCAATTAATCTTTAATATTTGGCAATTTCTTCACGACAGAAATGCTACAACCACTGTAATTTCTTGAACAAGAACATGTGGACTTAAACGAGAGCTTAAACTTATATTTTGAAATCATGACGAGCAGTTAGCACAGTAGAAACATACTGTATAATGTATTCTCCTGCGTTTGCTAAGGTTTATAGATGACTTACCTTACAAATCTGATTAAATGTCGCACATTGCGTTTCCAGATGAACATTAAAAGCAATCCAAACTCACAGCATATGCAGAGATGGAGTTTGAAACGCGCCACTCATGTAAATAACAGTTCACATGAAGCAGCATTTACTGTGAATGGAGCCGCATGTGTATGTAAATAATTACAGCGCATATTAAACCTGCAGCACATACATTTATTTAATTAATTCACAGCCTTTGTAAAGTCACAGTAGCATTATGCTTTATTATGATTTTTAAATGGGTTTAATATTGTGCAGCCTTAGAAAACGGTCTAATAATGCGTTTCATGGATTCTTGTCCGTGGAAAGCGCCACTTCCAGTATTTTACCGGTTACTTGACACAGGAAAATTGAAATCGAGGATTTTTTGAAATCGAGTATTCGAATTTAATCGAGGAATCGTTACAGCCCTACAAAGAATTAGTTAACACTGTTATACCTGTGTAAACCAGCTGGGTAAAGGCTCTGGTTGTGATTAGTAGCACTATACTCCTGCAAGCTTAGCATCTTTTGTTAGCATCTGGCCTGGTAAAGGACGCTGAGTAGCCATTTGGGGAGGCATTGTGTTTGATTCAGACCTTGTTAAAATGCCATTTTGTTTTGAGCGCAAGGGGCTTTGCACCTTCAGGCAAGTGTGGAAGGACTCGGAGCGTGGTCTCAGAGCAGGATTGGCGCGAACAGTCCAATTTTTCATCCTTATTGGTCATGACATATCCAAAGTGGCAGAGCGTGGGCTTGAAGGAAAACGGTGGATGCTTCAGTTGGGCAAGGAACTCTCACGCCACCACATTTGTCCCTGTAGGGTCTTCTGCACAGCTGTGACGACAACACAATTCACTGTTAGCAATTACAGCCAATGAGATTAAAACAAGAGCTCACAGTTGTTCTTACACACACACTATATTGCCAAAAGTTTTGGGACGCCTGCCTTTACGTGCACATGAACTTTAATGGCATTAATCCGTAGGGTTCTTAATCCGTAGGGTTTAATATGGAGTTGGCCCACCCTTTGCAGCTATAACAGCTTCAACTCTTCTGGGAAGGCTTTCCACAAGGTTTAGGAGTGTGTTTATGGGAATTTTTGACCATTCTTCTAGAAGCGCATTTGTGAGGTCAGGGACTGATGTTGGACGAGAAGGCCTGGCTCGCAGTCTCCGCTCTAATTCATCCCAAAGGTGTTCTATCGGGTTGAGGTCAGGACTCTGTGCAGGCCAGTCAAGTTCCTCCACACCAAACTCGCTCATCCATGTCTTTATGGACCTTGCTTTGTGCACCGGTGCGCAGTCATGTTGGAACAGGAAGGGACCGTCCCGAAACTGTTCCCACAAAGTTGGGAGCATGAAATTGTCCAAAATATCCTTTCTAGCATTAAGCTAGAAGCCAAGGTTGTGCATCATTCAATTGAATCCCTTGTGAAAAGGGTTCTATACCCTATTCACAAAAAAACCCCGCATATGCTGGTTAGGTATGTTTTGAGGCTTGGCAGTTGGTTTGAGCTGGTTTAAGCTGGTCCTTAGTTGGTTCTTAGCTGGTCATGAGCTGGTTTAAGCTGGTCAAGTGCTAGTCCTAAGCAACTAGCTCCAGCTCAGGACCAGCATAAACCAGCTCAAACCAGCTGCCATGCTTCAAAACATACCTAACCAGCATATGTTGTTTTTTTCAACAGGGTAGTGTGCTTTAGTATGTTAGTCAACACATTAAAATAAAGAAGCATACTTCTTGGAAACACAACAAATCATAATAACATTCATTTGAAATGGACTTTAATTATTACAAAGTGCAGTTCTAAAAAAATGCACTTAACTGTAATAAGAAACAGTCATGAAAATATACTCTAAGCATACCAAAGTGGCCATTTATTTCATTAATATTATATTTTCTTGAAGTACAGTTTTAAAAAAAAACAACAACAAAAAAAACCAAAACATTTACTTAGATTTGTGTACACATTCAATACAAGTAAGTGCACTTCTTTTTCACAAGGGAGATTAAAGTCCTTAATTTGAACTGTTGTGACAAACAGGAATATAAGGAAGTAGAATTAAAAAGAAATTCATATAAATTACATTTTTGACAATCACTTTGCCTGTGCAATTTTTAAATGTTGATAAAGAGACAATTCAGTAAATTTGTCTTGCTGTCATTCCAATTCAGATTCCAATTCAACTTTTTGTTGAGTGTGGCCAAATCAATTCATACTTTTTTGTTGTCATTGCCTGTAAATAAATGAGCATAGCTAAGTTATACACTTCTAATGGTGGATTACTATTGTCAAGGACACCCAAGGTGATGGGCTACAGTGGTGCTATGGTTGTGTTAGAGCAGGGGTTCCCAATTCTATTCCTTGTGCCTCCCCGCTCTGGGTGGGTTCCATTTGACCATATGTGCGCTGTGAAGTGTACATAAAAGAGTATTTCGCCATCTGAAGGGAGATTCCAATCCAAAGCAGGTGTGTTTGTATGCTGCTGTTGGTGGATGTAAAGTCCGTGAGACTCAACAGAAAGTCTACAATCATGATTATGGGTTAGATAAGATAAAAAGACATGTTTTTATATTAAACATCGCAACATACCTTTATTATTCAGTTTAGGGCTTTTGAATTTGACAAATTAGATTAAGTGACGTGTCTAATTAATATGTATATGTATATTATGTTAATAAATATTTATATGGATTTATATGGATTTTATACACATATATTAAATGAAAGTGTATTATGGCATCAAACCTTAAACTCTTGCGTGACTTGAGTTTCGTCTGTGTTTGATAACATTGCAGGGTGTTGCGAATTTTAAGAGCAAAACGTATATTGCATGCCATCAATGCGATGGGATTTTTTTTTTTTTTTTATGGAGAAGGGTTCAAATCTCCTTTTTATTGCATTACAAGAAAAAACTGACCAACCAGTAGGATTTGACCTTTTGGTCACATGCCCAGAGCCGCTGCAGTTGGCATGAAAAGACTATTTTTCTAAGTGACAATGAATAGTAGGTGAAGAATCTCGAACCGGCCCTTGTCTCTATACTCTTGTGTTTGGTATTTGGTGTTATTTGAAAAGCACCATAGCCAATACAAGTATCTAAACAGCCTTTCTTCTCTGTGACAAGCGTGTGTCAGAAAAGTTGTGCAGTACTTTATATTTGCTGTTTTAAAAGAACCTCTTCTGTTACAGTGTGAATTAGGATTTCCATTTAGCCCATCTGCCATTTTTTATACATTGATTTGAACAGACAAATTGCATGTGAAATTCAGACCGACTTTTCATACCTAACCATTGTATTGATCTGCTATGTATATTAAGAAAGTAAATGGGGTCCATTTTGATTTCATCTGGACTTCAGCAAAAAGCAAGTGTTATTGATCCTTTCAACAATGACTCACTTACATGTTTAAGCACGTTTTCCTATTATGAAGGTTTCCGCACGCGACTGCTGTGTTTTACAAGGAATCTATTGATGTCCCATTGCTGTGGGACAGGGCAATTCATTTAGGCATCATGATGTATTACCAATGCCCGGCTGTGTTGTTGGGTCATTAGTTTACTTAATACTGGATCCCGGGGAGTACTAAAATACTGTGTTCTCTCACACATGCATCACCTGCTGCGCTCGCATGTGTGCTACCGGCCACTATTTTGCCATTTCTTTTGCAAAGGCCTCTGAGAAAGAGGAAAACCAATATATGCTATGATGACTTAAGCCTATTTGAGTGGACTTTAACCTGGCAGCTCTCATCATTTCAGACTGACAGGCAATTAAGGACGTGACATGAATTTTAATAATGCTGTCTGGCAAAGAGAACAGATTCAAACACCTAGTTCACTGCTTTGGAAACACCACTTAATAGTGGAAGTTATTATGAAAGTGGATGAATATTGCTAATGTTAAAACTACAAACTTTGAAGGCGTATGAGAATCATCTGTGGCCAGCTAAATGTTGACTTAAAGCAACCAGTTCATTTTAAAAATCACTCAAAAATGAAAGTTCAGTTTTCATTTACTAAACCTATTCCAAAACTCTCAAATGTATTTGCATATGTTCATATTTCAGAATTTGTCCCTTTTTATACAAAGAAAAAAAGTTAAATCATATATGGCAGGCAATCGTATAAATTACATTCTTCATTTTTGGGTAAACTCTCCACTTGCCTCTGTCACTCTCAGCCTCTCTCTTTCTTCCCTCAACACTCTCTCTTCCTGTTTCATCGTAGTCTAAGTCTTTCAATATGAGGTTTGTATGCTTTGACGCAACTAAATGCGTGTTTCAGAGCCATTGTTCCTAGAGGCCTTCAGTCCACAAACACTTGAATGGACGTCACTCTTGAGGAATGTTTTCAAGTCAATCGACTTCAAGGCTAGCGTTGAAGAAACCAGAAGTCACGATTACAGCATAAGGGGGCTGATTCTAATGTGCTGCTTCATTACGTGGCCGGGATTTAACCGGATGGTGCAGCAGTTGTATGCATGATAATTTAATTATCAGTCTCTCGACAAACACATTTAATGAGTGCTGTCCAAAGCTGACCTGATCCTCAGCCCAATCCACAGCACCGAGCCTACCATAGAGACCCACACAAAAACATAGCGCCACTTGTCCAGACTGAGTATTTTTTATGCCGGTTTTGTTTAATAATTGGATCAATGACGTGACTCTGTTTTTAATTTCCATATCTTTTAATACATACAAATGCAATTCATAGCTATGATAAGGGTTAAGGTCTTTGCACACTGAGTCCGAAATTCGCATCCGAAATGTTTGCACGTTAAAAAATAAATACGACCTCACGTTGTGTCAATCATGTTTACACACTGCCTCCGAAACTTTTGTCCGTCATAAAAAAATTCGGATCAGGTTCGATTTTCTGCGTTTTTCGCATCCATGGCACGCATTTTGAGAGACGTTTTGACAATTCAGAGCCACCATACAAGCGAACGCCAAAATCCAGAATGCCATCTGACAAGTTGATCCACGTTGTCTACATCACAATGCAGCAGCACTGTATAACAAACAAAGTGCGGAATACAAAGAGACAGAATATAAAGACAGAGTGTGCCAGTATCACTAGCAAAGCATCAAACTGAGCCACTGACATCCTGAAGTAAACTTTGAAACGCTCGGGATAATCACTCAGCTCTTTGATGAGGTTGAACTCTCCTTCCTCTGTCTCTCTCTCTACGCAATCTCGGGATTGGATGAACCCAATATTTCCTCTTTTTAAGAAGAGAGGACAACTAAATCATGCTCACTGCTTGAAGACTCCATTTTGTATTGTTTTGCGTATTTTTTCGCAACGGATTCATTAATAGCATTGGACTTAGTGTGCAAGGTCTCTGTGCGCGACGAATTTTTAGGATCACAAATACGAAAAAAACGCATACGAAATTTTTGGACAAAGGCCTTTATATTCAAAATTTATGAATTTACATGCATTTTGATATTTTTAGGGGGCACATGCCATTCGGTTCAACAAACAAAAACAAAACAGAAAAAAAAAAACTTTAGACCCTCATAACTGTTTGTTACGAAGTCTCTTAATTGGATTTATGACAAGGCTAGGTTAGTTCAGGTTGTCAGATGCCTTGTGACATCTCCATCTTCATTAAATTTAATCTTTTTTTTTTTTTTTGAAAATGCTGTAAAAGTTTTTCAAAACCATATGAAAACAACATGAAAAGAAAAAAAAAATCTTTTTAAGAAAGTATTTTTTTAAACTAGTTTTTTTTTTATGCTTATTTGTCATTGACCTATATAGAGTTTTAAATGTGTAGTACGTATAAGAGTGAGGCACTATGTATGAGTGTACTGTATATAAACAAGTGTCTTTGTTTGCAGTACAATTGTGGAGTTTCTCTCAGTCTGAGGTCATCGGGTCAAACTGGGGCTATGAAAAAGTCTTAATTACTCACCCTGAGTGGAATGGCCAATGAGGCGGCTCTTGTAGACGTTAAATCACAGCAGCTCACTCCAACTCTCTGAAGCCTCCATTAAATTGATCCCAGTGGGACCGACTTCCTTAGTCTTCCTCACTAACATGGAGAGCACAGGTGTTTACCAGATGCTGGAGGACAAAGGAATCCTACTACATCTAGATCTTTGAAGAACTATGCTTTTATCTACAAGTGTTAGCTTTGTGTTGGAATAAATCCTGAACAGCAACACTTAATTTTCATAAACTAAAATTTACTAAAATTCAAACTGGTATACACTGGCCTTGTCGACAGGCATGAAACCAGGATGGGCAGTGGCAAAATAGTAGCATCTGGATTTACATATCTCCACCCTACCCAGTCTGACTAGATCTGCATTAATTAAGTGAAGGAGCCAAGGATTGGAAGTGCAGAGTATGATTACAATGGACGTCCTGGACGTCCCCTCTCTCACACTTCATTACCATCCAAACATCTGCAGCGTGTCCTCCTCTCCTGTCAGAAACAATGGCCTCCACAGGTGTCAGGAGGAGAAGAGAGGGGGTGCGCGCACGTTTGTGTGCTTGCATCTAGTTTGGTAGCATTTGCCAGCGACAACTCTGAAATGAACACCTGCGTTCACCGAAGAAAACATTGTGGGTGCTCAGGCATCCAGAGAAAGACAGAAAGAGACAGTGATGAAATGGTGAAAATAAAGCTGTTTCGCTTGAGTCTGGCAGGTTGATGCTCCTGGCAAACGGGAAGCATAATTAAACTATCAAATGTAATTAAGAGAGGTTTCTCTGTCTAAAATGCATTTAAAATCTCCTGCATGTATCTGCTCCAGATATGCACGCAAACACACTCTATCAATTCAGTTCATTTTAAACTGATTATAATTGTGTTAGATTTGCCAGCTTTGAAATGATGTCTACAAAATCATGCAAAGCCGCCTTGGAACATGCTTATAAGGGTGTGTTCACACTTGGCTGGTTTGGAGGATGTGTGAGAGAGGGGACGTCCACTTCTAAACAGTCTCTGGAGCTGTTTGACTGAAATGTGAGTGCAACATGGACTAAAGACATCTAAACGAACCAAAAACAAGACATGATGTCACAAGATGTGACCCTAAAAAGGACAGAATACTCAAGCATACCTGTTTTTTCTAGGATTTACGTTGCCCATTACAGTTCAGTACAGTTGTCAGAACTGCTTCTCCTTGCAGCAGATCATCGTTTTTGTTTGCAGCGGAGGAATTCCTGGCGTTGTTTTGACTCATTTACACATTTTATAAGCCCTTTCTGAGTTCTCAGCTGGTAAAAATAGAAACGTATGTACATACATTCAATGAGCGCATTTAGCCCAGCACACATTTTCTTTTTTTGGCCCAGACCAAAAGAACCAAGTGAACCGAACTACAGGTGCAAACACATCCTAAGTGAACCAGGGCTAAATGTATCATTTTCTTTTTTGGTCCAGACCAAAAAAACCAAGAGAACCAAACTACAAATTTTAACACACCCTAAATCCTCACTAGGCAACACCCCACCCCCAACCTTTAGTTCTTTTTTTTTTTTTTTTTTTTTTTTTTCAAACAGTACCTACTTTGCAGAAATGTCACTGCAGACATTCTTTACAACTTAAAATACTTACTCTGCACAAGTCAACCTGCCATACCAAACAAGGCCTCAGGGAGATGCCCAAGGACTGCATATAGCTACTATATGGATCCATTCAGAATTATTAAACACACCAAAATACAAATGTAAAATAAAAACATTGTACCTTCATTACCATTGTCATCCATCAACAGATTAGTGACACTGGTTTTCTTTATCCAGCTGAGAGATGCGTAGCCTATCCTATGTTCATGTTGGGTGTTTTGAGCCGCCGTTCAGTCTGCATTTCACACAACGCAATGAGAAACGGTTTGGGCTGCTACGAGAGAGGTTGTGCTTTAATTTTTTATTTAACGTATTAATAATAAAATTAATGAAATATATTAATATATTTAAATATAATAAATTTTAAGTTATCCCGCACCAGCTCTGGAGGATTACTGAGGCCCCCTAGTGGGCTGCGGCCCGCCAGTTGAGAACCACTTCCCTAATGTATTTCATGTGGCACGCAAATGTTTTAGAAAACTAATGAAGGGGTGATTGTGTGAATATCAATTTTATTCACGTAATTAAACTTGCACTTGCGACAAAATGCAAAAGTGCATCTCTCAAAAGCTTCTATTCAGTAGCAGTGGCCTAATGGGTGTATTGTGCAACTCAGAGAGTGTATATTGTATGCAAGTTGATAACAGGCAAGCATTCACGTTAATGATGCTCATTGGGTGCATCCAGTTCTCACAGCTTAAAGTACCCTTGACCTTTTGTTGGGCTGAGAGTCCTCTCACTCAGGAGACATGCTTTGATCAAGGCCTTTTCTGCATTTGCACTCCGTTTCTCTATGCATTCTTCATTCATCTTGGTCTTTTTCTAGTTGGAGACATACTTTAAGGGTTACTCTATTTTTCAAGCAGATCCATTTTGTGGTTGTACATTCAAGGAGGAGTAAGGTTCTGTCTGAGGCTGGAGGATATTGTAGTGTTCAGGGGCTTGAGTTGAGGAGATGGGTGGCATTTCGGTGTTAATGGAACTCTGGAAGGGAGCACTGATCGTTATAAATTATATGTTTTAACTTATATGTTATATCCTCTAGCCAAATGCTTACAATGACAATGTTAAGACCAAACAGAAGCTTATTTCTTGTGCCACTGTCTGTGAACTTAAAGTGCCCCTATTATGGCATTTGAAAGGTTCCTATTTTTGTTTTGGGAGTCCCCAACAACAGGTTTACAAGCATGCAAGTGTTAAAAAAACACTTTCATTGTCTTATAATATGCATTTATTTTTTACCTTATTTGCTCAACGACTCCCAAACAATTCACTCAACGATTGCGTGACGCTAATCTGCGGTAACTGGTCAGATGACTTCTGCAGGTTAACAAGAAGTACAGTATACAGTGCTTGCATCACTTACATTGTATTATAATTATGATAGTGTCACAGTTTGAGTTCTGTTCATGTCTGTTTCTAGGTTGGTTTTCTTATTCTGTTAATTCTGGTCCCTGCCTGTTTGTCACTATGGTTACTAATTGATTTGAGTTTCAGTTCAGGTGTGTTTAGTTAATTATCTCATTAGATCATTGGTTTGCCCAGTGTATTTAAGCCCTGTGTTTCTTTCAGTTCTCTGTCTGTCGTTGTCGCGTATACGTCGTTGTTTTGATCCTGTTTCCATGTACCTTGTGTTTATTTCATGAAACCCTGTGGACAGCTGCATTTAGAGCATACTTCCTCCTTATTTGCAACCACGTGTGACAGAACGACAGACCTTTTAAAAATGGATCTATCAGCAGTAAGTCTGGATTTGGCTGGTCGTGACCTGACTGACTACCTCATGAAGTTTCTGTTCGAGAGAGGCTACAATTTCACCATCACGGTAGCGTGTGAATTTCCTGAGCCTGCTTTCGTGAGTGAATTACCTGATCCTGTTCCCGTGAGAGAATTTCCTAAGCCTGTTTCCGTGAGTGAATTTCCTGAGCCTGTTTCCGTGAGTGAATTTCCTGAGCCTGTTTTGAGTCTCATGAGTCTCGTCCCATCATGGCCGCCATTGCCTGTGCCTCTAGGAGTGCTGGTGGAGTATGAGGGGATGTCTTGGAGCCCAGAGATGGCTCCAGCCCCTGACCACAGTCCAGTGAAGGCTCCAGCCCCTGACTATCATCCAGTGATGGCTCCTGTCCCCTTCCAGAGTCCAGAGTGGGCTATTGTCCCCTTCCAGAGTCCAGAGTAGGCTCTAGCCCAGGCCCGTTCCAGAGTCTTCGTCAGCCCAAGAGCCTGTCCAGTCTGCAACCCAATAGCTCCACCCAAGAAAATTTTGGGGGGGCGTGCTAAATGTCCCCGGCCATAGTAGACGGGCCAAGGGTCAAGGCCACGGAGGCCGATTCGCAGTGGCCCCCTGAACTGCCTGTACCGCAGTGGCCCCCTGAACTGCCTGTGCCGCCATGGCCCCCTGAACTGCCTGTGCCGCCATGGCCCCAGGAACTGCCGGCGCCACCCTGGCCCCCTGAACTGCATGCACCACCATGGCGCCCTGAACTGCCGGCGCCACCCTGGCCCCCTGAACTGCTGGCGCCGCCCTGGAGGCTTTCTGTCCCATGAAGCTATGTGCTCCAGAGCGCCCACCCTCCCGCCCCATCTATGTATTATGGCGCAAGGGCGCACCTTCCGGAAGTGCAGTGTACTGTCACAGTTTGAGTTCTGTTCATGTCTGTTTCTAGGTTGGTTTTCTTGTTCTGTTAATTACTTCTGTCCCCTGCCTGTTTCACTATGGTTACTAATTGATTTGAGTTTCAGTTCAGGTGTGTTTAGTTAATTATCTCATTAGATCTTTGGTTTGCCCAAGTGTATTTAAGCCCTGTGTTTCTTTCAGTTCTCTGTCTGTCGTTGTCGCGTGTACGTCGTTGTTTTGATCCTGTTTCCTTGTACCTTGTGTTTATGTCATTAAATCCTGCGGACAGCTACATTTAGATCCTGCTTCCTCCTTATTTGCAACCACGTGTGACAGATGGTGCTCCGCTCTGTTCTAAAAATAAAGAGGAAATAAGTTGTTTTATGTTTATGTTAGCGAACCTAGCCCACAGCTCGGTGGTAAACACAACGCAGAAACCTATTGGCCCAACTCAGAAACCTATTGATAAAGCACTGCAGTTGTACACCAACGTATTGCTCTATTCTTTATCATAACTCTAAGTAATAACAACGACAAACATTTGACACATTTCTAGACAATTGCGAGCGAACACATATTGCTGTTAGCTGGTTAGCCGGAGACCTACAAGCTGCGTGGAGCGTACACAACACACACAACTAAATACGCATTGTGCATGCTACAGAGAACATAACAGCAACAATTATTAATCATACTTACAGGTTGTAATTCAGAGGAGGAAGAAGCTGGTCCGAATACACTGGGTACTGACCCATCCTTCAATAACAACTGGCTTGTGAATCCCTCGTTGAACGCATTTAGGTTGAAGAAGCAGTCGTCAGTAAAATGACAGTAAGAACACAGCACAAGGTTCGGGCTATACTGCTGTTGTATTGTTGTAAAGATGAACTTTAACCACTAATTCTTCACGTATTGGCAGCGTTTGAGAGGTTTTAAGTTTTCCCTGGTGTCTGCGTGCGCAATAAGTGGGTGGGCAATATGCTAATATTTCGTTTTGACGTCACAACGAAACGGCTTGGGATTCGTTTTACAAACGACTCGTTTAATTGCCTCAGAGTCGACTCTTACTTTTGAGAGATAATAACTTTATATACGTTGCACTTTCAGATTTAAAACTTTGCAGGGTGTTTTCATTCACTTAGAGGTATGTTACACGCTACATGAAAGGTTTTCAAAAATCCAAAATAGGGGCACTTTAAAGGGATAGTTCACCCAAAAATTTAAATTCTGTCAGTTTACAATTTACAGTTGTTCACCTCAAGTTGTTCTAAACCTGTATGAATTTTTCTTCTGCTAAACACAAAATAAGATATTTTGGAGAACAGGAATAACCAAACAGTTAATGAGCCCCATTGACTTCTATAATATGAAAAAAGAAAAAGTATTGTGGAAGTCAATGGGGTCCATTAACTGTTTGGTTACTGACATTTTGGTTACCGAAAAGAAAGAAGAAATAAATTCATACAGGTTTGGAACAACTTGAGGGTGAGTAAATGATGACAGAATTTTCATTTTTGGGTGAACTATCCCTTTAATGTGTGAAAGCAGTACATTTAGCAAATCACTTAGAACTACTGCAGGACTATTTAAACCAGGGATTGTCAGGAGAGGCGAGGAGTAGGGCTAGGCAATATGACATTGTCTATCGATAGAAATTTATCTGTATGTAAATAAATCCTTGCAGCGCAGGACTCCTTAAACACAATAGAGCAGCAAAAGAACATGGATGGATGAGAAGAAAGAGTGGGATGTGCTTGATTATGAGTTATTAAAAGCACAATAAACCGCAACAGAGAACTGAATTTTGGTACTGACAGGCAGCTTGCTGTGGCTCACATCCGAAGCGCAAGAGTGCAGAATTCAGCTCACTTTCATGGCTTATTGCGCTTGAACTGTTAAATACACAAATTTATGTGTCCAAATGCTTGTCTTGGTGAGTATTTACGAAAACACAGTCATTTATGTCTAAAGTGAAAGTAAACAGTTGGGCGAAATTATCATTATATTGGATCCATGCATAAGGTCTTAAAGTGGCAGCAGCCTCATAGACCTGTCATTAATGTTGCTCAAACAACAAAAGAAAAAGAAAATGATTCACTGCTCTTGACTGAGTATCTTTCATAGATTTATTAAGAATCTGTGTATATGTAATTCATACAGTGCTGTTAATACTATGCATTTAATTGTATTTTGTTTATTAATCTTTTGTCACCTAATTAATTATTCATGATCTAAGCTGTCAGGATTTTTTTCTAGTCTGTTTAGTTTTCTTTGTGTTTTGTTTTCATTCTATTTCCTGTTCTGCTTTGCCTGAGTTCTGTTTGCTATTTAGTTCCCTTAGTTACTGATTACGTTCACCTGTTGTTCATTTAGTTACCTCATTACTCCCTTGTTGTGTTCAAAATCACCCCCTATACCCTCATTCACTATTCCCTACATTACCCCACTAATATAGTCCACTTGAAGGAGTTAATGAAAACGAGTGAGTGAATTCAGACACTGAGTTTGTGCTTGCTGTTTAGTATTCAATTGAAACTTAGAAAACTGGCAGTTCCAGTAGTAAGATGAAAATATTTATCTTGAACTCTGTCTTGGAAACTATGTATAAACTTTTAGGGAAGATTAATTTATACCTACACTGTAGCCACTTTGGACCAGCACGGTTTGGAAAATGGATGGATGAATGATTCAGCTGCGAGCGCCATCTTCTAGCGAGACGCAGAAATTCATTTGGCATGCGACTCTCACAGTGCATTAGGGTATTCTCTACACTCGTTATTGCAGTGGATTGTGGGATTGAATGAGTGCACTCAATATCGTCTACTATGGTTTCAGACACCAATACAAATATCTGTCCTCTCATTGTGCCCTATTTAAGGGTATGGGGCAATTTCGGACACAGACCCTGTGTATTTAAGCCCTTCATTTCCTCAGTTCATGGTTCCGTGTCATTTCAGTTTGAGTGGTTTCTATATGTTTTCTGTGTCTCTTAAGATTTGTGAATAAAGACTGTTGTTTTGGATATCCCTATTTGATGAGGTTTATAAGGTTTCTGATAAGATTTAAAATGTACCCTGCCCACATTTCAGATTGGTGTTGCACCCTTGGATGTATAAAAGTCTTATAAAAAACAGGCAGTCTTGGAAGAACTTTTACCAATAGAAACTTTTGCCAAAAATTAGATTTTTCGGAATGGAACATTGACTAAAGCCTTTTGTTCATGTTTGCAATGAGCGTGCAGACTCAATAATGTTTTGTTTGAAATAGGCAGTATTTGTTTTCCCTTGCACATTCTCAGTTTCTTTTCTTTCTAACTTTCTTTTTCTCACTTTCTAATATGAGGAGAGTCAGTGAGTTGGCACTCAATTGTGGTTAGCAGGTGTAAGTGAGCTCTTTGTTCCTGGTTTACCTCATTAATGTGGCAGCTGAGAGCTCCATTCTTAATTTATTTTTCTGTGCTAAAGCAGACCATCCTCTGCCACCAGCACATCTGAGATTATTGTATTAAGTACTCTTCTCTAGACCATTTTTTTCTAATCTGTCCGCCTTGCTAAGTCCTGGCAACTGACTTTGGAAATGAGCTGATGCCCTAGTAGGTCTCTATGTTCCTGTGCACAATTGCATTTACATCAAATTTTTAAACAAGCAACTTTTAACAAAAGTATAGTGATGGTGTCAGATAGTAATGCCATGTTACTGAATATTTATACTGAATATATATTACTATATACTGTATTTATCACCGATATTGATTACAATATACAGATGTAATGTGGATATATACATAATAAAATTCCATGACACTAAATGAGATCATTTTTAATTGTAATTCTGGTGACACTTTACAATAAGGTTTCATTAGTTAACATTAGTTAACTACATTAGATAACATAGACTAAGAATGAACAATACTTCTACAGCATTCATTAATCTTAGTTAATGTTAATTTCGACATTTACTAATACATTATGAAAATCAGTAGTTGTATTTGTTAACATTAGTTAATGCACTGAACTAGCATTTTTATTTTTATTAACATAATGTTGATGAATTAACTAATGTTAGTTAATACATTAACTAATGTTAACAAATGAGTCTTATTGTGAAGTGTTACTGTCATTTTGAAATTTAATTTAAAAACTTTTACACAATATTTACCCCAAAACCACAAAAAATTAACTGAAAACTGAAATGGAATCTATTGGTCTATCACTAGTCCAAGTTACTTCACAGAATCAACAATAATAATAATAAGCATCATATTATTGTGGAACCATGTCTATGATTGTTTGATTGATTGATTGATTGATTCCATCCATCCATCCATCCATCCATCCACTCCATTGTGCTTGAAGAACAATATACCCATGTCTGGTATTTATTGTATATACAAACATTGCTATGGTAACAGATGCACAGATGGGAATCTTAATGATGCTTAATCTATTATGCCTTAAACGAGAAGAGACGCTGAGTCAGTTAGCCACCCAAGAACCATCTGACCTGAGATCACAGATTGGGAAGCTTTTTGTGAGGTGGGCGTCTTCTTATTGTTTAAATCTTGTTCAAAGGTTATTCATTCTGTTAATGTTGAGCCATCGTCCCCAAGAGGGCAGTATTATGCACTATGTAAACTGCATACTGATCAGCCATCACTGATTATGCAACAGGATCCATCCTGATTCTTACCAGCAACTGATCTGTGCGATTTCATAGTGTTCCTCTGTTGTTTTACTCCTTGAACAATCCATCATTTTCAGTGCCAGATCTCTGTGATTGTTGTAAGAGGGGTGTGTGTGTGCTTGCCATGCACATTTAAGCGACAAAGGTAGTGCACGTGCATGTAGTATTCTGTGAGCTGAAGAGATATGGCAGATAAACCCAATGTGGCATAAGATAATAATGGCTTTGGCGAAACAGAGGTGAAAATGTGGAAAAATCCTACACTCCCCCCACCTTGGATCAATAAGCTTACATTTATGTGGCAAGCATACGCACAGGTCGCTGTCATTCTCACCTCTCTTCTAGCACCAGTTGGCTGACTCTCAATTTTCTCTGTCAAGGAGCTGAATATAAACCATCTACCTGAAGTGCACTGTGAGATCCAATACACATCTGTTTAAATAAAAAAAGACAGCGAGAGACACGTCCCCCTCTAAAGGTTTGCTGTTTGGAGCAGACGGCTTAACAAGGGTAATCATTAAGCTTTGAGTCTGTTTGCGCTGGGTTTGATTTCCTGCATGGCTAGCTGTGTAAGCACACACACTTCCCGTTCCATCAATATCATCCCACACACTACATCTTACACATTTAGAGAGATGTTTGGAGATGGCTATCTCAAAAGAATGCTGCATTAGCATCTTATTATATGATGTTGAAAGATGGTTTCACATCCACTGATTCCAGATGCCTTATCCATTCAAACAAAAACATTTAATCTAATCAGTCTTGGATTATCATTGTTTCCTTAAAGATCAGAGGGCCAGATTTAATATGTTGTGTGTATATATATATATATATATGTATGTATATGTGTATATATATATATATATATATGTAAACTAATTTCTGTTTCTGAACAGCTTTACCCAAACACTGCCATTGGTGGGAAAAATAGTTTTTTCTTTATGTTGATATGCCTCAAACATATATATATATATGACAATTTGGTAACACTTTATTTTAGGGTTCAATTCTTACATTTAACTAGTTGCTTATTAGCTTGCATATTACTAGTATATTGGATATTTATTAGTACTTATAAAGCACATATTAATGCCTTATTCTGAATGACCTTATTCTACATCCCTTATTCCTACCCAATACCTAAACTTGAACACTACAGAAAAAACCTTACTAACTATTAATAAGCAGTAAATTAGGAGTTTATTGAGGCAAAAGTTGTAGTTAATAGAGAATATGTGTTCTTCATACTAAAGTGTTACCGACAATTCTCATTTAGTTCAACATAGAAAAAAAGGGTTGTGGAACAGGTTATAGGATAATATTTAGGGTGGTGAGAGTGTACATGAAAAGCAAAACCTGACCAGTATCTGTGTGTGTTCAGAGTGGATGTCATTAATGGCCAACAGCTTATTCTATTGCTGAGAGGCTTTTGCTAATGTAAACTGTCAGATAGAACATACTGCTGCCTGAAGCACACACGTACAAAGGAAAAATGAACCGTCACAGCATGAGAGCAGTATTAGTCGGAGTGTGAAAAAGAGAAGGGAGGAGAATGAGGTCAAGAGGGAGAGAGAAACAAAGAGAGAGAGAGGCAGAGATTGATATGGCACAAAGGGAGAGATCCCGGTATTTCATGCATCGGACCTGAGTGCTCTGAAGTGTGTAAGCAGAAGTGCATTCAACCTGCAGCAAGTCCACTCTTCCTTTTCCCAGTTTGCGTACTGAGCCAGTGATGAGTGTTCCACACTGAAGGGCATGACCTTGACAACACTTCAAGCCAGTCTCCTCCGACCTCTCCATTTGGTAATTGCAAAAAGCAAAATGCCCAAAACGGCACCTAAAATCAACACAACAAATGCACAAATCAACTGATTGAGAAAATGCCTATGTTTAAAAACTCATTATTATCATGAATGTTGTTTTAAATTGGTTTATCAGCAAGCTGAGCTCAAGCTGTGTTTATTACAGTGGCTTTTTGAGCCCCTTTAGGCCACCGCTCCGCCCCCACTCCCCTCCCAGGCCGAGCATCTGGACCAGGGGAGGGGCCAGGCAGCTGCTCCAGGCTCACTGTTCATTTGCATACAGTTTCTTTGGGAATGCCCTTGAATGACTCCTCAAGGGGACGTGGGCTGCATCTACACTACACAGAGAGAGAGAGAGAGAGAGAGAGAGAGAGAGAGAGAGAGAGGGAAAAAGAGTAAGAAGGAATTGCAGCCCTAGGAGGTGTTTCACACAGGATATGCTCTTCTGTTCAGAACAGCTAGACAGAGTGCATGGATTGCATTTATGGGCATATTATATACGTAGATATGATTATCCTGCTGCCAGATGCAGATTCAGTTGTTTTTTAAATGTTCATTTTTTTATCATTGATTTTAATGTACATTGATTTTATCTGCTGCACTGCATGTTGAACAGCAAGTTTTATATCTACCTGTTCTTTAAAAAGTGATGCTCAAAAAAGCAGTGAGATGGAAAGGATTAGTTCACTTTAAAATGATAATGACCCCAAGCTTTACTCACCCTCAAGCCATCCTAGGTGTATATGACTTTCTTCTTTCTGATGAACACAATTGGAGTTATATTAATAAATATTATGACGCTTCCCAGCTTTATAATGGCAGTGAACGGGGGCTACCAGTTTAAAGCTCAAGGAAGTGCATCAATCCAGCATAAACGTTCTCCACACAGCTCCGGGGGGTTAATAAAGGCCTTGTGAAGTGATGCATTTGTGTAAGAAAAATATCCATATTTAACAAGTTATAAAGTAAAATATCTAGCTTCCGCCAGACCGCCTTTCATATTCAACTTACGAGGAAAGTGTAACGCCTCTCGCAGTTCAAAACGCTTACGCTACACTTACGCTATATATATATATATATACACATATATACACATATATATATATATATATATATATATATATATATATATACAATATATATATAATTATTGTAAGCTATCTTTGGTCGCAAGACTGGGAAAACGGCCACCTTTGAACCTCTCTCACTGTATGACATAGGACCACCGATAAAGAGCCACGATCACAGAAATTGCCACGATTGTTTCACAATGGCAATCTTTGGTCTGGGACAGCCAAAAATCGTGCAGTGTATCCCGGGCTTTACATAAATGGACTTATGGAAGATGGAAGATTTGACATTTTTACACACAATTTAAAATTATTTAATATTAATTAATAAAATACTTTAAGTAAAATAGCTTTAATTTCCATTATGTCAACTATAACTCACTCGCACATGATATGAGGTCAACAATGTAGCATACCATATATAGAGTATATACAGTATATACAGTACATTAGTATATACAGTATATACATTATATACAGACCTTTTTTGGGTCACGTCCCACTGGTTGAGATATGCAGTGTATACCTCACAGTATTCAGTTAATAACAAGCTGGTATTCCTTTCCAAATATAACCTTAGTCACGTCAAAGCTATGCTCATCCCCATTTGTGGAAGACAAAAGCAGAGGAAGAGCATGTTTGTTGAGTAAAGAAACATAATGTATGTACAAGAGAGTGCTTGTGTCACAGCGAATGAGTGAGTGCCTAGAGAGAGAGAGAGAAAGAGAGAGAGTGCGCATGTGTGATGAGAGAGAATGACAGTGTGTGTGAAAGAAAGAGATAGGAAAAGGGAGGGTGTTGTGGGTAGGTGGGCGGGAAGACGAGTAGGAAGGCTGCGAGAGAGAGAGAGAGAGAGAGAGAGAAATTCAGTGCTGCATGTCAGAGCCGTGTGTAAGAGAGGGAGAGAGAGAGAGAGAACGCGTGTGCACAGGGCATCCGTATTTCTGCAGGACAAACTGAGGTGTTTTCACTCAATTCTATTTCAGCCTCTGCCTCCTGCTCTTCCTGCTATCCAGCTCTGAACAAAAACCCAGGAGTGACTACAGACCGCCAGGTAGGGACACTTGACTGTACTGAGAGCAGTGTTTCCCTCTGTGTGTGTGTTAGTTACCTACAGTATAACCTCTGTAGCCATATGTACTGAACTGTTTCAGGAGATTCTAATTCAAAAGAGATGCTGCTTTGGATTTTAAAGTCTTGGAATGGATTAGATAACAAGTTGTGACTTCGCTTATATGGTGAGAATACTACACTACGTGCCTATGTGCATGCATATGTGTTGTGGTTATATGCTCAGCCATGTGAAAGCCTTTGTATTTCATTACTGAGTGAAAACAGTCCATAATAACACTCACTAGAGCGTAAGACACACTGCTTCCTACCTCCAGTGCCTCGTGACGGCTGATTCCAGGAGGAATAACTTCAGTAGCTTCCTGACGTCTACTCCCACTCTTAGAAATTCTGACACCGGCGATGAGGAGGTCATCTCCAAACATCTCCCCCCCTGCCTGGCCGTTTTCTTTGAAAACTGTCAGTTTAATGGCAGCAAGAGGGTCTTTCTAGACACAACTGTTATTTAAAAAGCGCATTTAAGAGGACTTATTGCTTTCTTTAAAAGAGTAGAAATGGGCAGGCAGAGAAACAGGGATTGTCTGTCATTACAGTGGTGAAATTGTGTTTATGGGCTTTGTGATTTTATCCTACACACCCCTTCCCCCACATGCCCACACGTAGCTCTCATCTCATATCCCATTTTTCCCAGTAGAGTTTGCAGCAACCGATGTATGAAGTGATCAAACCTCAAGGTGCTATCACCTTCCATACAATAATTTTTCCCCGCCTTTATACTCTGTGATGTCAAACCACACCTAATTGACAGATCTCTTCCGGTTTCACCATTTTCAGCCCCTCTGTTCAATTTAAAGCCCGTTCCTCCATTAGCTCTTGATCTAAGAAAGGAACAAAGAGGCTGCTGGATTGCGGTTAACACGCACAGTTGTTCCCTCATTTCGAAACATGAAAGAGAGGAAGAATGGCTTATTGCGGAGCTTCAAACAACTTCTCTCCATTTGGTTCCATTCTCCTGCCTGGCATAATCCTCAAAAGCCATTGTATGCCATCCACCTCTTTTTTTTAAAATGGATCTTTTCTTAATCAAAGCAAACTGCACTCTGGTTCCTTTTCTTTTCCCCCAGAAGGCTGTTTTACATCAGTGTATTTCACATTCCTTGCTTTTGAATGTTAATTTGTACTTTTACGGTGGTACAGAAGATGCTACTGTATGCCTGACCACCTCGACCTGAGTTTAAACTGACACCCCTCTTGTTTGGTTCAGTACCATGGAGACTGGTTTGAATTGAGTCTATTGTCAATGAGTACAGATATAAACAGTGTGTGTGTGTGTGTGTGTGTGTGTGTGTGTGTGTGTGTGTGTGTGTGTGTGTGTGTGTATCCAGCTGTGGCGCCAGATCTCACACAGCATCAATAGTTAATGAGTGAAGCTGGCAAGAGCTCTATTGATATGTCTGTTTTTGTTTTTCTAACGGCTGTGTAATTTTTATGAGCTTTATATTTGACAGAAGGTGGAATAAAACATGCTGTAAAACCACTATAGACATGGAGGGGGACAGTATTCAGATTGGGGTCAACCTGTATGTGCTGGTCCCTCCAAATCTTAAAATATGCTGTAACAAAGTCATGCAGAGAGAAAACCCACATGCTTTTGTGTGGGAGAAAGACCAAACTGAAACTAATGGCATGTGAGAGGTTGCTTGTTAGTGTACATATGCATTGTGTTGACAAGTGTGAGTCTGTATGAGTGTTTCCCCCATTTTTTGGACGGTATTTGAGCCTCTAGGGCCGTCAACGCTTCACTTGCCGTTAGCGGGATGTTTTTTTTTTTTTTTTTTCTCCCACTCTTCACGACCTCACAAACTGCGCCTTGTGATTGGTCGTCTCTCTCACACTCCACGGGAAGAAATGACAGAGTGGAATTGAGGTCACATGATCAGCGATGTGGGATTCTGCACTCACAATCTTCTCTTTTTAATCTCCCTTATAGACTCTCTCTCTCTTTCTCTATCTCTCTCTTGCCGCAGATTTGGATTATCTAACGGATTTATCCTGCTATCAAAAATTAGCTGTATGATTGTCTGCTTAGTGTACAGCAGCTGGTTCAAGCCATAAATCCTAATAAAAATAAATAAATAGAGAGAAAAAAATACATATCTGCAGATGGCCATATTGGAGCACAGCACTGTGTGTAGTCTTAACCATGTGTACACTGTACAGCTATGGAAGCTAAGAAATGTATGATAGTTACACAAATTAATCTATTTTTTTCTGCTGTCCTAATGCTCCATACAACCAAAAATCAAAAAAGTGTTCACACCGGGTTCATTCAAAAGCAGCAAGAGTAAACAGCCAGTGAATAGAAACCTAGTCATAAAAAAATTACAAAGGAATGAGTGTAGTATTCCTATTGGAATTAATATTAAATAATCTGAAACCAACACAAGATGTTGCTAATAAGAGTTGTCTAAGAATCAAATAAGATTGTGTAACTAAAAACTGATATCTCAAGATTTTTAAAGGTTGCATTTTTTTGTACTTGTCTTAACACAGTGCTTACGGTGTAAGACAGTGGCCACATGCGTCAGTCTAATGCTTGTGTAAATAAACAATTTTTAAAAATGCACCAGACAAAATGCAAGAAACGCCCTCCTAGGTGCTGAGGAGACTGTTGACAGCTCTGAGCAAATGAGCTTCATAGCCACCCACAGAGAGTGCGCTTTTCCATACTCCTCAACAAGAAACAGAGCTTTCAGCACCTCTTGCTTTTGGACAGCGCCACCTGCCTCAATGCTTTCAGCACCGGACAGCAACAAACTTCCAGTCTTTAAGTGAGGGGGCTGCTTTCAGAATCACTATTTTAAGGACAGCGACAATGTCAAGTGGCTGTTCTGTCACTATACAAGTTCCTCTGCATTTGCCTTTTGCTCTTTCTTACTAGGCTTGGAAATTAATACTGACTTGGGAGAAAAATACCCTCCAAATTGGGTGCAAATGTGACTCTCTGTGAAATTTCCTTTTGTAGTTAGTGATACTTTCTTAAGCATCATTGTTTATTTTCTTTGTTGATCGAAAACTATATAAAATATAAAATGCTTTTTTTTTTTTTTTTTTTTTTTTTTTTATAAATATTGATGTTTGTTCCATTTTCAAGAAAATAGATAACAAATCCTCAGTCTAATCATTCAGATTGAGAATTTGTTAAAGATTAAGTTTTTCAACATCAATGAATGATACAAGTTATGCCTTAAATGCCCTAAAATAGTGAAAATACCCTGAAAATCTAATTTTACTTTGGTTAGCATGTTACATGATCATCTTATTTTCAGATGCATGAACTATAATGTACTTTTCATTCGCATTAGTATGTTATTGTAAAATATGGGTCCTTCAAGCATTACATAACGCAGTGACGACTGATGTTGACTCATGCAGCCATTCTATAGACTCTTTCTTGCACTGGAGCAGGCTGAAAATCACTGTGGCGGCCATGTAGTGTGTATGTGTTCAGCATGTTGGTCACACATATTTGTAGGACATGCTAAAAAATGAAAGGCTCTTGTGTAAGTTAAAATTGTTGCACACAGAACTAAAGCGGTTTCTTTTAAGCCAACACGCCGTATTTCATGGTCAGAATCGATGTAATTAATCCAGCCTTGGCCATACTGAATATGATGTATTACTCACCAATCTTCTAACAATTCACCCTATTGATTTTAATGCCTAATTTTTTTGGTACATTGTGAATACGTGCTAGACATGAATACTGAGCAATAATGTAGATCAATGATTCAGATTTATTGTGCAGATAGAAGTTTCCACCGATTCAGAAATGACTCGTGCAGTATTTTAATGCATGTTGAGCTTAAATCATTTGAAAATATAATGTTGTGGAGCTTGAGTCACATTTCACATAACTGTCGATTTGATCTATACAAAGAGCTTCAATATGACAAAAAGAGGCAGATGACATAGGCTGACCTTGAATATGTCTGAACCCTCAAAAGCTGGTTTGTTCTTGAGGGAAGCGCTGCTAAAAGCAGCAGTGCTGAACTGAACCAGTAAATATAACATGTGAAGACGCACGTCCACAGTCTCCCACACGTGCAGCCAACACGCAAACAGAACGTCGCTTCTCAGTCTGCGAGTCAACCCACCCTGCTGATGTCTCGTGACGATAATCACAGGTCAAAAGCTGTTTGCTTGTAGAGGGATAGCAGGGCAATAATCTGGTCGCTCTCTAAAACCAACCCTTGTAAGCCTGTCACCTAATTGAGACAGCATGGTGTTGTGGACCGTGGTCATTTGCATGTGTACATTAGCATAATTGAATAGGCATGAGTTAAGTGCGTTTCAGCAGGCTGTTAATAACATGGCCCCCGCACCACTAGATAAATTTGTTTCTGTTTTTTCTCCTCCTTGCCACCGCAAAGAGAACGTAACCATGCTCTCAGTCCCGCTCATCTGTCTTTTCCTTCCTTTTCTCCTTCCCTCTGTCCACTGTCAGTGAGTTGAGGTTGGTTTTCTCTCCCCTGAGGGTGTCTAATGCTATATATGTTGTCTACAATCCACTGGATCATTTTGACCTCACTTACTCAAGGAGCTCTGCAGGACTTGACCAGTGCAGTCAACTGTGAAGATTCAAAGGCTAAGAAGGCACTGGATTATATCTGAAACAATCGGCTTACTTATTTTTCAGCGACTGCACTGGAGAACGTCTCTCCAAAGGTCCAGGTGCGTGTTCACTGGGTTTGTTGCACAGGTGGAGCAACCAATGTGTCTAACAGATGAGACTGAACGCAAAGAACAGCAAAATGTTGGAAGGATTTTTTTTTTCTTTTGCTCCAGCTGTTGTTTTTTGCAATGGAGCGTGTAAACAGGGCAGTGACGGATTCTGTGAGCACAATGAGAAATGCTTGCTCTTTTTTTAATTCCTTTTCACTGCCAATGAACTGACTTCTGTTCACTCCTATTCCCATTTAAACGGCTGGTAATATTCATATATCTTCCTGTCTTCAACCAATCAGATGAGCTTTCTTAATGTTCTTCCTCCTACACTTACCTAGAAAAAAAGTAATTTGAAACATTAGGTATTACTTCACAATAAACATTTCAAAGGCTACACTCTAAAAAATGCTGGGTTGAAAACAACCCAAGTTGGGTTGAAAATGGACAAACCCAGCAGTTGGGTTGTTTTAACACAGTGGTTGGGTTCAGTGTTTGCCCAACGTGCTATAGGCAGTTTTGTTTAACCTAACTATTGTTTAAAAATTACTATATGGCTGGCTTAAAATGAACCTAAATAGGTTGGAAATTAAAATCAGACATAATTACTGGAGGCAACAATAATAATTAAAAGGTGAACATTTATTAATAAGCAATTTAATAAATGTTTAATTATTATTCATTAAACTTATTAATAGATTTTCATTTATTAAACATATTAATAAATGTTCATTTTCAACACACTTTGGGTTCATTTTAAGCAAGCAATAATGTAATTTTTAAACAATAGTTGAGTTAAATAAAACTACCCAGCAGGTTAGGCAAACATTTAACCCAACAGCTGGGTTAAAACAACCCACTTGCCGGGTTTGTCCATTTTCAACCCAACTTGGGTTGTTTTTAAAGGGATAGTTCACCCAAAAATGAAAATTATCCAATGATTTTCTCCCTCTTAATGACTATATTCTTTCAGATGGACACAATCGGAGATGTTTTTAAAAATATCCTTAGTCCTCCAAGGTTTATAATGATTGTGAAAGGGGGACCGCATTTAAAAAAAAAAAAAAAAAAAATGCATCCATCCATAATCAAAATAATCCATACATCTCCAGTGGGTTAATAAAGGCCTTTTGAAGCAAAGCGATGCATTTTTGTAAGAAAAATATCCATATATAAAACTTTATAAATTCAAATAACTAGCTTCCGGCGGACGACCATACGCATATCATATACATCATATTCTGCATTGTCTCAGATCACAATACAGGGCCATTTTCTAAAAAAATTTTACTAATACATTAACTTTTGGTAATCTGATCAAATAATTCTAGTCAAAAAATATTGTGGTATACAATATTTCAAATAGCATGCTCAAATAGCATGTAGGTCATCCAGGTATTCATACATGCAATTCACATTTTCGTAATTATACTTACTGCATACTGTGGTAGTAGTAGAACTCACCTGTTAGCATGGTCATTCAAACATAGTGTATGTTATAGGCAGATATGTAAGTCATATTGCCTTATGTCTCCAGAGAAATTTTGTGCTACTGTATATGTTCTTTATTAACACCTACACACATTAGATTTTAAAAACTGTGGCTTGTGCATTCAATGAAATGTTGTCATTTCTATATTAATAATTATACATTGTTAGGAATGTTATGCATTGTTATTCAATACATATATAGTAGAGAAATTATGTAAGCCACAACCATAAAAGATGTTGGCTATGAAAAAGGGAATTTGTTTAACAGAGGTCACACACTGTGCATTATCCTCTCACCTGAGTTACATGTTGACTTCCTTATGGGTCAGTGAACTAAATCACTTCATTCTGCACAGTTGACACGTACTTCCCGACCTCCAAATAACACTAATGACCTTCCGATTGTAAGATCCCTAATCTCTGACACCCTCCAGTCTCCAGTAGCTTTTATAGCTGTGCATTTACAATGGCTCAGTAGCTGCATGTCAAATAAGTCAAGATCCTCCAGTGACTGTGCCTTAATTAAAGGCAAGGGAGTGCTTTCTTAAGAGCCCAGTGATGGATTGAAATCTTAAGAGTCATGACTGTATCGATGAGAGGAAAGTAGCCCTTCTTATCTCTAAATGTTCTCCTTTTTCTTCCTCCGTTTGCCAGCACGCTCCTGCTTGCCGGCATTGACATGTTCGCTGGGGAGAAAGATTATGCGGGAGTGGATAGTAATTACGGCTCTAAGCCAGCCATTTGTGAGGCCTTATCAGTCAAATGATCGCGGTGTGGATCACATTAAAACACAAAGGCCGAGGCATGTCCTAAATGCATTTTTCCATGACCTGTTACTCCATCTTATCTTTTGTTGGCAGAACGTTTTCTTCCGTATCCCCTTGAACCAATTTCCGTAAGGGTATGACGTATGAGTACATTTATATCACAATATGGATATTTTTGCTTGTAATTTAGCCCAGAAATATTGCCAACATTGTCTATTTTTGGCTCATCAACTGAATTAAATGGAGAAGAAGCCATTATTTACCATTTTGTCTTGATTGATGCAAACATATACATTATATACATATACATTGACATATAATATGCATTTCTTAGCACATTATAGAAATCCATCATATGAACACGTTCAAAGCCATTGTAGAATAAATCAGTAAAAAAAACAACAACTTTATGCTTCCACATGAAGTTCATTATTCTTACATATTATATATCTGAATGTCTTTGAATGTAGCTTGTTCACTGTGCACAAAGTTGTAATGTAGAATATAGTTTTCTGCTTGGTGTTTTATCACTGATGAATAGAGAGCTGTTTAGGTCCTTTGCTTACATGGTCTGAAATCATCTGAAGTGACTTGTGTTTTGATGTATGTATAGGTTATAACCTTGTTATAACCTTGTATAGGAGCTGGAAGTAAAGAAATAGTTCAAGTATAATTGATTCGGCCACCCTCATGTTGCTCCAAATGACGAGGGTGAGTAAATGACATAAATTTCAGCTTTTTACCTCTCTAAAGACCTTGACTGTGGATTAAGTGTCTTGAGCTGAACAGAGAAATGAGTAAATGAGGGAAAAAAAAAAAAAACACATCCTGAGGCCACATTACATCTCTCTCTCTCTCTCTCTCTCTCTCTCTCTCTCTCTCTCTCTCTCTCTCTCTCTTTCTCCCTCTCTCTCGCCATCTCATCATGATTAACGGCAGCAGATAAATTTCATGCATTATTCATCCACTTTGCCACCTTCACCTGCAGAGTGGAGGCTGATTTTCAGGTGCCGCTTTGTTCCTAAAAAACTTTAGCCACAATGACAGTTTGATAAAATCACTTCCCTCAGGGCCAGTGTTCTCACTCATTTAGCTCTTACTGGCTGGCCGAGTCACTCCTAAAGTTTGTGGATCTGCCCTCAAGCTATTTTCCATCTGGAGAGATAACCAAAAAATATCAAAATCAAAGGCATGCCTTAATCAATTTCAACACAGAATGCTGTATTTACTATTTGAATTTTACCTACATTAAAGGGATAGTTCATTCAAAAATGAAAATTCTGTCATCATTTACTCACCCTCAGGTTGTTCCAAACCTGTATAATTTTCTTTGTTCTGCTGTACACAAAGGAAGATATTTGGAAGAATCTCAGTAACCAAACAGATCTTGCACAAGTAATTTTATATCATCTTAATGTTATATATCACAATATAGTCATTTTTTGCTGGAAAATCTACAAAAAAATGGTTGATATATTAAATAATGTTTTAAATAAAAAGTATTAAATAAAAAGTATTTCATTTTATTAATTGATTTACAATAATATTTTTATTTTGAAAACGATGAGCATAAAATTCTTCATAACAATTAGGTCTGGCATCAGTAGACTAGCAAAAATAGCTTCATGTTATGTAACCCTGGAGTTAAAGGTGAAGTGTGTCATTTCTTTGTCATCAAATTAAAATTACAGCATTTTTTAAGCTTTGTTCTTTCTGCTATTGGTCAGACACAACATATAGTCCCACACTATCCCAGCTTTATTTATTTCTAGTGTTTTGACTCAATTCATTATGTACTGTACACCCACTTAAATCAGTTACTTTAGATTAAATTTGATTAACTTTGTTAATCTAACAATTCATACTTCACAAATTCATTCTCTACTCAGAACCGTTTTGTTTAAACTAGAGCCTGTGTTCACCACAGCTCATAGCACTAGGTCTTGGCATGGCTTGGCTGTCAGTGTAAATCATTCACTAGCCCACTGAGATGATAAAGCCCTGGGAGAAATGAATTACCCAGGATGCACCGGGTGTGCCAGGAACAGACAGGATGAGATAGTGGCTAATGTTACCCACCTACCCATTCCACAATCTCTGTATTCGGCCAGTGCAAAAAGAGCCAATCACTGGCAGTAGTGCGGTCAATAATAATGGAAATGCGAGGGGTGTGTATGGCATGACTATAATAAATGCCATGAAAAACCTTGAGCTGAAGCAGCACAGATGAGGGCCCAGCCTTACCTTTTAATGGAGCCCTTGACAAAAATTTGCATTAGTGCTGCAGGCGACCCATTCTGTGTACTATGCATAATGCAGTCTATTGGGGACATGCGCGCACACACACACACGCATGGCTGCACTCATAACAGTCACAGAATTCAGCCATTTAGCCAAGCACATTGCAGATGCATTATTGATAGGGTCAATCTTGGCATTTTCGATTTCCAAACAGCAAAATGCATTATAATATGGGGATAAAATATTATCTATATCTTTGAACATACAGCACAAATAAATAAAACAAATTCCATTTCTAAATTACAGTGACTACACCATCTTGCCTGGCTATTTTAAAATGTATATTTTCTGTTTTGAGGGCCAATCCGTTCATCAAACACAACGTCACACAAAGTCTAAGGATGTGAAAGACATTCCTATTGGGCTTAGTGAGAGAATAACCAGACTGAGGGGACAAGCAGGGTGAGACGTAGCCTGCGCCACATGGCCATTTCTGCTGTCATTCCACCATCGCCAATGGCTGCAGTGACATGCCAGAATACTGCACGAAACGGGAAATCAGAGCTAATCTGGAGGTTGAGGACAATGGCCACCCGGGCTTACATTGTGTGAGGGAGCTTTTAGCAAATTCCTGGCAGGAATATCTTTTTGGGTTAGAAAGCAGCAGTCTGCATGGATAAACAAAAGTGTCTTGCATGTTTAATTCCTATTTTGAAAGAGAAAGGGAATAATAACACAAGTTATAATAAATCATAATAGTTAAAATAAACCATTTTCACCAAGTTATATAGTTTAGCCTAGCTGTTTTATGGTAAGCTGCGTAGCATCTTGGTTAATATATAATGTTCAGAAACAGGTTTGTATATATTGGCTACTCACAGAATGTATATCTAACGAGAATTTAGGAGTCAGAACTATCCCATTTTATAATGGTAACAGTTTGAAATATGGTTTAGTTTGTTAACATCAGTAAACGCATTACATATCATTAAATTAATTGTCATTAATGCTATGTAATTTAATTTAATGATATGCAATTCATGAAAATACTATCATTTATTGACTGACTATTAATGTATGTTCATTTATAATACATTATATCTAATGTTAATTTATGCAATTATATATGTAGAAATGCACATTAACCAAAATTAACAAATGCTGCTCATTATACCTTAAAGTTCATTATATACTTTAGTTCTTCATACCTGTTACCTATTTAGTTCATGAAAACTACAGTAACTAATGTTAACAACCTTATTGTAAAGCGTTACATTTATAATTTCTCCAATAGCACTTCTGTACTGCAGAACCACTAAACAAAAACACTAAAAATAAAATCCATATGAGCTCATATTTACATCTGTAGCACAGTCATCACTGTTTGGTCACATGTGTGTGTTTATGGCCACTGAAGCATGCTAGGAGACATGAGGCTGCAGGCAGCACAGTTGAGCTGGCAGCCAGGGATGGAAGGGGGAAGTGACCCCATGTCACGTTTCACTGCACACGACGCAGGGTGGACTGGGAGTATTGGAATGCCCAATCAGCAGAGAGGAACTAATAAATATGAGTCATCGCCAGGGCTTTGTGTGCACTCCAGCAGTCCAAACCGAAATGTGGAACAACAGATTAAGGTCATTTTATTTATTTGGTTATGGCTGTCTTTGGATATAGATATCTTCAACAAATATTATTTCTATTTACTAGCGTATATGATACTTTCTGACTTGACAACCCCAGTTGCAGAGTTTCCTCTTTTTTTGTGTGTGTATAAGTGAGAAAGCTCCGGCTAGCTACAAGCTCCAGAAATTGGTAATAGCCTCAATCAAATAGGAAATTGACAGAAAATGGCCTGAAATTGTAGGTAAAGCAATTTATCTCAAATAATATCACCATGTAATATCACATGGACGTCCCCAGCACCTTTTGAAGCTCCACTAGAGCACTCATCCTAAATTCTCATTTACATTAATTAGGTAGGTAGGTATGATAGATAGATAGATAGATAGATAGATAGATAGATAGATGTAAATCTATAGACAAGAGAAACAAAATACAATAAATGTTCAGTGTATCAAGCTTGCTTCCATAGCCGTTCTTCTCCTCTCTGTTTGGGGTGGGGAGGACTGTCAGGCAGCTCCGCCGCTGGCTTATCTCCTCTTGCAATGTTTACAGATCTTGTTTTTGTGTGTGAACGATTCACCACTTTAGAAGCACAACTTTGAGCTTCTCTTTAGCAAAGTGTCACTCTTTTATCTGCTTCTGTCTGCGCTATGCCTGGGGAGTCCATAAGAAATGTGTTTGCTGAACACGTCACAAACAGAATTATGCCTGTGCATACGTTATTCCTATGGTCTTTACACCAAGATCTTTTGTTGCCATGGCAACAACAATCCCTTGTACGTGGTTGTGGTAACCAGTTACTAGTTGATTCTTGAAATTATATATCGATTCACCTTCGAATTTCACTCTTGACACACGAGAGGAAAAGATGCACTTTGTAGTTCAGCTGACCTATAAAGGCAGAGCTGCTTCAAGTTTATTTATAGACTTGTGGTGGGTGGGGGGATGTCATTCAGATAGACATGACTGCACTGATGTAAAAAATCTATAAAAAGAGTCTGATTCTTCTCCCAATTCTCCACCAAGTTTGTTAAAAAGATTATTTCAAAGACAAGCTCAATTTCCAGCATCCATGTCTTGAAGGAAGAAGGATGTACTCTCAGAATGAATTAGATCATGTCTTGTTTGAGGAAACGCATGAGCTACATAATCTAATCTACTGTTGCTGTAGTTTCCTCCACAGAATGATTTGATGGCAGCAAACATGCCCTCTAAAATACAACTTCATTGGAAGTGTTTGGCTTGCCATGTGCCATTACACAGCAGGATATCTGTGTCCTTGCCATATTACAAGCACTGAAACATTATTTTTTTCCACAACATCCTGTCTGTTCTTCATAGAAATAAGCCAACCAGGGTGGAGCTGCACCCTTATGGCTATAATCATAGCATTTTCTCCTGTTTCATTCATTTCATTATGACGTTACTGGTTTTTAAGAAACTCTTTTCGCTACAAATGCATGCTGATTTTGTGCAGATAGGGGAAAAGTCCCTCTGTGCCTAGCAGGACGTTTCCAGCAAAGAGTAGCCTGTATCTGCCACATCCATCTTCAGGACTATATGACAACTAATGATCCTCACCTCCAGCACAAGACAAATGGTCTTATTATTAGAAAGAGCCATTCAAAATAGGATCATGTCAAGCATAGCCAATGTCTGCTCAGAAGTATACAGACCTGTGACTTGAAGTACCAAGAGGTCACGATATATTCCGCTCAACTCTGAGAAATTGTCACATGCTGCTGGGTGCACTGGTGAATTCAGGATTAAAACCGCTCCACCTCATTGTGGAGTTTCCCACACTTTTAAAATTAAAATTTAAAATGTACAGTGGAATTTTAAATGATTGGCATTTTCTGCTCTGTTCCAAAACCCATCCAAAATATATTGGCAATGTACCCAAAATGCCTTAAAATGCTCCCTATATAGGCAGCTCACTATGTTTTGGAACACAGGCGTAGAGTTGTATCTGCTGTATCGTAGTTAAAAGAAGTCCCGTGACACTACCTCAAACATTTCTTAACCAGTACAGCTAGTACTCATGTAAAACAAGCTTGAGGCTGTATTATATATTTTGTTTACTTAACATTCAGTGTGATTGTTCTAGCCTTGTAAATAAACAGTAAGAGAATAAAAAAGGGAAAGAGAGAAATGAGCCAGGCACACAGTGTTCTCCCTGCTGGGAAATTAGTGTCCATGTGCATAATTATGGGATTAACTAGATGAGGAGTGATTACTTTCTATTTTGTGTATGAGAGTCAAACAGCATTGTGTGCACTAGAAAACATCCCCTCCCGCATTGACCATCTGCAAACAGCCTCCATTTCAAATTCGATTAAACCAGTAAACACACTGGTTTGTCTCCTAAGAGCAAACATAGGATGTAACTGAAGAGAATTTGCAGAGGTCATACCACAGTTTGGCCTAAAGGTTAGAAGGTCAGGGATATCGATATGCTTTCTGTTTGAATAGTGTATTGGTTTAAAGAGGATTATTTAAAGAGATTCACATGATTCACACAATCTAATGTTTTAAAGGGATTGTTCACTCAAAAAATGAGCATTGTGTCATGGTTTACTCACCAGCATGTTGTTATGAATCATTTTACTTTTTGTCTGTGGGGCTATTTTTCAATTTTTCACTCTTTTCAGTATAATTAAAAGGGTTTTTCACACTTGAAATAGTTAACCCTGGGTCATTCTAAACCCCAGGTAAACAGAATCCTGGGTTATCTTGCTTCATGTTTCACACTGCTCATAATTTACCCGGGGTTAACAATTAATCCTGGGTATTCTGACATTTCAAATTGTACATTCCTAAACCCTGGGTTAACCTTCTTATTTGCATATTTGCGGTGTCAGTGTTATTGATTGGATGAACTCAGCACACGACCTGTTTACATAGCTCTAGCATTGCGCATCCTCATTGCGGATTGTACTATCGAGTTTATACTAAATGGACATTTCGGACTATAAATTATAAATTAAATTATGAATGAAAGGTCTCTTCTTCACTCAAATTGTCGCGTTTTCTGTCAGCATTTGACATTTTTCCTCTCAAATGCTGAATTTACTGTTTATATACAATGCTCAGTGTTTCCGTGACTGTCCAAAGCAGGCAAGTATGAGTACGCGACAGGTTGTCTGTTGCTAAGCATCTAGCTATAACATTCTAACACTGCGTCGTTTCACACTGTGTAAGTTTGGCACTGCAGTGCGGGGTCAACACTGCAAAAGTGGTGCTAACCCTGATCCGGAGCAGGGTTTCATAACCCTGGGTTAAAAGCGGTGTTTAGAACGATGTTAACCTGGGGTTAATTGCAATGTGAAAAGCCCTAAAGTGACTACATTCCAAGTGTTCTGAAAGCATATGATAGCTTTGTTTATTAAAATATCCTGTTTGTGTGCATTCAAATGTTGTCTATCACGTTAGGTCATGAAACATGCAAGAACACAAAGCTATCATATGGCTTTAGAAGATTTTGCTTTTAGTTTGTGGTCATGGGATGCTTTTATTGTATAGAAATGAGCAGCTTGAACATTCAGCAAAAATTCCACAATTTGTTTTGTTTTTTGATAAACTATCCCTTTACCTATGTGCAATATGAGTGGCAAGACTTGGGGCATTTTGTAATATTGTTTTTGTTTTCTCTTTGATGGTTATTTACTGTGCCTTTTGCCATTTAAGTCACTTTAAGAAACTCACATGAGGAGTTCCACTTTGACCTCTCAAAGTGTTTCTCTCACTCAGGTGCTGCAGCATGCTGGCACGTAGGTCGCCCACCCTTGGTAACAGCTGTGAAATATACAGCTCATTTCAGCTGCGCCGTTGTTTCCTTTTTCTTTTTCGCTGAGCTTGTCCGTGGCCTTTAGGGCAGGCAGCTTTTCACAGTGTGTTTATGCAGCCTGTCAGCACCTGAGATCCGCTGAGCTGGCTGCTCCGGGCGCTCACTCCACACAACCCAGTAATGGTCAGTCTCAGCCAGCCGGACCAGAAGGTTGCAACAAGGTCATGACAAAGTTCTCAGCGTGGGCTTCGGAAGTAAGATTGCTATTTACATAGACTACAGATTAGGGATGGTGACATATATAGCAAGACTGATAAAATTTACGCGTGGATTCTGAACAACACGGCCCAGCCACGGGTTGGCTGATCCAGATCGGCATGGCTGGTGGACTTTACAGTGGCATGAGCGAAAGATGCAACGTGTCACAGTGTGACACAGATGCACACTGATGGAAGTGAGTCTGACAAGCTTGCAGGCGCACAGGGACTTGAAATGGCAGATTGCTCCTTGTTGCGAAAGGTCTATTTTTGGGGCTACGCCGACACCCACTCTGAGGGTGACGAATGCAGCTGAATACATTCACACCTTATGGAATTCATTGAATTATACAAGGCTTTGAACTCAGGCTCTTTCATCAACTCCTATGGAATATACACAGATTTGGAGATTTATTAAAGTGTCAAAAATATTGAATCCGTCCACCCATTTTGTTTTTCTACCACATTTACATGCCATTCAACAAGACTGCTAAAACTGTTGTCCGCACAGTCAGGAGTCAAAGTACATTCAAAGCAGACAGCTCCCTTCTAGCCTTCCATCCCCCGTTGCTCGGAAACGATTCCATAAATACTTCTTCCGATCGGCGCTCTTCAAAGGACCCTGGACAGCACAGGGCTTAAAAATCCTGCACCAAGTGTGTTGGGAAAGATGCTCACCTCTGGTCCCATGTTTTCTGCTTTCGTGGTGAGCGGCTGGGGGCGATACCCTCCCGGCAATACTTGTTCATTAGCATGCAGATTTAGGCCAGCCTCTCCTGATAACACTTCTGGAGCTATTGAGTTGATTTTTCAATTTTGCACTGCTTATACCCTGCTTCCCTGCACATAAAAAACATTTCCATCATGACTATCACCAAGAGTGCGTGCAAAAGAGCCGCGTCGCTAATAACTACCTTTCTTTGTGCTACACCCTCTCTGACAAAGGTATGCAATCACATCTTGCTCTTGTCTAGCATTGATTGCGAGACATCGCTTGAGCTAGCACTTGTTCTGTCATACAGTATATTTACTGTCATAAAGTAAATTGCAGCAGAAGCAAAGCAAATGCAGTTTGCTTGAGCAGCAAAAATCCTCTCTAAACATATTTAAAGCCTGTGAAGACTGGTTTGAGTGACAAAATGTCAGGTTTGACATTTTTATTCAGAAAGGCAATTATGCTCTAAAAGGCTTCACAGTCCTTTTTATTTTCATTAACATTAAAAGTTCTTTAGGTGTTCTTCACAATAACATGTCTTGGATGATTGTCCCCATTTCTAGATGCTGGCATCTTCAGCAATACTTTCTTAGTCAACAAGTATCACCAGAAAGAACATGCTAGTCAACTAGTCTAACCAGCAGAAACCAGCCTAAACCAGCAATGTTTATTTATCAATTTCATTGGTCATGAAGAATAGCAAATACATTTGAAGTTTTACCATGAGGCTGTGCATTTTTTTATTTGAAAGCAGTCATTTGCAATTAGTGTGATCTGTGGAGGAAGCATATACTGACTGAAGGAGCCATTTTATAGCATGGCTGATTTCTCTCTCAACTCCCTCTCGGGCTGACTAACAGCTTGTTCAGTCAAGGGTTATCAGCTGCAGATGGTTTCAGACAATAAACATGATCAAATACGGGGGTGGTTTCGCCGAGGCGCCCTGGCTGAAACATGGTTTTGATGCTCTTTGGTCTCTATACATCCCTTTTCATTTGGTTTATTCATTCGTCTTTCCACCTTTCTCCTTTATCAAACCATTTCTGTCTGCTTTTTTATCTTCTGGATTATCATTATATAATTTGTTCTATTCACTACAGGACATCAAGAGCTTGAACAGATCAAACACATCAAAACTAAAAGAATGAACTCAGAACGTTTCAGTCTATTACCTACTTTTCCACTCAAGGTATCTTCTAAAGCGAAGACCTTTCAGTACAAACCACAATTTTCAATGTGACAATGCCATAAAGCAGCAATGGAGAAATCTTCAGTGCAAGGGCATGAATTCTGTATTTATAACTCATAATCTTTGAAAATAGTTCATTCACTTTGTAGAGTCTGAGCTGACTATAAACAGTTAAAGGACTAGTTCAGTCAAATCTAATATGTCATCTGTATCCGCTTATATTTAAAAATGTTAAGCTATGTCATGCCACATCTGATGTCAGTGGTTCCAAATGACATTGGTTCTAAATGTCACAATTTAAAAAAAAAAAATAATAACTTTTTTTAACTTTCAGAAGATTTTAAATATATAGTGTAAAAATCGTATGGACCATCTTTATCATACTTTTGTGGTGCCTTTTTGTGATTTTCAATTTTTCTTTATGGAGAAGTGTACCAAAAAGATTTTCTAAACTTCTTTGCTGAAGTAAGTCATAATTGGTTTGGAATGACATGAGGGTGAGTGAATAATGATAGAAATGAAGAAAAGAAACTATTAAAAGACTATTTATAAATGTACTATACATCAGCCCTTTTAAAATGGAAATAGTCAGGAGTTTGAGGAGCAAAGCATAGGGAGTCATATAAGTGGTTATCCACTTATTTTTTCAGCCTTTACCCGTTGTACACATTTACAGTGATTAATTGTGTTTACCCCAACCAATTAGCATAGAGAATAGCTTGTCTAATTGTGGTGGACTTTGGCTTGATTCTCTCAAAGGCTGCAGTTCTCCAAACCTCAATGGCTTCTCAACTGATTAGGCTGTTTTTGCTCTACTGAGAGAGTTGTCTGAGTATTGTCTACTAAATTGTGTTCAGATTGGATTTATTTATTTTATTTTATTTTTTGTGAAATCGGTTCCTGATTATCCAGCTTTGGATAACAATGTGTTTATTTATGTTATGTTGCCCATGCATCAGGTAGAATGCCTATACATTGGTTGCAGATGCATTGTAAAAGAAAAAAGCATCTCGTTTTGTCCAATTTGGCTAATGATCATACAGAAGCAAGGGTCTACTTCAACCACAATGCATTCTGATTGAAAGCCACTTCGGGAATGAGGAGGCATCTGATGAGGTCAATTGCAAACCTTTTCGTGCAGCAATTTCCACTACACAAAGTTGGAAGCGTGCACCCCTTCAACCTCCTCGACTGACTTCCACTCCACCTCCTCCATCTTCATTTTTCTCTTTGTTTCATTTCGACCTACCCGCAGGATTTCTTTCAGATAGTATCAAAAACTCATTCACCCTGCCTAAGCAAGACTGATGTGCAGCCTTTACAGTTTTTGGCCAAATTTCCCAGTTCTTTCTCCAGCAGTCCATTTGTTTATTTGGCTTGTATTGCTCCATATAGATTCTGTCAGGATTGTCTACCATGAAATTACGGTCATCCTCAGTCAGAGGCTGCAACCATGCATGATAAGGATTTTAAAATTCATGTCGCTGTAGTCTTGATCTAACTCCCAGTTTCATCATTTGAGCATGAAAATAAAATGCAGTGCCCCTGAAGAACCAATATTTCAAATAAGAAAATTCAGAGAATTGCTGTTCACCTACATTATATGATACCTTGTCCGAATGAGGTGTATCTCTTTCATTTGAAGATGACAGGATTATTACTTTATGCAAAAAAAAAAAAAAAAAAAAAAAAAGATTCTGATGGAATTACAGTTGATATCTTAATGCATTCTTTTGGAGTTTTTTTGCCTTATTGTTGGCTTTATAATGACTTTGATTGAAATATGTCTGTTCATACAGGAATTTTAAAGGTGCCCTAGAATTGAAAATTGAATTTACCTTGGCATAGTTAAACAATAAGAGTTCTGTACATGGAAATGACATATCATGAGCCTCAAACACCTTTGTTTCCTCCTTCATATGTAAATCTTGTGCATGAAAAACACCATGGAAAAACAGGCGAATCTCAACATAACACCGACTGTGACACAACAGTTGGGGTCATTAATATGTACGCCCCCAACTTTTGCATATACCAGCCCATGTTCAAGGCAGTATTAACGGTGTGGAGCTGCACAGCCGAATCATCAGACGTTCTGCAGGTATTGTAAAGCATGCAAGCAATGACAATAGCGAAAATGGCAGATGGATCGATAATAACTGTTCATGATCCATGATATCATGATATATTTAGTGATATTTGTAAATTGTCTTTCTAAATGTTTTGTTAGCATGTTGCTAATGTACTGTTAAATGTGGTTAAAGTTACCATTGTTTCTTACTGTATTCACGGAGACCAGAGCCATGTCGTTATTTTCATTTTTAACCCGAAAACGCTTGTGGTCTGTATAATTCATAAACGCATCTGCATTCTTATCGAGTCTCTCCAACTGTGTGTAGCTTTAGCCCCGTTAGCCGTGCAGCACTATCAAACTCATTCAGAATCAAATGTTAGCAAACATCCACAAAATACATTCCATACTTACGTGATCTGATATGCTGCATCACCAACAGTTTGTAATGATCTATTTTGAGAGATATATTGTGAACTTCAGTATTGTTTATGCAATGTTTAATGGAGTCACGAGCTTGGGGGTGGTGAGTACGAGTACTTAAAGGTGTATACACTCCAAATCATAGCATTTTTAATTCCACCCCAAAATAGGCAGATAAAACATGGTATAATAAAAAATCTATATGGTATTTTGAGCTGAAACTTCACAGACACATTCTGGGGACACCTTAGACTTATATTACATCTTGTAAAATGTCAATTCTAGGGCACCTTTAAATGAAAGATGTCTTGTATAATTCAGCCCTTTCTGAATGCAAATATAAAGAAGCTTTGATGAGGTCACCATCCAAATTGCTCCATCTTATGTTATAAAAGTGCTACCGACTAGGTCATTGAATTTGTCACGCATCCTGGTGTATCCACAGTGGAAGATGTCACGATACAGGTGCAGTGTCAGTTATGATGTCCTAAAAAGCCATCAGAGAAATCTTTTGGGATAAAGAGACAGAGGCTGTGGCATAAGCCCATATATCTATCATCCCCCTGTCTCATTCACCCAGCTCAAACAGAGTTTCCTAATGGAGCAATTTCAGATGTGCCTCTGGCAAACCCTCTCTTTCGTTCTCATCACCATCTCCTCCCTCCCTTTCATACTCGCTCCATGCAATCCCTGGACAGGGCAGGATGCAGGCCCCATGGTGAGCACAGTCGGGTGGCTTGATGGGAAGCGCCGGCCTCATGGTGCTACTGATGCTAATGGCCTGTTTAGAATAGCTGTCATTCGGCAGCAACTTCAAAGATACATTCCAGCTGTAGAGTCAAACCTTCCTGATTGCATAAGAGGCCTGCATGGGTTAACTATAACCTGTGACATTACTGTACTTATTCTGATGCAATTAAGTAGACTCAGACTTTGCGTTGACTCGCAGATGTGTTTGTGAAAACAGAACATTTATAAAATAATATTTATTATATTTGTACAATTTATAGTATATACAAATTGTAATGTTTTTTTAATAAGTCTCTTATTTGTTAAAAATACAGTAAAAAGCGTAACATTGTGAAATATTATTACATTTAAAAAAAATAAAAAATTATGAATTCAGTAGCCGTTACTCTCGTGTCTCCTTCAGAAAACATTCTTATATGCTGATTTGCTGCTCAAGAAATGTTTCTTATTATTATCAATGTTGAAAACAGTTGTGCTGCTTAATTATTGACCCCAAACTTTTAAACGGTAATGTATGTATAATTAGTTTTGGAGTACATGAAATCTGTAATACATGAGACTTATTTTAATCTGTTCACTGAAAAGATTCATTCTGATTTGTTTCCTCACTCAGACTCACAACATTGACTCATTCATTGATTGGGCATATTCGTTTGATAGGTCTACTGATATTCTCCTGCACAGCAAATGCACTCAAATGCTATTTTCTTTACTATAGTCAGTCTTTGAAGTCAGTAAAGCAGTTACAGTGTGTGTATGGTTCACAAACAAAACAACACTTGTCTGATCCTAACTTGGCAGTTTATTGAGTCTCATCAGGCTTGAGTCAGGTAGCAGACCTCATATCTGCATAAATAACCAGAAAGAGAAATAGTTCAGTGTTCTGGGAAAGGCACTAATAGCCACTTCTGGAAATGGCTTACTTTGAACCAAGCGAAAGTACATTAACATTGTCAATGGCTAGCTTGATACCAGACTTGAACACAATGTTTACTCAAATGGATGTGTCCAAAGGTAAAATTAGGTCAGATTGAGTGTGTAGGACATAATGACATGATGGTTGGGTAAATATTTTCTTCGTGCCGCAGCACAAAGACTCCAGGATTCAGTAACAGTGATATCTGTCCCCCACAGCAAACACACCCTAAGAGGTCAGAAAGAGGCTCAGTCTGTCTGTCTTTCGCTGTCTCTCTGTCTTATTCAGTTACTCCCATTTCCAAAATACCACTCAGCCATGCTTAATTAATTAACAGGCTCATTTAAATTTCCCACTGTCTGACTGCTGCATATGCAGACATTTAGAGAAATCAGTGCAGAAGAGAGGCCGTGCCGACGGTGCTTATAAAGGAACAGCTAAGCCTGCCGCCTTACGATTCATTTGTTGGGAATTAGCAGATGGCTTTATTTGACGGCCCAGCCATCCGAAACGTTTAACACTTGTTTTGCTTGGTGAAGACGCTACTGTGGGGAACTGTTTGGAGTTTTCACACCTGAGTATGGTGCTGGATTTAACTAATTTTGCACTTTTAAAGGTAACACTGTGTCTGTCCACATGATCCTATGGCGGCAAGTGTCAGACTCATTTCTCGGATCTGACTCCAGGTGGCGCTCTCACTTCCTCATTCTCTCATTACTTGTGCCTTCCCATTCTCTCCACTGATGTCCCAGTCATTGAGCTGTTAAGAGAGGTGGGGATCGATAGGAATTACATTTCTCCTGCCATTTTTGGCATTGTAATTGGAGACGAGCCAGACGAGGTTATTTTTGTGGAGTCGATCGACAGGACCTTTTAGACACTGAAGCATCAAGACACCCTCCGCTTTTGACAATCCAGTTGCTACTATTACCAGTAGTATCTCAACAAACCTATTCAGAAAGAGAGCGAGATAAAAAGAGAGAGGAATAGTGAGAGATTTTCCAATGTTTTTTTACACAAACAAAAATCCTTTACAAAAACGCTTCAACAAGATCAATATCCCCACCCCCAGCATTAGTCAAATGGCATCTAGATATCAGCACACTCAAACTCTTTCAATGCAAATCAGCTTTTAGTATGCTGTTGGTACATCTTTGAATATTTATATGTGACTCATTAGTTTTGATGTGTTTGTATAGATTTTTTTAAAGGCCATGTAAGGGTGAGGTGTGCATGTGCACTTCATTTTGCTTAGTATTGTTCACTATCAAAAAAGCATCACAAATGTAACAAATTACCATGATATTACATGTTTTTTTTCTGTTGTACCAACATAATAACACTTTATGGTGTGCATTTTGGTGTGCATTTTATTGTATTTTATTTTCACCAGAAATAACAATACTGCCAAAAACCTTGTTATTCCTGATAATTTTATGTTCAATTATAATATTATAAACATATCCAAATAAATAGTTAAAATCAGTAATGTAACTGATGCCACTATCAAAATTATTGAACATTTATTTCAATTCCTTGAAAAAAAAAAAAAAAAAAACGGTGTTTGCAATGAGCAATCTAAATCTCTGAAATAACAAACAGGATATTTATATTTAGACCCTCTCTGACGGGTTTGTTAGTGTCAATCGTGGCTTTGCCTGCGCAGTTGTAAATGATTGTAATGATTCTTGACTTGAGCAATGAAAACAGTCTTCACTTGATGAGCTTGACAGCTCTTGCTCTCTCTTTCTCTCTTTCCTCAATCTACTTATGATCGTAATACTAATTAGCTTTGAAAAGTAAAACGTCAATGCAGGTAAGATTCTTCTTCGTCGAGACCTGTACAACCCTCAAGTCCTCTGGATCTGACTTCCTCTTCTGCATCTTACATCAAGTTTACATGCATCAGAGAGCTAGTGCAAGACAAGCATTTGTGGTTAAAAAGTATATAATTTTTTTTTTTTTTTTTTTTTTTTAGAAAATGACAGATCGTTTCACTAGATAAGACCCTTATTCCTCGTCTGGGATCATGTAGAGCACTTTGAAGCTGCATTTAAACTGCAATTTGGACCTTCAACCTGTTGGTAGCCGTTGAAGTCTACTATATGGAGAAAAATCCTGGAATGTTTTCCTCAAAAACCTTAATTTCTTTTAGACTGAAGAAAGAAAGACATAAACATCTTGGATGACATAAGGAGAGTAAATTATCAGGAAATTTGAATTCTGAAGTGAAATAATCCTTTAAGCACAACTGTACACTGGCTTCAGTATTGCTTATTTCATTGTATTCTATCTCCACTAGCACAGCTAGTCCTTCACAGAATGAGAGAGAGAGAGTGTGTGAGGAAAAGAGAGATGTTACAGCTTGTTGAGACATGCGGGGAGTGAGAAGTGGAAACATCAGTCAGACTGTCCTGTGACTGTCAATTCACATCAAAGAGGAGAATGCTGAACACTAGAACCACTGCACTGTAGATTACCTGTCACAATTCAACCATCTCACACATATACACACCATCACCAGAACCCCTTTCCCATCACACTTCCTCTTCTTTCATCCTCACCTCTCTCTATCTTCGTCTATCACTTCCTCGTTCTGCTATCGTGTGAAAAACATACCAGAATTGACTTTATTCCCAAATAGAATGCCACACTAATGTGCTTGTGTGTACAGTAGACCATCTTAGGCTGGTTAGTGCTGGTTTGGTGTTGATCTAGCTGAATAGTCATGCTTTTTGACTAACACATTATTTTCTTGGTCCAAGTCTTGTTGGTTAAGCTAGTTAAGAAGCTTCGGTCCTACTTTATATTAGGTGGCTTAACCACTATGTACTTACATCAAAAATAAGTACAATGTACTTACTGTGTTCATATTGTATTGCAAAACACTTTTGAGGTGGGATATAGGTAAGGCTAGGGACAGGTTTGGTGGTTTGGGTAGGTTTAAGGATGGCTTTGCTGGTGACAAGAAAGTACAGTGTAGTATTGAGACTAGGGTTGGGAATCGTAAGAAATTTTCCGATTCCGCCTAACGGTTCCGGTTCCAGTTCCATTAAAATAATTAAACAACTAATAAAAAATAGTAGTAAGCGAAAAATGCACAATACACAATTCAGACAGTCCTTTTTGTGTTTATTATTCTTGTACAATGAATTTAACAGACTGCTAATCTCGTATTCGCTAACACAGTTAATTAGTTAACATCAGTTAACTAGGCCTACATTAACATGAACTAATAATGAACTGCATTTCTACAGCATTTATTAATCTTTGTTAATGTTAATTTTAACATTTAGTAATACATTATTAAAATCAAGAGTTGTATTAGTTAACATTAATTAATGCACTGTGAAGTAACATAAACTATGAACAGTATTTGTATTAACTAACATTAACAAAGATTAACAAATACATTAACAAATGTATTGCTCATGGTTAGTTCATAAATGAACCTTATTGTAAAGTGTTACCATGAATTAGATAAGATGCTTAAAAACACAGACAGACAGGTGAAACAATATTTTTGTAAGTTGGATTCATAAAGACTTGTTTCTGAAAGAATGATTCAGTGATAGACACATTTTTAACAGTAATTTGTTGCCACCTAGTGGCATAACAATGCAGTCGATACAGTCGTTATTTGAAGTCCAGTTACTTTCAGAAGGTAATTTATTATATTTTGATCGGTAACAGCAGCTCTTCTATCTGAATAATAAACTTTTGTATACTTCTGTTATAATTGGAATATTTATCACACAAATATAATGATACTGTGCATTTGAAAAGATTGTCTGTGAAGCTGTTTATATCTACACATGACAACTCTTCAGATCAGCGGCAGCGCGAACGCAGATTTGAATGTCGTGATTTTATTTTTCTCAAAGGTTAAATATACATGGGTGAATCGTTGTCATTTAGAAATTAGATCATGTGGGTGATGAAATCGAGAACGCGATCTATTAAAGATTAATCGTGCAGCTTTGTGCAACTCTCTCTCTCTCTCTCTCTCTCCCTCTCTTTCTCTGCATTGATATCTGACGTATATGAGTAGTGCGAGGGCTTTTTAGTGCATTCATTGCTATAATATTCATGAGGTGAGACGTCTCTATTAAAGGATACGTTCCTCACACTTCGCCCACCCATCACATCAGAACTGTTTTTGGAACCAAAACTTATAAATCTTGCACGGTTCCGGTTCTTTTCAAAAAACACTACCGGTTCCGGATGAGAACCTGCTCTCGGTTCCCAACCCTAATTGAGACATACTTCCACATCATAAATTTCTATCTTGATGCCACATACACTGTAAAAAAATATTTTCATGATTTATCACATTTTTTCTTTTGTCAAATCAACTTCAATAATTAATGTGGTTCAGATAACATAATATTTTGAGTTTCTGTTGATTAAACTAATCGCCTTCATTATATTAACTCCAATTTTTAATTTCAATGAACTCAATTTTAAGGCAACCAGGTAACTTACTTTTTTAAATTAAACCAACAATTCTTTTTTACAGTGTACCCCCTTTTCAGAGTTTGTTTGCATTTATGTATAAGAGAGTATGTAGCTAAATAATTGCCTTAATGTAAATGAAATCACATTCTCAACTCATTTTACTTGCATTCAGGGCTGGCCCAGGCTCTGTTGGTGCCCTAGGCAAGATTTTAGATTTTGCCCACCATTAAAAATCGCCATTAAAAATTTCAGAAAATGCAGATTTTTTAAAACTTTACTGTAATATAAAATAACATACTGATAAGTATTAACATATATAAGTAGTAAATAAATTGTGTATTAAGAAAGTTAAATTTTAATATGCAAATTGGCATGCACGGTCAGTAGATGTCGTTCAGATTTCATTGATGATTTGAAATACACTATATTGCCAAAAGTTTTGGGACGCCTGCCTTTATGTGCACATGAACTTTAATGACATCCCATTCTTAATCCGTAGGGTTTAATATGGAGTTGGCCCACCCTTTGCAGCTATAACAGCTTCAACTTTTCTGGGAAGGCTTTCCACAAGGTTTAAGAGTGTGTTTATGAGAATTTTTGACCATTCTTGTAGAAGCGCATTTGTGAGGTCAGGCAGTGATGTTGACGAGAAGGCCTGGCTCGCAGTCTCCGCTCTAATTCATCCCAAAGGTGTTCTATCGGGTTGAGGTCAGGACTCTGTGCAGGCCAGTCAAGTTACTCCACACCAAACTCGCTCATCCATGTCTTTATGGACCTTGCTTTGTGCACTGGTGCGCAGTCATGTTGGAACAGGAAGGGGACATCCCCAAACTGTTCCCACTAAGTTGGGAGCATGAAATTGTCCAAAATGTCTTGGTATGCTGAAGCATTAAGAGTTCCTTTCACTGGAACTAAGGGGCCAAGCCCAACCCCTGAAAAACAACCCCACACCATAATCCCCCCCCTCCACCAAACTTTACACTTGGCACAATGCAGTCAGGCAAGTACCGTTCTCCTGGCAACCACCAAACCCAGACTCGTCCATCGGATTTCCAGACAGAGAAGTGTGATTCGTCACTCCAGAGAACACGTCTCCACTGTTCTAGAGTCCAGTGGCGGCGTGCTTTACATCACTGCATCCGACGCTTTGCATTGCACTTGATGTAAGGCTTGGATGCAGCTGCTCGGCCATGGAAACCTATTCCATGAAGCTCTCTACTCACTGTTCTTGAGCTAATCTGAAGTCCACATGAAGTTTGGAGGTCTGTAGCTATTGACGCTGCAGAAAGTTGCCGACTTCTGTGCGCCTCAGCATGCGCTGACCCCGCTCTGTGATTTTTACGTGGCCTACCACTTCGTGGCTGAGTTGCTGTTGTTCCCAATTGCTTCCATTTTATGATACCACTAATAGTTGACCATGGAATATTTAGTAGTGAGGAAATTTTACGAATGGACTTGTGGCACAGGTGACAACCTATCACGGTATCACGCTTGAATTCACTGAGCTCCTGAGAGCGACCCATTCTTTCACAAATGTTTGTAGAAGCAGTCTGCATGCCTAGGTGTTTGATTTCATACACCTGTGGCCATGGAAGTGATTGGAACACCTGAATTAATTAAATGATTTAGAGTTACTAAAATCAAATCTTGGCACACAATTTTGGAGACTTTTTCTCCCAAAAATCGATTCTTTCTCGATTCAAGTAGATGCTGTGCATGACTAAAAAATGACTGCCCATTGGCACCAGTCAATTGACGGGGAAAAAAAAAAAAAAAATTCAAATACAAAATCAAAGTCTTAATCCTAAATCCTCACCTCTGGGCTGTAAAATTAATATTGAATGAAAAGGTACAGAGAAGCCGTCTGGATTGAACCATTCTGATATTCTTCTAAATTAATCAAGGGGAAAACCTGAGGAGGTTTGGATTAGGCCAAAGCCTTCTGAGATTAGAAGAGACTCTCAGACTGCCTGTTGAAGTATGTAAATCACAAAACCAGTGCCTTCGGAGTGTTGCCAGCAGCGGTGGATTCATCTTTTTCATAGAGCCACTCCACTGCATAAAATCCTAAAATGTTGAGTGTTACACAACACTGAAAAAAATTCAAATTCACACTCTCAGGACAAACAGCCCTTGCAAGTACATACTGACTGCTTGTGTGAGTGTGTGTGTGAAGTGCCAGCTGCAAAATACCCTCTTTATCTACAAAAAATGTAAGACTCGCCAACGTGGGAGTCATGGAGAGAGCAGAATGAGTTGTTAAGAGCTGCATCTGTGGAAGAAGCACAGTGCAAATTAATGGATACATGGCGTACCACAAATCTCGGGAGAACCATAAGGCGGGACCCTGCCCATAAGTAGTGATGTCATTTATGAGTGTTTTTATCAGCCCACAGAGTTTTGAGACAGTTATATTATGGTCAAATTTGCCAATATAACGTGGTTTCTTTCTAGAGCCGGTGTCTCGTACGACAGTGTAGACGGACTGGTGGCTTTGGAGGGTCAGGTGTCCTGTGCACTGAGAGTTTAGCCGATCCCATTCTTTTCTTTTCAATTAGAGAGGTGTACAGGGCTCTTACAGGCACTGTAAATCACAGGTGAGAAGGGCAGAAAGAGGGAGAGAAAGAGAGAAGCCGAGCCCTTGATCCAAAAGCAATCTGCTAGCACGCACTGCATCACATCTGACACCCACCTATAAAGAATAAAAAGAGGAGTAATAGGGTATACCAATCAGTTCTTTTTTCTTTCTTTCACACAAGCACATACACATACACACACATTGGGTTTTCATGTTTTATGGGGACATTCCATAGACACATTGATTTTTACACTGTAAAAATTGTGTATTCTATCCCCTAACCCCACCCATATGCACAACCCTCAAAGAAAACTTTCTGCATTTTTACATTTTCAAAAAACATCACTTAGTATAATTTATCAGCTGTTTTCCTCATGGGGACCAAAAAATGTCCCCAGAAGGTCAAAGACTTCCGGTATTACCATCCTTGTGGGGACATTTTTACCAGGACCACACACACAAACACAACAGTAACCTGGCTACAAGTGTAATCATATTGTTGCTGTTGTTTAACAGCATCTATCTATCATCTATCTATCATCTATCTATCTATCATCTATATAGCGATTCATGCTGAATTAATTGCAGGAAATTGTGGAGAAGTAGAATAAAAATAGACTGAATATCAGTACAGCACAGCCTTGCAATCTCTGTAATAAATGATGTGAAGTCATATCCTTCTTTTCTCTGATGTACCAATCGTATTCTGGAAGTTACCAGTACAACAGAGAAATTTCAAACTCCACCCCTGGTTATTTTAACATTTTGCCTTTGTACTGTTAAAGTTGTTGCATCTATTTTGTCTTTGTATTGTAGATTCATGTGTATCTTTTGCTATATTCGTAACACTTATATAAGCCTCTTCTCAAAAATACCACACAGACAGAGTGGGATCCCATCATGCTCTGCTTCACCTTGTCACTTCTGATCTTTCTGAGTGAGCTTTTTTCCTCTAGCCCCAAGGGTCCTGCCCTCTCCTGTCCCTTTCCCCCCTTCACTGTCTGCTGTCGTTTTTCCCTCACTCTGTCTGTTTCACTGTCCTCCTTCCTGTTATTTGAAAGATATCCTTTTTTAACCCCCATTGTCTGTGCTGTAAAATGGCAGCAGACATAGTACAAAATGGAGAGCTGTGAGTTTCACATGGTGAACAGTCAAGACACAGATGTAGATGTTTATAGAATTGTCTCTTACTTTGTGGTCTCATTTTTTGTGGTCATTTAGGGTTTTTTTTCTGTCATTACTGACCTGTTAATTGCAGCACATTCTGACTTTTTTGAAGGGTAACTTAAAGCTGAGTTCATATGATATTAATATCACAAATGAGATCTCTTTAATATCTTGATTGTTTCTTCTAGATAGCCTGTCTATAAATACCCAATCAATGGCAATGACACCAAGCTCCCCATGGATCTCCGTAAGAGAAGTCACTCTCTTTCCCTTTACTCCACTGTGTGTACGTAGGAGAGGCTTGGGGCTCCAATTACTCCAAAACAAGAAAAATACATGATGAAATAAACAACAGACATCCTGGCCTGAGGCCATTGCCTACACTGGATGACTAATAGCATTTAATGACGGATTATTTGACTGGTGTCATGTTAATGAATAAATCATTTGTGCTTTTTGGTCACAAATAAGTCGGGGTGTTAAAAAAAACACAGTTGGCCTGAACTTGAGGCTCCATAGGGACGAAAGTTTTGTGATGAGACAACAGCTGGCTTCCTGCTCTTAAGAATAAACTCATATGCCAAAAAACCTGTCTGTATTACTCCTATCGCTTCTTGCTTCCAAAATGCACCATTTTTCCCCAGCTGATCTGCCCCGCCTGAGCCAAACGTCCATTATTTACACTTGTTCTGGGTTTAAACGAGAGCAGCTGTGAGCCGATCAGCGAGTAATGCCCTGAGGGTTCCTAGCACACTTAGTTTTTTTGGGGGGGGGGGTTTCTGCCCAAGCTGATGCGATTCTGCATTCGCAGTCTCAAGTCCTTTTTCCAGGGTAGTTTATAAGCAACAAAGAGGAATTTAGAAGTTTTTCATCATCCTCCGCGGAAGCGATAGGTAATTGAAAAAGAGGGGATTTTGTGCATGGGCTAAATAGAGAGGCAGTGGCCCTGCAGCAAAGCGAGGTTAATAACTTTTCCACTTTCATTACCCTAGAGATGGACTGCAGGGGACTTAAACATAGCCCATGGACACCGGAGAACTCTACTTCTCTTATCTTACTTTCAGTTCTCACTCTTTCACTCACCTGTTCACATATAAATGGCAACACACACAGCGCCTACTCAACAGTCAACCTGGTTTCTTTCTTGGTTTGGCCTGTTGGAGTGATGATGGATGGATGGATGGATGGATGGATGGATGGATGGATGGTTGGTTTTGTCAAAAGAAACATAAATGGGTTATTTTTGTTCTTTTCTTTTTCTTCTCTTTTCCAGCATGCCACATCTGTGTATCAGCTTTAGCTGTGGTTGACTCTTTTGCCATAATGTCACCATGTCCCTTAGCAGAATTAATGTCTCCTGGAGGTTAATTACTACAATTCCCCCATCGGCCAGTTTTACTATAAAATAAGTGAATTATACATTCATATTGTACATTTTGACCTTGACATTCCAGTTTGTTCTTTATGGCCTAATTATTCCACCGACCGCTAGCACATGAAAACTTTAGAATAGAAACAATTCCTTTATAGAATTATTTTGTAATAAAAAAAAAAAATGAAAATCGCTTAAACCAAACACTTAAACTGTAGTAGAAAGGTATATAAATGTTCTCATCCTGATTATCTGCATTCCACCTTGCAGCATGTACTAAAAATCCATTAGTATGCACTTTGCATATTCATATATTTCCTGTACTGTTCCTTTATAGATAGCACTTGTTTTGATCATAAAATGAAATGGCATTTACTTTAGAGGCTTTAATTAGTATTTTGTCTGATAAGCGTCATGCAATTCAATAAAGTACTCTTAATTGTTTGACACAACATCAGTGAATTATTTATTTGCTTTCATACAGCCTTTAATTGTGTTCAGTTCTCTTTTTTTATTTAATTTTAATATAGTTTCATTGTTAGTTCTCCCTTCAGATCGAAAGATCTTGCTATGATTATTGCTTTGTACCCACGGGAAATCAATTTGAAAGTCTTGGTGAACATTATCTTTGAGACACAATGAGACACAAAATTAAGAATTTTGTCAAAAGATTAAAACTTACCTGTGTAAAGAAAAGAGGTTGTCCATACCTGCAGTGCTTGATTTTTCTGTCACAAACTAACTTGTTTGTAACCTTTGTTTGTTGCCACCTTCACGTTTTTTTTATTTTATTTATTTTTTTATCCCAGCTTATGAAGATACAACTATAAATGAAAAACCTATGTGAAAATCACATTAATTTTTCAATTATGCGAGGTAATGCTAGTAGCGCCAAAATTACACAATTTAGCTTTAAAGATACAGGCAGTTATTCTTTGTATTTCAGAAGTTTTCTTCTTGAGGAAGTGTTTTTTTTTTTACAGCTAAGAAAAAAAATTGTGCTCTAAGGGAAAAGTATGACTTTAAATTTTGTTTGATTAAACACAAAAGAAAATCTAATGGAGAATCAACTAAGCTTAAAGGGTTAGTTCACCCAAAAATGAAAATTCTGTCATTAATTACTCACCCTCATGTTGTTCTACACTCGTAAGACCTTCGTTAATCTTCGGAACACAAATTAAGATATTTTTGATGAAATCCAATGGCTCAGTGAGGCCACTATTGAGAGCAAAGCCACCGAACCTCTCAAGATCCATAAAGGTACTAAACACATATTTAAATCAGTTCATGTGAGTACAGTGGTTCTACCTTATTATTATAAAGTGACGAGAATACTTAATAAAAAAATAATGACTTTTCAACAATATCTCGTGATGGCCGATTTCAAAACACTGTTTCATCAAGCTTCTGAGCTTTATGAATCTTTTGTTTCGAATTAATGATTCGGGTCTCCTATCAAATGGCTAAACTGCTGAAATCACGTGACTTTGGCGCTCCGAACCACTTATTCGATTCGCTCTGAAGCAGTGTTTTGAAATCGGCCATCACTAGATATTGTTAAAGTCTTTTTTTTTTTTTTTTTTTTTTTGCCACACAAAAAGTATTCTCGTCACTTTATAATATTAAGGTTGAACCACTTTACACACATGAACTGTTTTAAATATGTTTTTAGTACCTTTATGGATCTTGAGAGGTTTGGTGGCTTTGCTCTCAATAGTGGCCTCACTGAGCCATCGGATTTCATCAAAAATATCTTAATTTGTTTTCCGAAAATGAACGAAGGTCTTAGGGGTGTAGAACGACATGAGGGTGAGTAATTAATGACAGATTTTTCATTTTTGGGTGAACTAACCCTTTAATGTCAATATGTGTTTACTGTGTATCATTATATATAGTCAAATATCAGCTACTAATAACTACAGAAAACATGATTGTTGTTGTTGCCACTGAGAGGTCGAAACTGCTCAATCGTGTTCATGCCTGTTCATTGCCTGTAGCATCCAATCTCTGCCAGTTTATGTTACCGGTGTTTTTCATCCCTCCTCCTCTTTCTTTCTTTCTCTTTCTCATCTCATTGATTTGTACTATTGATCAGAACCATAGCATTCACATAGACATTTTTTTCCTTTTAGTGTTTTTTAAGACTGAACCAAATGTGTCCTTTTTCTTTGTTCTTTTCTACTTCCTCTGCTTCTGACCCATTGTTTGACAAAACGATTACACACCATTAGCCTCTTCCCACTCCAGCTTTTTCCAGAGTCATTACAACTGAGATATGCACCTCACTGTTAGCTCAAATAACGATTTGGTTTGAACTTTTCCTTTGTAGTCAACTCACTTTGTGCAGTCAACTATCTACCACAGCATGCATTATTCATGCAAACACAACATTAGAAAGAGACATGGTTGTGCATGTTAAGTTGCAGATTTGAGCATATTCATAAATGTGAGAGACCAATTTGTCTGTTTATCTGTTGATAAAATACTTGTAGACATCATGGTAATACTATGGTATTCTTTGAGGAACCATGCTTTATGATTATAGTAATCATTCTCTTTTATAGTATATATCAAAGTACCATGCTATTATCTCAGTTCATTGCAGTTCAATTCAGTTTACAATACATATTTTTCAATACAGCGTCCAGTACTATGGTACTCTATATAGCATCACACAGTCACATCACACAGAAAAATCATCACAGCAAAACCATCAAATAGAGAAATAGAGATCAGACTGTTGCCACCTCACTTGCTCCCTCATATATACACATACTCATTCACACATACGTACAGAACAGAAAACATTCAGCTTCCCCTTTCATTTTTTCTTGCATTTTACACCTTCAAATTTAACACTTCTTTCTCCCTTCAATAACACAATAAATTGAGCACATCTATATATAAAACAATATGTGTTCAGGAACATTCATTCCCCCACAATTACCAATTTATTTTTCTCAACACCCTTATTTAGATGAAATTTTCACCTGTTCTCCAATGCTAATTTGCCCTGCCAAAATAGACTGACACTCTACAAAGTTTTAGGTATTTTTTCCACCTTGCTTCTTGCTAACAACTTTGTTTCAAACTCCAGTGTGTTAGTTCTTAATCTTGAACGTTTGACATTTAAACATTAGCTATAAAATATCACTTAGCAATGTACTACAGTGATTTTAATACTGGTAGGGGGTGTTCCTAGGATTTAGGGAAGCAGTGTTGCTAATATACAATAGTATATTAAACATTTTGTTATTAATAATTTTATATTTGTTTCAGCAAGTAATACAGTTCATCTGTACGCTCATTAGAGTTGCCAAGCAACACGTATAATTCAAATGATGTGCTTTCACAGGTGTGCACATATCAACAGTTTACAACTTTGAATGTGGCTCATCGAATCAGAGAAATAACTATCCATTTAAAAGGCTATTAAAATTTAATTGGACTTTGCATGAGAGCAGAACAATATGTAATCAACTAGATGAATATTTTTTTCTAAACACATTCATACATACACATAAGTAAGCAACTAAACAAATGTGTAGACATTCGAATAACAACTTCTTGAAACAAAATCACTGCCATCCACACCATTTCACACCCAGTGCTGAGAGACTGGTGCATCTGCAAGTATTTCACAGAAATGACTCAAACACAATCAAACTTGTGAAGACACATTACGCACATGTTGATTCGTCATTGAGATTCAGTGCATCAGTGAATATGAAATGTCTTCTCTCGGTTGCAACTCCACACTAACATTCTTTGATTGCATTATGCATGCATTTGTTTTTTAATATGCAATAAACATGACGCGGGGCTATATCGCTGGTGACAAATGGAAGTCAACTCCAGTTAAGTGGAAGTAATTGATGATTACATGCTTGATTACGCCTCAATTTTAAACCAGGACATATAGACGACCAAGATCAAAGTCCAAAGCAAAAGATGGTCATTGTGATTCAAGACACGCATTTGCACCACTATTTTTAATTTCTGCATGATGAAAGAATGTGTAATGTCATGTGCCCAAACATCCTCACCTGCCCTCACTCGCTCAGTAACATGACTAGTGTTTATTGCATGGGTGGTTATGGGCTGAAGCGTCACTTTGACATTGTTTGAAGTGCCTCCATGCTACAGTTCAGAAAATACAACACTCCGGGGCCCTCAAAAATGAGAAACGAAGAGTCCAACCAAAGTAGAAGCAACTTAAGCACCAATATGACAACCCAGCATACATAAAGGCAATGCTCTGTGTGTCTGCTGCATGGAATAGATAGGATGTGGAGTTGTAGTTTTGCTCTGGCAGCAGTGGAGGTTTTGGTAGAGGAGCGCAACCCAGTTGGGAAAACTGGAAGGATGAGGCAGGAAGCAAGGAAAGGAGGGAGAGGAGCATGGTTTGATGTGCAGAGCACCGGAGCGAGTGCAATGAAAGCCATGCTGTGCCATCTGGCAGAGTGGTAATTGGGTAAGGATTTTTCACCTGCTCAGTGCCACGGCCCACACTGGGCTGGGTAAAGAAAGTATGATGCATCCTGGAGGCACATTATGCAGTCAGTGTAGTTTATATACTTTACTTGCTATTAAGTGCCTCAACGTTAAACACTTGAGTTGATGGATTTGATGGATCCAACCTGCTAAATTTTGGGTTTTTAAAGTCTGACAGGTTAGTGGTTTCAAATCTTTTTATGTGATTTTTCACACACGTACACAGTATTTATACCATATGATAGAACTCCTCACTCTGAACAACTTTGCCTCTAGGACTACTGCTGTCAATCAAATTGTTTGTTAAATGTTGGAGATTATTTGAAAAACCTACTTTTGTGAACTAGTCCTAGGTTTTTAGCTTAACCTCGATAAAATCACTGCAGGACAATTCTCTGGACTATAGATCAATAATTATCCAAAAAAAAAAAAAAAAAATTTCAACTTTAGTATTCATTTAGAATAGGTCATTTAGAAAATGTGTGTGGCTAAATGTACCCAAAAGCCTATCATTCCTAAACGAAAACTCAGAACTTGCTGAACACATGCAACATCATTCTGTCAGAAGCAAACTTTTATGGAGATCAGGCCATAGGTGGCACTATAACTGTTAAAAAGGTGTAAAATGCTATATTTGTGAGGAATCACATGATATGGCTGGAAACTGTCTTTTTCATCTCTGATGTAGGTGTTTACTGGCTTGCTATATAATATGTTATATCTTACTTTGTGCTTAAAGCCTTAAAGATCTTGAAGCGCTTGAACCCTGATAATTGCTGCTCGCAGCTATATTTTATTCTGTGTTCACTGTACAGGTGTGGATTTATTTTAGTTTATTTCCACTATGGCACCAAATATTTCTGATAAACACATCCCCATGGCACATAAGAACAAACACATTCAAAAAATATAGCTGCAGAGTTATATTTGAGCAAGGGGATCATATTTGGCCATCCTTAGTATCAAACATATGTGCTTGTCTAGAATAAGATCCAAAGTAGATCATGTTTTATGCAGAGGTCTGGCAATGTGAGACTATGGTTAGTCCAGCACTCCCAGTGTTTGATTTAATCACTGAATGGCAGCATTTGACAGCTAACATGTTTTGGTTGAATGAAAGGTTATATGTTCTTCAGCCACCGTGTTAAGTCATTTCCAAGTTGCTCTGTACGTGCCTATCAGCAAAAAGTACATGATTTCAATGAACTCTCTCAAAGGCACACTACACATCTCCAAACTCAAGAACTGCTCCTGCTATTAAAGCTCTGATTTAATAGAGACCTGTCGAGACATCATTACTGTTTTATGGAGATTTTTTTAAGTCTGGATGATTGCTGTTCTTTGCTTTTGCTAAGTTTTGACAAAGTGTGAGCCTTGCTTTAAAATGGCTGTTTTGCTATTTGGATCGAGGGGGCTGTAATCCTTGCGAGGTCTACTGGGCACTTTCACTTGATTTACACAAAGTTGCCTCCTACGGGCATGTCTCTTGCATCCTGCTGTTTTAGCTCTTAAAACGTGCAACTTTCTTTTGTCTGTGTGATACAAATAGTAATGGCCTAATGGACATTCTTGCACAGCCTCTATCCGTTTGTGAGTAATTATGGCTTTTTGTGTAGGTCTATAATGGACTCCTCTGACTCACTGTGTGAAGCAGTCTAGCTTCGCAGGTGTGCGGCAATGCTATTCATATGTGCGCCATACACACACACACAAAAGCACACAAAATCCATCTTTTTTTCCCCATCCTCCTCCACCTTCCCAAAGTTCAGCTCTGCTGCCAGCTCAACTGCCACCCACATCATATCACGAGAGTGACACGGCGCTCAAAAAAACACACAACGCCTTTCGACTGTCAGCAGAAGCTCCTGTCAAGCTTCGTGATCCAGAAACCTTCCTCTGCAAAGAACCAATCCACCCAACCAACCTTCTACAAACTTTTTTTTTGTCACTTATACGCTACATGAACAAATTTGCAGTGTGGAAGTTTGAGAATACTAGTTGCTTGTCCACGTAGCATACCTTGTGTTAACCAGACCTTTTTTCAGACCTGCTTAGACTCATAGCAACTAGATGTACAACTACAAAAATCTAAAACTAATTTTGAACAAAAGAGATGTGTAACTAAGGAAAGCCATAGCTAGTGAGTGGCACAGCTGTCGAACCCTGTCCTCTTCACACCCCATTGTGTCAGCAGACCACACAGCTGCTGCTGTGTACATATGTAAACACTTCCCCATAGAGTCTACAGCTCAGTTAGAGTGTGTTGAAGTCATTAGCAGCAAACAGGCTTGACCAGCTGTTGGTCAACATCTATATCCCTTACCACAAAAAAGTTCTGTGGCTGTAACATGTTACATTTATGGTGTCTACTGTTAATGCCATGGTAGTTTGTATATAAATCTAATTTATTATTATTATTATTATTATATATATATTTTTTTTTTTCTCCCCATAATGCTAGTATTTCATTATAGTAGAGTATTGACCAGTCACAGGCGAAGCATATATTACACTTAACATATTATATAATATTGTCTGGGTACTTTAGATGGTAAGCAAACAATTAGTTCTCATGTTGGATGCTGGATAAATGGGCAGGAATAAAGATCTGAGGAACTTTGACAAGGGCCAAATTGTTATGGCAAGGTGACTGGGTCAAAGTATCTCTGAAACGGCAAGGCTTGTGGGTTGCAGTGGTGAGAATTTACCAACAGCAGTCCGAGGAGGGACAAAACGGCGACAGGGTGTTGGGCACCCAAGGCTCATCAATGCAAGAGGGCAATGAAGGCTATCGAAACTGGACCTTGGAGCACTGGAAGAAGGTCGCCTGGTCTGATGAGTCACATTTTCTTTTACGTCACGGATAGGGCAATGTACGTGTCCGCCATTTACCTGGGGAAGTGATAGCGCCAGGATGCACTGTGGGATGATGACAAACTGGTGGAGGGAGTATGATACCCTGAGCAATGTTCTGCTGGGAAACCCTGAATCTGGCCATTTATGTGGATGTAAATTTGACACGTGCCACCTACCTAAGCATTGTTGCAGACCAGGTACACCCCTTTATGACAATGGTGTTCCCTGGTGGAAGTGGCCTCTTTCATGATAATGCACCTAGGATTTCAGGAACATGATGAAGAGTTCAAGGTGTTGCCCTGGCCTCCAAATCTATTTAAGCATCTGTGGGATGTGTTGGACCAACAAGTTCGATCCACGGTGGCCTCGCAACCTACAGGACATGAAGGATCTGCTGCTAACATCTTGGTGCCTGATACCACTAGATACCTTCAGGGGTCTTGTAGAGTCCATGCCTTGGTGGGTCAGTGCTGTTTTGGCAGCACGTGGACCAACAGCATATTTGGCATGTTTTGGATTATCGGTGTGTGTGTGTGTGTGTGTGTGTTATCAGACAATATTAGAACTGTTTTTGTGTCTACAATAAGGGATATTTAATTGTGCATGCTAACTCTCCCTATTTGTACATTTATTATCATCATCTAACACTAACTTAAATAAAAAATAAAATAAAAAAACCACTGGTACCTGTAATCTGTAGTGAATCTGAAAATAAATGTCCATTTTTAATTCTGTACATTATAACTTTGTGATGTCTGTATTCATTTAGCATTGGGTTTCTTAATGTATTTAGACAAAATAATATAGAATTTTAGTATGGACAATTTAGCGTTCATTTATCACGGTATTTACATGGTAGTCCAAGGTACTTTAAAGAATGTGTACCATGGTATCATGTTCTGATACTTTTTGATACCTTTTTTGTTAGTGATAGCTCAGCATCACTGTTATTGAAAATTGCGCACAGCCCATACAAAATGTTTTTCCAGCAGGAGAATAAGCACGTCTTAGAGTACCTTTGAACCAGCAGAACAGTGTGATTTTTTCCAACTCTGTAAGAGATCAAATTTACAATTAATTTGTCAAACCAAACACACAAAAAAAATGCCTTTTCTGAAATATTTTGTTTCTATTTTGCACTTGAATGGTCTTTCGAGCTAAAAGAAAACCCACCACACGTATTCCGTATAACCTGTAGGTCATCAATCCTGCTGTCACCATAGCGACATGAGCACAGCAATGACAACCTGTCCAATGCAACAGCTCCAACTGTTTCCTAGTCTTTCCAGGCAGTCACCTGTAGAGAAAGGAGGAGGGCCATCCCACCTGATAGAAAGTCTAATTAAACTTGCTGCAAGTTCACTCTGACTCCTCTAAACTTTGAGGTTTTGTACCTGCCGCATTCATTCGATCTATTATTATTCCATCTGAGTGATTGACAATGGCAGTAATTACAGAGCAGGTACAATGGCAGCGACACCGGCTGTGCGGGAGTAGGCGGATCTTGCGTGCCCTGTGGCTAGAAGAGAACAAGGCTCATAGTCTGCTCGCTGTTCATCAGCACGTACCATGACCTACTGCTGGCCTTCAGGGCCTCCTGGGGTCATAGCGGTACCAGCAAAAGAGATGCGATACTGGCTGCATATGAACTGGTGAGGCAGAGAGAGTCTGTAGGCGAGTGAGTAAATGAACAGAGGACTGAGTAAACGCAAGCGAGAGATTAGGAGGGATGGATGGGAGGATGTTTAAACAGCTAAACACACCTCACAAGCGCATTTGTTCAGAGCATACTGCAGTCGAAGGCTTCCCGTAGTCACACCTCATTCTCCACCTTCCTCTCACACTAAATTAGACACTCGCACGCTGGAGTTTTCATCTTTCTCATTCTCGCTCCATCTCTCACATCCTGACCTGTTATCTGCCTTCTATCTATATCCCCCATTAGTGGAGTTGTGAACAACCCAGTGTTTCTGAACAACCCAGTGTTTTAAGTGAACGACTTTGATGCACTGATTTTCCATTGTAAAGTGTGTGACTGCTTTGGTGGCTTCAAAAGACTTCAAAACGAATATGCCACTACACTCAACAAGTCAGTGTTTTGAGTCTGAATGAAATGAGAATTTTATTCATGAACGAACAGAATGAACTGGACCAATTAATGACTAAACAAAAAGGGACATGTTGTTCAATCAGTTCGGCATGTGAGTCTTTCCTTTTTAACAATGTTTGGCTTGTTAGCTTTGACAGTAAGCCCCTACTGGTAGATGTCGTGACTCGTAACTACACCATTATGCTAGCAAAAAGCATGCTTCTCTTGACATTCTTAGGGGCTATTCACACAGAATGCAAAATCGCAGGGCAAAAGCTAGAGACACGATATTTTAACTTAACTTTTAACATGACTGCCATTTTATCAGAATGCTGTCAAAGACGAGACACTGCAAAAAATGTACAACTCGACCACAACGGTCTAACACACCCATCTAGCGTATGTTTACATAGAAAAACAATGAAAAGGCAAGCACGGTGAAATGCGAAAATGTGCTCTGTGTGAGCATCCGTTAACAGTTGAGTGAATGATTCAATGACTCACATAATACACTCATTGGTGCCACTTATTTGTCCAATGATGTAATCTACATATTCACTGGAATGAATCTGAATGAGCCTTTGTTTAACAGAATCAAAAGATTCAAATCATTGGAATGAATCAAAATTCCCACTACTGTGCTGCAGCTGTTTTACATAAATTTATCATGCCATATTTGTAGGCACCTACAAATCCACATGGTATACATTATCCAACGGATAAAGATATTGCTACTGATATTTCCTTACTAAATATTCCAGATAGTATGAGTAACCCTCTCTCATCTTTTCATGTTTAGCTTCTGTCTGGCTGCCACATTCAGCGATGAGTCGAAGGGAGGCTCTGGTGGGGAACCCTGCGCCCAGCGCGGCGCCTGAGGTATTGGTCAACAGCACAGAGGCAGCAGGGCCCGGTCCCCGCGAGACCAAAGATGAGATGTTCTCCAAAGTCAAAGACAAGTTCATGAATGAACTGCACAAAATCCCACGTAAGTAAACCACTTTTTTTCCACAACACTCAAAGGTCTTTACTTGGTTATATTTCAGCTTCAGTGTACTGTATTCGTTTTACATCATTTTGACATAAAAAATGAAACCCTGAATGGCATTGATTGAGCCCCAGCATTTTTTATTATTTTGTTTCAGTTTTTTTTTTCACTTCCATTGTTCAGCCAGTGCTGAGAAATAATGAGCTTGAGAAACAGGCGGCCACCAAACATGTTGCTTCTCATTCTAATTGTAAATAAGCAAGTAAATGAGTTTTGTTATTTGCATGCCTTTGTTTGTCTAAGTGCCCTGTGCCTCGGTCCGCAACACACTACAGCTCTCACTGTGAATCATGGAGCTGAATTCAGGCATCGTGTAACCATCAACCATTTCACTGTATGCTCATTCATATTTTCAAGTAAACATGCTGAAACGTCTGCAGCTGTTTGTGTGTGGGTGTTTCTTTAGCTAGATGTTTTTATGTCCCAGAGATTCTTTTTTTATCCTATTAGATACTGGATATCAACTTCACATTATAACAGTCTTGGACTGGAATTTGTTGCCATACGAGATCACCACATTGCTCACATTTGCTCACATTCAGATCTTGGTTAAATGTTAGATAGCAAATAACACATGCTAACATAACTATCAAAGAGACTGTCATTATATACTTGCATGTATATAATAAAAACAACATACAGTATATGTGGTCTTAAAAAATTTGCCCATCCTCAACCTAACCCGAGGCTCTACTCTTCACCACAAGGGTAGATGAACATAACAGAACCCCTGTAAATCCCAACATAACACAAACTTACATTAAACACTAACTTATGTCTCCCTATGTTAATCTTGTGCAAAAACACACAATAACACTTAATTTCAACATTAATTTTTGCTTATACAGTCTGATGCAAAGCATGCTGGGAAATTAGAAATCTGCTGCAACTCAATCATATTAAGTTCAGCTTACTACAATTCAACTTTTTCTATTAATTACAATGAACTTTCATAATTTTTTGAGTGAAACAAACTCATTTAATTTAATTATTTCACTGTTTGGTTTTACAGTGTAACGTGACACCATTGCCCAGACCTGAGATATATTCGAGTCATCTCCTACACCAACAGTACCTTACTATAGGTGTCTGGTCATTTTGCCCATCTCTCATACTCGATTTCACACATGCAACTTCTCGCTCTCACTTTCACTCACACTCTCACACACGTACACTTTCACTTCCACCCTTGCTTTCGCACTTGGAGACACATTCACCACATTAATTATCACTTTGCCTTCCTGCAGACAACTGTAAAATAAAGGGTTGCCGCATTTGACTCAGACAGATATGCCCCTTCTGAGATCCAGCCAGAAAAAGACACTCCATTACAGTGTCTTAAATTACTGTTTTAGCTGCCTTCCTCCATCACATACACGTCTCCGTGCCAACCGGTGCCTGTGCTGATGAATGCCTGGGAAGAAGAGTTCTGTATTGACCGGGGCGTCCAGGAACCCTGACGGACCTGCATTAGTGATGAATGGGCAAGTCCTGATGCAGAATACTTGAGCTGTTCTTTGCCAATATAATCCACTGTGTTGAATATGTGCAGGTGCTGCCTGTAAAAGTAAGATGCATGGACCTGTCACAATCTGCCATCTAGTGTGGCAAAAACAGAGGAACACAGACAGATGCTGTGTTGTGATGAAAAAGATATACTTCACTCTTACCCTTCTGCCTTTCTGTCATAGCGCTATGTAGACAAAACATGAAGACAAACACTGTTTAAGATCTATTTCCATGCCACAACTGAGTTCTCTTCTTAAGCACTTTTGGTTCTTTTAAAAGTAAGCTTCCTTAAAACACACTTTTCACTCACTAGTTCAGTGGTTCCAAAACTAGGACTCCGTCGCAGATTTCATTGGCCAAGGACCGCCCAAGAAGGCTGTCTGACTGACATGTAAAGCAACCAATCACAGTTCGTTTTGTTACGTGCCATGTTTAGGGGCTTGAAAATGTAAATGTCGATGTCCCTACAATAACAGACTGACTTGCATCTAATAAATAGTTCATTCAAAAACGTTGTGCAGGTTTACTGCAACAATGGCACTGCATCACGATGACACGGAAATCCTGTAGAATTCAACCAATCCAATGACAACTTTGAAACTATGTCATACCGCTAGGTAGACAAAACATGAAGACAAACACTGTTTAAGATCTATTGCCATGCCACAACAGTTCTTCTTAAGCACTTTTGGCTCTTTTAAAAGTAAGCTTCCTTAAAACTTCCTTAAAACTTCCTTAAAGCTTCCTTTTCACTCACTAGTTCAGTGGTTCCAAAACTAGGGGACATGACCACATAAGTAAATAATTGAACACAAAATATTAATTTGACATATTTTATTACCTCAAGATGTCTCGCAATACACGCTTGAGCTGTTTCTTACCAGTTGTAGTGACTGTGCACTAACAGACCGCTAGATGGCACGATTGAAGAATCAGTATTGAGTATTACAGGGAGCCGTGTAAAAAACATAACTGAATGATGCATGGTTCTGCACTAAGCTTGGAATATTCACTAAGTTTGTGAAAGGACTGCCAGTGCCAGGTAAAGTAAAGCAGACAATGGATCTACTTCAAACCTCACAACCACCAAAACAATGTTTCTACACCAGTGGCGCAAGGTGGTACGACAAAAGCAAACAGAGCCCATTATAATCAGTGATGCTGTCTACACTGGATGCGGTGCCACTCCTCGACAAATTCCCGTCAGTAAACTGATGCCCCTTTCTATTTCTGATTTCCCTGTTGTATTAATTACAATGTTTTACATAAATCCTATAGGATTTGGCAAGCAAGGTCATGTCTGAGACTGTCTTTATGTGGGTGCATATAGGTGGGGGCTTGATAGTCTCACATAGCTAGACCTTCAAATTGATGGACGAAGGGCTGGACTCAATCGCAGATTTCATTGGCCAAAGACTACCCAAGAGGCCGTCTGACTGACATGTAAAGCCCGGAACACACGGTCGGCCATCGGGCAGTTTTTGTTCGTCGGCCAACTAAGTTTGCTCACTGTGTTCAGCACCGTCAGCTGAAGTTCGTCCTCGTCGGCTTTTTTTTGGCCGATTCAACCAATCCAATGACAACTTTGAAACTCCTGAAGTGTTTCCCATTTTCTGTGCCTTATGCACCAGACCCTGATGCGTCAAGTGGTCCATGGGCGTGACATCTGAGGCTAAGATTAGGGGCTTGAAAATATTTTTTTTCTATAAAAAGGGGGCCCAGCAGAAAAAGTTTAAGAACGACTGCATTAGTTTATTTAATTTGCCTATATACAATGTCCAAAGGTTGGACATACTTGCATCATAGAGTATTCCAGGTGTTTTTTTTTGTTTTTGTTGTTGTTTTTCCTGAAAGTAATGGTGTTGTGTTGATTAGCATTTTGTAATAAAAATGAATTTTGATGTTTTTAGGAATAAAATATCTGACTCCTTATGCTAAATTAAAAATATATTTTTGCTTAATATGACCAAATTACACCATTCTGGACAGTGACAATAAAAATATTATAATGGATTTTAACATTTTAAGATTGAAAGTCTGGGTCTGCGACATAACCCTAACCCACAAAAATATAATCTATACATAAAAGGCATTTGAAAAGTTGCAAAAATGTTTAATGAAGGTATGTAACAAAAAGAAAAAGACTGAAATCAGTTTTAATAAAAATCCACCCTAAACATTAACCCTTTCATGCATGAATTATTAAATCACAAAGTAATTTTTTTTTTTAATGTTTGTTTTTACTTTTAAACAAGTGAAAAATCATGCCAATAAATTTTTTTCCCCAATATATTATATTTTGATGTTACATATCTGTCCACTGTAGTGGACACTATGCATTACGGTATATACCGTATGCAACGGTATAAAAAGTGATTCAATAGAACTCATGCTTGGGCAGAAATTTTAAAACATTTACTAAGAGCAAATGTATGAATACAAATAAAAAGACTTCAGATGCAAAAGCCTGTCAAAAGTCGTCTGACATTTTTCTTTGAAATGAATTTTTTTTTTTTATCAGACTCCTATGTATAGGTTTTTATATAAGTACCAGTACTTCTGAATGGGATGAGGCTGGGATTTAGCGGGTTTGAAGTGAAAGTATTTGATTAACGTATAGTATGTATGGAGAGCATTCACTCAATATCGTCATCTCATTTTAGACAGATGTGGCTTTTAGAGGCTTTTGCATCAGAAGTCTTGGAACGTTAAATAACAATAGAGAGGATATTTGAAAAACATAACATGCTATGTCTCAGAACTTATTTTATTACTTTAAAAATGGCCAACTTACTATTAAAACCAGTATTATACATGAGCACAAATACACACACACAAACACACACCCCCTCAAATGCAATCATGCACACATATCCCTGTCCTCGTATATGCCTACACTTTTATATGACCTAATAAATAAATATAGACTGTATAGGCCTAAGCATTGAAATAAATTATAAAATCTGAAGACTATTTAATATTGACTATTTAAAAATATATTCAAGTGTAAATTACATCATTTTTACTAAAACATACAAATAAGGAGAAACCCATATATAGACCCAATAGGCATAATATACCCTTTGGTGCATGACGTCCACTGTAGTGGCCACAGAAAAAAATGTACAAGAAAAATATTGTTAAAACCTGGATAAAGGTATTTCTTACGTCCTATTTAGCTGAAAAATATTTTTTGTACCTGTCTGGTTTTCTGAGAATAAAAGGATTTAACACTTATTCCTGAGGTACTTGGTGCATCTCCTCTTCTCTCCGCCTTTTTGATTATATGATGTAATATCTCAAAACAACAAAGAGACACGAAGACACTAATTAAATGGAATCGTAGACAAGGCTTTGGGTATTCACCACTTGGTGACAAATGGTACTACTAAACGGTTCAAAATGGCTTCCAAATATCTGTCCGCTGTAGTGGACACCATGCATAAAAGGGTTAAAGTGCCTGAAGTTGAAGAAACGCACAATTACTTCCTGATACTTCAGACTGAGGGTAAATGTAAATTAACGGGCAATTTGTTTTTGTACCAATTTGTTTGAAGTCTCAGATGGTGACACATATTCAAAAAGGTTTATCCATAACCTGTGATTACTAACGTCCCCTCAACCCTCACGGTCACACAACATCACATCCGTTCTACGGCACTCGTCACAAACGGTCCTGCGTGTAGAATCACTCCGACAGGTAGCTCTCAGTACGCCACACTCGTTTTGTCATGGCTCTCTTCGAGAACGTTCAAGCCTTGAGGCCGGTTGACAGGTTCAACAGTTTGAACCCGACCATCTTGGCTCGGAAAGGTCTCCGCACTGCTGCGGTTACACAGCTTTGTTGACTCTGAGCAACAAAAGAAAATGTCTGTAACACAACAGCTCTGGTTATTCTTCCAACGCTCCGCTGCTCAAGCTCAAGGCGTCTGTTTTCGATGATAATTAACCTCACTGCACAGAGACAGTTTGAGACATTATTCAGCTCTGCCAAAATTACTGTGAATAATGAACACACTCCGTCCAGCCCTTTGAAACACTTTTGCACACTGGGTACCCTGATGCCCAACACAATGCCCCTTGATCTCATCAATTTTTTGAGATGCTCTATCAAACACCACAATCAATGTTCTTTTCTTACTTATTAATATGCAAACTTAACTGGGAACATGTGCTTTGAACATTAACTACAAATTAATGGGGTCAAATTTTATAAATTGCCATTATTATTAGACATTTACATGTATTTGCATTTTAATTTGATCACAACCATGAAAAGCTTTATCTGTCTTGTGGTTTGTCACGTTGTACACTGATTGGCTCTGTTTCAAACCCTAATGTGCTGCCTGGGTGTCTACATAGACAGCTATTGTAAATGAAAAAGTGTCTGAATTAAGTCTTTTTTTTATCCTCCTCATAGTAATAATCTTAGAATGTTGTTAGTCTTTTTATTCATGGTCTATTTCACTTTTTTCTTAGGGCAGTGCATGTACTAATATATATATATATATATATATATATATATATATATATATATATATATATATATATATATATATATATATATATATATATATATATATACTAACTCTCTAACTGGCACAAAGTATATAGACAAAATATTTAAGTTTTTAATTAAATGAAACCATTTTCTAGTTACTTTTTAAAGATGTTTGTCTGTACTTATTAAAATAAGTCATTTTAAAATGAACATTTCCCTCAATTCATACCAATGCATTATGAGATTGAGTGTTATGTCAAGAATATCAATACATTTACATCACATTTATTAATTTTGCAAACGCTTTTATCCAAACCTACTTACAGCAAATGTTTAACATATGCATTTTATCAGTATGTATGTATTTCCTGGGAACTCATGACCTTGGCAAGCTCTACCGTCATGTTCCACTAGTCAAGCTACAGAAATGCTAAGACATGACAAGTTGTGAGACTTCAATATATGTTTGTGAAGTACGATGTGTATCAGTTGTTCAGCGGGATTGTTTGATTGTCAGTGTGTAGAAAGCCTCAGTCATAGTCAGCAACAGGAGGCGAACTAGAGCAGGGTGCCAAACACATCATCAGCCAACAGCCTGACAGATGGAACAGTTAGCCCTCCCATTCTGCTGACCTTTGACCTAATCCTATCTCCCTCTCTTCCCCTCTCCCTGCTGCCCCCAAGACCGCCCCAGAGGACATCTGAAGGTTACCAGGCCTGTCAACCCTGCTCCTTTGAAATTGAATTATGTAAACAAACAAAAATATAACCCCAGACTCTCCGTCTGCCTGCTTCACATTATAAAGCCTTTTGGAGGAAGAGATAATCACATTTAAAACAAGTTAAAACTGCATTACAGTAGTAAACAAACATATGAGAAAAGACACATTTTGTCCCTGCAGTGTAGGAGAAGCTACGAGACATTAAAGTCATTTATAATATTACAAGAGATTTCTATTTCAAATAAATGCTATTCCGCAAACATTTTTAAGCAGCACAGCAGTTCAACACTGATTTTAATAAGAAATGTTTCTTGAGCAGCAAATCAGCATATTAAAATGATCTCTGAAGGATCATGTGACACTGAAGACTGGAGTAATGATGCTAAAAATTCGCAGGAATGAATTACATTTTAAAATATATTACAATAGAAAACAGTTATTTTCAATTGTAATATTTCACATTGTTATTGTTTTTACTATAGTTTTGATAAAATAAATAAAGTGTAATTAGACATCTGTCACAAACTTTTAAACAATATTACTGACCCCAAAAAAATCTGCAACGTAGCATTACACCAATACAAAAAGTAGCTTATTACTATTTTGAAAAGAAGTGAGTTTTATACTGAAACCTGTAGTAAAGTTTGTTTCTTTCAGTTAGTTATTCCCGTGTCTCACTAAACACATTTTCTTGACAAATGGGATGACAGACATCTGATTAGCAGTCAGCAGATGAGACAGGACAAATGAGATGGAGAATGAGGGTTTTGGTTTGTTTGTTGTCTCTCATAGCTGTCGTCCCTGATATTTTGAGCACCATAATCAAGGTTATTATCAGTTTTCAGTCAGAGTCTGATCATTGGTGTCACTCACCATCCCAACGTATCGTACATCACAGACCAAATAACGGCAACGTCTGTAATAACAAAAGATATGATCTGATCTGAATGCTGTTGACAGAGGATATGAGAGGGTGGATATTAATCTGCTCGCAATATCACATGAACTGTTATCACAGTTGTCTTTCTTTTTCTCTTCAAATATTCTCTTATGTGAGTCTCGTGGCTTGTTTGGGAGAGACATTAAATCAGTATGGCTTGACTGTTCAGCAATGGTACAAACACCTGAAGAAGTTTTTCTTTCATGCAATATTCTGTTCAAATGAGAAAATTCTACATTTGTCTCCACCTGTTTTTGGCTTCTGCCAACCCCAACAAACATAAAAATGTGTAGTCAGTAATCCTAATGTGGATAGCGGCCACTCACCTGCTTTTTAGAAAATCAGTCACGACTACTAGGTGAATATTACATTATCTAATTAATATTCATGAGCCATGCTCTCTTTTCAGATTGTTCCTTCGCCTATGAAACTTTACTAAATGGATATTGAAATTACCGCCCATCTGCTGGACTGTAACATAACCACATGGCATGATAAATCGCTTCCAAGTCATTTTCCTTAACGCAGAGAGTATCTTTCGAAGTGCAGGGTTGTCTTTCTCTCATTCTGTAAAACATGCTCTAGTACCAGGGTTAATTGACCAACGGCGTGCTGTCAAAACACATTAGTTTGGGTTGCCAGTGTGTGCTGTTTTACACCGATGGATCATTTTCCCCCTGCTTGGCCCGTGCGCTCACTAGCGCTCACAATCATGACGCACTCTCAATCAAATCATGGCTGTTAAGGCATCAAGTTTCTTATTCCGATTTGGCATGTTAACAAGTGTGAGAGTGGGTAACTCGACCCCGCAGCATGCCGCCTGGGGATAGATCATGTTACTGTTAGCTTCGCGTTAGCAGGCAACACAACCTCACTGGTCAGAGACACTCGCATTACATTCTGATCAGACAAACAGCGGGATAATGAGTCCTGGGCTACCCAAAGAGAATCGCAGCATCTAGAATCATGCCTCTACTATGATGACCAGTGCACTTTTATTGAGAGTTGGACTATTTAATAATGTAATATTTTTTATTGCTAATAGGATGAATGTCATGAAAACATTTCCCCCTATATATATATATTTAGATCTGATTACCTACATTAATGAGAGCTGGATTCTTTATTAATGTAATATTTTTATTGCTAATAGGATGAATGTCATGTTTTCATGACATTCATCCTATTAGCAATAAAAATATTACATTAATAAAGAGTCCAGCTCTCATTAATGTAGGTAATCAGATATATATATTTTTTTTAAGATATGATTACCTACATGTTATATAAACACTTCACAGTTTGCATACTATAATATAGACAATGAGAATTTCTAATAAAGAATTTCTAATTTCTATAAAGAACATTTTAGCATTGTAATGAGAAATGTGAATGGGGTTTAGGGGAAATTTACTTAATTGTCATAAAAATTAAATAGGCTTTATTTTCTTTATTCATTTTCATTTTTTTTTTTTCTTTCTTTCAGGTCAAATATGAAAAGGAAATGTTCTGTGAGATTTACCCTGTTGCTTTGCATAAGCAATGTTTTTGTTGTTGTTGTTGTTGTTGTTTTATGTGGGTGTTGTGAAAATTATTTTGCATATTTTAAAAAGTAAGATTAAAAATCTTAATATCACTTGCTACAGACTAGATACTTTAGCCAGTACACAGATACTTGAATACAATCATAAAAAAATTGTAATAATTCTTTAAAATGAAAGGTTTTGCCATGCAATTAAAACTACAGTACAATCATGTACATGCAATAAAGTACATGCATAATTATGATGTTTTCATGTACCATAGTTATAAATGTGGTAGCCCATCTATTGCAGTCCTGTACTGCAAGCAAGTCATAAGATTCTTCTGTAAATCTAAGATGCCAATCTCAGAGTCATTATTGTCTCGACTCCCTGGCATGGCTTCCTAAAGCAGCTTGGTGAGATTTTTGTGTGAGCCCAGTCTGATAAGTCTGATGCTGTATTCTTTTGTCACGAAAAAGGTGAGCGACGAGTGCACTCAAGATCTTATTCACATACCCGATTGGATGGGGTCGGGGCCAGAAGGACTCTCACATCCTTGAAAGCAGTAGCAAGATGACAGACTTTCTTTGGCATCCACCTCCAGTGGTGTCATTGTTCTAAGCTGTGTTTGGCTTTTAATTGCGCACCACAGCGGTGCTGAATTGGAATAATGTCTGATTGGCTGTGCGGCCACAGAGTCCCGCTACAAAACCTCATTTTGTGCTCCCTGTTGAGAGTTTGCGTGTGCACGGCGGAACGAGAGATAGCTGCTTGAAGTTGAAGAGCACATGCTTGCTCTGCAATCCCAAAGGACAATAGACACTTGCACAATTGAGTTAATTAGAAAATGTTTCTATTGCTTTCTGGGTCTCGGGTTCTTTTAATTAAGAAACACAAAAGTGTCTTTCAGAATAGGACATTTGCTCGATGAAGAAGATAAGCACTCTGGTTTATTGCATTGGACGGCGAAACATTAGACTTATTTGCATCTATTAGTGCTCAGCCAATGCAATTTCACTTCTAAACAACTAAGCTTGATATGAGAAGTATTTTATTTTGTTTTTTTCTCTACCATGATAAAAGTAATCTAATTGCTACAGCAGACTGCATGATTAAAAATACAGCTAATGTACTCAAAGCAGTCAATTTACTCTGACTCAAGCTGTGCGTGTTGTATTAAACATAATTTTTTCATAAGCTTTCATTATAAAAGTGTCAGAATTGCTCAGTGTCTGCTGTAGCACTAAATGGTTCTCATCATCGACCTTTATAGACCTTTAATATGAGCTTGCCGCTGTCATGCGAGATTTAGTCCCTTCGCAGTACCCCGTGCCACTTGGATCGAAGAGGTTTTTAATCTCTCGTTTTCACAGTATCTTCTCCTAAATAATCAAAATTTCCAGTTTCATGTGAAACATGTTTAATTGTATGAATTAGTATACAATATGTTTACTGTATCCACCATTTTTTTTTAACATAAGAACAGACACAGCCATTTGTAAATTGAATGTGTGAGGCTTATTTTAGATGTATAAACAGCTACAACAGCTCATTTGATACTGCATTTAGATACTGCAAACTGGTATTTCTTATAATATTATTTTAATTTATTATCGTATTCAAAAGCACACTGGTTTGTAGCACAAATACGTTTACTGCTTACTGCATTTTTATTATTCTTCAAGTTATTTACCTATAGTGGATAATGAATCAAAATCGTATACATTTACACAAATAAGCTTACTTCTGTGTTGCAAAATAAGTTGGATATAATACAGCAATATTGTCATATTTACATAGTTAAAAAAGTACACAATAGGATTTCTAATCAAACACCAATTACACTAGATTCCATTCAGCTCCAAGTCCGAATTTCAAACTTTCAATATTCAACTTTAAACGGAAAGCTGTGTACATTCTTTCAGTCAATAGAATCTCTTTGAGGAAGGGGGTTGAATTCTGCAGGGGGGTGGGATTTTGCTGCATTCCATTCAAAGTCGTATTCCAACTTCATATTTCTTTCAGCTTAAAAGTGAAAGTTTGTAAGTTGTCTACATCTGGGTGTCAACATTGTCGTGTTACATAATGTACACTTATCTCTGCAAAATCTGCGACTTGTGGACTGACTGATTTTCCAAGTTGAAAGTCCGATTTCACATGGCATTCAACAGGCCATTGAATGAAACGCAGCAATACAATCTTCCATGACATAGCTGTCGAGACACGTCTAATAATGATAGTATTCCAAGAGACCTGATGGAGCCCTGGATGGTCTAAACCTAGGACGGCTCAATGCTTTGTGCAGTTTGAGTCCCATGTGGCAGGGGTTGTGCTAGAGGAGGCATAGAGATGAAAGGGGCTCTTTATTCCCCTAGCGGGCTGATATTCAGGCTAGTGGTGGAGAAAAGAGTGAGGGCCGAAGAGCAGGTTTTAACAGGTATGAATCAGGGGTCTGATGCTAGACAAGCTACAGGAGCAATTATGGTCTAAGCCGCAAGCTTTCAAAGAAGATGGGGCAACTGAGCAATAAGAGTGGCCTTTAAGATGGCTGACAGATTCTCCTCTGTTTGAATAGGGTTGAAATGACAGGGCTTTGGAAAAAGCTTTTTGAAAGCCTGGTGAGAGTTTTTGTTGTTGTTGTTTTTTCATATGTTCTTTTTTTTTTTCCTTTTCAAGTTTCACACCATGCCAAAATATTATGTTTAATGAGCAAAACTCAGCTATTGAACCAATCAGTGGGTTTTAAAATAGTAATATTTTGGTGCATTTGAAATAAGTGTACTAAAGCATTTGAGAGAAACCAGGATCCCAGTTAATTGCTCTTAATTTTGAATGAACCATCTGGGAAGGTATGTCTGTCCATAAGCTAAACCAATTTGTTTTTTGTTTTGTTTTTTGTTTTGTTTTGTTTTGTTTTGTTTTGTTTTGTTTTGTTTTCATTCATTCATTCATTCATTCACTCATTCATAAATGAATGCACTGAAGCAGACCAGTGAAGGGTGTCATGCTAGGAAGGAAAAAACAAAGGAAAAAAGTGGAGGATCGTCACCTCCATTACCCCACAGTGAAGTTGAGGCCGTGGGCTGATGATCCCAAAGTTACTTTAGACTATCACTCACTGTTTTTCCTCAGAGAAGAGTGCTTATCGATTTTGTCAACAGCCAATTGATTTTTCTTTCTCTCTCACACACACACTCTTTATCTTCCCCGTTCTCTCTCCTTTTGGACCTGGCTTTGGGAAATGTGTCCTGTGGTAGCAAGTCTAAACCCTCCTGGGAGACAGAGATGCAGCATTCATTTTAATGTTTCTCTACTGCCAAATCAAATATAAAGTCTTCCCACCATGATGAGACAAACAAAAGATGTTTCAAATTGAGGACATTTAGAGAGAAAAAAAACTGTCAGGATATTGGACATGTTCTAAATGCCAACTGATCTGGCTGAAATTTCATTTCAAATTTAAAATGGATGAATCTCAAGAAAAACAGATCACATTTTACCCAATATTCGAAGAAAAAAGTAAAATAAATTATATGAATTTTATATATATTATAAAATAAATTAAATTGTGTCTCTTATTAGAAAAATAACAATATTATATGAAGTCTATTTTACATATCTTCTATGATTTCATTGTGACATTATTTTGAGGATAGTTAAGCACATTCAACCCACAAATTTCCATGAGAATAGATTTAGAGAGAGTTTTAATTAGAATTCTCATTAACACATAGCAAAATATATATATATATATATTTCTTTCTTTCTTTCTTTCTTTCTTTCAATTTTGAGGTGAAATATGACCTTGACGGGTTTCTTGAGATGTGCCATAACATGTTGGAGTGCTTGCATGTTTCCCAAATGATGAATACAAGATGTTTCGTTCACTGGAGCCTGGCATTATTTATACAGTCCTTGACTCTGCCTTGTCCCAGAGCAAATCAAGCGCATTCAAATCTGGAGTGGAAAAATCGGCTTTTTTTCTGAAGAAATCTGCTTCCCTGAAAGTTGCCATTCGGTTGCCAGGTGTTTGTTGTGTTGTGCGCAAAAGCCGTAATTACTGTACGAGTCTCTGAAGGCAAGATTCTTCCACCACATCTGTCTACCAATTATTCCTAGCAAATGTCGGTTCGGGGAGGAAGCTTCTATTGAGTCTCGGAAACTGACATTCTTGTATCTGGTGCTCGTGCTCTGTTGACGCATGCAGTTTTAGCCCTGCTGTATAGAGGCGTCGCTCTTTCTCTTGGCAGGAGGCTGTTAATCTTGTCGAAAAGCTGAGAAGCTCGATTGTCCTCCCCTGACAGCGCTCGCTGGAGTTTGGAGCTGTATTTATAAAGTCATGACCACAAGAGGAAATGCTTTTTTGGGTTACAAGTCCATCACTATGCTGTATGGATGTAAATTGCTCACAAATATATATATTTTTTTAAAACAAGTTTTTAGAGGCTAAGCAATTTGGTCAGTGTGCATAAAAATCTTTGTTTATTAAGTCCAAATGTTATTAAACAACATACTTTTCAGAGTATTTTCATTCTGTTTATTTAGTTCCACGCTGTCCTTGACAATCAAATAAATCCTGTGCTGAGGGTGATTGCTTTAACAATGTCAAGCTCAAAATGTCTTCCAAGAGTGCTCAAATGGCAAGTTGTGAATGCCAACAGCTCCTGTTTTCAGCTAAATTGGCTGATTACTCTCACTAGAGCGTTGCAACATCTCTGTCTGAGTGAAGATCGTTAATCCCGTGCGACCGGCAGACATGAAGGTCTCTAGCAATTGATCAAAGAGTGTCAACCAACAGACAGAAACTTTTCACTTCTAGCGCGTTCCGTTTCTTTGTTGCTCTGGGAAGATATTGAACCGTAAAGCAACATGGCTTTTTGGAACCACTTCAGCTCAGTCAAGTCAGTGGACAGCTATTTTCAGTCATGCGAGTGCAGCTTGTATTTACTTAAATAAAGGAATAGTTTACCTCAAATTTAAAATTCTGTTTTTCTTGTTTTTAGAAACCTGTATGGCTTTTCTTTCTTCTATGTAAGAGAAAATGAGAAACTTAACAGAATGTTCTGGCTTCTCTTTTCCATACAGTGAATGGAATATCTTAAAGTCAGTTTTTTTATTGAATGACAACTTCAATTTTAGTCTGTTCCTCACAAAAAGCTATGATATGGCTTCAAAAGATAGTGTAGTGTAGTGAGTGAGTACAAAAACATAAGTTTTCTCTGTGTTTTTGTCTGCACAGTGCCATCATGGGCCATTGTCGCCATCGCATTTGTTGCTGTTGTACTAGTTGTTTCCTGCTGCTTCTGCATCTGCAAAAAGTGGATATTCAAGAAGAAGAACAAGAAAAAGGGCAAAGACAAGGGCAAGAATGCCATCAACATGATGGACGTCAAAGACGGTATCAAAACCGAGGTAAAAACTTTTTGTTACTACTTTTGGATTAGCCTTGTTTAGTCGTCAGCAGTTGCATGAAATAATTATTTCCTCAAGTATTATTGTATTAATGCATGGTGCCAATTAAGAATATTCATAAGACAACTCAATCTAGATCGAATCATCTGTTGATGATGTTGTTTCACAGCTGACTTTAATTGCAGGACTGCAAACCTGGGCATGTTAACGGTTCATTAAAGTATTGCGTTTTTTTTTCTGTTTTTCTTGCATTTAAGCCTAATTCACAGTCTTTGTAGTGCTGCATATGGTTAACTGTGCTATGAAGTGGTATCAACCCAGAGAAATGACAGTAGATAATGAAAACAATAGGAGAAAGAACATTAATGCAGCTCGCTTTATCCCACACACACACAAATTATATGGAACACTGGCACTTTAACCCTAGTTAGCATGCTAATTGCATTAACAAGCTCGCAATAGTACACTTCTAACAGAATAATTGACAAAGTCAGCTTAATTCACGGTGTAAGGACACTGGCTTTGAGACCATGCCAAGACCACTCAGATCCCAAATTAGAGACATTGATTTTCGAGCACAAAGCACAGTGAAGAGGAACAGACACAGATAATTAAGAACACTCTTTAAAAACCCAGTGTGCCATTCCAGAATGTCACAGTTTATCAGCGTCAAACTAAATGCGAATACTTTTTGGTGAAAAGCAGATATACAATAGCTGCTATATGATGTTTACACACCAACATTGTGTATTAGTACACTCAAAATGGGATGCAAACTGATAAAAGAAATAGCTAAAGCAATTGAAATGCATATCAATATTTTGAAACACAACCCTGCTGATTAAAACAACTTAAACCAGCCTAAGGTGGTTAGCTGGTCTCCCAGCCTGGCAAAGCTGGTTAGGCTGGTCTCTTTGATAGTTTTAAAGGGGTTTGGGTCACTAGAAGACCAGCTGAAGACCATCTTAGCCAGGTTAGACAACCAGCTAAACTTAAACCAGCTGATTTAACCTGCTGTTTTTAGCAAGGAAACACCCATATATAGATTCCAATACCTGTGCTAATTGGCTAAATAATAAAGGTCAATGAAACTTCACTCTTATTTAGTCAATTAGCACAGATATTAGAACGATACACACCAATCCAGAGCAATATGCCTGAGTACAATGTCCTACACAACATACATCTTTGTTGTATTGGAGGAGGAGCTTTGAGCTTCTCAGCAGTCATTTCTCCTGGTGTGCCCAGAATCATGTGGTCACCTTTGTGTGTGGTTGTTTTAATTTGTGTCTCTTCCTTCCATGTCCTCCTTATCTATGTTTTGTCTGATGACTTTACGGGATTGCCACTGGCGGTAGGTTCCCAATTGCTGTTGGATCTTCTATAGCCTGCTGCAATGACTTTTAATAGCCTCTTGATAACAGGTTTACTCTAGTAGAGTAACATATATGTAACTATGCATACAGTACATGTATATCTACAATATATATGTGTGTAAGTCTACATATACACATATATATGAAGAGAAAAAATGCACTTGGGTACGCTTCAGCAAGGCTGAACCACGTTGATTTCTCATTGTAAACATGCTTCTCATTTGAGGTCCAAAAAAGAAAATGGAAATTGCTTGAGTGAAATTACCAATTAAAAAAAAAAAAGTCAAATGGCTGAGAAAACTGTCAAAGTACAGATTGCTTAAGTGCTAGTGATGCGTTTGGCATGTTTGACTGCCCTTGGCCAAATTATCAGTACTCATCTGGTCCACTTGAACCTAAAATTGAAAAATGTCCTGAAGGAGAACAGCACCCACCTCATTAGCAGGACAAATTTGTTCAAGAAGCAATTTTCAGACACGATGGCCAGACTGATCTTTAATTGGCTGAAATGTTTTTAAAACATCATCTTTGTCATTCAGATGTAAAGAGTATCGATAAAGGACACTCACAGCTGAAAAAATACCAACTCGTGTTATTAATGTTCTAATCATTTTACAGTTCTAAAAAGAATCATTTAAGGGGATATTTCAGCCAAAACTTAAAAATCTTTCTTCATTTACTCACCTTCATGTTGTTCAAAAGCTGTCTGGAACAGAAAAGGAGATGTTTAGCAGAATGTCCTAACTGCTGTTTTCCATACGATGAAAGTGAATGGTGACAACATAATATGTGACCATGGACCACAAAACCAGTCATAAGGGTCAATTTTTTAAAAAATTGAGATTTATAGATCATCTGAATAAATAAGCTTTCCATTGATGTATGGTTTGTTAGGATAGGACAATATTTGGCCGAGATGCAACTATTTGAAAATCTGGAATCTGAGGGAGCAAAAAATTCAAAATATTGGGAAAATTGCCTTTAAAGTTGTCCAAATGAAGTCCTTAGCAATGCATATCCACTCATTTTTGTATTTTTTATTTATATATATATATATAGTAGTAAATTTGCAAAATATCTTCATGGAACATGATCTTTACTTAATATCCTAATGGTATAAGAAAAATCCATAATTTTGACCCATACAAAGTATTGTTGGCTATTGCTACAAATATACCCGTGCGACTTATGACTGGTTTTGTAATCCAGGGTCACATATGTCAAGCAAGATTTTCAAAACATGATTTTCAGCATTGGTGTTTTTTTTTTTTTTTGGCTTAATAGCCTTTAATCCCATCTGCTTTTATTATAAGGAAAAGAACAGCTCGCACGTTCTGCTAAACATCTCCTTTTGGGTTCTGCTGTAGAAAGAAAGTCATACAGGTTTGGAGCAACAACGTGAGGGTGAATAAATGATTTCTGGGTGAACTATCCCTTTAAATTTACCACTTAACAAGCTCCTCAAAAAGCTTGTTGAATTGAAGTACACAAGTGCTTGTGAGACTAGTCTGGTCCTCAGAAGGAGATAAGACAGTCAAGAAATCAATTTTGTTCAGCCTTTTGCTTTCACACTTGTAACCCAACAACTAATAAGACAGGCCCTGTACACATTATGATCCCTCCCACCAACACCTTCTGCTGGCATGATGCTTACAGCTTCCATGAGTGTGGTGGTTATCACCAATAACTAAGGGTCATGACAATGCCACTGTGTGTTGAAGATCACGTCACAGAGAATGAGGGTCACTATACGAGCACTCTTCTTGAGAACGTGAATGCCCTGCATGCTTTACCGATGAGCAAGACTGCCCTTTCAAAAGGCAACTATTTCACAGTGAATGAACTGAGAGTTGAGTTTGCCTCGACAATCGCATGCTTTTCAGCGACAACAAACCTCCCTCGACATCCCCTTAACACATCGTCTTAGACTCAGGCTAGCTAGGGAGCTACTGCCACACCATCCACAACATTTCCCCACTGATTTGTTGATGCCAGAGATTGTTCTGCCTGAAATAACATAAAGGACAATGTATTGTACAATGTATTTCTTAAGAACATCTGTCTGCTCATCTTGCCTAGGGTTGGGAGGTATCCGTATCCATAACACAATATATATATATATTTTTTGGTGCCTTTTTTCATTTCTTATAATGTTTTACATATTACATGACCATCAATTTATGTTTTTCATACAATAATTGTATTTATTTATTTATTTATTTTTGATGGATGCGTAATGCATTAATTGTTAAGAAGATTGCGATTAATTAGAAGATTTTTAATAACAAGTCTGGCATGTATGCAGAAACAGCGTTTTATAATCTATCAAGTGAACAACTGTGCCATAATATAATATAATATAATATAATATAATATAATATAATATAATATAATATAATATAATATAACACAAACTCAGTGTTATTATGTACAATGTAAAATTGTAAAATACAAAATGCATGATTGGATCATTTAAAGTCATTTGTAAAATAGATTATACAGTAACATATGCATAGCCGATATATTATCATACCCCCCAGCCCTAGTCTTGCCCCTTCCACCAATCTAAATTGCTTGCACTCATTCAGTTCATCTTCTTGCAACTCTTTTCACGACTTTCCACGATAGCAGACCGAAAGGAGTTCACAGCCTTAGTCTAGTGCATCACTAAGCATGTCATGGTCTTAATTGCTGTGGTGTTTTAGTGCTTGCTCCCCCCCTAATAGAGGTGCGGTTGAAGAGCAGGCTGGTCCAGGGCTGGCCCGGCGCTCTGGCGAGGGCAATCGGGCAGCGCCAGCGTTGGGCCGACAGGACTGACTGTTAGTGGGTGTCTCCTTCAGGCCTTGAAGGATGAGGATGATGCGGAAACAGGGCTGACGGATACAGAGAAAGAGGTGGAGCCTAAGGAAGAAGAGAAACTTGGCAAATTACAGTACTCCATGGATTACAATTTCACAGAGAATACGGTAAGGGGCCGTCTCTGAATCACCGTCACTGTGTGTGGTGTTTAGTGAGGTCTTCTTCGTAAGTAGAGCATGTTTGTCCGTCAAAATGTAAACAGCTCCATTCAAATAATGGCCATTCCTCTAAGGTTATTCAGTGCGTCACTCTTACATAATTGAATGCTCACTATAAGCTGTGTGTGTTTAAAAAAAACATACTGAAAACACAAAGATAGAGTGAACTTTGACAATATGAATCACTTTTTAGAGTCATTTTTATTGCTGTGCTCTATTATTAAGCGCTATCTCTGAAAGCCAGAGGAATTCAGACTTAGCACTTAAGAAATAATGCCCATCATCCTGTAAACTCACCAAATGCTCTGAATGTCAAGGGCACATCACAGCAGTTTGATTTGTGTTTGAATCGGCTTTCTTCCACACTGACTGAATGAGGGTGCTGGCTTGTCTTCAACTCCGAGGCTAAGCCGAAATTCACTGGCCGCCTCTTAGAAGCTGTTGAGCTTGAAAGCTAAGTGACTTCCAGAATGAATGTGCTTCCTTTTGTCAGATCCTGGGTGACAGATAATTGAAGCTGTGCATATAGTCTCACACCGAGGCTGAGCAGAAAAAAGCAACAAACCTGAAAGAGCCAGATTATCCACCATCACATACGCACAAATTACAGCTTTTATAAGCACTGCCACCACAGGAGCCTTTTCTTTGTATGGTGTCAATGTATGCGTAGTGATGAAATGACAAAATGACTGCAAATGACTGGTAATGCATTCAATTTATGCATAACATAGTTTTAAGAACATAAATGAAATGTTAAAGATAATGCATTTGTTCTATTTTTTTTTGGCATATAACAAAAATATTACAAATAGCTGGTAAAGTTACTTCTTATACCTCCTATGAATACTGAAGTCTTCATAGGAGGTATAAGAATATGTGGATATAATGTAGCATGAAAACATAGGAGCCAATTCACTAAACAAATGCCCCAATTTTGTGTGCGGTATTTCAAAACACGTCTGCGGAAGGTAAAACATTGCAGACGGCAATGAAGCCATCATCTGGCACAATTCATTCTTAGTGAACTCCCCCAGTGTTTTTCCCCCCTTAATATTCAGCTTTAAAGCAGACCAAAAAGCAAGAGTTGCAGAGAAATCCACATCAGCCTGACCCAGATTCAACCCATAGACCCACACACTCCAACAGACAGACGCACTAGCATGTATCTCCACCCTCCGTGCCGGCAGGAAATCTGCGTGCTTCTTTCCTGCCTGGCTTTAAATCAAGCCTAGTATCGCTTCAGGGAGACTCGGAGGTCTGGGAGATTTTTCTGCAACTCTTGCCCTTTCCAAAGGGGAAAGGTTCCAGGGAGCTCAACTAAACTCTGGGTTTGTTTAAAGGTAATCTGGACCTTTCCAATGCTGCTGAGCAAAGCCAGAGGGTAAAAATAGAAAAGTACAAAACATGGCAGTCACAAAGCCACACAACACAATATCTCAGAATTCAGGGCGGCTCCTTGGGGAGACGGAGAGACAGGGTGCAGATAAGGGCGATGTTATTAATGAGGATAGAAAAAGGGTTGTGGATTGAACTGCGAATCCATACACGTTCACTGAGGTGAATCATTGCAATCACGGCCTGTTTTCTAATGCATCCCAGGTATTTTAAGGACAGAAACCCCTCACTGTTTATGCCAAATAACAAACACCTTTAAAAAACTGTTTTCTCTGAAAACCATTGCAGCAGTAATTTAAGATGACAGTTCAAAGACTTCAGATGAGAGATTGTGAGCACTGCACCAACTGAGGTGAAGTTATACAGCTGAATCTACTTCCAGCATGCCCTGCATCAGTTTGATTCTTCAAACTGTGCGAAGTTTTCATAGCCTGCAGAGCGATTTAAGGTTATTATGGCCAAAGTCTCATCAGGACTAAGTATTTCTTCACCCCCCATCTATGTCCAAAACACCCAGAGACAGATCCACCCTGACTCATACTGCTACTGTTGTCCACAGCTATTCAATCTAACTCACAGCTAGGAGCTACTTACAAAAGACTTCTTTTTAGACTTAGAGATGGTGTATGTTTGCGTATCGCAAACTTCCAGTGAGACTGACAGCGATGTCACTGAAAGATACATTGCGAAATGGGGCTAAAGTTGCGGCCACATTAGCAAAATTTTGTGGGCGCAAATTATACATTGTCTATTGTCATCCACCTCTCGGCTAGCGACGGCTCTGGTATTGATTTTTTTCATCTATACATCATATCGTTAGCCATATGATCGATGTATTAATCCATATCAATCTATTGTTACACCTCTATGCTCTACCAGTTAAGCTACAGGATCTCCTCATTGCAATATTATCAAGTATCTTGAGAAAAGTGTTAAAATTGGCTTATGTTGAGGTGCTCTCGAGGGTGAACTTGACCTTTACAGATAATTGGATATTACAGGTTATTTCTTATCTCGATGTTGAGTTTGCCATTGCTAACCTGTCAAAGTCTGACTGGGGGGTCAAAATCTAGCTGATATCTAAGCAATATTCTCCCCTCAAGAAGCAGGAAATGTTAAATCATGTTGCATCAACATTTATTGAAATTCTAATTCTCCAGTCCTCACAATGTTAATCGTTATATTTCAGCATGACCAAAAATTGAGAACTGTCGGTTAATAAAGGAGATAAAAAGGGCTTTTATTTTTCGCCAATGCTCTATGGAGTCAGTGATTATGGGAGCAATGGGCATTATTTGTGGAGCATTTCTACCTTGCAACCATTTCTTTCAAAATACAGACATTTCTTTTGCTGTTTGATTGTGTTGGTGTTTGAACTGTTTATGGGGGCATTTCTTTCTTGAAGTCAGAACGTGTCCCTTTTTTTGCATCCAAGATGACAATGTGAAGCAATAAAACTGTCCGGACCTGAAACCCACCACCATTTAATAACAAAAATCAAACAATACTACAGCCTGACAGGATATTAAAATCTATATAGCTCCTTTGTCAAAAGAACAATCACAGGGTTCTCTGATGGCCACCATCTAAACCAGAAACACTGGCAATGCTCATCTCTGGCTACAGTCCTTTCTGTGGCAGCACAACCTGAGTTTGACAGCTGGTCAGAGTGAGAGAGAAGGTGAGAGGAGGGAGAGAGAGAGATCTCTATGCCCGAGTGCCTGTGTAGACACAGAGACGGGGCATTTTATGGGAAGCTGATGGGAACTTGATTGACTGACTCTAGGACCCATGAGGCTATGCAGGGGATATGGTGACTGGCAGGTCAATCAGGACCTCAGCCCAGCCAGCCGGCCAATCAATTATCAAAGCTGATGGGGAGATGGGATCAGGAGCGCAACGCTTGACATGGCCTGACCCCATCGCCTCCTTAATGCTGGGACTGTTTAAATAGTAATGTAGCCCTAGCCTGAAGGACGCACCTCAGCATCATAACTATAACTGACCTCTCAGTGGCGTTTCATATAAATAAGTAGATATTCTGAAGGCTCACATGTGAGAAGGGCAACAATTGCCTTCATATGAATCTGGTCATTACAGCATTACAATAAACACTAGTACTTTTACATGACATAACAGAGGCGTCTACAGAATGGTGGTGGGATGATGGTTCGGACCACTCTCCTCTTCAAGGTCTTACTCGTGTTCTCATTAACTTTGACTTTTGACCCTTCATAGCTCATAGTGGGGATCATCCAAGCAGCAGAATTGCCTGCCATGGATATGGGTGGTACTTCTGACCCCTACGTGAAGGTCTACCTTCTTCCAGACAAGAAGAAGAAATTTGAGACCAAGGTCCACCGGAAGACGCTGAATCCCGTTTTCAACGAGCAATTCACCTTTAAGGTAGGTCACAAACACCTAACCTAATCAAACAGTGTTGAATGCTCATATAACAAGCAATTTGTCATTGGATCGATGTGTTCACATTCTACTCATACAGTGGATCAAGTTATTTCTGACTACTTTATCTGGTCTATTAACAAGACACGAGGCATTGGAGTAATTACATGCAAACATGCAGATGGACTCCTGCAGGTGTCTGTCATCCAGAAAGTAGCATAATTTCTATTTTGAATGTTCAGTAGAGCTTTCCGATTCGTTTTTATGAGACATCATGCGGCTAGAAAATCATTTTTGTGTAATTACCGCAGTCAGACCTCTAAACTTCTAATAAATTGCCAAGTGAAGTGTTGAATTCTTAAAAGAATTGCAATATAACTGAGCCAACCAAGGGGGGTAGAGGACTGTTTGCCTGTTTGTTTCTCGCTTAGCCTAGCGCAATTTCAACTATGACACGGTACCTTGAGAATGAGAAATGAACCACACACCAACATCGAGAGACATGTAATCACAAGTGCCTTCATTATTGAAATGAAGACACTGGAGAGCTGGTGTGTGTGATAGCGTCAAGGACAAAATAGCAACCCTTGGGTCTTATCTCTTTCCCGGCCAATCAAGCAGTTTGTCGCCATGTTGGAACAAGTCCTTCGGGATAATGAGTTTTGTCTGAAAAACAGCTCAATTGGAGGCAATCAAGAATCAAATCTCTCTCTCTCTCTCTTTGTCTTGCACACCTGCAATTGTCCTATAGTTTCATCCCAACGTCTTGGTGGTAGATAAATCCCGTAACTGGAATTGAGAGAGATTAGATTGGTAGGTATGCAAGCAATTATTTTCACCTCTTATATCCCACAGGTTCCCTACATTGAGCTTGGAGGGAAAACTCTAGTGATGACCGTATATGACTTTGACCGCTTCTCCAAACACGACGCCATTGGAGACGTGAAGGTGCCCATGAATAAGGTCGACTTTAGCCATGTGACTGAGGAGTGGAGGGACCTCCAGAGCGCCGAGAAAGAAGAGGTAACACACATGGGCGGTAATAACCTGTTCCCTGGTAATGTGATTAAATATTAGGTTTTGAGTGAATATTCCATTTTATTGCCTGACCTTCTTAAGCGTGGAAAGTTTGCCAATTCAGTTGTTCAAGAGTAGTGATTCTTCTTCTCAGTGACTTTTGAATCTTTTTAATCCATTCACACACAAAAAATAGCATCATATCCATTGATTTGTTCACTGATTGGTTAAATTTACATTGTTATACCACTCGGTAGCAACTACTAAGTGACGGCATCATAATCTTTTTAGGGCCCGAGCACCGATGGTGTGAGGACCCTATTGTAATTACTCGGTCAATTCTTCTTCTTCTCCAAAATGAATTGCATTTTTGAGGACCTAAACATGCTTGAAAACTCATGAAACTTTGCACACGCGTCAGAAGTGGTGAAAATTTACGTCTGATATGGGTTTCAGAAATAGGTGTGGCAAAATGGCTCGATAGCGCCACCTACAAAATTTCAATTAAGCGCCCTTCGCGCTACGTTTTACATACAGGTATGAAATTTGGTAGACACAAGTAACAGCCCAGTACCTACAAAAAAGTTCCTGGGTGAAAAAAAATCTGAAAACCCAACAGGAAGTAAGATATTTTGAATTTTCTCTGCAAAATTTTTGCAGTTTTTGCCATTTCCAGTTGTTGTTCTTTAACAAACTCCTCCCAGAGCTTTAATCAGATCAACATCATATTTGGTCAGTCTAATCTAAAGGCCTTTGAGACGTTAAATTGCGAAGACCTTGAGGCAGGCATACAATGTCCGATCTGCCCCAGACTTCACATGTTTGATGAGAGTCCTGGCCTAAAGACATCTATATGCTAATATTTAGTTAGTCATAGCGCCACCTGCTGACAACAGGAAATGGCATGCTTTGCACTATAATTCACTCCCAGAAACACATTTAAATATGCCATGAAGTACCAAACATGCTAGAAACACGTTGAATCTTGCAACACTTGGCTAAGTGCTAATGTTTGCGAATGACACCACGAAACAGGAAGTAGTTGTAACTCAGACAAACAATGTCCGATCTGCTCCAAGCTTCACATGTTTGATAATAGTCCTGGCCTAAAGACATCTACATGGCAATATTCAGTAATAGTCAAAGCACCACCTGTTGGCAGCAGGAAGTGTGGCACATTGAAATGACTTTGCCATATTTCTCTTGTATTTACTCAAGTACATGCATGTCACCCACTATTCACTGTTTTCCTAAGGCCACCGGGTGGTGGTGGCTCCGGGTGCGAGGGCCCTTTCATCACTGCTTGCAGCTTTAATTTGTTTTGTTTTTCTAGAAATGCGACGCCCCCATGTGGATACCCACTTTGTGTTTTATAAGCCTTCACAGATTTTAAATGTAGTCATATAAATTGAATATATTATTTATTGAAAATTTAATGAGACAAAATGCACCTTTACAAGATTTGGTAAAAACACTTAAACGCTGTACACAAGCCTGTTATACTCCCAGTGTTTTTCTTTAACAAATGCACCAAATAAGTTTGAAATGTTCCCAAATGTTAACTCGTATATTTTAAAGGTTGTACACAACAAGAGTAAATATCATTTAGCAGGAGCTGCATGGAAATTCAATCACTGTAAAGGTGCAAGACTTGAGGGCTATCCATCTTCAATGGAAATGTCAGTTAATCAGCTGGGCCGTGCCATTGTTTTATTAATAAAAAAGTGTGACTTTGCAAGCACTGGTTGGGGAGATTCAATTTTCATGGTAAATGTCATGGAATATAGCATTTAAGCCATGGTTTCTATGGAAACCTTGTTTTTGTGTCACGGTTCCTTGGTGTAAAGGTTAATTATGACGCTGTCAAAAGCCTGCTGAGGGCAGAGAGTTGAAGGCTATCTACATACGTTGAAGGTTGCTCTTTGAGTTTGTGCTGTTGTAACACTCCATGTCCAATGAGCTAGCAAAGCACTTCAAGCAACGCTTGAGAAAGCTGGAGCGTATTGACTTTTACCAAAGGATCTCTAGAGTGGTGTCCTGAGGGTGGCACTTTAAGTGTCAGTAAAAAAAATAAATGAAATTCGACTGCAAAATGCCATAGCTTCTTGCAGTTCCATTCAGTTCAGTCCTCTTTGCTCCGACACAATTCCTATTATTGGGTAACGTCATGTTTCAGTCAAACACAGCAGTCGATTCAACATATTTTACTTGTAGGATTCATTTAATTAAGCTGCGAAATGCTATTTTTCTGACCTTTTAATTGACAGAAAATTGATTGTGTGGAAAATGGCATCAGCCAGTTGAAAGTAAAGTGATGTAACCTTTCCCCCCCTTCCTGTTGTTTTCTATATGTCACATATGTTTGCGCCTATGTTTATGAGAATGGCTCCTGAAAAATTAATGGAATGTGTGTACATGGAAATGTATTTTCAGTGTGTTTACCCATGCAACTACATTTGTGGAAAATGAAACAGACTGAAAGACTTCAAACGCTGTGCTCCTCATTTCAATTTCTCTTATCAATCATGTTGAGTGTTTGTGTATAGAGAAATATTTTACGTTGTGTGCTAGCTAAATTATTTTAGTTGGAAATGTTTCGTTCTTGGCTTTTCTTCTCAAGTACTATTTTTGTTAGAGAATTCAATCAGTGAATACATTTGACCAGGTTTTCAGGTTCAGTTTTTCTATTTACCTTGACAATAATGTCCCTGATTGAAGTTTTTTCTACCACTCGCAGCAAGAGAAGCTGGGTGACATCTGTTTCTCTCTGCGGTATGTGCCTACTGCTGGCAAACTGACCGTGGTCGTTCTGGAGGCCAAGAACCTGAAGAAGATGGATGTCGGTGGCCTGTCAGGTGAGTCCAGTTACTGAGTCACAATGCCTCAAAGGTTGTGCCAATATGTGACAGTTTAGGATTGTCTCTCTTGTTGCCGGTTGTCATGATAATTCATACACTGTGGAATCAAAATGGCTCCTGTTTGTAAAACCTGACGTATGAATTAATAGTCAGAAAAATCTAATTTTATTTAACCTTTAGACATGATATAAAAAATAAAAAAAAGGTTGAGTATCATATACATCAGGCTTTTATGGCTCATATAGTATTATATAGGAGAATATGGAGCTCATACTTTTCAAACTGAGGGAGAAAAAATGCTATTTGGTGCACTTGCTGGTATTTGCCATGATTCTGATAGCTTGTAATGTAAATCAGTGAGATTTTTAGCAGACTACTTACACAAAATGCATTAGTAAATATTAGTTGTCACTCTATATCTCTAAGACGATACTTAAAGGCTTAATGATCAAAGCTCTGTAGTTTAAATTGTGGGGGGCAAAACATATAGTTCAATGCACTACAATGATGATGAACAAATAAATGTTCCTCAAAAGCCTGTTGTATCATATTTGATACTCGTATTTTAACGTTTATCAAAAAAAAAAAAAAAAAAAAATGATGTATGGATAATCAAGTAAACCTAAGTTGCTTCAGTCCAGTAAGTGTTCATCTTGAAATATTACTAACAACAATATTAATGTTATTCTTACGTTTACTTCATGAAAATCAGTGAAGATTCAAAGCAAAAAGATGCACGTACTACATCCTGAAGTAGGACGCTTTAAGAATGATACTAAAACCCCTTTTACCTGCTAAACAAGGATATACTATCAATCAGACGACAGGAAGGCATGTAGTAGATTGTGTTCTACAGGCTTTTCAGCAAAGTTTGAATCATGTTGATAATCTAGAGGTCTTAGAAATTTGTGTATCAAAAATGATACAGTGGGCTTTACATGGTTAAGGCTGATTTTATAGTGCACATAACACCATCATGCAGGTGGAGAAAAATATTAAAATATTATTAAAATTATAGCCTAACATGTTTGCATCTAATCAGATTCCCGCTTTACATAATTCCCAGCTGAATACACTAAGAAAGTCGTGTTATGGAAGTTAAATGAATCATGAATGCTCCTTTCATGTTGTCCTTAACACAGTTTCATTTTCTCATAGCTGTCTGTATGTAAATGCAAAGTCACATTTAGTATATCTTTCACTTTTAAAATCATGTAATGCGTATGCAGTCATTCACAGCTACAAATCCCAAGGGCGTCGAAATGTGGCTTGAAATGATCCGACACTTCTCAAACCTGCGGCTGTACGGAGAGCTGCGCTTTATCAGCTGAAGTAATATTCGGCTCTGGTGAATACATGAATACATTTTCGCTGAGTAAATTTACAGCTCGGCATTCAGAAATCAGTCCTCATCTGTGCTGTAACCACTTATGAAAAACGGCCCCGGCCCCGGCCTCGTCCATCCATCCTTCCCAACCCTCTCACCGGTTCTGTCGCACCTGGTCCATCCTGTCCTGCTGTCAGAGAGGCCGACAGGCCATCAGAAGCAGACCCACCTGCTGGGAGCCAAGAGGCCTGACGTTTACTTCTCATCACTCTTAGAGAAGAGAACAGCTATTAGCAGCAGAGCTGAGAACAAACTTTCTCGCTCTCCCCGGTCCATTAGCAATCCAGATTAAAGCCGGCTATAAACAGTCAGTCACGTTTCATAAGGTACTCCACCGCTCTGATGAAATTAACACCGTTAACAGTTCTATTTAGGGGTTTGTGTTTGGAGGACTATAGTTTTCACAATGTGATAACTACACCACCCAAACCTCCTATCGGGTTACATCGTTGGGCTTGTTGAATTGGCCTTTTGCCAGATCGATCAAATCCTGTGTGAAAATTGTGCAGTTAAGGGTGCTTTCACTGTCAATTACTGGGATTTTGCCAGACTCTGGCAGTTTGTATTTGAAATAAACCTTTGTGACAAAGCGCTCAGTGTTCCCACTGATTTTACTAGAAAAACATTTCTGTCCCTGCATTCTCTCTCTGTTTTTCTTCTCGTTCCAAGTTCGTGAAAATGGCTCAGATTTAATTGTTGTTATGGGGGGAGTCGTTCTCCCGAAGGAATCACTTGAGAGCATGTCCAAAGAGCCGTCACATGATTAGAAACAATAGGCCCGCATGGATCATGCCAATAATTAGTGACTGTTTCCATTGTGATTCAGCTACAGGGAGGACGACTCATCAGAACACTATAATTTATCCTTTTCTCCTTTCAAACCCTGTTTACTCTCCCTAATCACACAAGATGTGGTTGTTGCAGCTAAAATAAATGTAATTTGAATTAATTCACAAGAGCACTGCTTACCAATCTCTGTATTTTTCCTGGATGTGCTTTTATTAGGTCTATATTTGTGGTTTAGATTATTAATTGCATTTGCATTTGTACAAATGTACATTTATTTTTAATGCATTTGGCAAACAGTTGCATTGCATTTAGGTTATGCAGTTCGGTTGTAGGAATGTCATTAAATTAGAATAAGATAGCAAAATATCAAGTGACATTTATTTAGAAGAAACCCATTTGCACTTGTTTTGATATTTTGTATCTAATATGCACTGTATTATTACTAGTATGCAGACTATTATTTACTAGTATTTATATACTATTATAGTATTTATTCATTATTCATTTTGATTTTAGTTTATATATATATATATATATATATATATATATAGCTTTCATTTATTTTTGTTACGATTTTAGTAATTTTAGTATTTCAACTGAAACGTTTTATTTATTTTATTTCAGCCAAGGTACATTAAGTATAGACTATTCATAGTCATGTTTATGTATTTGAGCATATTTCTATAGTTGTGGGTGAATGCAGTACATGCAGTCCACCACTAGAAGACACCTATGAGTCTGTAGACCATACGTGAATGCATGGCTATGTGCCAGAGCCAATGAAAACATACCACATCAGAAACAAGGGCCAGTTTTATTTTCACTAGGAATTTCAGTATCCCTTTTAGATGAGCTTCTCAAGTGACTATATGAACCATAAACAAAAGTCATTACAAGCACTGTGCCAACTCCTTGAACCACAAACTTATGGCTTGGCTTCTGTGTGAGTGTAGACTACCACAGATTTCCCAAACAACCTCAAACCTCAGGCACTCTGTTGCCAAGCAACCGGGCAAAAGCGCCACCGTTAATAGTGTTATAGGTCCGGAGAAGTGCTGTTTAAGTTCAACATCATAAATAGACATGCTACGTATTTTCACCTTTTTAAAAGTGGATGGAGCGAGCAGCCAGAGCTCTTCAGATTGTGCAGTGTTAGTGTAAGTTCAACAGGAGGTGCTGTGCTGCTCTGTTATGAGAAATCTATCGTTGCATCTCACATAATCTGAATTAAATGCATCAACGTTCTTTCCATATGTGATCGGACGGTCAGACTGTGAAGTTCCATGAATGAAGCAGGGAAATATGAAAGCATATACTTTTTCATTGTATCTGAAAGTCCTTTTTTATGGGTAATACCATAGAAAAGTGATATTTTCTCTTGAAACCCTTACATATTATATAATAATATAGTGCAAATACAGTTTTTGTGACTGCAACTTGTGTTACTAATTAATTGATATGAAGCATTTGTGTAAACCTACACAATGGGGCATGGTGGACATGGTGGTGGAAAGAAAATATGAGATGGGAGGAAAAATAATAAGGCATGGTTTGTTCAAAATGTAAATTCATTCAGAAACACCTCTGTTTTGCTTGGAGATGCACAATCGTACTGCTATGGTTTTAAAGGTTAAAGGTCTAAAATATAACACAATATTAACTTCTTATTTATTGAACAACTGTAGGCCTATCACATTTGCCTTCGTGTGATATTGCGCTCAGTGCTCGTGTGATATTGCTTAACTATATCACATGATATAAATATGAGACAAAAACTCATACAGGGGCATTTTTGCCCCAATATCTTGAATTTTAGGGGCATATAACCACATTCTATAGGCTACATCACGCAGCGAGCTTTTGCCCTGCATCACGTTCATCACCAGTCAACTGTATGAAATGTCAGATGACTTGCATAGGTCTGGGGCGGGGTGGGTGCAATAATTTTAACATGTTACTTTTTTCCGTAACTATTAATTAAATGAATGCATTAAATCAACAGCCCTATTGTTAACACAAGCTGCAGTCACAAAAACAGTTTTTGCATTATGTAAGGGTTTCAAGAGAAAATCTAAAACTTACAACAAATAAGGTCTTATTTGGTAACATTAGTTAATTTATTAACTAACATGAACTGTTTTAGCAGAAAAATTAAGTCATGACAGTGTTATTAAGAGTGAAGGAGATGGAAAGTATTTCACTGTTCTTCTAACTTCTATATTTATACTGAAATATGTGTTATTCATAAGTAGCTTAAAATGTATTTAGATTATCTTTTACAGATCTTTTTCATTCCTTACACACACACATTCACCTTATGAGATATAAGATCTACACTTTCAAAAACTGCATGCCACAGATTTTGTGCTGCCCTGCTCCTAATATGGTATGGGTAAGGGAGTTCAGCACGCCTTCTCTTCCTTTCTCTCTCTCTCTCTCTCTGGAATGTGCTACTCGATTTTTTTATTTTTTATTTTTTTTCACAGAGATAAAGAGTATTTATATTAGTTTAAAAATGGGATTGGAAATGCCAGAGATTTTTGGAAATTCCTCTTGGAGCAGATCATAGTGACAGAATGAGACATATAAGAGTGTCAGGGAGAGAAGGAGTGAAATGAAATTACATGTTGGACAAAAGGTAATTCTGAAACATAGTTAAATCTGTCAAGTTCAACTGTTTCTTACCTTAATAACTGCTGCTATATCCTTTTTTATTGTAAGGCTCAGGAAGGCATATATGATAATCCCCCCTCTTAACAGTCGCAGTATCACATAAAAAACACACATTTTCTCCCCTTTTCAAAAAGCAAGGTGTATACGCGTAAGATCAGATATTTTGTTGATATTTCATCCTTGTTTTGTGAGGTTTCAATCAAAAAGCGATTCTAAGAAAGGTGAGTACGAATCAGTAGTGGCTGAGGTAAACAGATGAAGAGAGATGCATGATGGGAACAGAATATAGATGCTGGAAATGATAGCTGGATAGTATTTTGAGGCACAGGCAGAGATTGATGTGCCTGAATGGTAGTAATGTAACAGGAACGATACTGGAGGGCACACACCTGCCATGTGTAAATAAAAGCTTGGACTATCCTAACACGTACCACTAGAGATCTGCTCTGTAGTGGAGCTTCAGTAGAGGCTGCAGATGTCGTGTGCCTGTGTGCAACTAAACACAGCAAAGTTTGGTATATGTAGTGAATTTAGTTTATTTATTTGGAAAGGGACCATGTACGATATTTAACATAAATGTTTCTATTTAATACATTGTACGAGATTTAGCCTATGGCTATTTTTCATCCAAAGTCCCTTGGCAGGTCACCATTAACAAACCTCCTCACAATAATACAATAACACATAATAATACACAGTAATACAAAAATCATGCATGATTAAACAATACATCATACACAAACACACACTCGTATCCTGTATCAAATAAATACCTAGAGATGTGTTTTTTTTTTTCTAAGAGTCGAAAAATAAGCAGATCTAGCAGTTTTTAATGCCTTTCTGTATGCAGTAATGCTGTCTTTCCACGAAATTTGAAAAACCTCTAGTTTTGTTGCACGATTGGGGAGGGTACTACCATCTCTCAAAGTTTCAAGTCTCTACGACTTACGGTCTGATCTGTCCGATCACATTTTGGGGAGAATGCTGATCCTTGGAAATTTGATCAATTACAACAGGGTTTCAGCGCTATGTGCTTGAACCCCTAATAAAAGATGAATGAATAAATTAAGAAAGAATCTTTTATTCCAAAAACTGAATATTCTATAGGATATTCACTTTTATGACCAATGAGTTTACATGACTTCCTAAATAAAACTTTTTTTTTTTCTTCAATTTCTTGCTGCTAAAATATAATAAAGCTTGATATAACTACAAAAATTCTTGAAATGTTCAAGTCTTAAGATATTAATTTTCCTGACTTTTTCAGGTCTAGAAATCACACTTTTAAAATTCCCTCATATATCCAGGTATTCCTTCTTAAAAAGTTGTTGAGGGAGCAAATTTTTAAGCCCTCTTGTAGTGTGCTTGAAGCATCCTAGTGGGTCCTGGGCCCCTGGTTGGGAACCACTGCTCTAGTATGTCATAAAAAGTGAAGTGGTTTCTCATGCTATGTCCTGTTCCTGTGTGTTATCAGATCCCTACGTCAAGATCCACCTGATGCAGAACGGCAAGCGGCTGAAGAAAAAGAAGACGACAATCAAAAAGAACACCCTCAACCCTTATTACAATGAGTCTTTCAGTTTCGAAGTGCCATTCGAACAAATCCAGGTAATGAAATTTGTCTTTGTAACTTTTACTGAAACCGAGCTCTCACATGGCAACAGCAAATACGATGCAAATTCCCATTTTTATTGTCGTCAATGACTAGTTGTACAAAACGTGTCAAAAATTCATAGAGAGTAATTGGCAAGCCTCAGCCAAAAAGAAACTTGTGAAATGCAGTAAGGCTCGGCGTGAGGCTTTTAAAAAAGTTTTGTTGCTAATTAGTTGGAGAATAAAATGGGTGCGATGCTTGCTAGTGCAATAAGAGTAAAATTGCTTCAAATTGATTTAGCATTTCATGGTTCAAAGGATACATTTTATGCTTTGAGTGAGCTGCTTTGAATTCAAAGTGTGTCTGGGGTCTGTTAACCAGAGAGGCCTTCCTCCCTCCCCATTGACACCAAGCAGCAAACGTTTCTAAAAGCTGCTATCCCGAACGAACAGTTCCTCGCTCATTGTACATCCCTCAATATTTCATTATATGGCAAATTAGCTCTGGCTCCGAGAACAATGGCCCCAGGCCTGTTCTCACCGGTCAGTGAAATCCAAGCGGAGAGGTGGATCGAAGGATAATCAGGGCTCTGAAGACGCTAATATATATTGTCTGCTCGCATTTTGCGCGTGGACGAATCAGGCTTCAAGCAAGCTACGAGCGAGCCATTGACCTCGAACTCACACCGTTCAGTTGTGTGCTCACAGTCAATTTACCGAGTTGTCCGGACCTCTTTGGTAGCACCCGCTGGCCTTTCGTTGGTATCTGCCACCATGCTCTTCAAAGACTCACTCTGCTGCAGAGTAACAGGCCCTTGAATAGACCATCACACTGAGATAATTGAGGTGGAATTCGATGGCGTGAACTATTGCGCCACTAAGTGTATTTTCAGTCATTGTTAAAAAATGTTACTGAAGACCAGCACCACTAAAACTTTTCTGAAAGAAATTAATACTTTTCTTCTGCAGGGATGCATTAAATTGATCCATTAAAGTGAGAGTAAAAACTTTTAGAATGTTACAAAAGATTTCTATTGCAAATACATTTTGTTCTTTTGAATTGTCTATTCATCAAAGAATCCTGAAATGAAAAACATTTTACGGTATTCAGAAAAATATTAAGCAGCACAACCATTTCCAACATCACAGGAATATATATAATATGTATATGTTCTTGTTTAGTGCTCCGCCAGGCATATTTAAATTAAGTCATTGGCACCCTTTCTTTTGAAATGAGCCTTATTTTACAATGCCATTTTGACAAAAGTCAGAATTTTATCTATAAAGATTTTTGTGTACATTTTCTTTTGATCAGAAGAAGTAATAATTCATCAAGTGATGGAGGAACTACTGTATAACCAGTTACAGACTTGCGTTACGTCTATAATTGTGTGTCTCTAATTTCTATTACAGAAAGTTCAAGTTGTTATAACTGTTCTGGACTATGACAAGATTGGCAAGAACGATGCCATCGGCAAAGTGTTTGTGGGCTTGAACAGCACAGGCACCGAGCTCCGTCACTGGTCAGATATGCTGGCCAACCCGAGGAGACCCATCGCGCAGTGGCACGTGCTGAAGCCGGAAGAGGAAGTTGATGCCCAGCTGGCAGCTCAGAAAAAATAGAGCAGCCCAAGCCCAAACCCCGTCCCCTTCCCCACAAACCCACCCGTGTAGTGCTCTTTACCCAGTGCGTGTAGATACCTCAGTGATATAAGGATCCATGCACCCTCACTCCTAATTTCGCGTCTAAGAAAACCGCCTTCTCGGACCACCCCCTTGAGATGTTGTGTTGTTACGTCAGTTTCGACCCCCTTTCTTCCTTCCTTCCTTCCTTCCTTCCGTCGATAAACTTTTCTCTATCCTTTATTGTTTCACCTCCATCCACGACCTTAAAGTCCCCGACCAAATGCCCCCTTCTTTTAAGCAATATGATCTGTATAGATAGCGCATGACTGGAGGAATTTATTATACCACAGGTGTATATATCAGTATGCAGACGAAATGATTTCTAGTTTATGTGTTTGTATGTTGTTACCCGTTTCCTAATCTGTGTATATCTTGATGTTTTTAATAAGATGTTCTATTTTAAATTATGTAAATGCAGACATAGAAGAGCCAATATTATATATAATGGGATTTAAGAATTTTACCTTATTGCATTCCACTAAAATATACGATATATCTCTATATAAATATTTACGAGCTAAAGAATTCCAACCTGCAAGATGCTAGTGGAGGTACACTCACTTCGTAAAGGACGGTTTGCGCTTCATGTTTACTTAAAAAAAAAAGAAAAAAAAAAAGCATACAGATGTACACGTTAAACACACAGAACACAAAGGCCATTAACTAATATGGTTTCATGGTATAAATATATTATGCTGCTGGCAATTATACAAGCACATGATTTCGTAAGAACTTTTTGTACTAATTTATCAAACTGAGGACCTGTACGCTTTGCTTAAACCACTATAACGGAAGTTCTTCTTACTTGACGAAAACCAATCAGCCTTTTCTTTTGATTTCTAATACGGTGATGCTGTTAACTTTTAGTAGAACGGGTCCCCTGTTTGCTTCTTTCTTGTTTTCGGTCCTTAGATTCCCGAATCTGATTTGGCGCCTTCACGAAAACTGGAAATTGACAATTTATGGGACAGTCTCAAGCTGTAGCCATTGTTTCCTTGAAGCTTGATTTTGTGAATCGCTTCCTTTCCTGTCGTTGGACTCGTTTCGTTGACGAATTTGTGGTTCAGCCTCCAAAAAAATGAAACCCGGAGTTTCGACTCTAGCTTTAAGACAACTGTTTTTTAGATTAAGTCAACGTCTGAATATTTTTGGTAACTGCATGATTTTTTTTACGATCTTTGCTAAAGGCCGGGTAACGGGGGGATTTATTTACACCGGGGCGTCTGTTTCAAGAGACTCCCTTGCCTTCAATCAAAAGGTAATCAAACGTTGAGGGACGGCGGCTTTCAAAGCGGTCGGTCCCGTCGAGACGGCGAGGAGGAGAGGCGAGCTTTTAAACACTGCCATTGTTTTCAGGGAGGTACGAGGCGCACGCGACTCCTCCCTCCACGCACACTCCACTCGGATAGCGGTCGTAGCTTCGGTTCATCGGGGAACAATGTATTTTGGCCACAACGGTGCCCTAAACAGCAGTTTTTGCTTTCTGTTGCCTTCTCACAGTGACAATAGAGTTAGCCATGCTTAACTGCCAATCCCTTCCCCTGTGGCTACTATTTTGCACTGTACCGTCTCAGAGCAGACGATTGCTTGCCGGGAAACCGCGACGACGTTGACATACACGCGGTTCAGCTCGCACGGTCCGTTCAATTAAAAGCGCACGAAAGCGAACCGGCCACAGGCCGGTTTGGACGCCATGAGCATTAGCGAATCTTTAACAATAACCGTAAAAGTTAATGGTCTGTACAGGTGATAACATTACATTCTAATGTCCTTTACTACGGGTCTAACAAGGGGGCGAGTAGACGTTTAGTCCATTAAAACCATGAGTTATCTTGGAGGAACCTCTTGCGTACACTAGATGCTAGCTTCAGGAGGAGTTTCTAAGTGTTTTCAATGTTATTGTGTAGGTGATAGCACTGTTACTTAAAAATCAAAAAGGAGGAAAAAAAAGCTGTTCGTCATTCCATAGGAGTCTCTAGGGACTGAGTTGTGTATCACTGTGACTGCGGTATGTGCTTAGCGTTGTAGTTTTCAGTAGGTAGCGGCCATCTTGTACTATAGTGATGTTGTGCTACCATCCCCCTATCACACGACGAGAGTACGAAAGAGAGCGCGCGAGCGAGACGGCGAGAAATCGTCAGTTTATAATAACTGTTGCGGAGCGTAAGCGGGTCAGTTCACACAGCATTTTGTTGAGCACTGTGCAATACTTGTATGTTCATTCCCTTAGTCTTTAAAGGGGCGGCATCGCTTGATAGGGGTTAAAAAAGACAAAAAAAACGCAACCCTATACAGTGAGGCGATGCATCCATCGACCGTAGTCTGGTTAGGTCACAGCACACGTGTGTAGTTTGGAGCTCAACATCTGTAAACTTGTTAAGGATTCCTCCGTTTTTCCCGTTGAGTTTTCCTGCACACAGATTTAACCATCCAAACATTTGGGTAAACGTATATAATAAGATGTACCCCAAATATGAGATTATCTGTCTATCTATCTATCAATCTATCTATCTATCTATATATAAATATATATATATATATATATATATATATATATATATATATATATATATATAGGCTATATATAAAACCCTTCCCTTTCAGAATAGGTGTATATATTTTTATATTTGTCCTGATATCATTTCCTCATTATTGAGATCACCTGGATATAAGAGAATTGTATCAATCTTGTTATGGAAACTATCTGTTGTACTATTAATATGATTGGCTGTACCATTTTGTTATCGCTGTTATGATTACACTCATGACTATTACCTGGTTATCGTTCCTTTAGTGCCCTATTGAAGACCATTTTATATTTATTATGGAACTCAGAATGTACAGTATGGACTGTGTGTTTTGTTTCTACTTTTTATCGTGGGACCAAGTATAGTTGGCACTTTCATTTCAATGTTGCAATAAATATTGATTCATGTGTTTTATCCATAGCTGAATATGATTTCTTACCCTGTCGGAGAGGTGGAAACTAGAGAAGAACTCCAAATATGTGTAATTGCAACTATAAGTAGGCCTACAATTATTCCTCAACTACTCCTATGTTAACTGATGTAATCTCATTATCTACGATATCTTAATACAAGAGGCTTGTTTATAAAACAAGGATAAAATGCAGTTTTTAGAGTCAAAAATTGAATACAATACTACACTCGCTTTGTATGGCAAAAGGGTGTTATCGCACTATCGGGTGTCTGCACGTTAGGTGTAGAACCGGACGTACGGTAGAAGACAGCATTGCTCGTTGCACCTCAGAGGTTTGTAAAGTAGTCTGAAAAGCCATTTCTAGTCCTGCAAAGCAACGCTATCTTTTACTGAAGCTTACCAAAGCACGCAAACAGCTCCGCCAACCGCACCCAACAACTTGAAAAGGAAAAAAAACAAAGCCCTATCGCTCAGCGTACGACGTACAGTACAGTACATGCATACAACCCTCCGATAATCTACTACAACGAAAAGCCACCTTTCAAGAAAAAGCTGTGTAAAGAATTAGAATCTGATGCTGTAGGGAGATCCTAGTTGCCTTTGTGTATATCAACTGCCTGCTTGAGTATTTTTGTGTGTGGAAATTTTCTCTGTAATCTTGTAGAACTGTTCGGGGTGTTTTTTCCTGCCATACTGCTCGCCCCGAGCGGCGAGCCGACAGTTATATTGCTGTGTATGCCTTCATTTTTGATGAGGTGTTTTACAATTTTGTTTCACTTTGTGTAGTGATTCACTCTGTGGAGTTTCTGACTGTTGTTATATAACTTCATATACACAAATGTTCAATAAAAATGTTTTATTTCCTGTTGATACAGAACCTTCTCGGGAGCTCTTTTTTTTGTAAATGACCTTCATTGTACTTTTGAATCTTCAAACTGCGACTGATGAAACGAATGGCAAAAGTGTATCCAATGTGGTAACTAACTAGAACAAACAAATACATTTATCGAAGCAAAATAACAATGATTCATGCATGCAACCTTTTTCAATTATGTCGAATTTTTAGATCTAAAATATCGACTTCATCTAGTTGAAATTGCTTTAACCCTCTGGTCCTCTTCGTTTCACACTTGGCTTCTTCACGGTCAAAAGTGACCGAAGCTTTGAAATGTAACTTTTTTGTTTTTCAGGAAAACCAATGTAATATATTTGTTCAATAATATTTTTTGATTATTACTTAAAATGTTGAGGATATTTTATGATATTATGCAATATTTATACCATTTTTATTAGCTATTTTTCCCAATTGAAACAATACATTTTTTTTCCCTAATATATATATATATATATATATTTTTTTTTTTTTTTTTTCAATTAAAGCAGTATTCCATGTTGAAATGGAGACATGGCATTTAAAATCCAATTTTTTGAAGGTAGATTAGTGCCACCTGGTGGGAGTAAGAAAAAGAAAAACTTGTATAATGCCATGATGAAACCACTAGATTCCTATATAGTTCTATATAAAGTAGCTTATAAATTCTCTAGTGGTTTTTTTTTAGACATGCCTACTTTTTATTAAGTTATGGATTTGGATTTATACTTAGACATTCTCAAAGACTACTTTTTGTCAAGGTTTAGAATTGTTTTTTGGTTTGTTTTTTTAATGTTGATTTGAAGTGTCAGTTTTTGCATTAATTTTACTAGTCAAACCTGAACACATTTTGTTACACATAACATCAAAATTCAATACAAATGTAACAAAAATGAACAGGTAAGTTTTATCACCGCTTAATAAATCTGGGTCTGATCTGATTTCAACCTCTTATTTGAGTTTTGGCTCAATTTTACCATATTGTTACAGCCATACCAGCTCATTTGTGTGTGTATAATGGTGTGGATGTTGAGTTACACTTTATTTTACAGTGCCGTAGTTACATTGTAATTACTCAAATAAGTACCGAGTACTATTAATTAACTACATGTACTTACTATAGAGTTACAGTTAGGGTTGGGTTTAGGGTTAGTTTCTTGTAATTATGCATAATTTACTTTTATTACTATAGTAAGTACATGTAGTACACGTAGTAACGTGTAACTACTTGTTAGACCCGTGCTTTGTGGCTGAATTATTGATTTTATTTCACACATTTGCATGTGATGTGGATGTGTCTATTTTCCACTCTTGACATTTTAGAGTTTTTATGTGCAGTTTGTACCACCAAAAGATTCTCTTGGTTTTTGTTATTTTTTTGTATTTCCCATTCATTTCCTGTGTCGGTCATTTTTGACCGCGAAGGAGCCAAGTGTGACTATTTTTTCCCTTTTGACCCTTTAACATAACCGAATCACGTCCATGATTTTTTAGTGTGTTCACGTAGTTAATGCGACAAAAATCACCAAATGTAATGAACAAAAATTTAATTTCAAAATGTCAACTTTTGTAATTTTAAATGTTCCAGCTGAGAAATAATAAATGATGTTAGATATAATATATTTGACAGCAGAGGTTAAAGGTTATCACATAGATAAATGCCCCTGATCTTCTCGGGAAGGTCAACTTTTGGAGCCCTGGTGGTCAGATGTGTTTTTAATGCTTCACCTCAGGGTGGAAAAGGAGATTTGGTTTCTGCGCACATTTTACATTATATATACTGTATAAATAGTAAGACTAGTATAAGATTTGACTTTTGATCAAACGCCAGTAGGCGATATATGGATTCTAACGCAGATTCTAACAACTATTGATATGTCTGAATCTTCAGGGTCAAGTGTGAAATATCAAAAATGAAACAACATTTGTGTGTGTTTTTAGTTCAATATCTTCCATTTCAGGCTTACTGAGTGTGAAGCCCAAAGAGATATCCTCTGAGCGGATTGGGGCTCGGGAGAGAGCGCACGGAAGCGCCGATAATGAAATATGGGCTCCTTCAAGAACAAGATAAGAGCGGGGCTGCGCGGGGGTCGCGGGGCTATCAGCGCCACAGGATCAAATGCATTTCGGTATACATGACTTTGACCATCTCGCACCATTACGTACATATTACTCAGCGGCCGGCCGCTTCATCTGTGAGTAGATCTTCAAGGTCTGCTTAAGAGCAATGAATACGAGATGAGACCGGTGTCTGTGCGCCTTCTCACAATCAAACTCAAGCATGAGAGCAGAATTTGGTCATGACCTGAGGTTACAAATCCTTCCGGTGAAAAACCTCATGTTACTTTCCTGAATCTGTTGCTAAGCTGAGATACAATACAACAACTATTATGAATTATTGAGTAAACATAATGTGGTTTATGCAATTGCTACAATAACAGATAATAATGTGTCAAGTTTATCATAATATATATATATATATATATATATATAATATAGAAATTGTTTATAAAATAAATGACTTACCTTCAGACTCATCTGTTAAATCACGAACAACTGGAAAATCCATGGGGCCTTTGAATGTTTTGTTGTGGTCAATGGCGGGAACACTGTACTACGGAAAAACAGTGCGAGCATCCGAGCCTGTCGTGCTGTCTGTTTTGACCAACAGAGGGCGCTGCTCGCTATTGCAGCTTCAACTCGTGTTATTATTATGCGTCTTCCTCTACTCATTACGTGCTCGACCTAGTTTTGTCATTGAGAACGACAGCAAGAGTGTTGTCATCGTGTCATCTGCTTCAAAGTAAGGCACAAAATAACACGTAAAGTCCTAATGTATCTAAACTCGGCATACAGGTAAACTGAGAAAGCGCGCGCAGGTTTATACGTCACACGGCGTCTTCAGACGTCCTTCGTACATTTTGCAAGTTCAAAATTGTACTGTAAATACGCTAGGATTGTGCGCGTTTATACTCAAAACCCTTCTCAAAATCCATGTTTTCTGTTCCATCCCGTTTTTGAACAAAAAAGGCGTCCTTTATGCGCTCCTGTGTGTGAAGTGAGGCGTGAACCGTCAAGCAAGACGTGGTTTGGTAAACTTTAGTGGCGTTAGCTTAATAAATGGTTGATAAATTATTATTTATGAATTAATGAACAGCCCCTGTGATCACAGTAAAATGTCTTTATTGACCAAGAAACTGCAACATAGGCTTTTCTTTTCAATCTATAAGTCAGACCTTTACTCAAACTTTGAGAAATTACAGCATACAGTATCCAGATATAAGTGTGTTTGGGGTTATTTAGACTAATAATGACTTAATAATTATTAGTAACAGTTCATAAAAACGATGTTAACATGTGCATAATGTGGGGGCTTCCATTGTTAAATGTCTTTATTAATATTATTATTAGTAGTAGTAGAAGTAGTAGTTTTAATCCGTAATAACATTGGACATTGAAATGATACAGTGACTAATAGTTGTGATTGTTATTATATATTTATTTAGGAAATCTGGTTAAATTGTCAAGAAGTGCAGTGCAATTTATGTTCAATTGGGTTGCCAAGTTCTGGCCACTTTTAAACCGTTGCTGTGAATTGATTGATGCTTGTTATTTTTGTAATTTTTTTAGAGGACATATAGGGTTTGACATATAGAACACTGATTGTTAACCAGCTAGGTCAGTCAGAGAGTATGAGTGTTGTGCGTGGGCCAAATGTCCTCACCGATGTAGTAAAATATGATAACAGTTTTATGTGTCCCCACTAGTTAAAATTCTGTTTATATCGTAATGTAATGATGTGCATGTTTCTTGTCGGATTAAGACAAAGAAAACACTATTAACCTGATTATAAAAAGAATGTAAGTATACTGTATAAAATGTCCTCACTAATGCACTGTAGTCAGTCAAATGTGTGTGTGAGGCTGGGGAAATGATGGCCATGATGTTTGCAAATATGACTACAGACGATAGCAATCCGGTTGTTTGATGTTTGATGTCATGCGTCACAGTTCCCAGTCCTTCGGTTCCTGAAAGCAAACAACAAACAGTGCTAATATATACTTACGGTGTGATACAGTACTCCTGATCCTAATCCTAATCTTCATAGTGAAATCTCAGTTGACTTTATCGTTTGAGTCATATTTTTTGAATCGTTAAAATATTTGAGACTGTAGTGTACGCTACACCTAGAGTTGTTAAAAGCTTAGTGTGCTAGATCTGAATAGTGTTCATAAACTGCTTTTGAAGTAGTATTCTCACTAGAGGCTTGGACCTGGAAACAGTATTTATCACAACAAAGCGGATAGGGAATTGTGATTGCTGCTCTAGGATACTAGCCATGGTCCATGACTGTTGGTCACCCCTCTTCAAATCAGTGGCAGACTGGCTGTAGTAACTTTATCTTATAACAATGTGTGCATGCATGGAGAAAATGTCTTCAAAGTAAAAGTAGTGTAATTAGAAAACGTAAAACTTAGTGGAGATAGTAGCTGTGGGTAAGCTGTGCCACCACATATATGTAAGGGCCCATCATATGCAGCTGCCTGCTATTGCGAGATGCTTATCAGGAAAGTGAGATTTTTTTTTTTTTTTTATTCACAAGTGACATTTATACAGCAATATTACCCATGTAAAAAAATAAATAAATAAATAAATAGTGCATGCACTGTATAAAACCATGTAAAATGCAGCTGTGGAGTAAAATGTGCCAGCGATAGTGATGCAAAATCGATAGAAAATATTACTGTAAATATGATTAGAAAAAAGTTAGATTAAACCATTTTGAATATTAACCTTTTCCCAGGCTGGTTTATGAAAATAATGTGCAACAAATTAAGACAGGAAAAAACTTAAAGGATTTGTTCAGTTTCAAATGAAAATTACCCCAAGCTTTACTCACCCTCGAGACTTTCTTCTTTCTGATGAACACAATCGGAGAAATATTAATAAATATCCTGACGCATCCGAGCTTTATAATGACAACAGTGAACTGGACCAAAGAATATGAAGCTGAATAAAGTGACTCCATCTACATCCGTCGATCATAAACGTACTCCACACGGCTCCGAGGGGTTAATAAAGGCCTTTTGAAGCGAAGCAATGCGTTTGTTCAAAAAAATATCCATATTTAACAAGTAAAATATCTAGCTTCCGCCGGACCGCCTTCCGTATTCAACTTAGGAAGAAAGCGCAACGCCTCTCGCAGTTCAAAAAGCTTACTTTAACATAACTTGATAAATATGGATATTTTCTTTACACAAACGCATAGTTTCGCTTCAGAAGGCCTTTATTAACCCCCCGGAGCCGTGTGGAGTACGTTTATGATTGATTGATGGATGGATGGATGGATGTAGATGGAAGCACTTTCTTTAGCTCATACTCATGACCCCTGTTCACTGCCATTGTAAAGCTCGGATGCGTCAGGATATTTATTAATATATCTCCGATTGCGTTCATCGGAAAGAAGAAAGTCATATACACCTAGGATGGCTTGAGGGTGAGTAAAGCTTGGGGTCATTTTCATTTGAAAATGAACTAATCCTTGAACAAGGAATGGGATGTGTGTTGTGTGTATAGACTTGGATAGTTTATGCAGTGTGTAAAACCATGTAAATGAATTAAATGCAGCTGGGGTAAAATGTGTCAGTAATAGCGATGTGAAATTGATAGCAAATATTACTGGTATTATGATTAGAAAAAAGTTCGACTAAACCATTTTGAATATTAACCTTTTCCCTGGTTTATGAAAATACAAATAACGTGCAACAAATAAGACAGGTCAAAACTAAATCAGGAATGGGATCGTGTGTTGTGTGGTTTCCTTAGTCCAACAGCACGGAATGTTGGACTACTGACGGACTGTCAGTCTGCATTAGAGGTGGGGATTTTTCAGTGGCTCTTTCTTCAGGTTACATCATAACCAAATGTATAGCGTATGCTGTTAGTTACATTAGGCCTATACTAAATATTGAGAGCAAATCTGTGGCATAGGGCTGGTTTTGATTGGCCACACAGGACCAGAATCCCACCTGTCTCGAGGGCGTTCTCATCCAGCTTCCAGTGTCCCCCATGAGATTTGGTTCTGTAGGTCTTAAATGTGAAGACGGTTGAGAAAAGGTATTTTTGGTACATAATGGCATAGTTAGCATTTGTGAATCCAGAACTATTTCATCAAACACGAAGCATCTGAAGAGTCCTCAGAAACGGCGAGGTGCATCAGGTTCGTTCATTAGCGGCTGTCAGCGGACGCCATTAGCCGGCTTCGCTCCGATGAGTCAGTTTGTGGCTTTTGCAATTTACTGCCGTTTGTCTCTGCAGCGTCTCGTGTTGCTCTGCGACTCTAGATGATTATCTCTAATGGTTAGGTGGGCCATACTTATATTAATCATCCTGTGTTGAAATCCCACACAAATACATATGAATTTTTCATTTTGTAAATGGCACTTCTCAGTCAGCGGATGTGTAGCAGGAGCGAGATCCGATTCGGTTCTATTTAGGCCAATTCACGCCGCACCGACAGACGCCAACCAACGACGACAGACACTTTGCGAGGTTTCGTCGGATCAGTGTTTTCCCCCGTCGGCGGGGGCGCTCGTTTGTCGGGACGCGGAACGTCTGTCGGTGCCTTGCGAATTGGCCTTTTGAATAAATCGTAACTAGCTCAAAGCAGCCGTGAGCACTGCCTTTTCTGCAGCAGCTTCAATTAAACCTAAACTACTTAACGTTACCTATAATATGAACCGCTAGTACGGTATAAACGCAGCTGTTCAGCACAGAAGTAAACACTGAAATATTTACAAGTAACCCAAGTGTGTGAACAATCATTATAAGCAAATTATTTAATTAACTTGTATCAATCATGTGACCATGAGGGTCCGCTGATTAGAGCGTTAAAACAGAAAATCAGTTTGGTGTTAACTGAATAAATAACGCATAATTTAAAATCAACCAATCGATTTATTTCCATAAAACTTAAACGGCTCTTAACGAGGGCCCAGGAAGGCTCCCTAGCCAGTTTGAACGCTGGTTTTTTGAAAAACCCAGTATCACGACACAGCGAATGTAGCGTAAGCTACAATCTGACCGGGGTCTGTTCACCCAAAAATGAAAATTCTGTCATTAATTACTCACCATCATGTCGTTCCAAACCCGTAAGACCTTCATTCATCTTCGGAACGCAAATGAAGATATTTTTGATGAAATCAGAGAGGTATACGACTCGCCGACAGACAGCAACATGATCACCACTTTCAAGGTCCAGAAAGACACTAAAGACATCGTTAAAACAGTCGGCATGACTGCAGCAGTTCAAAAACCAAACCAAAATAATGACTTTATTCAACAATATCTTCTCTTCTGTGTCATTCTCAAACGTTGTTTTCGTCCAGCGCTTACAAGTTATTATTGGCCGGCTCCTGCGTCAGCATCACACGCACGCGTCGTGCTGCTCACGTGTACGGCTTCGGCCAATACCGAGCCGGCATTCGGACGTAAACACGAAAGCCTTCACTGTGCTTACTGCGTCACCCGTGTAAGGATAACGACAGGGAAGAGAAGAGATTGCTGAATAAAGTTATTTTTGTTTTGCGCACAAAAAGTATTCTTGTCGCTTCATCACATTAAGGTTGAACCGCTACAGTCACGTCGTCTTTCTTGACCTTGAAAGTGGTGATTATATTGCTGTCTATGGATGAGTCAAGTACCTCTCGGATTTCATCAAAAATATAATAATTTAAAAATAATTTGGGTTCCGAAGGTCTTACGGGTGTGGAAAGACACGAGGGATAGTAATGAATGACAGAATTTTCATTTGTGGGTAAACTAACCCTTAAAGAAACAAATAGTTTGAAATGTGGAGGAGTCCAAAAGTTCAGTAATGGATGCGTTTGCGTCTCCACTCTTCCCAGAAGAATCCACATGGCTCTTTCTGCATAAAAATGCTAATCCAGACGCACGTCTGTCCTGGAGCGGCAGAGAGGGGGAGAAGCAATTACTAAAGCATTAGCGCGATAGCAGGCGTTCCTCTCTCGGGGTGAGGGCTCTAACGACCACAGAAGCGTCGCTTTATTAATATGCAGGCGCGCCATAGCGGAGTCCCTGCATCCTCTAGATAGCAAAGCCTTCTGTTAGGTAGCCTCCGATCGGTTTTATGAACGCCTCACGATTTCCCGCGGCGTCAATCTCACAGACCACTCGAATCACACAGCGGGTAACACTGGGTGAATATTGTAAAAAGTGTCAAGACGGTGTCAGGATCAAAGTTGAAAATATTACCAAAATGAAAATAAAGCCATTCTATTTTGCGTACAGTAAACATAAAAAAAAAAATAATAAAAAAAACTTACATAGGTTATTGTCCTATTTCATTATTTTCTCTCTTAAATAATGATGATGATTTGCTTAGAGTTCACACTGTGTTCTTTTTTTAAGACTGAACCTAAAGATTAAAAAACACTTTAATGATGTGCATTTGGCAATGGAAGTTACCGAACATCCAAAACCGTGCTGTGCGCTCGTATGCGCGTACATATTTTTACCAGCGTGGGAAGAGCTTCTAAAAAGTGTAAATCAGTTAAAAAGCACCAGGATTCCTCTGTCTCACACACACAAAGGAAGATCAGCTGCAAGGAGACGGTGTTTCTGATGCCTGTACCAAACTGGTGAAAGCTAGATATTTTACTCATAACTTGTTAAATATTGTTTTTGTTTGTTTGTTTGTTTGCTTTTTACACAAACGCATCGATTCACTTCAGAAGGCCTTTATTAATCGTATGAGCCAGGTGGAGTACGTTTATGATGGATACACTTTCTTCAGCTTATACTCGTCGGTGTCACTCTGCCATTATAAAGCTCGGATGCGTCAGGATATTTATTAATATATCTTTGATTGTGTTCATCAGAAAGAAGAAAGTCATATACACCTAGGATGGCTTGAGGGCGAGTAAAGCTTGGGGTCATTTTCATTTGAAAGTGAACTAATCCTTGAACTCTGTTTACAAACGGGTATAGATTTTCTAAGGGTGTCTATTTGGTTATAAATAAATATGGTAATAAGAACAATCTTTACAGCAATGAAAAAAGTAATGAAAGTCATGATTTTTATTCAAACTTTTATTCAATCTTCTGTACATGCATTAGCCTACGTAAAGCAACGGGAAACAGATATCTTCCACCCCAACAGGAAAAAAAAAAAAGATCCCCCCCTCAAATGACTTTGCACAATATGTCATTAGCACTGTAGATTAGCTCAATGTAGATACAAACCCCATAGCGCTGAGCAAACAGTTGCAATTTATAAATGTCATACGGCGGTCTTTATCGGCTAAGAGAGGCCGCACTAACGCGCTATAAAATAACGTCTCCGATCAGTTTGGTTAAATTAAAAGGAAAAGCAGCCTAGGCTACGAGTCACGCTAACCTGACGAACAGCTATACCTATTGATACCATGAGTTTAAACAACTTGTAAACATTTGAACGGCATGTAAAATGTAAAAATCAGACAATAACATATCATATTCATTACAGCATTTGCAAGCTTCAAGCTGGAGACATATTCATAGGGTCACGCTCACGGAGGCCGAAATGGTGAAAAGAAAAACGGGAAGGAGGGCAGGAAGGAAGGAAGCGCACCAAGTACCGCTAACCGCCAGGGAGGATCGGTTACCTAGTTTAAAACGAGGCCGCAAGTTGAGATGCGGGCTACCGTCCAACAGGCGCTTTTTGGACCGACTTCCACGGGGTAACAGAAACGACGCACGTTAAAGAGAAACTTTTAACGTAAAGGCAATCGTAAAAGGAAAAGAAACAATTATTTTGCACCACACCACGTACATTCAAACGCATTTCCTCTTTTCTTAAACGGACAGTCAGAGTAGCCTATGTACACGCACATTTACATTAAATAGAAGGCGAGTTCCTCCGGTAAAAGCGGGGGGTCTCGAGTAATTCTGCGTCAGCGGCTCCGTTCCACATTCGGAGGTCCAGGTTTTTAAAGCCTCCTCACGTGCGCACAGTCTTCCAGAGAGCGACAACAAGACGGACAGACACTTAAGAGCAGAACACGCAAAGGACAGAGGCGGCGGCAAATCCCTCCGGCCGCCACAGCGAGACGCAGACTCCACTTCAGTCGTCCTCGGGTCGCCGGGTTCTACCTGGTGAGTTGGCCGACCACTTTGAGCAAGGTCTTATTTTCCTGTTTTAGCTGCTCGTTCTCGTCTTCGATATCATCCAGATCCTAGAGAGAAATGTAGAGAGAGGATTACATGCTTTTATGTTGTGGTGAAATGGAGCACATTCTTTGTAGGCAGTGGCATTTTCCCCTTGTACCAGTGGCCATGAATTGAAATGAAAACGAACAATCAGTTGACGGAAGAAACATTAAGCTAATACTGCAAGATGTGTGTAGCCTACTGCAGTGGCAGATGCCACTCCAAAAAGCAGATTCCTCACCCAAATAAAAAGTTTTTAATAGGCTAGCAGGATTAGAAAACGAATCAGTGTGGTTTATGATCATTTGCTCAAATGATCCTAACAAATATGTAAGTAGGAATTGAGAACGCACACCAGAGGTCATGACGCAAAGCAGATTCAACGCCCCCGAGTTTATTTATTCAGCTTATGTTATGGTTACTACACCTCAAGACATTGTTCATATGTTTTGTTTCAAGACGTGTGTGAGGTTTTTAAAACGCTCGTGCGAAGTAGTAATTTGCTGTGCATCTCGTAAGCCTCTGTTGTTAATTCCAAAAGGTCATTTTTGAGCTAGTAATGGAGACTTGTGTCATTGGTGCAGACTATTGCAGTTATTATAGAGAGAGAGAGAGAGAGAGAGAGAGATTGATTGATTGATTATGTGTAAATTACCTCAGTCTGTGTGGCTGTCAACAGTGTTAGGCAGCAGCCTACTAATAGTGAAGCTGTAAGTTTAAGTGCTGTTTTGCTCATAAGCCAGCATGCACCTCAAACTGTGGACTGTAATGATGAGCTTGTGTAAGAAGGCATTGATAAGTTTTATGGAGTAAATCAAGGACAATTAGTTAATCAATCAATGATTGATTGATTGATTGATTCATGTTTAGCATCTGTAATTACAAGTGTTTTTTTTTTTGTGTGTGTGTGTGTGTGTGTGTGTGTATTTTGTGATACTACATAAAAAAGAAAGAAAAAAAAACCTGGATGGAAATGCTGAGATGCTCTCAGCTTCCACTTTAGCTTCCAGCTTTGCTTTTAAGCGCAGACCAGGCCTCTTCCCTTTTGGTGCTCTCTTACGGGTTGCCATATTATTTCTGCCACCAAATGTGATGCAGTAGACTTGAGGAGAACCATTCTGAGGCTACCAAAAGACTACTGCATCACAGATAGTTCAAAAACTTTTGAGATAGATGTGCCCAATTGAGTTGGATAAATTGTTTATCCAATAAGATGACATGTATAAACTACAGGGAAAACACATTTACGGAATAAATCCCTCAATGTGGCAAAAAAAAAAACAAAAAAAAAAAAAAAGGTCTGCCTGGACAGTGGATGCAATGGGATAACTGGAGTAACCAGTGGAGTAATTTCAGTGCTTAGCATCTCAAATGTTAGTTTGATCACTCTGAAATGCCTGAGCCGAAGTCTGTCATCAGAACGATTTGGTACAACGATCTCCCAGGGGCGTATCGCACGATTGCGTTCCTGGACACCAGGCATCCGAACGCAAGATAATGTGACAGCGTTTATTGTGGTTTGTTTGCAAGCTTTGAGATGGAATTCATGCGTGAGGTGTGGAAGAGAGGCAAGAGTTTGTTCCCTGATTGCAGCAACTTCCATGTTTATATTTGTCGATGTTTTTGGTGATTTTCTAAATGTAGGCTTAAGTTACATTTGCTGACATTTTGTGCTGCGTTGCCATTTCAGAGCGAAAGTAAAACAGATAGCATCTCTGTCGGGTGTCCTGCTGTTTGCTGAAAACAAAGGAGAAAAAGTTGTTGGAACGGAGGCTACGTGCACGACTATGAAAAGTAGCAGTTGGTTTTTCGGGAAAAATTAAAATAATGTAGCAATTATTATAATAGCTGTCAGGTGTATTTTTTTCAAGGAAGTAACAGCTCGTCCGCTCAGGGACAAAGTCAATAAGAACGTTGCGTACAGGGTGCGGTTGAAGTAATGTTCACAGTGACAGTCATGCAAACAAGTTATGTGTGTAAGCTTTAGTGTTTTTTGTGTGTGTGTGTTTTGTGTAGTGATGCTATAGTGTTGATTGTTCTACTGGAACGTGTGCTGTGGCCAGTTGTAGCTGAGCTCCAACGGCATTATCTAGGGCTGTTGGTGAGGCAGCTGCTGTTTGGCGGTGTTAGGAGAGAACAGTTGTCTTCCTTTGTTGTCATTTTGAGCGGAGTCAGTTTAAGTGTGATCTTTTCGCATCTGTCCCCGAAAGCTATGTTTACAGTGTATTTACAGTACGTAGGTGTGTACGCATATTTCTTTGGCGACGTTTGTTTGCTGTTAGCATACGTGTTTAGTACCTTACAGCAAAGGGACAAGACCGACACATCAGGCAAACCTTTGAGCGGTCTAGCAACGGCACAGCAGACCGTATTTGTTGGCGCTGGACTCTGAAGCTGTTTGTGTTGGAAGGAAACGAGAGAACAGACTGCAATCTCAGACATAAAAGGGTCAGAAGCACCCACTGGGTTTATTCCCCGCAGCAAGAGTAAAAGTAGAACGCCGGCGTGACGCCGAGCAGGCCAGCGACGGAGAGGTGTGGATATTGAGGCGGACTACTGGCTGAGTGGAATTTGGTAAGCTGGAATATGGTGAATAGTCCTAAGAGTGGATGAATAGCCTGGGTGAAGTAAGGGAGGTACTGATGTGGATGTGTGTGAGTGAGTGAGATGTGAGGCCAAAACAAGGCAATGCTTCTTTTTTGAGTGACACTTTATTTGACATATCGTAAACAAGAAGTTGAGAATTGGAGGTAGGAATGCAGCGGCATAGCTCCAGTTCCTGGGGCCTTGAGCGACACACCCAAGGCAGCGGATAGGGCTGCGTAGAAACGAGCTGGCGATCGGCGTCAGGTGTAGGGGAAGGCATGCTTGCAGTCCATTGGATGACGAGGAGGCCGTCAGCTGCGGGGTAACGAGCAAGCCAGTATTTGAGGAGCCACTTTTCCTGGAGCGGCAGCGGAAGCGGCAGCCCTCGTGCGGCAGGCGTCGTGCTCCTCCCTGGTCGTGTGAAGACCGGCTCGTGTAAAGACATGCGACTCGACCTGCGCGACTCCACCGAGCGGGGACGCCGGAAGGGACCACGCACGCTGGTACTTCCCTCTTTCTCTTTCTTCTCTTGCTGCTCACTACACGCACTCTTCTTCCTCTTCCTTCCTTGCTTTGGGAAACACACCTGACTCGACTCGTCAGCTCCTTTCCACACGCTCCTCCAACTGCTCTGCCCGTTACCTAAGCTTCACAAACTCTCAATAAACTACTGCCATCAACGCTTGTGGACAATCTTGCTAACGCACTAACTCACTCTACCCGTCACAGAACTCTTTAGGAACATCCACTTCAAAAGGCCAGGTGACCAGCCAGCACAGCTGTCCAAACCTGCTCCCACTTGCCTCAACACAAGCCCCACTCTTTCTAGTATGCCTAGTCAATAACACTTCAATAAGCAGCTTCAGGTGTGTTTCGTTGCAGCACGTTTGGACACCCCGTCATATACAGAAAGCTACACAACATGTCTCATGCCTACGCATCGCATGACTCACACTCAACACACAATCCAAAAGGAACCTGACCAAATCTTGCTTTCTTACGTGACAATCTATACTACAATACCTCTACATTCATCAACTCACACATACTAAAACACCATGCACACAGCCATCAGCTATACTTGCTGCCAGAAATGGTGACACACGATAAAACGCTAAACGTCACCTCCTTCCAGCAAAATAAGGCAAATTTCACTAACTGGCTTCTTTCCAACTACTTAACAAACGTCAACGCAAATATGCCATTCCGCATTCCATTCCCCCCAATACGTACAGCACAGCTAAACCACATTAATAATATGTCTTGCCACTTTTAACGCACTGACCACAGTGTTTGTGCAAAACTAAGTAACCGCACAAACTACACACAAATATTTGCCACACGGCGTCAAACGCACCTTAATTACATTTCCAAAGATAGATGCGTGACGTAAACATGACACAGTCCACAAATCTTTTCCCACCTACACACGCTGTCCGGTTCTTACAGACCGTCGCTGACGCCGCGCTGTGAAAGCGCGATGGGAAAAAATGACTCTGCGCTTATTACGAGCTTTGCACTCCACGTGAGTACAGACGCTGGAAAAGGCACACCTTTGCTTACAAGCTTCCGCAACTGAGTAGCATCACCTTTTCACATTTCCATACATAACGATGACCTTTCGTGCGTTTGTGACGGCAAAACTGCTCGTGATCTGTCAAATTATATTATTCAACCTTGACCTCATTTGGCACGAGAAGGACCTTCCTAATGCTCCCTCTTGCTACTTGATTAGTCTGCGCCTGACGCTTCACGCTGGCCTCCCGTTTGCTTTCTAGCTCTGGGGCCATACCTATAAAGCCGCTCAGAGTACAATTTTAGTCCCAAGTGCGTCAAAAATCAAAGAATGACATCATTTTACTTTTATTCCTACACTTAACAAGTAGAGCTCATAAAAGTTCCTAAGTGTCAACACTAGGTCTCTAGCTGGAGAGATCTCCTAACCTACTTAGGATTAACAAGATGGCAGCAAAGAAGAGGAGACGCACGCTTTCCGATCGAGATGTGATTTATTGGACTTGATAAAACCATAGAAACTTCATTGCCGATTCTTTTTGTAACTGACCTAGTAAGAAATGTCATAACTTTTAATAAATTTACTTAATTCATACAGTTCATGCATTGTAATACATTTAATGACTTTGAATAAACTTTTCAGAACTTGAAATGTAACAACTTCTCCCGCTCTACAAATCAATGCTCTGACTGTACAAATTAAATGCAGCAGCGCACGGGTGATGACTTGGACCCATCGGTCCACAGTAAGCGGGCTCTTAAATAGATAGTGGCCAAAATGAATGTGCAAAGGTTGTTGTTTTAAAATGACCCTACAATTTTGCTTAAACCATCCAAATATGAGGAAAATATTTTTTTCATTTTATGTTTTCAAATATGAGGGAAGATTAACACTAAACTAAGCAATGCTATTTATCTACTACAGCTACAGGCTTCACAAAAACAAAAAAGCTCTGGAAAAAAGCCCACATTGACTACAACATCATCAGTTCTTCAGATTTCATCGGTCCTCTTGATTTTGCACAATTTCATCATTTAAAACCATTTCAAATTTCATTTCATTTTCACACGTGAAACAATTGACTCCAAGCTTACATCTTTACATCAAAAGCGAGCCACTTTTATGTCGATAGTGGGCTTCTTTGGAGTTGTCGGAGCCGTTCATGGAACTCGTGACACGCCGTTGCTCCGATTGGAAATGAGGAGACGTTGTAGTCCTTGTTCGCAACACTCGAGTCAGCGCTTGACAATCGGTCTTACGCTTTACTAAAAGTTGCTTTTAGCTTCTTTATAAAAGTCTCATGCCCTTAGAAAACTCCTATTTTTACTAAGAATTTTTGGACACTTAAGTCAACTATTCTTAAGAGCATTTCTGACAACTTTTATACATACGGGCCAGGTTAGGAAAAACACAAACATATGACAAAAAGACAGCCCAGTGGTGTAGTCTACGTGATACGCAGGTATACGCCGCATATCCACTAGGAATGCTCAAGGATTTCCGTATACCCACTTAAAAAAAGCGCGAGGATACGTAGCCATCCAAAAAAAATAAAAAAATATGATGTGTGTTTTGTTGCTTTTGACATGAAACAAAATCTCAAGTTTCATATTTTGCCCATTTTACTTCGGAATAAAAATAAAACATAAATACCGTTTTGGCGCTCTTTAGTGTGTAGTGACAGATCGCTGTAGCCTCAGCCTGACGCGCACGTGAACTGATCCTCTCCTCCGCTTTAAGTTACCAGTTACAGCGCGAAATAAACATGAATGAACATCAAGGTATGATAAAAGATACACTACAACTTAATGAAATCCATATCATGTCTCGTATAATCGCTTAATCGGTGTTTCAACCGCGGAAAGACGTTAATAACAGCTTGTAAACAATGTCACGTAACGTCACATTTACCTCAGAACAAACATATTCAGTGACCATAAACTCGTTAGTCAGCTAGAAAAATGAACTCTAGAGAGGAGCATTCTGATAAATATATACACCATATTACATATTAACTATAATTTTTAATGTTCTTCAATAGCCTATATTATGCATGTTTGAATAAATCCGTCAAGTTGACAGCCACCATTTAAATGTTTATATTTCAAAAAACGAATTGGAGTACAAATAAATTTAAAGTTAGTAGGCCTATTATAACTTTATTATTACAAAAATTTCACTAAGTGTAATTTAAGTTTGTATACAAATCAGTTCATTTTAACCTTCAATAACCAACTGATTCCCATGTATATTTTACAGCATTAGCTGAGTTTTTTTTTCTTGAGAACATTTGCCATGTACCTACTGTACCTGATATACAGTATCCAAAATAACCGATATTGACTCGAATTGCAAGTTAGTGAATTGAAATGCATAACTATGATGACAGACTGTTTTCTGTTTTGCACCATTTCCTGCCAAAGTCCAAACAGAGTGATATTGTGACATACTGATAAGCTTCATCTTTCCATTATTGTCACACTCTAAAAATGCTGGGTTAAAGTTGGGTTGAAAATGGACAAACCCAGCGATTGGGTTGTTTTAACCCAGCAGTTGGGTTCAATGTTTGCACAACCTGCTGTGTAGTTTTATTTAACCCAACTATTGTTTAAAAATGACTGTATGGCTGGCTTAAAATGAACCCATAGGTTGGAATTTCAAAATCAGACACAATTATAGAGGCAACAATAATAATCAAAAGGTGAACATTTATTAAGAAACGATTTCAGAAATGTTTATTTGTTTAACTATTATATTTAATATAATAAATGTTCATTTCCAACATATTTTGGGTTCATTTTAAGCAAGCAATACAGCAATTTTTACACAATAGTTGGGTTAAATAAAACTACCCGGCAGGTTGGGCAAACATTTAACCCAACCGCTGGGTTTGTCCATTTTCAACCCAACTTGGGTTGTTTTTAACCAAACATTTTTTACAGAGTAATAATAGTTGCAACTTGCACTCTTAAATGTGCATTGAAACTTGCCAGCTGATAAAATATGCTCCAGGGACCATATTCATATAACATCTCAGGCTATCTTAAGTGGCTGTGTTAGATGGTGATTGACACTAAACAGTAGAAAATCAGTCCAGAGTCTCTTCGGCTATAAATGTCATTGGCTGGCAAAGTCTTTTGTTGATTATAATAAATTGACATGTTGATAAAACACACATAAGCAGTTTTTCAGAATGCTCTCAATTACATATAGCCTACATCAGATACATACTATATGCATTAGTGAGTGTGACGGTGCTTATGGGGTGTCGCTCTGAGACAGGTGAGTATGAGGCTGGGAGGGAAAAGAAAAAAAAAAAAAGAAAAAAAAAAAAATCACAGTATACTCACTACAAAAAAACTAGACTGCACCACTGGGTCAGCCGGTACATAAACACTGTGGCAAGTGCAAAAAACAAAGAATTAAATAAATCCAAAGAAAAAAACATATCAATATCCATCCCCCGTGAATTCATAATGTTCACCAAATTTCCAATCTGGCCCCGTTCAGTGGCAGCTACCACACATTAAACGCTTGCGGCAGGAAACGCTATGACACCGCTTCTTACCCTAAGGCGAAGGATAATTGTAATCTTCCGCTAAGCCGCAGAGTGCCTTTACAATATGGAGCTGATTGCTGCTAGATAGCAACGTGCTCGTTTGCTGATCGTTTCTCTTAAGTTGCCGGCGTGCGTGATACGAGGCTGTTTGTTGACTCTGCAGGTGTTTTGCTTTCCGTAAAGCTTGTTCTCTGTCCCCAGAGGACATATCCCAAGTCTGCCAGGTGCCCTAGTAAATACCGCGACAACTCAGTGGATGAGTAATGTCCATTAGTGTAACGCGGTGTGCTCGTGTCGGGTGCGTGTGCTCTTAATTACCGCTCCTTAATGGGATGCTCTGTGTGACAAACGTGCTGATACTACTGAAATAGGAGTACTAAAGCCGCTCCGGTGTGAGATCCGTAATCATCAGTTTATGCCACGTGCAGTCGTTGCCAAATTTCAAAACCTCAGATTGGCACAATAGTGCAGTCTACTATTTCAAGATGTAAAAAACAAAAACAACAACAACAACAAAAACACTTTGCTTTACTGTACAAGTTTCCTTTACTGTTTCCAACAATTATGTGTAAAAGTACCATCAATCACACTGAGATTGTGCCGCCCCAAATGGAGCTCTGAAGGCAAGCTTTACGTGAGTGCCTCTTTGGGTACGGCACTGTTTGGCACTGTTCGTACCTATTTGCTGCTTTAAAGACCTAGGTTAACTTAAATGGTGAACTCTCACTTTATTGCAATGTGGATTCCTGCCAATAAATAGTCAAAGACTAACGAGGTCGCCCTGTGCTTCTTCTATTTGACGTTCCGTTTGTAGCCGTTCGTTTCAAAATTATACACACTGGAGGACCGCGTTGCCACCGCAGGACCCGACGCAGCTGACTGCGGTGCGGGAAGCGAGACAAAGAAATGCCAATGGAACTCCCGCAAAATACAAATCAAAACCAATCAATAAATTATTTTTCGAGGAAGGAAACATCGATCCTGTGCGTACTTCTACTACGCACCGTTTAAATAACTAGTCTTTAACTAATACCCATGTAAAGGTCATATAGCTCGAAATACTTCAATTCATCAAATACCACGTGTACTGACTGAGACGGCCTATGAACTGGCGTTTCAAATTATTCAGCGCTTTAATAGAGGTTAGATCGTCGTCGCTGCAAATGAAATGCCTATATATTTATCAAATGGGAAATGAAAATTACTAAGACAGATAACCGTTATTTGTAGTGCCGCCTCTGGCCACGTGCGCTTCTTATGAGGCCGCTGTCTGCTTCTCACCCTGTTTAGCAGGTCGATCTCCTCCTTCAGCTTAACGATCAGCTCGTCCTTGTCTTGATGGGCTTTCAGCAGGCGACCGTTCTCGTGTCTCTCAAAGGCCAGCTCCTGTGAACGCACAATTCTGTTAGACCCAAAGCCTTGTGTGCATCTCGACATGTGTTGACACGGCATGGCGGCAGACTGCCCTGGACTTTCGATCTTTTTTGAATAGGTTCCACTTTAATCGAGGTGTCTTGCATCAAAAACTTGTCACTTTCTTTAAAACATCACAATTTTCATCCCTTTATCTCACTGTTACGATTAACATTGTGTGTGACGGGCTGTCGAATACTTGATGAGCTCAATACTTCGGCGACGCTTTAGGGTCCGATTCTCACAATTAGCCTAACTAGTTGCTTTTTAGTATGCATATTACTAGGTTATTGGCTGTTTATTAATACTTATGAAGCACATATTAATGCCTTATTCTGCATGACCGTATTCTACATTCTTAATCCTACCCGATACCTAAACTTAACAACTACCCCACTAAATATTAAAAGCAGTAATTAGGACTTTGAGGCAAAAGTCCTAGCTAATAAATTCTCATCTCTTCATAACATTAAGGTTGAACCACCGTAGTCACCTGAACTGTTTTAAATATGTCTTTAGTACATTCTTGGCCATCTAAAAGTGTTAATTGTCTTGCTGGCAATGCAGGCCTCGGTAAGCCATCGGATTTTATCAAAAAATATCTTCATTTGTGTTCTGAAGATGAACAAAGGTCTTACGGGTGTAGAGCGACACGAGGGTGAGTGATTAATGACAGAATTTTCATTTTTGGGTGAACTAACCCTTTAATGCACTGATCTCAAGGTTTAAGAAAAATTCATTTCAGTTCTAAAATGTGCATAAGTTTGTTGCGTGAAAAATCTGAAGCCAATTAAGCTGAAGGTTATTACAGTGCTGTCATACTGAGGGAGATATGAAATCACTGCAGATAAGGTGCAAAAAAAAAAAAAAAAAAAAATTGAGTCTCACTGGGTTTGGATATTAACCCCCATGCTGAAATGAAAGTTTAATATCGATATGTGACAATGACTTTGTGTGGGTTCCAGGTTTGAAAGTGTAGTGGCACGTTTGATTGTACGTGTGCGGTTTAAGGCAAAAATTTGCCTCCGTGGGTACAAAGAAAATCTTTGAGAACAAGACTGTGAAGACGTGCTCTTCCGTCTTAATGGTGGACGTACAGAAACGTACCCTCTCTAGCTCCTCCATCCTTCTCTCCAGGGCTGTGGGCGAGGCGCTGCTGCCTTCCCGTCCGTGTCGAAGGCGATGTCTGTCTTCGTCGCTGGACACACAAAAACATCATTTTCAATGCAAAACCGTCACTAATGCCAGTGGTACATCTACATCTTTCTTTTGAACGTGCCAAGTATGGTACAAAACACACTAAAAGGGGTCATGCTTATTAACGCTGAAATAGCATTTTGGAACAGTGCGCCCGGTTTGTGACTCGCTGCCGACGGCGCCGTACGCCTCTAATGGAGGCGCTTCTTAAAAGCGTAAATAAAAAACCTGGTGCTCACCTTTTCGTTCAACGGTCTGGTTACAAAAGATGCCTTGCTAAAACATCTTTTCACACACATTTTTTTTTCTCCTTTCAAATGACACTTCAACCTTTTTCTAGCATAATGGCTTGGAAAGTGCGTCATTTATTTCGTGGGAGCGGAAATAAGAAAACTGAAGCAGTAAATTATCAGAGTATGAAAAGCCTTTTTATGGCACAGTAGAAGGCATTAGAGCAATGCGCTTTCATTAGTGAGAACAGACCTGCTTCTTACAGGACTGTGCCTTGGGACACCGCTGTGCAGCTAGTCAAAGAAAAGGAAGAAACAAAAAAAAAAAAAAATTATATCTGGCTTTTTTCATTTGCTTCTCTCTCTCTCCACCTAGACCAGACACTCCAGGAATATTTATGTGGAACTTATTTTAACCAGGTTCATTTTAATAATTACATATGTGGGAAAACTTTGAGAGAATTCCTTCATAATATTTTACTCTTTTGGCCGATAACATCATCCTTAAACTGCTTTTTGTTCCTATTACTGGTTCGAAATAGCAGCGTAAGCTTCCAGCCTTACACTAGATAAAGTTAAAGATTTCGTGCATCAAAATGACATGCACCTCCAGCTCCACACGGTGACGCTGGCTCGACCGATGGTGTGAGTTTGGGGCGTGACTATATGTTCCACCAATGAAAGACAGAATAAGCTGGAAACTTTTGCACTTCCGATTGGTGATGTTAATGGAGCAGAACTATACACCTTGAACAGAACCTCTGTAGCTAGAAAATCACCTGCGGAGAATCGACTGGAAACTCCTACTTGCGAGTTAAGGCTGATTTATACTTCTGCGTCGAGCGTACGCCGTAGCTGCGTGTACCACGCGTAGCCTAGGACGTAGCCTGACGTGCACCTCTTCAAAAATGTAACAACGCGTCAATTCAACGCGGACCGCAAGCGCTGTGATTGGTCTGCTAGAACCCCTCCAGTTTAAAAAAACTTTCACGGAGCAATTGGAGAAGAGCGAGCGTTTTCAACTTCCATAGGAATGAAAAACGCTCTGTTTCAGGGGACACGTGCAGTCATACTGCAACAAAAGTCGTTACCTATTTGCCTCTTCTATTTGTAAGCGTGCCTGACGGCGTATAAATGAAATCAGACGCGTAGCCTACGGCGTAGGTCCGATGCAGAAGTATAAATCAGCCTTTACTGAATTTCAAGTCAGGTTTATTTGAATAGCGCGTTTCAAAATATGCATTGTTTTCAAAGCAGATTTGCAGATTGGATTACTACCTTGTAGGGCTTGCATAGACTAGTCAAGTAGTCGAGAGATCGACTACTTCAACCACTAGTCGGCACTGTCGGAAACAATCGACTACTCGAGCGTGCATTAACCATAAATTAATTTTTTTAAAAAGAGATACGTCACAATATTGTAAATCTTTCCGTTTTTAACCAAGAAACGGAGCCAATGGATATCACACAAGAAGCAACGTGTAAACTCTGCGCAAGAGTTATGCCGGTGAAAGCTTAACCTCGGTCAGTAGGCTATTCAAAGTGAAAGTAAAAAGTGACAGAGCTACCTGACGCTGCATTAACGGACCATATTCTCTCAGAGACGAATTTCAACATAATATGCTGATAACGGTATATAACTGTCTTATTTATTCCATTATTTTTCTGGTAAAAAAGTATTTCGTGTTAAACAGGTTGTATTTTTTAAGTCGGTGATTGATGTAGCTCTTAATTTCCATTGATGACTGCAGTCAGTGTTAGGAAATATTATAGACTATTAATAATTTTTATTATAGTCCTATAATTCATTGTATAATAGACCTAAAAAAATGTAAATAAAACATTTTCAAAGATGAGCTAATAGCCTAATCTTTTATTATCCTCACAGCACGTCAGTTATGTGGTTATGTGCTATGAAATTATTGCGGGGCAAATGTATTAATATTAATTTATTAATAAAAGTAGCCTAATCTAATAGTAGGCTAATAATAATAAACTAGAAGAATGTGACAGGCCTACATTAATTGGAAATGCCAAATCCTCTTAATATTGCCAATATTTGATGCTTTTGACAATATCTCTGGCTATCGTCGATACATGATCATCGTCTGTTGACGCAACCCGGGTTATCGCGGGTTTATTTGGCTTTACTCTGTTACATGAAAATTAAAATATGTAATGTCATAATTATAATGTTTTGAGAGTTTACTTATAATTCTTGCATTAGGCTATGAATTAATCAACATTTATTGATAAGAACTATTTCATATCTTTTTATTTACAGTAGCATGAACCACGAGTAGTGGAGAACCTCGAGTATTGTTTTGATAAGAAATCGACTAGCAGAAATCAGTAGTCGTGCGACCCCTACTACCTTGTGATATTTATCAATTATTGTGGTAAAAAATAACTCATTTTGTGGTACAAGTCCATAATTAGTTTCTCTAGTCCTTTAGTCGTAATTACGTGTGGCGTGAAATAGTCAAGGAAGCGCATTAATCCCGCCCTGATAAAACGGTGTCCGTCGACATGCATATTTCGTTTAGTTCGGAAAGACAAAACGGAAGCTAAATGCAGTTTCGTGTTGTTTTGAAGCAAGTGTTCAGATATGCGGCGCACACTTGCGGCCAATCCCGAGGTAATAAAGGACAGAGCCCTGCTCAAAACAACCTGTCATTTTACATTTCAAACACTTACATTTCACAGCTACAAAAAACAGAATTCAAAAATGTTCTCGAAATTGCTGTGAAATCAGCTGTGAAAGTGACAAACGCAACACTGGCCCTACAGAAATGCTGCTCTGACTGGAACTAGCTTCAATCGCCTCACCTCTGTCTTCTAAAGCCTCACCTCAACTTCAACTCGCAGACGGGCTAAAGGGGGCTCTGGCCCCCGTAACGTTAACATCCGCCGAGGTCTGGTCGGGCCATCGTCGTACAGGCACTGAAAAACCGTTTGCCGGCTTGAATATTCACCGCGATTATTCTCTTTTGACAGACGGCCGTTCTAATCCTTTTGCTAATGAGGAGGTACGGTGAAGTGCTTTATATAATGAGGATATTCAGGTCAAATGTACAGAATGAAGCTGATGTGAAACCACCCAGCCTAATGCTTATGAACCCGACTATTTAATTAAGACAAGCATAGTCACTATTAATATTATTATTATTTCTCATTCTTACGGTTAGAGATTTCAATAAACCCCTAAGAGGAATTGGGAACACTTTAGTTTAGGGTCCAATTCTCACTATTAACTAGTTGCTTATTGATATTGGCTGTTTATTAGTACTTATAAAGCACATATTAATGCCTTATTCTCCGTGACCGTATTCTACGTCCCTTAATCCTACCCAATACCCAACTACCTTACTAACTATTAATAAGCAGTAATTACATGTTTATTGAGGCAAAAGTCATAGTTAATAGTTAATTAATAGTGAGAACTGGAGAAGTGTGACCGAGTAACTCCTCCCGCAAATTTCATGTGAATTTTGTGTTACTTTTAAGTGATCAAACTCTGCTAACGCATGATAATATTAGACCTGTGCCGTGTCTAGTGACCAGAATATCAGGTTTTCAGGTGGGCTCTTTTCATTTTATTTCTTCTTGATGGCAAAGAAACCACCTTGTAACCACCCAGTCCCAGAACACCCCAGCGACCACATAGCGATGTCCTGACCGCAATCTAGCATAGTTGCGACAAGTTATTTTCTTCGGAAAACGTAAAACTGGAGTTTCAAAATCTGCAATTGGTCCTGACATCTTTCAAAGATGACAACTGTTATTCAACACTGAAGACAACAGAAAAAGAAGAAGAATAATGGAAACCCTAAAGGAAAAGGTCCAGTAATGTGTCCGGATAAGGTGTGTGATGTATTTTGCCGTGTCTCTATCAGTGTAGTGTAGTCTGAATGTGATAGACTCCGAACAGAGCAGATGTCCAATCTGAATGTTCATGTCCTGGGAATGTAACAGCCACTCTATTGCATTAGTCCCCTGTGGAGAGGAAACAGGAGGAGGCAGAGGTAATGATCTGCTCCTGGAAAACCAGCAGGGGTGTGTGTGTATGTGAGAGAGAGAAGACAGGGTGGGTTTGGGGCGGTCAACTAAATGAACATATTTAGAGTCAACTCTAAATATGTTGGCCATATTAGCTGACTGCACATTTCATTCATTCTCTATATAACTGTGTCCATTCCTCAAGAATAAACTTGGTTAGTACTGAACTAATCATAGCAGACATATTTTGCTTGTCTCTGAAACATTAAATATGGCAGTGGGACTGTAATTTAATGTGATGGTTAGCCCCTCCTTTTATTCTGATTCACTGTGAGCGTGTATGTAGCGGTCTCAGCTGCTGGTTCTGCCGCCCACCTGTCGTGCCGGCTGTGGCGGAGCCCTGGGTGTTCGAGTGCGAGTGTCGGGCAGAAAGATGGGCGACTAATCAAACGGCCAGACTGAGCCTCAGATGGGCTTTTGTCTGCATCGCTCTGGACCCAGTGTGCAAAATGTAGTCCAAGCAACTGTAATCTGGGAGGGCTGATTCATTTTAGTGAATCAGTTTGTTCATTTAAATCAACTAGCTCAACTGATTGGATGGCTTTTCACTTAAAAGTCTCCAGAAGTCAACATTTAAACAAGATTTGAACATTTTCCGTGACATCCAGGTGCCAGGATGTTTGCGATGGTTGCTGAGGTGTTCTGACTGGTCGTTAGCGTGCTGCCACGCCGTTGCTGGTATGTTCTGGGTGGTTCTTCTGCCGTCGCTACCGGTCCGAGTTATAAGTTTCTAAGATATTCTGCTCTTTAGATGATACAGTGAGGATACAATTATGGGGAATTAAATTCCATTTCATGGATTTACTTCTAAACTTCTCCCATTCAGCTGAGTGAAATACTAACCCTTTTATGAAATGCTTCAAAAGACTCTTTAAAAGGAATCGGTTCAAAAGAACAATTTGTTTGTCAATCTCGACTCAACTGAACTGCTGCAAACTGTATCAATAATCGAATGTGACATTTGGAATGACATTTGTGACATTGTTGGGGCGGGAAGTGTTTACGTGAGAGGTGAGACAGAGTCACGGTGGATATTTCTTTGTCAAACTCGATCAGTGTTTGGTTTGGTGTGAGGAGGAAAAGGGAAAAACTTTAAGATTTAACTTCCTAGAACTTTTCTCTCCAATTTGTCTGCTCGACTTGATACAAACAGTCCACTTGTATCATTCAAGTGGAAACAAATTCAGTCCTGACGTTGGGGCCAACTGAGAGAACGAAAGCTCCTGGCAGTCTTACAATGGCTCTGAAAATGAGTCCGGTTAAGCCGTGCTGTCGTTTCACAGGCTTTAAATCCCTTTCTTCTGACGAGACGCTTCTTTTTCAGCACTTTCGCTAAGGCAAATTTTCAAGCCAGGAGAATTTTTGTACATCTGACAGAAGCCACCAGATGAGTGAACGGTACAGAGCTGCGGTCAACGGCTAAAACGGTTTAATCCCTTCGATCTGCGCAAAGCAATGCCGAGACAACGTATCTCATCCGCTGACAGATATTAGATGCGGTCAGACTCACCTCTTATGACTTCTGGATCTCGGAGTGTCCTGAAAAAAGAAGAAAAAAGATGCACAAGAATGAGAACAATTCAGTGGCTTTAACGGACAAAGAGACAGGCAGACCTCAATACAGATACATACACAAACACAAGCCCGCACACAACAGCCTCCCAATATTTTCTGTCGGCCTTTGAACGGTATGACTCACTCTATTCATATGCCCCTTTCTGAGGTACAAAAGCTAAACCAGACAAAAATAATCAAAAAACAACAAATCAAGGTGCTATAAATCACTCTGCGCTGAACCTTACGGTCGTGTTTGCTCCAAAGAAGCTCATCAAAACAACTTCTGTCAGTATGACGGCCTACAGGTTATGCTTATCATTCTCCAACTCTCACTAAAGGCTTATGTCATACCTAACCCTTTCGGACCCATATGTTCCAGGAACACAAAATTCACTTTAATTACAATTTATGTTGTTTTAAATTAGAAATATAATAGTTCTCAGTAGTGTTCACAGTATCAACTCAATATCACTCTTTCTCAAATATCTCATTATCATTTATATTTTTATTATCTGTGTTTGAGTGCATGTTACATTTTTTGCCACAATATTTTGCCACAATTACATTTCACTCATTATTCCTCTTATCGCCTCACAGCCTCTTTTGCTGAAGCAATATGTTGGCAATCTAAATCCACACCACCACCACCACAATAATACTATCTCTGTAAACCCACAAAGCAAAAATATACATTTTTAAACATCATTAAAAAACATACTTCAAAGGAAAAATCCTTTTTGAATGTTCTTGCTGTTAATCTAGACGGTGGTTGTCCTGATCTTGTTGAGAAAGTAAATGTTTAATCAAAACCTGTGCTTTTGTACTTATTTTTAGCCTATCCTTCCAATCGGTTATATATTACAGAAGTAAAATGGCTTGTGAACGCTGTCGACATGTATGCATCCTTATGACCTTGCAGAGCATAACGGTGAATTGGTGATAAAGAGATAGAGACCAAGTGCTCAATTATTCAATATAAATATTGTTTGTATAGCTGGAACCCTTAACCTTAAAAAATTTAGACATTTTGGGCATCAGAGCCCAAAGAAACAGAACAGAACGTCTGTAAGCGTGAAGAGAGTGAGTGTGAGACCGAGATGGAGAAAGCAAATATATTCATTGTATTCAGCCCAGTTTCTCTTCTGCTAAATTGCACGTTGCTTAAAAATGAATTCTGTTTGCGATCTGACGGTCTTTGTGATTTTGACAGCCAATTTAAAAGGTAAGATCTCAGGATCTCAGAAGTCCAGTCTAATAAAGTCCAGCACAGGCATGCTCTGGCATTCTGGAGCTGTGCTCGTGTGCCCTAAATCTTTCCTGCTTTATGCGATAAACATTTAAATCCTGCCAGAGCCGAATGGCGATGCCTGTCGCCCATACGCAATTCATATTTACCCGTATGGGCTTCGTAAGATTAAATGCAAACGCAGAAAGCCTTGAGCTTACCACGCAAAAAACCAAAGGGTGAGAAATTCAGCTGTGGGGCAGCATTTTAAAGAATGATCTACATTTTATCACACTATGTAAATTCTGTTTTTCTCCATAACATTTTCAGCAGGCGCTTTTGTCAGGTGAAAATTACACTGCCGCTATCTCGTCGCTCTTATTGTTGGGGTCAGCTGAGTGACGCGTGGGAAATCCTTCCCAGCACATCTAACGTCTTCACGCTAGAAGTGCTAATTAAAAATGCAAATGAGCATGAACACTTTAAGACTCACAATTAACCCCATATTGCCACGCAAGGGCTGTATTGAACCCTAATGAGCTGTACATTTAGATGTCTGTTCTAATCAATGTCCAAAAAGGTTCATAAATGTACTCTACATCGGCAAGCAAGGACTTTGTCTCAAACTCTAGCGAGTTTCCCACCATTTCACCATTTGATTTGATTGTTCAAATGCGCCTATGACCACAGGCAGGTCAAATGTTTTAATCGATCCACCATCCAAATGTGCCCGTGTTGCCCAAATTATACTGAACATTTGATATGAATGTGGCTATGAAACTTAGACAGCATTTTTAGTCATCATGGGCATTTAGAGATGATGCACATACAGGATTGTCTGGTAAAATTATCATGCTTGAATATTTGAGTGTAGCAATGATAACATTTGGGGGCATTGGTAAAAGTGTTGGTAAAAAATTGGTAAATATGATAACCTAGATAGTTTTTTGAACATCATACTCATGTACTGCATTCTATGATGCCTAAAAATGCTGTCTAGGTAGCTCACTAGGTCTTCAGATAAATATGAAATAATTCTGAAATTTTTTGGCCATTGATAGGGAACACACTAGATTTCGAGGCACATTTTCTACGCAGAGCACAGTTGAATTTTCCAGAAATTCACTGCCTGGCGCCACACTGGAGCGAGATGATCCTGTGGAATGTACCGTACAGTTCTGCGAGTTCTAGTGGTTCTCCGGTATCGGAGTATGTTTTCCTTCTATGGCAGAAGAAAAGAAAGGTAAAGCGCGCCTTAAGCAGAAGCAGATGGAGGCCTTGAGCTGATCAGGACTTCATTAGAGAAAGAAGCAGCAAAACAACACACATACACACACACACACACAGCACCAGAAGGGAAATGCTTGTCCCAGCATAAAAAATATCTAGGAATTATACTAATAAAGCTTCAATCTTTTAATTTACTGCATCCCTAAATTACCAGCGGCCTTGAACAGACTGTACAGAGAATATTCGAAAGCACATCGTGTGCATCCAACCCTGTAATGGGTGAACCTGAGAGCTGCCAGGCATCGTACTAATATTGTAGAAAGCTCGTAGATTACGACCATGTCTAGTGGGAGGTCAGAGAGCAGTGAAATATGATGTGGAATTCCACAAAAGCCATTCCAAGCAACTGATAAATGCAGCAGGCACATTTTTGAGACGCTCTACGCTCGCATGTCTGAAGGGATGCGTAAATCTGCCATCTGCTCTATCTGCGACGCCTAGAAAAAAAATGGGGACATGTTACCTTTGTCATCTCTCGTAATATGAGGGAACACTGGGAAAACTTTCTGCTCTAATTATGCAATACCATACAAGCAATTGTGCTTCGTCTGTAGGCACAGGGTCTCAGAGAGTACCGACATTCACTACAACACAACTGACCTTGATTACTTAACCATGCCCATTTAAAAAGCTTAAATGCAATAAGTTCAAATGAAGCATATCATCATGCAAAAAATAAAAAAATAAAATAAAAAATGAAAGCACAAGTTTTTGTATCAGGTTATGTTGAAATAATATATAACAGTAGAAGACAAGAAAAATAATGAAAATATAAGGGGAAATTTATTCAAATGTCAAGAAGTTATACAGTCAACATCATAAAAATTGACATTACACAGAAAAAATGTGTAACAGACACTTTCTGCAGATGACAATGGGGTAAATAATAATAATAATAATAATAATAATAATAATAATAATAATAATAATATAATAATGTTTTATTAACAATATTTAAATAAATGATTCCCCTTTCTAAAAACATTCACTATACTGTATTCTACTATTCCTTCCATTTGTGCAAATGTAGAGATGTTTTGCTTTTGGACAATCATTCATAATTTGCAAGTTGACATATTCATGCAGTCTGCTGCAGAGTCTGATCCATCCAGCGCTTGCATTTTTGGAGATCACTGGCTGGTATGAAGAAAAGAACAAACAAAACTCCATTTGCTCGCCTCTCTGGACGCCTAGTATCCGACTTACGTGTTCCATAACGACACATTTTACCCTAATTATAATGGTAATATTAATTGTGGTAAAAATACGTATTTGGGATGACGTCAGAGCTATTTGTAAGTACCATGTATATACTGAGTAACATATGTTTCATACAAAATCTCTTCTGTTTAGTATGTCACTCTTGGCCAATCAAATTAGAGGGCGAGAACTGACTATTGTATAATATCCTACATGCACTGTAAACCATAACGCTCAAAATACTTTGGTTTTGAGTAAGACTAACTTAAATTGAACAAATTAGTTCAGTTAAATTAACTGTTTTGAGTATTTAGAACTTTCTTTTTGTTTTGAGTTCACAGCACTGACATATTTCAAGTAAACTGAACCGTCTCATTGTTTTGAGTTGTATGAGCTCATTACTTTTAATTTAGACTAACTAAGAAAGGTCTTCAGGCACTCAGTTAGTTTAACTGAAACTGGGCTGGGATTTCTATTTCCCAGCATGCTTTGCCCCTGGCACTCGAAAGGGAGAGTAAATGCTAAAATTAAGTGTTAATGTTTTTTTGTGCAAGATTAATGGTAAGGGAATTAGGTGGTGATTAATGTTTTGTTATGCTAATTTAGAAGAGTTTCTGTTAATGTGGGTTTTTGGAGAGTTACCATCATGGTGACAAGTAGCGCATGCGGCTTGGTTTGAGAACAGGTAAGTTACATGTTTTAAGTTGCTGTACTCATTCAGTAAGTGCTATACCATGCTATTTTTAACATGTTAGAAAATTAGTAAGTTGCCATTTTCTTAATTTTCTTAGGGTTTACAGTGAAATAAATAACTGATTTGATTTGCAAGACTCAAAATTAAAAAAAAAAAGTTAATTAATCTTTTATGTTATTTGCTATCAAAATGTATGAGTTAGCTAACTCAGCACTTCAAGTTAGCTACAATTAGCATGCAAGAGTACTACAAACTCAAAACTTGATAGTTCTGCTTACTTAAAATTGGGAACATCATAACTCAACTCATTTTTTGAGTTAGCCAAACTTATTCAGGTTTACAGTGTACAATGTGAGCCGTGTGCGATACAACAGATGCTAACATCTGGAGAACTGTGGGTTGGCATACACTGCTGAACATGGCCAGGATCACCAGAAACACATGTAACTACTCGCATTCTCACAGCTCTGGCAGCAGTTTCTTTATTTAAACATAATTATGAATCTAACTGAAGCACATTTCAATGGCTTCTCAGAGAAGCACTTTTCACAATGCTTTCAGTCGTAAACAATTGCTCACTAAATATCCTTTCATATTTTGCAATAATAGGTTTGAAATTCTCACTGAATATACAGTAGCGATCCTTTCCAGGGAAAAGTAATACAAGATGACATGCACTCAGACACACAATTTCAATGTGATTACAGTGTCAGAAATCTCAAGCTGATAGTTTACTTTATGCTTTCAGCAACCTGAAGCTACATGGATTCAACGGCCCAACAGGAGGAAATTAGATAAAACACAACAATGCATCGTTCAGAAAACTATGTAATCAATTTCCCAGAGCTCTGCTGATGGCGGACTGACAGTTAGCCATCCTCATCCTTCAGTGAGCCCCTAGAATGACAAATGCAGGCATTTTCAGTGAATAATGACTCAAAGTTTGTTCTGTTCCTCACTCCAAGCCATCATTCCACTTCTTAAGATTTAGAATAAAATGCACAAGATCTATGGGCTACATTTATGATGCTTTTTTCACCCCTGGTCACTATATAGGTCCATCTAATGGGGAAAAAAAAGCAGCATTAACATTCTCCAAAACATCTCATTTTGTATTTGGCCATACAGGTTTATAACAATATGAGGGTGATTAAATGACTGAAAAATACATTATGCACAAAAAAAGCTGATGTACATTAAAAATTACTGTGTTTTATAAAAGTATTTTTAATATAATGTTATAAGCATTACATATTGTAAATATAATAATGTTAATATATATTAACATGTTTATTTAATTATTTTATATCTTTTAAAAGTGTTTTTCAAAATTCAAAAGATAAAAATCTTAAATATTACTAAAGATTGTAATTTCTTATATGTACACACGCTAATGTTCAAAAGTTTTAAATATGTACAATTTTTTTCTTGTTTTTTGACAGAAGTCTCTTATGCAAAATATTGTGAAATATTATTACAATTTCAAATAATGATTTTCTGTGTTAATATATGTTTAAAATAATGGTAACACTTTAGAATAGGGAACATGTATTCACTATTAACTACGACTTTTTACTCAAACTCCTAATTTACTGCTTATTAATAGTTAGTAAGGTAGTTGTTAAGTTTAGGTATTGGGTAGGATTAAGAATGTAGAATAAGGTCATGCAGAATAAGGCATTAATATGTGCTTAATAATTACTAATAAACAGCCAATATTCTAGTAATATGTGTGCTAATAAGCAACTAGTTAAAAGACCCTAAAATAAAGTGTTACCAAAATAATTTATTCCTGTGATGGTAGCTGAATTTTCAGCATCATTACTCCATTCTTCAGTGTCGCATGATCCTTCAGAAATCATTCTAATAGGCTGATTTGGAGCTCAAGAAAGATTTCTGATTATCATTGTTGTGCTGCTTAAAATTTCTGTGGAAACTAATACAATTTTTTCAAGATTCTTTGATGAGTATAAACATTTAGACAGCATTTACTTATATATATATATATATATATATATATATATATATATGCCAACATTAGAAATGCCAACTGTCACTTTTGATAAATTTAATTCATCCTTGTTGAACAAAAGTATTAATTAACAATTTATATAAAAAAAAAAAATATCTTACTGAAAATAGTGTATATATTTCAAAAAAGGTTTGTCTACAAACAAAATGTAAGAAAAAAACATATTGAGCTTGATATGTATTCATTGTTAATATTGTAATTAGCTAATCTACACTGCCTTTTTTCTGAGAGGCATTTTATTATTGTGTTGTGTTTTATATCTCTTTTCTTTTTCTCTCTTTTTTTTTTTTGTTAGGCACTTTATGCTTGGTTTGTTTTCCCTGGAGTTCTGTTTTAAAACTTCAAATTACAAAAGATGATGCTGTCGTGATCCTGTTCATCACATTTCCTCTCTAGACGGGTGGTAACAAAGTAAACAGAAGACAATCCAACGTCATGTCTAGTGTCAAGAGATTTTATCTTGTCTCATAATGTGGCTTGAGGCTCCATGAGCATTGGCCGTTCTGCTTTCTGTTTTGTCACTTGATTGTGTTTGTTTCTTTGGTCAACACTGCCTCTGTAAGGCAGAACGATGACGGCACTCCAAACACCCTCTAGAGGCAGGATTATCCTCTGACATCACTAAAACAAACACACACTCTCACCTGTATCGAGTGGGCCGCTTCGGGGTCAGAGATCAGCGCCTCGTTCTGGACCGTGTTGTGCTGTGTAAGACTTTCTTCCATCTTCCCCTCCTTCTCTTCTCCGTCATCGTCATCAAGCTCATCCAAGCTCTGCAGAGAAAATTTCAGGCTCGGTCAGTTTGTTCAGATTGTTTGGGATTTGTGGATTATTTTCACATGACGAGAGAGTCTAATTGTGTTCAACACAAACACAAACAGACACAGGAAGTGTGCAACCGAGCAGCCTTTGTGGTATGACTCTAGGGGAATTTTGGCAAATGGAATGTCCCACTGCACACTGGGAACAGAACGTTTTGCATGTTTTAAAACAGAACAGGTCTCAATAAGCATGGTAATTTAGAGAATACTAACAATCTGAGCTAACTATGAATGATAACGCCCACCACCATATGTGACAAAAGTGAGTGACAGAGAGATAGAGAAACCGGTTTTCTGGCTGCATGTAAACCAGTCTTTCCTGTTCACGAAGAAGGAGAGAGAATGAAGGTGGAGCCCAGCAAAGGACTGGGAGGGTAAAAATAGCCTTACAAGGCTAAACTGGAATGTAATAATTTACACAAGCTTTCCGGCCAGTCAGTTTTATCAACACTTCCTGGGGATGGGCCAAACTCTGAACCCTCTCATAGGCATTGGCATACACAAATGAACGCACAAACTATGACTTAGACACACACACACACACACTCTTTTCCACTCCCCAGGGATCAGTAAACACACTTCATCAGCCCCCGTTGCACCCTTAAAGAGGTCACTTCTGCACTCCGCTGCCCGTTAGCCAAAATCAGACATTCCCCTGCCTAATGACAATCATTTATGTCAATTAAGACAGCTTATAAACCTGAGGGCAAACTACTGTCACAACAGTAAAAATGACTATAAATACATTTTTAAAGGAAGCCATTATTGTACAAATACTGTCTGTAACTATATATACAAACACTCATACTAAATGACCTTTTGAAAACAGTAAAAAAGAAAATAGACCTATAAACACTGAACATGTGTAGAGATAATCTATTTAGAGTCTGGCTTGAAACTGCCTGTTTATATAGTTTTATTATCACTTAGGAAGTGTAGAAAGGCACTCATTTAAAAGGGGTCATATATCAGGAGAAATAAATTTGAAAAAAGATTATTTTTAACAATGTGCCCAACCACTGCAAAAGGGACATTTACATATTCTTAAAGGCATAGCAAAAGAGGCCCGGGTTCAGGAAGAGGTTAAAAGGTTCATAAAAAATGTTGCAAATATTTGACTAAAAATCTAATATTTTAATTGTACCTGACACGTTGTTTGGGTGTGCTAGGGGGAGGGGTTTACAAAACATTTAATTATCTGGTTGTACCAAATGACCTGATGTTTCGGGACATGCGTATGAGCAAGTGAAAACATGAATTTTTCAAATAGTTAAATGAGAGTTAGTTACTTTGCTTCACGACCATGTGGTCCTTTGCAGGTGTCTGAATGATGTCACATCCTGTCACATAATATTGACTGTATGACTTGATCCAAAAATATTGGTTACTCCGAATGACATCAATGAAAATTTTTCCGGACATTCTTTCTCATAGCAAAGCAATGACCTCTACACATAATTTTAATACCATTTTGCACTATGTTGATATATGAGGTTATAAAATCATGCCAGAATAAAAAATATATACATTTATTACATTGTAAGATATTTTAATCACAAATGAAATGGCTGTATTGGCCTTTAGACAGTTAAACCGAATGACCTTTTGACACTGCAAAATCTTAAAAATGCCTTTATATGTAGCAAAATATAATTAAAACCTTTTGGATTCAATAAAAGTGATCTAGTTGTACTACCTTACACACTTTGGATGTCATATCTTTGTTTTTTATTATCATTAAGGCCTCTGGACAAAAAAAAATGACCCGTCACATCATTGACCCATATATATATATATATATATATATATATATAAAATATATAAAAAGATACATGAAATATAAAAAATATACAATTATTTTAAATTACATAAATACAAAAGTTTGTAATACTATGAAGAACATTGCATAAGGTCGAACAGGGACACTGAGGGTCTGTGACGCCATAGAAGAGGGTCTGGAGATTAAGTGGTGGAAAAACAGAGAAAAGAAATGCTGCAAATTCCTTGCCCTTCCTGTTTATAAAGCAAATGAGAAACTCATTTAGCTTGACATAAACGTATGTATTTACTCGAGTAAACAGGTTAGATCTTCAAACCTTTAACCTCTTTTGCCGTTTGCCGTGAGCAAGAGGGGCTTCATTTAAAACACTCCATCTGTGCTCATCCTCTGCTTTATTAGGAATGCATGTGCGGGTGGAAATTTTGCCTTCTGGAAAAAAAAAAAGATCCACAATCTATCATGTTAATACCCCTTTCCTGGCAGAGAGAATGCACAACATGTCTGTCTTAGAACTGAAAGCCTATCCCACAGTCTTAACTTTCAGACTACACTTGCATAACCCTTTTTTTTTTATTTTTATTATTGATGGAAAAGAGTGGAGCCCTATAATCAATCTGATAGTCAAAGCTTCAAAAGATCTTTTACATTCCTATGTCTCAACAATAAGAGGTACAATTACAAGAGAGTGTGCTTTACTTTATAAAATGGTACATAATATAAAACAAATAACAACAACAACAACAACAACAAAAACAATAATAATATGATTTTCTAGTTTTGAGATCATCTATATGCTAGTGAACTAAAAAAAATTAAATTTACATTTAAAATGTACAATCTCTCTCTTTTCGAAAAAAAAAAAAATCTAGCTCCGCTGAAACACTATTATTAGATCAACACCTATGGAAGCACAAGTGTAGCAATATTCAATTTTAAATGTAATATGCAAAATGGCAATGCATTTCTGTATTTAAATTTACATTTTCCATACTATGTGTGCAATGTTTGGAGCAAAATGATCATTCAAATTCAATAATATAATTTACATTTGCTGTTTCCTACACTTGTTTTAAAATATAATTAAACACATTTTTTAATGCTTTACAAGTTGCAAAATTAAAATGAAAATATATTACATAAATGATTATATATGTTTAAAATGTTCAAGCAAAAATTGTAGCAAAATGACCATTTAAATGTTATTTTTTTAATCGCAATTTGCACTCACAGTTAAGACACTTGCGATTGCATTTTCATTAAATATCCCGCAATGAATGTAGCAAAAAGCTTCTCAACTGTTAATGTTTTTCATTATTGTACAAAAGCTATCATATCACAGAACTCCAGTTCCAGCACATCCCAAAGGTTCTCTACTGGACTGAGATCTGGTGACTGGAGCTCATGAGTTTAGTGAACTCACTGTCATGTTCAAGAAACCAGTTTGAGATGATTTGAGCTTTGTGACATGATGCGTTATCCAGCTGGAAGTAGCCATCAGAAGATGATAATGTGGTCATAAAGGGATGGACATGGTCAGCAACAATACTCAGGTAGGCTGTAGTGTTTAAATTATGCTCAATTGACCATATGCATAGTTACTTCCTGGTTGCAGTTTGGGCATTTCTGGTGAACTGTTAGCAGTTATTCTGTACTCGCTGTACATCGACAAAACCATCATCAATGGTTGCCTTTTTTAATGTTGCATTTATATTTTAGCGCAGTTATCACACTTCCCTAATTTGCCAATAAACCAGTTTTATTGATTGCAATGAAGATGAAGCTAATGGGAACGTTTGAATAAGAAACATGGTGTCTGTATTTGGACACGCACACGCAACATTTTTCCAGCACTTCAAATGTTATTTTTAAATGCGATGACCAAAAATATTTGTTCACTCATCTGAGACTGTCCCCATTTGTAAAACCGAACATTTCAAGATGTACAAAATCCAACATTTGATAGACTATCATTTAAAAATAAAGAGCACATTAATTACCACTATAATCAGCAGATGGCGGCAGAGGAGCATTTATTGGCTCTTATTAGAAATTTCCTATAATATTTTTTTCCACATGTTTCACTTTTGAATAAATATTAAACATTATAAAATTAATAGGTTTAAAAATAAATGTTGTCAAGGTGAAGTATAAAGTACTCAAAGTCTCATGAAAAACAACAACTTTTCTTGTGCTCGAATTACACAAAAAAACCGCACTCTCCCTCCCTTACTGAAGCTGTCAGTCAGTGCAGCACAAGCTCTCATTTTGTTTAATGAATTCAAGTGCACAATAAATCCTTAATTTATAGTGTGTTGACACACTGTTTTTTTTTTTTTTTTTTTTACAAGTGTGAATACAGATGGTCGACTTGAATTTTGCTGAGGAGGAACACTGAGGGACACGTCTTTTTAATGTCTTATGTTTGAATAACTAGCCTAAACTAAACTAGCCTGACTATTTAAGTGACTATATTCTGATTATAAACCAAGTATTACACTATTGATGTTGTTAAAGCTACCTGAGGACATTGAAGATACCGACACACCAACAAGTGACATTTCACCGGAAGTTTTCCAGCAGAAGTTCTAAAGAACGCTCCGTGAATATGGTCCATTGGTACTAAAGGGCCCAAAGTATGCCAAGAAAATATCCTCCACACCATCACACCACCAGCACCTGTTCACATCAGACCAAAGGGCTTTCTAAAATGTGAAAGATGGGGTTAGACATCACCAGAGTTATTTTTTTAGAACAAAATTATTATTATTATTATCATTATTATTATTCGGCTATAAATAACACTCATTAGCATCCATATTGACATTTTATTAATAGGCCTATAAATGATGCATAAACAATCAGAACGATAAAAAGAGATAAAACATACAAGATAAAAACATACAACCATACTGACAGAGCAAGCAATAATCTCAGACAGCTTGTCTAAGATTATTTCTATGAGTAAGTAACCTGTTGTAAAGCACCGCTCATTTGACGCGTCTGTTTCAGCACTTTTCAGACACGCGAGCGCGCTCACCTCACCTCACGATAAGGTGCACGAGTGCCAGGCGCGTTCTCTACGAGTCGTCCTAACCATTAATATCTATGCTTCTAATAACGTACTGGTTCTATGACTGACGGACGCGCATGATCTTCAGGAACACTGACATTTCTCTGTTCTTGCTCAGCTTCATCTGGCAGTTTATGCCTCGCTCTTCTTAGCTCTGCTGCCGCCATGTTTACAACACCTGGCCCCGCCTTGACGCAATGATTGACAGGGCGGGGCGGAGACGTGATCGGCTCAGAATGCATTTTCAAATCCACACTGAATTTTGCTACATTCATTGCGGGACATTTAATGAAAATGCAATCGCAAGTGTCTTAACTGTGAGTGCAAACTGCAATTAAAAAAATATATATATAATTTAATAACATTTAAATGGTCATTTTGCTACAATTTTTGCTTGATCATTTTAAACATATATATAATCATTTCTGTAATACATTTTCATTTTGCAACTTATAAAGCATTAAAATATATTTTTAAATAATGTGTTAAAACTAGTGTAGGAAACAGCAAATGTAAATTATATTTTTGAATTTGAATTATTTTGCTCCAAACATTGCACGTATAGTATGGAAAATGTAAATTTAAATAAAGAAATGCATTGCCATTTTACATATTGCATTGCCATTTTGCATATTACATTTTAAATTGAATATTGCTACACATGTGCTTCCATAAACACCTAGATCCATAATAATGCATTTTTATAACTTGCGTGTTACATTCTACTTTTCTGCATATTATTTCATCTGCTTTTAATAACTAATTCATTTTTATTTTGTGCATGATGATTTCATTTTGGAATTCTCTCTAAAATATTTAACAAGAAAAGTGAGAAAAAGCTCTTTGTATCTGTGTTTTGACTGGTGGTGTATATTCAGGCCAGTTATGCAGTAGATTAATGGAGAGTCGAGTTGAGGGGCTCTGGATGCTCTTCCCTCATGATGTCCTCGGCAGACTGGATTTAATGACTGTGGATTAATCAAGTATTGCATGCCCTGGCTACACAGGTTCATTAGGATGATGTATTACACCCACGGAAGGTGAAAAGTGTGTGTTCGAGTGTGTGCGCGATGCAGTCAACTGTCCTTTAATCATCACAAGCCCATAGTCTTGTGGAGTGACTTAATGACTTAACCCAGAATCCCAGGATTATTCCGGGCACAGCTAAAAGCCATTTTATTTCATAAGCGCACACATTAGAATCAAATTTGGAGGGCTGTGGAGACATTTTTGGTTTAAGTGTCAAATACAGTTCTGAGTATTAATATTTCCTTCCACAAAAGCCGATATGTGAAGTGATATTGGTGCTTCCTTGATAGCCACTCTGTTCCAACCTGAGGCGCCTCATAAGTGAATGATTTGGAATCTTCTATTTCTTTCACAAAAAAAAAAAAAAAAAAAAACATTGGATGGTAGCATATATAGCGTTCACATGAGGAGCATGCCTACAATGCCAAATGCTGCCTACTGAGGCAGAAAGATCCACCTGCAAATGTTTTTGAATGAGATTTATGATGGCAACCTTGCCTATCTCTATCCTGCACCGGACAAGAGATTAACCTCACCTGGTGAACACATATTTATGGCTTAGCCACCTCGAGTGCTCAAAATTGTGCACACACACACACACACAACCGGCTGGCAGAATCGGAGGACGTGTTCTCTGGTTATTAAATTTAATCATAAACCATTTTCTGACAGCCTAGCGGCCATGGTCCGCTCAGCTCACCATATTTTTACATTTATATACACAAAAGCATGCGAGAACTGACGTGTCTAGGTTTTCTGTTCCCCAAAGAAATAGTTATTTTTTCATTTCATTTTAACATAGAGATTAAAGGGAAAGGGGTGTGAAACATTTAGATTGGGGACTTTCGCTACTCTGAATTGAAGGCACTAGGCGAAACTTTAACAGATATCAATTCAGGCTGCTTACGAAAGCTGAAAAACTCTGCCTCCACAGGGAGCGTACGGGGGTAGGAAAGCAACAATGCACATCCGAATCCAACGATCGTGTCACATCCTGTCTACTGAGATACCTTCATCTAATCATTTTTTGAAGGCAGCACAGGTGTATGCATTGCTGCCTATGATATATTCTACTATTCATGTGCTTGTGTTTCAGTGTCAGTTGAGCTGAAGGACAAAAATGGCATCTAAAAGTTGTGTCTGGTCAGTTCCTGATTCCAATTTTTTATTATTTATTATTATTATTTTTATAATTAGTATTACATATATTCACTTGGTTATCACCAAGGCTCTTTTTATTTTGTTGTAGCTCATTAGGCCTGTCCAAAATCAGTTTTGGGAGGTAACTTTTTTATTTTTTGTCTTTCTGGGAGATTGACAGTGTCCTACCCCTTTTTTCTTTAAAGGGGTCATGAATTGAGAAATCAAATTTTCCTTGAGATATAACAGGTCATCATACTACAAGAATATATACAAGGCCTACTACAAGGCCTTGTACGTTTCAGAACTAAAAGCTTCCTTGTTAGTCCAAAAACAGCTTTTATTTAAACCAAGCCCAGATTACGACTGGTTGTGGAATGTGCCTCTTTATTACGTCATAGATAGGTGAAAGACTGCAGGTGATAATACACGGGGCAACTTTTTGAGCAATGTTGCCAGGCAATGTCGCTGAGCAATGATACTTGGGAACTTTCCCATTTGGGAAAGTGCCCAAGCATCATCGCTCGGCGACATTGCACGGCAACATTGCTCAAATTTGCCCTGTGTATCATCACCTTGCCTCTGCAGAAGAAGATTAACGCCTACTTCTACAACGTTACTACTGTAGCCCCGCCCACTGATTCACGCATGACTAGTAGTAGGTAATTAACAGGCGTGATGCTAACACTGGATCGAGCAACTAAGCGATAAACTTGGCTTTGAAGAGTGCAAAATGTTGTGCAGTGACAGGTTGTGGAAAAACACAGAAGCTGCATTGGATTTGCAAATAGCCTGAAGTTAAAAAAACGATGCTGTGCCTTCTATGTTGGATCCGACAGGAACGGCGCAACACTTACGTGAGTAAAAAAGTTTTTACTGTGTCACTATTGCTTTGTTACAGATTGTATTTTGATATGTACGGATTATGTGCACATGTCTAACCAAAATCACCAGTGATTTCTGATATGTCATGAATGATTCATGTACAGTCAGATGTTCTTTGTCAGTAAATCAAACCAGTGACCAGGAAATGGTCAACTTCACATTGTTTCTCTTAGTAGGATTAAAATAATCTGTTTAATTAAATTATATATAGAAAGCGATCAAAGAACGCTCCCTTAACAATCGCTGTAGCTGTCAATCAAACAGCTTTTATCAGTGACTCTCGCCAAAACTCCCATCAGAATCAACAAATCTCTTATTTACTTTATTGCGTTTGCTCTGTTAGTTATGATGAAAGCATTCGTTAGTGTGCAGAAATCAAGTTACAATGATGAGATCACTGCTTTCATGCGCTCAACATGTCTGTGATCGGCTACATGCTCATCACTGCAACCTTTCATGCAACAATCTCAATATAAAAAAAAAAGTAAAAACGTGCTAAAAGTTTGAGAGTTCCGCATGTAATACTTAGCTATTTTCATATGCAAAGATGTTAGCCAATCACAGCGGTGGGCATTTACACTGAAGTCTCACAGCAGACACGCCCCTTAAAACAGACCGTTCAAATCAAAGGACTAAAATTGGGGTAGGAAAAATGCCTTTTATTTCTAAATTATGACAATTTTGATGTAAAAATCATACTTACATTATAAGTGCACCCCAGAAAACATAAAATAATAAAATAATGCCGTTCATGACCCCTTTAAGCTCCTGTGAGTGAACATCTTCATTAGAGCTACTTAGTTTAGGATATATTAAAAGCTGCTGAAGGCCTTGGCCTCGATCAGGTTTCTGCTAAGACATTTTGTTTTAACAAGTCACCACAAAAACAAATCTTCACCTCATGACTTATGTGTGGCCAAACCGCACAGTGTGTTCTCAGACAGTAAGATCTGTCCATCTACACGTCCCCAACAGCGATTCAAGCATTCATATCCCAGACCCACATTTGATAACACACATGGCAGGATTGACTCCATCAGTCAGACATAAAAATAATAAAAACAGTAGGAGGAGGACAAAGTTAGGACATCAGACTTAATCCACTGCTTGGTCCGTGCCAGTTCAGAGAGAGCCGACAAGCTGTTTTTGAACATTCCAGGAGAGTTGCTTTTAGTGTAACCACGACGGTCCGCAGGGTGTATTATGAGGTTTTGAAGGAATGTTTGTGAGAGCTTATAAAGCATTCACAGCTTTGCACCGTCTCTCCTAAAATGGTAGCCTTCTTTCTGAAACAACATACTTCCAGCAAACCACTAAGGCTTTTCCTGGTTAGTCCATAAATCTTGTTTGAGAGAATTGTGTGCAGATTTGCAGATTGTAAAGTTATTTCCGACTTTCAGCTCAGTCCAGCCACCTCTATGTTTGTTATGTGTCATTAAATCATACATTCATTTCACATACCGTCCTAGTACATTGGGTCTGAAGACATGAATTAAAGGGATAGTTCACCAAAACACACACACACACACACACACACACAAACAAAATAATTTACTTACCCTCAAGTAATTTCTTTTTCTGTGGAACAAGAAGTGTTTTTTTATGTCCATGCAATGAAGGTCAGTGAGGTCCAATGTTGTTTGGGACCCCATTAACTTCAAAACATAATTCAAAATAGCTTAATGTTTCAAAGAATAAAGAAAGTCATAAGGGTTTGGATCAACATGAGGGTGAGTAAATGATTTTAATTTAATTTTAATTAAATTTAATTTTAATTTTGCCATTAACTAATTTTTAAGGAAATGAAAGACTGTGATTGAGAGTTAATGGAAGGGGGATTGGAGAAAAAATGCTTTAAAAAGATGAGTATATACAGATAGTATTCCAAAATAATCTTTCAGGACTGAATCTTAAAATAGTTATTAGTGCCACCAAAATATACTATTTGCAGTATTTTCAATAGTGAATCACATAAAAACAGGGTTCACACTGTCAGGGAACTTGTAAATGGGGTTTTCATCGTGGTTATATTGGCTGCATAAAAACAAACATCTCCTCAAAGCAATTTCAGAGTTACAGTTCTCTCTGCGGTCCGTTCAGGTTATTCAAAGAGTGGTCATTTTATTCAACAGCCTATCCACAGACTGATGCAATTATTTGAAAGCCTGAATTGAATTTCAAGACTCTCTGGTTGCAAAACTTCACATGGTCGTGGTAGGCTAAAATCAACTCAAGTCACTCAAAAGGAGACAATAAGTAATCGGATTTTATCACTGTGACTACTTTTTAATAAAAAACATCTAGCGTGTCAAACTCCAGAAATGTCCCATCATTTGTACAATCTGATCCAGATTATGGTGTGACTCACACAAAATGTTATTTTAAAGCAATTTATTTTGCTTTATAACCTCAATACTTTTTAACGTAGTAGTTCATCCAAAAATTATTATGCAAGGAACATAAAAAGAGTTTTTTCCAAGCAGTTCTCTTGCACACAATGAAAGCCAATGGTTCTCAGTTCTCGATTTCCCAGTTCCCGGTCCCCACTTTCATTACATGGAAAAGAGCAGCTTGGACATTATTCTAAATATCTCCTTTTATGTTCCTCAGAAGAAAGAATTTCATGCAGATTTGGAACAACAAGAGGTTGAGTGATTGCTTTAATTCTTGTCTTTAAGGCTTTAACATATTTTCAGCACTCTGATACTGACCTTATATATTCTTCATGGCGCTACAGAGACGATTGACAGTCAGAAAACCGCTTTGCAACAACCAATAAAAATAGTGCAAAATATTATGAACGCAGGAAATTCACTGATCACAAGCTCCACTCTGTAATTTTCCAGTCATATGGAGAATTGGCTAATTACATGCCTCCAATTCCTCACGCATAATGGCTGCTAGATGTTTTGCTATATTTGTCACATAGAAGATGCACATTACATGGATGATGAAGCATCCAGGGTTCTGAAGTAAACCTGAGACTAGTGCATTCAACATAATATTCAGTGAACTAAAAACTGTTTCACCAGCCACGGTGAGCTCACAATCGCTGTGACGAAGCGTTTACAACTACATAACACATTTGTTTACGATCAAGAATAAACAACTGCTTGAACAAACACAGCCCAAATGCTCGTTTTGACAAAGTAGGAGTCTCCGTGACTGCAGGAAGCCATACATATCACTGCAAATTCCTTACAGCACCCTTCCACGGCTTTAAGCACATAGTTATGGTCAACCAGAGTTCATTCTGAATCAGCTGGTTTCTCATTCCTCCTCTGGGACTAGAAGAGGGCATTTGGTGTTAAATAACCCTTGAAGAGACTGCTGACCAGGCTGGTTATCTCGCTACATTTATCCAAACACAAGTTCTCCTGATGTGGGGGTAAACACAGAGAGACTGCATTTCCATTACCGACTTCACTGTTTATTCTCGCCCATGTTTGACCAGGGAGGTGAGTGTTCAGTCACTACAAACAGAATAGTGGCGTCAGCACCATTCAGTCTCCAAAATATGTGACTTCAAGCAGTATGAAAGATCACATTTTGTGTAGTTTATGGGCATCTAATTAGCCAAACAGGAAAATGCAACACACATTCTTGAAAGATTAAAGCAAAATATGTTTAACATCTGCTTTTACATACTGCCGCAAGAAAAGATCAATATCTTCAACCAGTGAACTAAAAATGAACTTTCATTGTTGTTAGTTTCACTCAAACCATCCTTGTTAACATTACTTAAAACTCATGTAACTACATGAACTTAAGTTAACTGAGATGTTTCTACTAAAAATGAGTATTGTCAACTTTACTTAATAAGTGTTTGTTCAGTCAACTTAACATTGCTTAGTGAAATGCACAAATTAACTGGGCAGTGGATCCGTAGTTCCCAGCATACTTTGCAAGGGACTGCATTAGTAAATTTAGAGATTAAAGTGTTATTTTATGTTTTTTAGTAAAGGGAAACATGTTTTTAGTTTATGTTAGTGCTTAATGTTTAATTATGTTGGACATTTATAGGAGAATGTGTAATGTTTTTGAATTTTTACCATTATGCAGAAGAGTGGTGCCTGTGTTTAGGCTGTGAGCGCACATATACGCATGTTTATAGGATGGAATTCCTGCACTTCATTAAATTGAGTTTGTTCAATGTGTTATTTTTTTGAGTGGAATTTGTAAAGCAAATAGTTAATTTCATAAGGTAAATTAAGTCAATAAATGTGTTCACCTTAAGTAATAAACTTTTATAAATTTAACATAACATTAATTAAACTATACATATAAATATTATGTAACAGTGACAAATTCAAATGATTTGTATTTACTCAGAAATTTTGTCAGCTTTACTTGAATTTCTTCATACAACTAAATTGTTATTTGTAAATCGTGGAACCAATTGACACTGCTTTTTAAAGTATATCCAACAATTCAGTGGTTCAACAGATCACAAAACTCAAGGTTCAGATCATATTGCAGTTTTTGAGTCACAGTGGTAGGGCCAAGCCGATCTCATGACAGAACGTAACTATTTTACGAAGTGGCAATTTTTAATGGATTTGTACGATTTGATTTGTACAAAAATGCACACTTTTTAGAAAAAAGTAAACAAGAAGGTCCACCCCTGAATGAATGAACATGAATGCTGGGCAAGCTGTGCAGCGTCTATGCTAGCAGCAGGAAGCAGAACTGCAGTTTAGTCAATCACCATGACATTTTATCTTCTTTTAACCATTTAGATGGCAAATACTGCTTTGTCAATCTGTTATGGTTTCAGGCTTTTCAATTGCGGTTCTTCAGTTCTGAACAGGCCTGCTCTTCTGGTTTCAGTAGCTGCCAGTAGTTGTGCTTCACACTGAGCACAGCAGCATGTTCTTCCTCCATAAGCACACACTTCAGTCACGCTCAGAGACCAGACTGTGCTGCAGAGAGAGGGCAGAGTGCATGCTAGCAGTGAGTCATCTAGCCCCCTCTTGTCCTCCACATTCTTTCACTTACTTTCCTTCACCTCCCTTTTTTGGACATTTTTTCGTATTCCTTAACTTAGTCTATTTTCTTCTTGAGTCTAATGAGCCTTACACTCAGTAGGTTTAGAGAACTGCTGACTCATGGTCCAACAGTGACCTGATAAGTGGGAGCACAAAGCGATGGGATGGGTGAATGTGTAATCCTATCATTTAATGGCCTATTGAGAGCCGGAGGAGTTAACCACTTTTTGTATTCATGCTGGTTTTATATGGTTTTGAAAAAGTTTTGTACCTTTTTCAATAAAAGTTCAAGAGAAAACTTTAAAAATGTAATGTAGTGTAACCATCAAACACATTTTCCATACATCTAGAATACATGTGAACAGTGTTGGACCTCCCCATATGCAAAGTACGCAAGTTGCGTAGGGCCCCCGAACCACCAGGGGTCCCCTTGTTCTCAAACATTATTTAAGTAGCGTATCACTATATAATGTAAACATGACGGTAATATGCAGATTCAACTTTAGAGGAGTCATGTGGAAATTTCTTCTTTTTTTTTTTTTTTTTAAACACATAATGATTAAATGTAAAGAATAACTGACTCTGGGCCATTGAATTATTAGAAATAATGGCTGCTTTACCACCTCGGGTGTGCATTATTTTCTAATAATTCAACGTCCCGGAGTTACCATATTATTTTGCTTACACTATGGTTACCACACCTCAAGACACTGCTCAGATGTTGCATTTAAAGACATGTGTCATGTTTTTGTCCTTAAAACACTCTTGCGTCTGGGACTGGTTTCTTACGCATCTCATCCAAAGCCTCCGTTACTAATTCCAAAACGTCATTTTAGAGTTAGTAACGGAGGCTTGAGTCATTGATAGCAGACTAATACAGCTATTAATGCAGTTATGAGGGAGAGAGAGAATTAGTCTGCCCGACTCTGTGAGTCTCTCAACAACAGTGTTCGGCAGCTGCGTCTCTACTAATAGCGAAACTGTAAGTTTATTTACCTCAAGAACCACACCGTTATTACCTCGCTGTTGACAAATGTCATGTAGCTTTTAAGCTGCTAAACTACTGTATTTTGCTAATTCATCAGAGCAGCGCTGACAACACATTTCTGTGCGAGTGTGTGTCCGTACTGTGTGCGCGTCTGAGTGAGAGAGAGAGAGAGAGAGAGAAAGCGGGAGAAAGAGAGTATGACCTTTTAAGATGTAATAAATCATATTTTGTGGCAAAAACCATGACAATAATTTGTCGTTTTTATCCTACTGTTTACTATATTTATTAGCTTGGTCAGTGTCGTCGTGGGTTTTGGTTCTTTTGCTGTTTTAGGCTGCAAGTACCATTTGAAATAATTGAAATAATTTAGCGAAGTGATTTAGCGCTTTAATAACAATGCCCATTAGTCTAAAGTTGGCATTTTTAGAGAATTTTTTTATGAATTTTTGTATGTTTACTTAAAGGGTTAGTTCATCCAAAAATTCTGTCATTACTCACTCACCCTCATGTCGTTCCAAACCCGTAAGACCTTTGTTCATTTTCGAAACACAAATTAAGATGTTTTTGATGAAATCCTAGAGCTTTCTGACCTCTGAAAGACTGCAACATTATTACCACATTCAAGGCTCAGAAAGGTAGTAAAGACATAGTTAAAATAGTCCATGTGACTACAGTGGTTCAACCTTAATCTTATGAAGCAACAAAAATACTTTTTGTGAGCAAAAAGCAACAGAATTTGTTCAACAATTTATTCTCTTCCATTTCAGTCTCCTACGCTGTTCACATAGTAACTATAGTGCAGCAGGTTCTACGTCAGAACGCCATCTCATATTTAGGTTGCAAACCTGATATTTCAGCATCATTACTACAGTCTTCAGTGTCACATAATCCTTCAAAAATCATTGTAATATACTGATTTGGTGCTCAAGAAACATTTATTATTGTTTTGTTGTGCTGCTTAATATTTTGTGGAAAGTTTGATACATTTTTTTCAGAATTTTGGGATGAATGGAAAGTTCATAAAAACAGCATTTATTTGACAGAAATCTTGTGTAACATTATAAATGTTTATTTTAGTGTCACTTTCGTGTGTCAATGCAGTGTCACAATGCATTTATGCTGAAAAAAGGTATTTATTTCTTTAAGAAAAACCCTGACCCATAGCTTTTCAACAGTAATGTAAGTATTTGCTTAGTTATCTTTACATTTGTTTTAGATCATAGTCCCTTAGAAGCCTGTCTAAAACTTCCTTAGCAAGTACCTTTATACACAAAACACTGCCAATTTAGTCACTGATCGACTGGGAAGCAAGGCAGCAAGTTTTCAGACACTTGCTAAATGGGATCTAATGTCAACCTGACCCACCCTGCTAAATGCACATCAAGTTACACAATAACACTGATGGCAAACACAAGTGTGTCTCATTTAGCCTGCCGAGTTGCTCGTTGTGTTCTTGGTCTTGGCTTTACCGCTCTCTCAGAAATCCAGAGAAAATCCCAACCCATCAAGCTGAACAGTAGGTCATTGTGTCAGTAGTGGCTCCCAATGACAAAGGCCCAACAATGAGGTAGAGATGTCTTGGCAGGGACACCCAAGCCAGTAAGACCTTACGATGCTTAAGGAAGAGAAAACCATCTGTTCACGCTTTCTTTGATTGGGTTTATCTCACCAAAAGGGACATCCATTCCCGGAGCCAATTGCATTCAGGCCTGGCTCCTTTGTGAAGCGCTCACAGGTTTTTTGGCTGCTGGTGCTGGGTTTCTTGGCTGTGGAACGCGGGTGTATTCAGAGAAGCTCAGCGCTGGGACTATTCGGGTTTCATAGAGCTATCAAAAGAGTCACAGAAACCCTGCGATGCTGCAGCCGGTTACTGTGGAAGAATGAATGGTTACCTCGCACTGCAAGAAGCCGTGATTTTTAGTTTGAGTGTCTGGCTTTCAGCCTTACAATGCCCATTTTGCCAGCTACATAACTCACATCTGACACCAAAAAATGCTGCACATATACAACACGTTCTCATGCTTACAAAGGATTAATGGGATGTTTGACAAAGATGATGTCAAAAATGTTGTAGTGACAGGTCTGGATGGCAAACTGATGGAAAAGATATTCTAAATAGATGAATTTTGAGGTGCCGAGATTTAGGGTTTGGCCTCTTCGGTCACACGCCATCAAGTCTATCACCCTTCCTTCTACAGAGCATAAACCACTTTCTAACTGGGCAGACAAGGTGTTAAATCAGCAGACACATTCCTCTGGCAACAAACTGAGACATCCTGCTCTGAAGTATGACGTTAATCTATTCCAGTACAGAGCATTTCATTACCCCTGAACAACAGAAGACTGCAATCAAATTGTGTTATGTAACTTTAAACCCCGGGATAAACTATTTCCAATGTACTCGATTTTTTTTTTTCTTAAGACCAAAAACATTCAACCAAACTTTTTTTTTTTTTTCCTTTTCTCATCTGCAGGCCACCCACTGGCTTGCAAATGGTTCTGACTTGCACAAATTCTTTGTACCTTCAGTTTGTTTGATTTAGTATCACTATGCAAGCTGACAAACAAGGTTGAAATTTTGAAACCAAGAATGAAATCTCAGTAGCTTTCAATTCAGAATATTACCCAAATGCAAAGAGAAAAAAAAACAAAAGCAAAGAGAATATTTTAGTTGTGGATGTGTCCTACTTTCTTAGTGCAATGAAACATTTATGAAGCTAGCTCTCAGTAGGGTGACAACTAAAGTAACGATCTAGAAAATTAAAGATGTCAAATTTCCAAATTTTATTTCAGCATTTTACCAAAAAGCATGTTATTCTGAATTTTCCACAATGTTTTCAGTAGAATCAATCATAATTTTATAGTCTTTTAAACAAACCTTTTTATCTGCAGGCCACCCTCGGGCTTGCAAATTGTTCTGACTGGCACAAATTCCTTGTGCCTTAAGTTTGTTTGATTTAGTATCACTTTACTATGCAAGCTGATAAACAAGGTTGGAAATTGGAAACCAAGAATGAAATCTCTTTCAATTCAGAATGAACCAACAAATAAGCCTTCCTCGCTTTTTTCAAGGTGATTGGAACATTTTCCATGTGCCAGATATCCCCCTACTGTGCAAAAGTCTTACACCACCATTAATTAGATGTTGTTTTAGCAATGGTATAATGACCATTTATAATTATTTCTCAGTATCTTTATTAGAATATTACGGAAGCCCTGAACTGCATGTTGGGAAAAAAAAAAAAAAAAAACTTATGGTGGGGAGGAAAAAAAAAAAAAAAGAAAACTTATCTCGTTATTTCGTAATAATAAGTTGTTATTTCGAGATATTAAGTCATTATTTCCACATAAGTCGTTATTTGTTATTTCAAGATATTAAGTCATTTCGACATAAGCCGTTATTCTGACATAAGTCGTTATTTCAACATAATATCTCGTGATTTCGACATCATAACTCATTATTTCAACAGAAGTCGTTATTTTGAGATATTAAGTCGTTATTTCGACATAATTCGTTATTGTATTTACTACTTTTAGAACAATATTTTCATTTTTATTGAAAATAAATGCCTTTCTGATGTGATATGTGATGGGAAAAGAGAGAAGAGCGAGCTCGGCAAAAGGTGGATTCAAAACCGCGGCGATCGCAGTAAAAGCTGGGACTGTGAGCCAACACGCTACTGTTGTGCCACTGAAGACGTTGAATTGTGTGTATCTTTTATCAAACTTGATATACAATAACGAGTTGATATACAATAACAATATGTCGAAATAATCTCTTGAAATAACGAATTGTTGATATAACGAGTATGAGATATGTTGTAATAATGACTTATGTTGAAATAACAAGATAAGTTTTCTTTTTTTCCCCTCCTCACCATAAGTTTTTTTTTTTTCTTTTCTTTTTTTTCCCACCATGCGGTTCAGGGCTTCCATAGAATATAACCAGAATATACAGGAAATTTGTATGCAGTATTAAAAAACAGAAAAAAAAAAAAAAAAAAAAAAACTTCTATAGGCTAAAGAGGCAAGTATTTAGTGACCTCCCCTTACACTTGAGCGATAGCAGGAACTGTCTCTCTTAAACCTAAATGGATTGGAAAAGGACTGGAAGGCCAAGAAAACATTCAAAATATGATGAGAAGTTTCTCAGATGTTCTTCTTTGAGAAACTGGAAGAAGTCCAGGAGGTCACACTAAATACGGATTTTTGCTTAAAGAAGCCATTTTGTTTTGATTTTTTTGGTGTATAACATCAAAGTGCAGCAAGAGCGATTAGAGCGCAGACGGCTCTGCGTGCTTTTGAATCGCTCTCTCGCTGTACTAAGTCATACACCGATCGGTGTAGCACCGCGTGAAGTTGAACACACCTAGGACACTTTTCCACCACATAATACGGCTTGGCACGGCTCACTTTTTTTGTTTTTTTTTACCACCTCGGGTGAGGTTATGAGCCGTACCGATACTAAAATGTGACATGTAAACACTGCAGATCACTGATTGGTCAGAGAGAATCGTCACTTCAAGCGTCATTGGATTTGCGACACAAGACTCCAAACCTGCTAGATTTAAATAGTCAGCAACAGTCACCGCAGTATGATATGTTCACATGACTTTTTAAACGACTTGCTTTAAATGACCGTCGCATGCAACTTGATAAAAAAAAGAAATGGCTGTATCGTGGTCAGTAGACGAGGTGGCAGCACAACTATAACAATCAGTCTATAATCCCACCCACTTTGAAGAGGTAATAAACTGCAGTGGAAAAGCAAACGAGCCAAAGAAAAGTGAGCCGAGCCATGCCGAGTCATACCACGCAGTGGAAAAGCGCTTCTTGTGACTTTCTGAATGAATCCGTTTGAATGAACCATCATTTGAATAATGATCCATTCAAGACAGTGAGTTACTGCCACTTACTGGAAGTTTTATTTTTATATTTACAATATAATTTTAAATCATTTCATATTTTGTTATTTTTAAAATATCTCATTAATTAATTTCTGTCACTGCTGCAAACTTACCACTGCACAGAGTATGAAGAATATGAAAAGCTTTAGGAGTCAGCTGTCCACAACAGTACTATTTATTTCTTTGAGTAAAACTTTTTTAATTGTTGTATAGAGTGCACCTTTAATTGTAGTGCTTTCACTTATGTCTATTGGACAAACTCAAAAGCCTGTGTATGCATAGTAGAGCTATTGTCTTGAGACCCTATCACTGTGATTGACTGACAGTCCATACAACAACAAAGACCTCTTGCACATCCAGCTCACCATTTCTCTTTCCATTTCCTCTGTACTTCCGGAATCTGAAGAATGACAGAAGCTAAGAATCCAGGAACATACAGCAGAGAGAAAACAAAGAGCTTGCAAAGCAAAAGGCCAGATTAGCTTTGATGTTTATATATTTAAGAAGCAACCCAAAGCTTCTAATTCCTTCAAGCTAGCTAATGAAAGAATAACAGAGCAGAACTCAATCCCACTTTGGGATTTGATGGATTACAGGCCCAAGGGCAGCATGGTGACATAAAGCTCCTCCGGGAACCAGAGGGGCGCATGTAACATCACCAACACTGAAAGCATCCCATTCTGAAGGTTTGCTTTGGTTCTTCATGTGCTTGTCGTGGACTGATTGGGAAAGAGGAACAGTAGACGCTACAAAAATATATCACGTTTCCTCCCCCAGCCACCAGAAATGATAGTTTGCTGCAGAGATTACATCTGTGTGGTGAGGAGTCAATCGCTTGCTGGGACGACCGTGGGCTGAGAAGCGCAGCCAAACTTCGTAGTCTACGAAAGCTATGCCGATGACAGTACACAGTAGCATTGCAGACATCAGACCGTTGCGGTGGGGCTCGAGGAACGCCAATGTGAGCGTTTGTGTTTTGGGGTTTTGAGGCCTGTTATTGTAGAACCGCTGGAAAGTCGCTCTGAAACAGACTGTACGGCAATGAAACGTCATTGACCTCTCAAACCTGAAATGCATAAATGAGAAAACCAGCAAAAACCAGCCGCAGACCTCACAGGAACACAATATCCAGACAAGTTATCTCTGGGAAAGAAATTAGCTTTGCTGATTCCTAAAAGAAATGTATGTAATGTGACTAAGAGATGATAATCAGAGGGTTTGGATTTCCATACTGAACCACCAAGCAAAAAGCTTTCTGCAACATTACCTGACCAAAAAAAAAAAAAAAAAAAAAAAAAAGAGCAAAGAGGATATTTTAGTTGTACTCTACAATGTGTCCTACTTTCTCAGGGCAATGAAAGATTTATGAAGCTAGCTCTCAGTAGGGTGACAACTAAAGTAACGATTTAGAAAACTGAAGATTTTCAAGAATTGAAAGAGTCAAATTGTCCATTTTTCAACTTTCAACATTGTCAACATTTTATCAAAAAGCATATTTTCAAATTTTTTTTTATTTTTCCCAATGTTTTCAGTATAATCAATCAATTTTATAGCAACATAAAACTATACACTTATGTTTCATATAAAGTGCTTTGGATATCTTGAGACTTACACTAATTCTGTCACCTCTGTCATTTTTCAAATAGGCCTTCTCTGTAAAATAACATCACTAATGAAGATTGTGTGAACTAATTCTGGATTAAAAACAACTCAAGTTGGGTTGAAAATGGACAAACCTAGCGATTGGTGTGTTTTAACCCAGTGGTTGGGTTAAATAGTTGCCCAACGTGCTGAGCAGTTTTATTTAACCCAACTATTGTTTAAAAATTACTATATGGCTGCCTTTAAATGAACCCAAAATAGGTTGGAAAATAAAAATCAGACACATAATTACTAGAGGCAGCAATAATAATCAAAAGGTGAACATTTATTAAGCAATTTATTCAGCAATATATTATTAAGTCCATTTTCAACCCAACTTGGGTTGTTTTTAACCCAGAATTTTTAGAGTGCAACCTTCACGTGGGCAACTGAAAGAACTCCAATCAATCACAAAAAGATGTACAACCTGTGGTCTAAACAACGCACAGCAGCAAACATTTAAACAGCCGAGGATACGGACTCTAACACTTAAACTGGCTGTGAACTGGTTTTGTTCGTCTACTAGTACTTCAGGGTTTGTTACTCTGCTATATGATAGTTTACATGTATAAAAGTTTACTTGTAAATCAAAACAAACACAAAAGAGCAACTCAGAAAGCTGTTCCAAGGCAGCTGGATCCTTGGCGGACCCTATACGGTGGCCCCACTGAGAGATGTAATGAGCCGAAAGAAACCGTTCCTTCAATCCACAGGCGCACGATATAACAACCTCAAAGAGATGACATGATAAGTGGCAAATCAAGAGACAGAGAGTGCTTTGATTTATGCCATGCAGCCTCTCTTCATTACCTAAATAAATGTGTAAGACAGCATTCGATACTAGAGGCAGACGAGCATGTAGCTAAGAAACCGATTAGTGTTTTAAAAGAGAAACCGGTGTAAAAGTCTGTTCAAAACAGGTTAATCTCTTCAGCTTGTTAGAGAATAACAGCGCCTAATTAAATTCATATTACTCTGCAGATATTAAAAGCTATTTGATGGCTTTAAACCTATTTGCTTACAGCGAGAGAATTCAGAACGGCAGAATCCCCTTGCAGTGACGCTTTAAATCGTATGAAACACATTGCTCCCGGATCAAAGCTTTAAACGGTCCCTCCGCTCAACCTGTGAGCCTCGCATACACGCGCAGGCACATAAATATTCCGAACGTGGCACATAAATATGCATAATTAATAACAGAATCCCAAATAATTTCAGCGACAAAGTAAATTGGATGCCCGCCTTTACTGAAATCATCAGTCACTGGTGGGCTGATGAGTGCCAGTGTTCTTCTCTTTCTCCAAAACAGCCTGTAAATCACCAGACATCCAAATCCTGTTTACACTTGTACGGTCTCTTCAAAGTTCTACATTAGACACTGCAAATCCGGAGTAGCTATCCAATAAATTTCATATCTGGTTATGGGAAAATAAGAATTAAACAGTTAAGTTTTCAAACTAGGGGTGGGTTGTCTTGTGAAACATAAGCATGCTGTCAGACGTGATATGGCTCTGAAAAAACACAGTCTGTGAGTCACCACCCATCGAGTGGGGCGGCAACAGATGAGGAGGATGATGGGTAAACAAGAGTGCAGGGTGAAGTGAGGAGACCGTGACCTCGCAGCGAGGCTGTCGCCGCCACAAACGTTTATGAATATTGCGTAACTTTCTTTCACTGGCTTGGCAGCTCGACTTCTGCTGGGAGAGTGGTGTGACTCTCTGAGCATATGTTTGGACGCGAATCAAAGAGGCAATATTCCGACATGAGGTGCATCAGTGAGGCATGAAAAACCCTTGATGTGCACAATGGAGAATTTCTTTTAATTATGCCAGTGGAGATTTCTAAAATGCTTCAATCTGGCGAGGTCTAAACACAAGAGACAACAACAAACTAGTTTCTCAGTACCACCAAGAATCGTTATTCCATTTGTCTTTTGAAAAAGCTTCTCTCTTTTTGTTTATGAGAATCAACATTCGATAAAACGATTTTTCAAAAAAAAGAACCAAAAACAAATTTATTTTCCTCCAAACCAGAAAAAGGGGCAAAGCAAATCAATGAACAGAGTATAAGCCTTCAAATTCATTCTGCATGACTGCAATTCTGTTGTGCTGTTGTGTGATCCTTTTTCATACACCAAAAGAACACCTCCAAAAACTGTTTTGCAATTAAATGGCCACTTGTAGCCTCAGGTCAAACATGTCCTCAAAAAAAGCAGTAAACAAACCTGAAACAATTACTAAATTACACCATCCTCTTTCTCACTGCAGTAAACAACACACAAAAAAATGCAAGATGAATAAAGAAGCATTTGTTCATTGAATCTCAGGTAATCACTTTGACCTTATGTTCATTGTGAATATTTAGAACAATGTAATTTCAAAATACATTGCCTAGATCATGTTTAACAGCAATTTAGTGCCGTTTGCTAAGATGATTACTCATGGTCACACTTGGTTTAGTGCTTAACCATTGGTAAGTGTTTTGCTCAACCCAGGGTTTCCCAACCGGGGTGCTGTCTGGCGAGAGCAGGGGTGCCGTGTAAAAAATCCTTCGAACATTTTTAAATTGCTAAAATGTGTAACAATTATTCTTTATTATATATCATCAATCTCTGATGTCTCCAATAACAACAAATAACACACAAAAATTCATAATAAAAATGCAAATCATAAGAAAGGTTAGTCAGCGTGGGATTGCGCGCACACATGAAGCTCACGAGTGCCAAATTGATCAAGTGGTACTCACTGCAGAGTCAAATGATGTCCAGCACCTCCTCTCTGGACGTCTAATGGGGTGGAGGGATAGAGTTGTGGGTAGGGATAGGGTGTGGTTGGATATTCTAGCTCCACCCATTAGGCCCAAATTACATTCATCCAGCGAGGAGGAGCTACATGTAAGCTCCACCTATTTGCTCTTGATTTGATTTATTTTCTTTTTCACAGCTTGTTGTTGTGCTTAAATACACACAAAAATATTGTCACAACGTCCGTCTTGCTGAGTATTCACATAAACACAATCGGTTATGTCCTAAGTAAACGTAAACAATTCAGAAAGAAAACGCACATGCAACAGTATATTGGATCCATGCATCATGTCTTAAAGTGACAGCAGCCTAATAAAAATGCTGCTGTCTGTGTTTTTAATGTTAAATCAAACAACAAAAGACAAAGAGAAATTCACTCACTGCTCTTGTTTGAATAACTTTTGTAACTTTATTTGATTAATCTGTATTTATTTTTACAATGAAGACAATCCAATGTTATTTGACATTTAATGACTTTATTTCATTTCTGTAGTATTTCTTACCTGAATAGCCCCACTACTGTTAAACCTACAGTACCTGAAAAACTTAAAGCAATTTATTTCATTTGTATCTTTATTATTATCTTCATTTGCATTTATTTGTGTAAATTACCCTATTGCAAAAACACAAATATACATTGAGTGAGCAAACATTTAGGTGAGATAGCTGTGATGGTAATTGAGCAATGTTTATATATGAATAAAAGCCTAAATTAAAATCTGTCATCATATAAAGTGATCTCTTCAGAAGAAATTATTGATTGTCTAGACGTTCAATGTTTGGACAAAAATGAGATAACATTAAAAATATCGATATGACAGTATATACAGCAGTTCTTCCCTGTGGTATCGAAAATGGTATCGAATATCGATACTTTTCAAGGTATCATATTGAAGTTAGAAATTCCAGTATTGTGATAACACTAATGTAATGTTACAGGATATAACAGAAACTCTAAAATCATAACTTAATTGACTTTTCATGCACATGTACTGTATGTAATATATGTTTAGGGGGGAAATCCATTATTGCAGTTCACTCTTTAGAACAAGTATATGTAAAACCAGTCACAAAACAAGACAAATATGGGTCTTCTTATATAAAGGACATAAATAATTGAAACTGCTTTACTAGAAAACACATATCACCAGCAACAACCACTAAAGGAATTCACTGACAACATTCAGAGCTTGCAATTCCAAGTGCCAATCATATGTATATTAACTATTATCAATATTCATTAAATTCTTTCAAGCAGAAGACAAAGACTATCGAGAACAGACTGTAAAAGACAAACAAAAAAAATGAGAAATTGAAGTGTCTTCATTTTGTTCATAAACGGACAGCACAGAAAACAATTACTTTAATAAGCACTTGAGCATAAGAGTTGTGTCGAACTAAAGACGAAAAATGTGTGTTTGAAAGATAAGTGACAAACAAATAAAAAAGGAGAGCATTTTCTTCTTTGTAGTCTGTATTATAATTAAGATGTCTATAAAAGCATTTATAGTGGAAATCTCTCCTCTCTTAGATATACACGGTGCATAATCTGTGAAACAGACTTATCTTACAAGTAATGACTTCTTTTGAAACAAGGGTGCTTGATATTAAAATCAATAATCAATAAATTGATTAATCAGCAAATGCAGCAAAATGCTTATGCAAGACTCCAATCATCAGGAGGTAGCCTATTTTTACCAATTATTTTTAAATATAGATCTGAAAAGCAAGTATTTATGTTTACCTTTTAATAAATTAAGTATACTGTATTTAAATGTATTTAAATATTGTAAATATACTAAACATATCCTAAATGCAGAAACATATAAAACAACATAAAAATATAAAACAAAACTGTTCAATAAAATGTATTTTCACTTTGAATTTATATCAAATACCAACAACAACAGCATGTAGTGTGTGTATATATATATATATTATATATATATATATAATATATATATATATATATATATCTCTCTCAATGACGTATATATATATATATATATATATATATATATATATATATATATGGGTCAATGACGTAGTGACAGGTCTTTTTTTTTTTTTTTTTTGTCCAAAGGCCTTAATAATAATAATAATAATAATAATAATAATAAAACAACAAAGGTATTACATTTTGATCTCTTTAATTATATTTTGCTACATATAAATGTATTTTAAAGAGTGTCAAAAGGTCATTCGGTTTAACCGTTCAAAGGCCAATACAGCCATTTCATTTGTGATTAAAATATCTTAAAATGTAATAAATGTTTTTTTTATTCTGGCATGACGTTAAAACATCATATATCAATATGGTGCAAAATGGTACTGAAATTATGTGTAGAAGTTGTTGCTTTGCTGTGAGAAAGAATGTCCGGAAAAATGAATTTCACTGATGTCATTCGGAGTAACCAATACAATCACACGGTCAGTATCATGTGACAGGATGTGACATCATTCAGACATCTGCAAAGGACCACATGGTCATGAAGCAAAGTAACAAACTCTCTCTTAACTATTTTCACTTGCTCATACGCATGTCCCGAATCAGGTCATTCGGTACAACCGCTATAAAACATGGAAAATGTTGTAATAATTTAAAAACTTGTACTAAATATGAAATGTTTGATTGTCCTTTTGTTAGCTAAATAACTAGCTAGCTAGATAGATATCAGCCTGTTAGCATTGTTTGAAAATATCGTCATTCGGTATAACCAAAAGCGTCATTCGGTAAAACCGAAATTTTTGATTAAAAAAAAACAAAAAAAAAAAAAACACATAATCTCATTGTTAACACTTAATAAAATTTCTAAATTAATTATATCTCCATAATATTTTTTTGACACTTTCAAAAACCTTATTCGTCAATGACCCATAGAAGGTGCACACTACTGTTCAAAAGTTTGGGGTCGGTAGTTTTTTTTTTTTTTTTTTTTTTTTTATGTTTTTGAAAGAAGACTGTTATGCTCGCAAAGGCTGCATTTATTTGATCAAAAATACAGTAATATTGTGAAATTTATTATGATTTAAAATAATTGTTTTCTATTTTAATATGTAATTTAAAATGTAATTTATTCCTGTGATGTCAAAGCTAAATTTTCAGCATTATAACTACACTCTTCTCGTCAGTGTCACATAATCCTTTAGAAATCATTCTAATGCGCCAATTTGATGCCCAATAAACATTTATTATTATTATTATTATTATTATTATTATTATTATTATTATTATTATCGATGCTGAAACAGTGTTATTCTGCCTAATATTTTTGTGGAAACCATTATTTTTTTCTTCAGAATTCATTGATGAATGTTCAAAAGAACAACATTTATTGAAATAAATGTTTGTAACATTATAAATGTCTCTACTAGCCCTTTTGATCAATTTAATGTGCACTTACTGTATATACAGTCACAGAGAGAGGTCAGTGTACCTCCACGCTGTCCCGGCAAGCACAGACATGACTGTCAATTGTGATTATACAAGGAGACTGATGGAATATCACAGTGCTTGCCATTTACTTTACCACACTAGCACTGTGCCTGCAGTGAATGCAGCTGTTAATTAGAGAAAAAAATGCATTAACACATGAATACACAAAGCCCAAAAACTAAATTACGGGTGCGCCCGTGATGCCATGACTTGTTTGATTGTATAATATGAATGGTTGGTTGCTCTTATTTTTCTTAAATTGACTAGACAATTGAAAAGCTTAAGCATTTAAATTATTAACAACAATTAAACATTTTGAATAATCATTATCATCCCTATTTAAAATTTGCAAAAAAGTAAGGTGGATAGTATAGGATCTGAATACCGCCTATTGTTTGGCTTGGATCACAGAGTTAAAGATGTACCGAGATTAAATATTCCCCTCTTCGTCTGAGACTGAGTATGTATTTTACCAGCCAGACCAGGCCACACTTTCCACAAAAACACTCTGAAGGCTTTGAAAAAGCAAACAGCCTAAACAGTTTGGGTCAGGTTGGAGCCCATTGTTTTAGACAGAGAAAGAAAGAGAGAGGGAGAGAGAGAATTAGACGTCAGTGATTAATGCATTCCAGAGCACTGCTCTCCTGCAGCATAAAAGAATGTTACAGACCGCAGGAAGGCCTTAGACCTTACAATAAAAACTCAAACATGCCCAAACAACCTATAGATACAAACACTGCTGCATTTAATCATAACTTCACCTTCTAATACACATACAACTACTCGTACACATTTACAATCATTAAAATCACACAAGAACATTCACAATGGCATTCGGCTGATGATGTCACTCTTCATTTGCATATAAATGAGGGAGTGGAATGCTGATCTCTATCTACAGACTGGCAGTGGCCTATTAGAGTGGACTGGAGAGATTTCCTCATAAACCCATCAGACCTGCTGACACACACACACTGTGAGGGCTTGCTCAGTAAATTAGTAGAATCGCTGCGCTAGCTGATCGGCATTACTGAGACCCTTAACCTCTCTGCGGCACCAAAACAAGTTTTAAAGCAGCAGGGTTGAGCTTCGATGGACTGTTTGTCGTGTTATGACATTGTCTTCGCTTATGAATATTAAGTAGGAAAATGTAACCTATTCCTGGAACAATATAAGAAATGTTTTAGTGATACTATTGAGGAAATTTAATCTACTTTCCTCTACTTTATAAAGTTTTCCATTTTATTTATTTCATTATTTAATAATGTATTTTTTAATTAATGCATTTTTTATTTTATTTTATTTATTTTACTTACTTATAGGGCTGCACGATAAATCGTAATTAACATGAAATCGCGGTTAAACCGATTTGGCTTAGTGCGATTATGAAATCACAAAGGCTGCGATTACTTTTTTTTTTATGCGCATATGCTTAAAACGTGCATTTGAAAAAGCAATATGCGTCAAAAGACAAAAAAAAGACAAAAGACAACATTTAATAACATGTTTTTACTCATAACTCACTTCATAACATCAGTTAAGTGTTTGAAAACATCATTCTGTGAGATGATGTGGCTTTTTACACAGAATAACACACATAACATATTTTCATAGTATTCTATACAGTGATAATGGCAGTGTCGATTAGCATTGAAATATAATTATACTTTATTATCATGAAAATACCCGAGAAGGCTTGAAGAACTCAGATTTATTAGTCATGTTTAATCAATCAAAGCGTTTCAATCCTCTTTTTATTTAGCGACAGCGATAGTATGATGCCCAGAGGGATTTCCTGGAATGTCATGCGTTATATCGTACTACTTCAGGGCATATTTGGAGTTTCTGCGCGAGAGCGCCCTCTGGCTTTCAGATGGAGCAGCATTTACTACTGATTACAAAGCCGTGCTTCACTGAGAAGCTGCGCGTGAAGAAGAAAAAAAAAGAATCGCAGCCTTTGCCAAATCACGTGCGGTTTAATTTCGATTAATTTCGATTAATTTATTTTGTTTATGCAAGAGTCAGATGTGCTGCGTAACACACAAGAATGAACCTCATTGGTTCTCACACTTCAAGCAAGCATGCTTGAGCTTCCGTTTACCATAACTGATGTGTGCGTTGATTATTGTTTATATGTGAATAAAAGTCTAAATTCAATCTGTTCATCATATAAAGTGATCATGTCTCTTCAGAACATTTGGACTAAACGACGCAATTCATATGGATTAGTTTTACAATCTCTTTAAGAACGTTTTGAAGCGTCAGAGTGGTAGTTGCGTGCTGCGTAGACCGTCAATGGAGAAACAGAAATCTCTCAAGATTTCATTTAAAATATCTTCATTTGTGTTCCAAATATGAACGAAAGTCTTACAGGTTTGGAACGACACGAGGGTGAGTAAATGATGACAGAACTTTCATTTTTGGGTGAACTAACCCTTTAATGTGCAATAAAAATGCCAGAGGAAAAAAATGAAAAACAAAAATAGAGACCAAAACAAAAATAGAGAAAAAGAGACAGCATGTCTTTGGGCCAAGTAATATGTTTGTTTTTCATGAGAAAACCACCACTGTGGCTGGCCAGTTCCCCCTTAGGCCACGGGAACCCAGCTTTCTGAAACAATAACCCTGGTGGAGCTACTGCAAGATGGCTGTTGGCATTCCCATGTCCGCAGCCTGCCACCCGGATACAGCTCATCCAGCATAATGGATTGAGAAGTTGCACCTTGGGGAGTAAGACCTCCATTTAGAGGTTAAGGGAAATATTCTGACAGTTCTGAAGGAGATGTTCTGCTCCAGAGGAGATGGATGAAAGCTATAAAGCGTGGATTCTTGTGGGTTTGGCAGAGCTGTTTCTCGGTCAGCTCTATCTTAGCTATTAATAATAGGAGTTTAGCACTGAATGAAGAAAACCAGATGAGGACCAGGGTCGTGGGGTAACCAAAAACTAGGCCACTGTACTTCCATGACCCATTATAATCATTCAGCTTTTATTAAAGAATGCCTGTTTTTAAAGGGATAGTTCACCCAAAAATGAAAATTCTGTTATCATTTACTTACCCTCATGTTATCCCAAAACTGTATGACTTTCTTTAGTTTGCGGAACACAGAAGATAATTTGAAGAATGTTGGGAATCTTGGTAACCATTGACTTCCATTATATGGACAAAAAAAAAATACTGAGACATTTATCAAAATAACTTTTATGTTCCACAGAAGAAAGAAAGTCATACAAGTTTGGAGTGACATGAGGACTGATGACTGAAGATTCATTTTTGGGTGAGCACTCTCTTTAATAGCATACAACTATTTATTGTAAAAGGTTCACTTCCGAAACAAGCACTAGTTGAGCACGTGAGCATATGAACTAAGGCAAAAAGAAAACACTGTTCAACAAAAGCACATCTTATCAGGTTACCCCACCACAAGTTACAGTTGAACGATAACAACATTAACATTTAATGGGAAAGCAATCTGGGTATTTTTGTCAAAGCTGCACTTGAGGGAATGTGAGCAGGGAGAAAGTAGGCAAGCAGATCGAGTTAAAGTTTTAGTGTGAGGGGCCGCTCATCAAGATATCAGCCGCCTGGAAACATGTTCGTCAGATTAGTATGACTAAGGCAATGTATGCAGACAGCCGATTTAATTAACAGATAAAGTCAAGAGTGCTAAGAGTTAACAAACATAATGTTAGCAAATGGAAAACATGATATCTGCAAGCTCCTGAAATAAAAAAGCATCAATATACAGACATGACCTATTTATGTGGCCACCCACATATCAAACATCACTCTTAAGTCTGGATTACATACATCAAATCTAGATTAAAATGAAAAAGAGCAATAAAGCCTCAACAAGCCACATGATTTCCGGTCTCAGGTCCACTGCACCACAGGTGCAGAACAAACACCACATGAGAGTTTAATACTTAGAGATTTGAGTAAACCTCTAACCCTAACATTAAGAATGAGCAAAAATAATAGTCATACTTGCCTTAGCAAACACCAATAATTAAGAAAACACAAAGCTTACAACCCATTTGGAAAGCATTTCTTTAAGATCTCCACAGGGAGTGGTGTCGTCTTTACCAGGACTACAAAATTAAATGTGACTCCAGAGTAATGTTAGCTCGCTTTGAGACATTCTTGTTTCCACTTCGCCAACTCATGCAGAGCACATGCACAGACATGCTACGAAAAAAGAAAATTAAGGGCAACTTCCAACATGCAGGTCAATGCTTAAACGGTAATTACAGGAGAGAGGGAGGGAAAGTAGAAGGGAGAGAGAGGGGCGTTAACATAGATGCAGGGACATCAGAGGGGAGAGAGACAGAGAGAGCGTAAGCAATGAAGAGAGACACTGGGGTGTGATGGGAACTGAACTTTGCTCCAGGCATTAAACAGATTCATCATTATCCAAAGAATTTTTACAAACTTTCCTTACTCAGCGCTAACAATAAAGACTGGGCTCAGATTCTTCATAGTGACAAAGGCTGAGTTTCTTTAGATGACACATAATTCTTAATTTGACAAAAACAAGTCAGTGAAGGACAGAAGTTGAATATGTTATGCAGTCTTAAGACATTTTTGAGTCAACTGGTTTTAGTCTACTAGAAATATTTTAGTCTAACAGACATATTTAAACTTTTTCTACAATCTACAACCATTATTGAAATTTTCAAAATTTCATTAAGCAAAAGAAAAACCCACACAATAGCCTGTCAAATGTGTTTTTCAAAAATAATGTGTACCATCAATGTTTTTTTTCAAACGAATGATTGACACCCAGGTACACAGTACAAATGTATTTTCAACAGAGTGCAACAGAGCAATGCACTATAAACACTATAGGAACACAACAGTGAGACAACTTTTTGTCTTTTTTTTGTTTTGTTTTGTCAAATGAACAATTAACACTCTGAAACACAACTGTACAACGTCACAATTTGGTACAATACACAATACTGAACTCACAATACGATACTATTCACAATAGTTTTAGCCAAATGCTTTATAAATGCTTTTTAAATTTATTAATTATTACTTCTAAGAAATATGGTAAACAAAATGTACTGTTGATTAAAAACTTGGTCCTGGTCCCCAATGCACAGGGCAATGGTGACACCAGAATATAAATAGCTGAAAATACAGAATTATGTTAGACACATATGCTTGCACTCTGTCACTGACTACATATATTTAAAGGGGTCCTATAATGCCCTTTTTACAAGATGTAATATAAGTCTCAGGTGTCCCCAGAATGTGTCTGAAGTTTCAGCTCAAAATACCCCACAGATCATTTATTATAGCTTGTCAAATTTGCCCCTATTTGGGTGTGAGGAAAACACTGTTTTCGTGTGTGTCCCTTTAAATGCAAATAAGCTGCTGTCCCGGCCACTTTCCAAAAGAGGGCAGAGCTTTAACAGCTCACGCTTCGGTGGCTTCACAACAAAGCTGGAGAATCTCACGCAGCCAAAATGACAATTGTCAGCAACGGTGTTCAGTCTTACATTGTTCAAACCGTAGTCGGACACTGATGGAGAGACTCAGGAAGAAGTTAAAACTTTTAGAATGCATCTGGGCTTTTTTAAACGGTTAGTGGATAAATTTATGTAGTTGCTGTGGAGTTGATTCAACTCACCGACCAGCATGTGTCGTCATGTTAATCTTTTGTGCAAATCCAGCGTTGAATTGGCCTTCGTTTGTGAAGCAGTCCGGCGTGAAATGACGGCATGGTAACAACAACAATACTACACCAACTCTTCCTCTTCTCTAAAGGAGCCCAACATGGCCTCACCCCCTTTGTTGCGTGTTCTTGGGGGCAGGCTTTATGTAAATTTTAGGGTTAGTGATGTCACTAACCCAGGAAGAAGCTCGATGTAGTCCCTACCAGCCATTTGTTGTAGTCCTTAAAAAGAAATTTCTGTAAAAGAAAGTCTCTCACTTTGCATTGAACTTTGAGCGTCGGAACTTTGCAGACATTGTTTATGATCTAACAGCAACATTACACACTAAATAAAGTTAAAAAAGTGAAATCATAAGCAACCACACCTTTAAAATAATGATTGAATATATTATTGAATCATCATATATTTGAATAATGATGATGAACGAAAATCTCATGGGTTTGAAATGACATGAGGGTGAGTGCATATGTCTAAGATTATGCAAGACAATCTTATGGGAGAGGGACTGAATCTGCATAAAACTCTACATGCGTGCTTTAACAGAAGGAAGCGAGACAAAATGTCAAGTTTCAGATAGGAGCAGGACAAAAAAATATAAAAAATCTTGGAGGAGCAGATGGGAGCAGGAGTGATATTGTGTATTGCAGGGTGAAACTGAGCTACAGTCGTTTTATCTACATGTGTTAGTCCAAGAAAATGGACGATTTCATTTGGACTATATGACATTGTTTTGGTACAGTTGAAATAAGTCTTTTAAAGTGCGTGTAAACATAGCATATTCTGCCTATTCTGTCCAGTGCACAATACACCAGCTAACTTACATCAGAAGCAATTTAGAAAAGCACACTTCAACTTGTACTCCCAGTATTACAGCAGACAGTGGTTAAAGTCCTCTGGTCTACTAGTAAAACCTGGACTAGGATGATGCGCCATGCGTGAAGAAAGGACTCTGTAAATGTGTGTTTTTCCTTAAAAAAAAAAAAAAAAAAAAAATCAAGCATGTGGCAAACAAGTTGTGCTTCACTCAATGCTCTCATTTTAGAGATTCATCTTGCCGAAAAGTACAGAAACACATTATTTCAAACAGAGGACAATGTAGTACAAATCCTCTTCACGTCTGTCAGTAAAGCTACCATCAACGAACAGAGAAAAAAGTCAGACAATACACCTGCATACCAGGCAAGCCGAAGAGCATTCCACGTGCTTTCTCAGATTCAGGCCAGTGTTAATCAGCGGTTTGGGCTGGGATCGTTGGAGCATGCTTGGCCCTCCCCACCGAGGGCCTCTGTGTATGGAGCCCATTGTGTTCCAACATTAACAGACACAGAAGCATGAGTCACCTTCAAATCGTGTCTGGGTATTAGCAACCCCATCCAATCAGAACGCTGGGAGAGGTGAAGACCAAGCACCTCCACGGCAATGTGAGCAATGCAACTCTTCGTTGGCATGGTAACGCTCAGAGGGGCATACCTGAGGTGAAGCCTAACTGCGATCTCATGGTTGGGACTGTGTGTCTCTCTTAATGCATGTCTAGCTAAAACGCAGCTGGTCTTCCTTTGGTTGCAGTGGGTAATTAACGCCCACTGGTTACATTAGTGCGCTCACATTTGTATAGTTGAGCACACAATCCCTAGCTATCATAGGCCAACAACTTCTTTGTGCTTACCAAACCTTAAAAAAGATGACAGAAAACAGTCAAAACATAATTATGAGTGAATCACACGCAAGGCGCGTAATTATTTTCCAGTCAGATTGTAAGCTATAGCTAGAAGAATGCTAAAACAAAGGTATTAGCAAATCTCTGCTCTGACATTAGCCACTGCTATTATAATAAACAGAGACTGCTAATGTAAATAGGCCCATGTCATTTCTCCAGTAATAAAACATCTCATTTTTCCATTAGCAGATGTAAACTAAGGACAGTAACTTCATTAGAGGAAGTATATAAGGTCATCTGGCTAGCATCTGACACAGAAGTAAATGGTGTGAGTGAATGTAATATTATTGCTGTTGTCTGTCACATACCCTTGGTCTGGTGATTTAGTTGTCACTGGCTCTGTCCCAGTTGAGGGGATAAATGTTTGGGTCTCTCATTCTCTGTCCTCCCCTCTCATTTAGACATAAACCACATAGTCAGTCTGTGTTTACTAGACAGTGCAGTTTATTTCACTGTTCCAAATCATAGTGAATTGCCTACTGCCTACATAGGCAGATGCCTTCAAAGGTACTAACCTAACCATCATGAAAACTTATAATTTACCAATTTGAAACAGTGACACAGACGAAGTGGATCAAAACTGATTTCAATAGAGTCTGGCTTTAGCATGTTGCTAAGCTAAATAGGTGATATTATAAATATAAAAAAATAAATAGAACATACTCAAATATTAAAAAGAAGAAAACAGTTAAATCTAAGTTCAATTACTAGTTTTGTTAATTGACACTTTCAGTATTGAACTTACTTTTTTATTTATTTTTTTATTTTTTTATTTACATTTACCTTGATTAGCTGGTTCAGGTGTGTTTAATTGGGGTTGGAGCTAAACTTTGCAGGACAGTGGCCCTCCAGGACTGAGCTTGGAGACCCCTGCCTTACAGCATTGGTCCTGCCTTTTGTTCACACAGGGCGTGTGCCGGGACTGATCCAGGCAATGTTACTAGGTCCCCATCCCGGGATCAATCCCGGGACGTGCTTGCATTCACACAGAAGGCACTCTAGCAATTCTTAGGGGTGTAACAATACATCGATTATATGTGTAACAATATGATGTATCGATGCAATGTGTATTAAAAAAAAAAAAAAAAGAGAGAGAGATACCATTTGCATTTATAAATTTATTAGGCAACTTTGTTTTCACACTCCCCACATTTCCCGCAATTTCAGTTTATGCATTATCACCCAGGTGTGCATTCCCATCGAGATATTGATCGATTTATCCCTGAATCGTATCATATCGTAAACGCATCGCAGATTTTTTGGAGGTATCGACAAATATCGTATCGCTCGCTGTGAGAATCGATATCATATCGTATCGTGAAGAATGTCCAATTTACCCCCCTAGCAATTCTACGGCAATTTTCTGGGATCAACGCTCTGTGTGAAAAGGGCTAATAAAACATGGGATTGCATTCTTCTTCAAAGGAAGATCACTAGGTTTTGAAGTAGAAGTTACATTTTTAAAAGTCATAATGCAACGGAAGTAGTAACAGACCTTTTTTTCTGTATTTGACATACTGTACATCCAAGTAAAATGGATTATCAAAAAAGAAAAAAATAATGAAGAGCAGGGACTTGTTTCCATCCATTGGTTGTTGACTGGATGGAGGCAGATTTCCATTTCATGCCAACTTTAAGCCACAATGACATACTAACTGGTCTGTAGATAACCAAATGCAGGCAGATTTGTTTCTAATTGGGGGTGAAACGAGAACAGTGAAAGAGAATTTGAAAAACTTTACAATTAGGATAAGTAGACAAGAATAAACATGTTTGTCTGAAGGTTAATCAAGTCCACACTCCAACAGCAGAGTCAACAAAGAGAGGTTGAGGAGAGGAGGATGGGGAGAAAAATGAAAAGCTGAAAGAAGAATGCAAAAGAAAGCCTTTAGGATCAATACGATCATGATGAAAATCCAAGATGAATATCCAGGGTTGTGTGATGGTTATGGATCATTTAGAGCCTGACTCTCAATGCAGAAAGGACAGCTAGGGCCAGTTCACAGAATACTTGACAAAAAAAAAAATAAGCTAGAAAAAAAACAAAAATCAACTGTGAATAAAAGCTGGAAACTCAAAACAACTGAAGGCCTATTATCCAAGATGAAACTTTTAGAGAAAGATCAAAAGATTTAAAGTGAAGTTTAAAGGGAGGTTTGAGTTACAGTAGGAAAGGAAATGAAATAGGAGGAAAAGGGAAATTCCCAAACTTTAATCTTAATGTCAATTATTTGAAGTCAATTACTAAGCAGGACACAGAACTCCCTCTCTCTCTCTCTAGGCAACAACAATGATCTGGAATATCAACCCTGTCAATCATCAGAGCAACATGCCAATCAAAGGTAGATCACTCACTGCATATCTGACCCTGTGATCCCAATCGATGCTAGTTCATTTGAATAAAAAGACACAACAGGTCATAAAAGGACACAAAAAAAATAATAAGATGATAACCCACAAAATAGTGGGTTCAAAAATCAGTTTGAAACAGACCAAACCTACAGCCTACAATGTTCTGTTGGAATTTTGTTGGCACGATTTTTTCAGGTACCATGATTGGAGAATTGGAGAATTCATATTGATGGTGAATACTACTACGGAACGAACCAAGAAGGATCAACTGAGAAGTCATTCAGGCCCCCAAATCAGTTGAGTACGCATCTTTTAATAGGGTCTAGAAAAAAAACAACAATTTTGAGTCAAATTGATAAGGCATTCACAACCCATTGTACTGCCTTAATATGACATTTCAGAAAGATAAAGATGTAGGGAATTGGGAATTAATTGGATCATAAAAAAAGAGACGTTATATAGCAGGACTAGAGTTGTCAAAAGTACCGACAAAAGTTTCAGTACTGAAATTTTAAAAATGTGACACTTTTTCAATGACGCTTTTCACCAAGCTCTTACAGAGATACACACGGGAGTGTTTGAAAGCAGGCGTCTATCGCAGACCAGTCCCCTGATAAAAGTCTACTTTCAAACACTCCCACTTTCAAAACGCTTTCAAATTCAAACACTTCCGTGTGCTTTCAAGCGCTGCCATGCGTTGATCATTGTAGCCAATCACAGACATATCCGATGAGCGCGTCAACACAATGGCCAATCAGCTGTGTTTACGAATCCGCTCAACAGCGCTCAAAGCGTCACATTTTTAAAATTTCAGTACCGATTGGTACTCAAGTCAGTACTTTTGACAACTCTAAGCAGGACTGCACCAAGTGGTTTAAATTTAAAAGGCATTGGTGATGTACACCAAAGGAGTACTACAATGGAGATTTTTTTTTTAATCTTTCCTCAAAATGTATAAAGACAAACTTGTTCTTTGAAATAACAAGAACCATTGAATTGCACACAATACCAGGAACTCGTATTTAAAAAAAAAAAAAAAAAAAAAAAAAAAAAAAACTAAATGGGGGCCTTTTTGATTTCATGAGGACTTCATGAGAAGGCCTACCCTTCAGATGTCAAAGAAATTTATTTTTGATAATGCATTGCCTAGGTAAGGACTTCATCACATTGTCAACACAATCCTGTAGGCAAGAAGTTACCTGTCACTTATGACCATAAATGGTGCTCAGCCCTGGGCGTGTGAACATTATCAACATTCCTGCACCTGATGCCACGGTTGTTTGGTTGACAAGTTGACAACATGCCATTTCTAAAACACCATATTTAATCTGCAGCATAAATGTAATCACTGATATCCAGACAATGACGTACAGATGCCACATCACCCTAAACGCATCCCCTGCTGCAAAGGAAAACCAATGGTTGGGAACAAAGGCTCTGCTCCTGATTGTTATCTTTGGAACTCTTCTGACTCATGCTTCTGGAAGGCCAGAAGATTAGCAGGTGTTGACAAGGGAGTTGACCCCCTAACCTCTCACATCAACTGTGGTCTAAAGGTTAAAAGGCAAGGCCCGTACAAGGGCACAAAACAAGACCTTGAAGCCGTCAAGGTGAAAGGCATATTCAAGCATTTGCCCAATCACACAGTGAGGTCTGATAAAGGTGAATGCCACAAGCATAGAAACTTGCACAACAACTGAAGGACAATTCAAATGAATGGGTCGAAAAATAGCCAAGCAAGCAGAACAAGAGCAGGACATTAAGAGAACACTGATGCTGCCTTTATGTCTTATTTTGTACGATAATTTCCTAGTTGGAAATTGGACATTAGTATTTACAACTAAGAAACTTGATCATTTTAATACCCGATTTTCCAAGTTGTACCATAAACATTAAACATTCTGGAGGAAAGAACTATTGCTGTAGTGACTGTCAAGTTTTATTCGTTTTTGCTACAGCATCTTAATTGCTCTCTTGCCTTTACAAGTCATATACATTTATGAATATAAATAACAATTTGATGCATATTGTATGTGTTTTCCACAGTGAAAATATCATTTATTTGATTGAAATTCCGGAATCATCAGCAAGCTAACGGACTCTATAGATAGTAAGGTGAATGTATACAATAGCATGAGTAATGTTTGTGTGGTTACCAAAAAATAGGATACTACATTTTATTCAAAATCCATTGGACATTGACAAAATATTTTCAAGACATTTTGCCAAGAATGAAGGCAGCATGAAAATGGGGCATTCCAGGACTACTTCAATGGTCATGCAAAATTAATTCCAAGAAAACTACAGGTTCATCCTGCAAAGGATAACCCTGCAGAAACTAAACCGTTGTTCTTTTAGACAATTCTTGGTTTGGTGATAATTTCATGGGCTTTAGGTGGCACATTTCCTCTAGGCATTCAGTTCTGAGTTTGTCGGATACATTTTAAAGAGGGCACTGCTATTTGCTTGTCTTTTGATGTGTTCACAGATACTCTTCCTCAGAGAAGATGGGGACTGTATTTGACTTCCTCAAACACTGAGGTACGGGAGAAGATGTGGACCTTAGAAATGATTCACGTTCTTTAAGGTCTTTGCTCAAACAAATCAAACAGTTAACAAGCAGAGTCAAGACACAAATGCGACTTTAATGAAGGAAAATCATCTTAAATCCTTAATCAAGCTTAGGAATGCATACACTGATGAAAGGTCAGGTTTTTTTGATTGCTCTGCACATTTCTACACTCTTTAAGGCTGTTACTCAGTAATGTGACTCAAAACAAGGAGACCAAGGAGAAATGCTAAGTTTTTTTAATGCCTCACTAGCATTCAGTGTCATAGCTTGGCAACAATGCAAACGCTTATTTGAGATCAAAGTCTGAGGTGTAACCATAGAGATGTGGCATGAAGCGGCATACTGGAGAACTCATAACTATGATGACAAAGCCTTGAGTGTACTGACAAGAATATGAAAGCAACTTGGAATGGCGCTTGTCTTTGAAAACTCGCCACCACTGAGCTAGGGTGTTGTGGGAAGCCAAGGAATTGCTATGAAATTGCTTTGGTGTTCTGAGTGGATTCTGGTGTGTTGCTATGCAGTTGCTACAGTGTTTTGGGTGGTTTCTAGGGTGCTGCTAAGTAGTTGCCAGGGTTTTTATGAGTGGTCAGAAGAGTCCACATCGAAGTCTCTATGATATTCAGTTCTCTAGATATGGCTCAGGGCTGTCCTTCAATGTAAGTCTATAGTATTTTTCACCCATTTTATCATATGGCAACCAAAAATCATAAGAATAAATTAGAAAAGTAATAGCAATGATAATCAGTTTAGCCTATAGACACTTTTGTTCTTAATTGGCTATCAGTTCTTTAATATTAGATGAGTCTCTAAAAAATAGCAATGAACAACACATCACCACTGTGCATTCGATAGAAAACAATGGTGTCACCCCATCTTTCCACAACAATCCTCATTTGAGATATCATATTTGTTAGGGCCCTATGATTTCCGCGATGCAGAAAACACGGACGGAATCGCGGAATCCAGTCATAAAAACAGAATTTAGAATATAATGCGGAATGTCACGGAATTTGTCCATTTTTTGATGAATGAATAAAAAGCAAGTCAGTACACTTAAATCAAATCGCGATATAGACTAATGTCCGTGAATATTAAACCGCAAGTAGACTATTTAAATATGAATCCTGCATATCTGCGTGCCTCTGAAATGAATGACGCGGAAGTGCGGTTCAATTTACCTCACACGCACGCACACACACACACACACACACTGAAGCATGTGCGACGCTCGCGGTGTTTTCATCCTCTGTCGCCTCACTATATGAGGAAATAAATGCACAAAATTCATCTCCAGAGCCGCTCTGAAAGTCACTCAATCAGCATTTAACCGCTTCGTTTGAGAAAACTATCGTCATAAACACAGAGAAACTCAAAGTTCTTGGCAACCCGTCAAAATAAAAGTTCAATTTAACTTGGCAGAAACATATTAGTGTTGTACAGTAGAATTTAGATAAATTAATTTAATAATAAATTATTAAAACTATCTTTTTAAGGAATAATCTCAGTTTGTCTTCCATGTTTTAATTTTAACAATAAAGCTCTGTTGTGCAGCACATTGTTTGACAAAAAAAAGTTTAATTTCATGATTAAAAGATAAATGAAATGGTATGCGTTCATTTGATTGCCAGAAAAAATAAAATACAGAACAGAATTTCTGAAAAAAAAAAAAATTAAAAAAAAAACATTTCTTAAAAAATAATTTTTAAGATTTCAATAAATTAGACATGCTTTTTGATTATTAAAATGTAATTGAACCATTAAAATGGAATCCAGAAAAGTTAAAACAGAAAACAGAATTTGGTAAAAATAAAACGTAGATCATAGGGCCCTAAAAAAAATGTATTTTTTTGTTAAACTTTTAATAAATTGTTGGTAAATTGGATAAGTTTCATTATTTCAATTAATTAGACATGCTTTTTGATTACTAAAATTTAATTTAACCATTGAAATGGAGTCCAAAACGGAAAAAGCGGAATTTGGGAAAAAAAAAAAAAATGGATTTCATAGGGTCCTATATTTGTCCATAACAGTGTGGGACAAGTTACATACCTAAGTTTTACAATAATGGTTCATTTTAAACTGCCTTAACCAGAATACTGCATGAATACTAAAAGCACTTCTCTGAAGATAAGAACTATACTGTAATAATGACTCAACCTTATATTGTTTCTGTGTTTGTGCCTTTTGCTTCTACAATAAACAAGTATCTTGCATCAGGTGAAACTGATTTGAAATCTTGAAATACCAACCTATCAGCATGCTTTACACCACATGACAGAAAGAGAAAACAGACACAGTGAGAGCTGAGAGATGAGAGATGAGAGATGGAGGGAAAGGGATCAAAGGATGAAAGTAGAAAAGAAAAATAGAAATCAAAAAGCGAGTAGGTTTGTCTTGTTGTGCAATGGTGAATACAAGCAGACAGGCTAATGCCTAATCACGCAGAGTGGCCTGGTTTTACCACTGACTCATACCGAGCGCCCTGCTGAAAGGAATGTTCACAAACAACTAATGGCCAAATCCACTCCGTTTTATAATCATTGTTTCTTCTCACACACAATCAAAGCTAACAGCCAGTCGTGTAAATAATCATTGTGTGACAAAATGTGAGCCGATATCATTAAAAACATGCTGGCATCTCTCTTCAAGTGTTCTGCACTTTTTGGTAAAATACACATCAAATAAAAATGTCCACATTGCCTACTGGCCAGTGTGTTTGTGCTCCCTGTTGAATATGAAAAAGTGAAAGTGTTACAGTTACTACCCAGCACTGTAAGTAGCTAAGCTACTAACCTAACTAGTTTTTCAGGAGCCCATCAGTACAGCTCAGCTGTCTTCAGAAATAGTCCAGCTATTTCCAGAAACAAACATCTTTTTCCAAAGCGTTGTGGTGTAGTGTGACAAAATTCTATGTCAAATGCACATTATAATAATCAAACACACTCTCCATGTTGTACAATTGCTCTGAAACTGTGATTCATCTGTTTTGGCACTGCCCATTTGTAAGACCATTTTGGCAAAATATTTGTGATTTTATGTCAAAAAATATTGCTAACCAATCTGTGCTATTATGGAAAGATGTAGTATTTGGTCTTATGGAAGAGAGTAGAGATAAGCGCAACCAGATTTATATAAAAAAACGTTATACTCTTAATGGCAAAATTTCATTTTCATAATGCAAGTTTTCTTCCAAAAAAACCCTGTTTTATATCTTCCAAGAGAGAAATTGAGATTTTTATTTTTTTTTTTTTTTTGAAGCAAAATAGGTAAAACTTTGAAAATGTGTAAACTTATTTAAATATTTTTATGTAGATTTAAATTAAGCCCCCTCTAGTGCACCTTTGTTTGTTATGTTTTATGTTATATATTGTATTTTGCCACTTCTGTAACACCTTTTCTAATTAATAAAAAAAAGGAAGGAAAAAAAACACTCTCCATGTCATATGTAACATTGCTAACGTCAATTTATTGAAGTGAATTGCTTCACTTGATAAAAAATGATTAAACAATTCTGGTTCTATTTAGTTGTATTTAGAGTAAATTGATCTATAAAAAGATTAATTCTGTCAATCTGAAATCCATATACATTTATATTTTACATTTTTGTCATTATATATTCACAGTATATATCTTACAATAAATATAAAGTACACTACTGTCTAAAATTTGGGCTTGGTAAGATTTTTTTATGTTTTTGAAAGAAGTTGCTTATGCTCAACAATAGTGCTGTATTTATGTGACAAAAATACAGTAAAACAATAATGCTGAGATAAAATATTACAATTTAAAACATTTGAATAGAATAGATCCTTCAGAAAAAAGTAACTTATTATCAATGTTGAAAACAACTGCTTGATATTTTTGAGGAAACCATTATATTATATATATATATATAAAATTTATTTATTTTTCAGGATTCATTTTTGTAGTTTTGTATTTATCTACTTTTTGTTAGAAGCTTGAAGTATAGCTAACTGCTATATAGACCCCATTATGCACAACATGACAAATGACAAGAGTGAACATGAAAAACCTGCAAGACACAACACAAATTAAAATACTTAATTAGTATACACGAGGTGCAGTACTTCTGTGACATTTCAGTGTGAGCAGGACTACCCAGTGCAACACTGCAGAAAAAGAAACCAACCAACCAACCAACAAAAAGTAGTGTCGCTCATTTGTTGTTGAGCTTGGTTAGGACATGGTTAAGACACATGTTAAAAGGCCAGTTTGATTGGTTTAATTATAATTTAATCATAAGTAGCTTGGGAAGCAACAGCTTCACAGTAACTTCCCCAACACTGATTGCCTATCTCAGTAGAGGTTATACAACTTACTCTTTCCTCTTTTGAACTCTGCCCATTGATACCAATGGCTTCGAATATTGAACTAAGCAGCAACCGCTCAAACACAGACAGATATATTAGATAAGAGTGGGGCGGCACAGGGAGCAGGTCATCTAGTCCATTCTCTATGCGGTGGCTGGTGCACGTTAATAAGTGACGACTCAGTCTGGAGCAATGCGTCACTGTGATGCTGACAAAGCACTGAGATATTTCTCAAGCAAACAAAAAGAGTAAGTCTAAACAAACTGGAATGGGCTATTTATAGAGTTCATAAATACACACTGTCTACACCAACCAGGAAGAGTGATGAACACACGACTGTCACAATCTAACGGCTACCTAATTCATGTGCACACACCGTGACCATTCTGTTCCAATGAGATGAATCCAAACGCAAAAGGTGGCACTGTCATCTTATTGGCATCATTACGACATGCGACTGAATCGATTGTGGCTCGTAGAGAAATAACTGTGGAAAATGGCAATGCCAGTCATGCATCATAAACAAGAAAGAGCATAAATTCTGAACTGAAAGTGAGTCCGTCTGACTCTGCGTCATGCTTGAAAAGTCCGGACAGCTAAATAAGACAGAGCGAAATGTAATCTGAGGAGATGGGTGACCACTCAGAGGACCAGTACAGGGAGTCTTGGTCTCAGTGCATTCCAGCTTTTCGATTATGTGTGCTGATTTGGTCCGACAGTTAAATGGATGCAGTACATCATGCTTTGACTGTTGAGCAGTACATTAACAAGGGCTGACTTCTAAGGGAACTTCCCAGAGCCCATGGCTTGAAGCAAGACCCTGAGTGTAAAGCGAGACCATACCTTGTTTTATCAAGACTTTCAAGTTTTTCCTTCCAGTTCTCATAATTCCCACTTAATGACATAACACCTCTGGAGGAGGACGCGGGAATGCAGTGTAGCCTCTAACACAAATATCAGTGGTAACAAATAAATGCAGGAATTTCCTTTGTTGAAAGGATTAGCAGAAATACTCCATTATGCTTGGTATATAGCCTGGAATGTTCTAAAAACAAAAGCAGAAAGAGTGAAGGACAAGCTAATAACTGGTTGATTACCTTGCTTACCCATGACTGAATCTCAAAGGTATTTGTAGTGTTGATGTGACCTTGTTTGTAAAAAGTAGCGACTGTAAAACATGCCACCCCATGCTCATTTAGGCGGCAATGTCTCATTCCAGGCAGTGGACCATTGCCAACAAAGGCAAATGTAAACTGCCATAAAATTGCAAAATTAAATTTTTATGTTTGACATTATAAAATGGCAGTTAACCAATGTGCCAATATTTTGACATTTAACAACAGGTCACTGACTGCTAACAATAAGTAGATCAACAACCGCAGGTTTAAAACACAGCAGTCCACGAGTTGTAAAAGAAAACAGTGCTCTAACAGAAGTATTTTGATTTCCTCTAGTCTTGATTTGCTTGTACGAGAATCTTGCTTGGTTAACCAGACCCTATGGGTCACTAGAAGCAGAAGATAAGGAACGTTAAGGACTGTTTTTCATCCACATGACTGCTGCCAAAGCCAAAGATTTGCCAGTTTTCCTGTTCAAATGTCAGATATACAGCAAACTCCCAAAGGCTTCACAATGTAAACATTAAGGTATGATCTCTTTCAACGTTGCCGTATGTAGGCCTAGTCCAGCTTTATGTGCTCAGAGAGTGAAAAACGACCTGGCTCATTGCAACTAGCAATTCCTTCAGCAAGAAATAATCCAAATAAATATTTATTTCTCAAGGTTGTGAATTCCATCCAACTGGGACACAATTTTAAATGATCCCCCCACTGATGGTCAATCTAATCCAGGTTTATTTCCAGTTCTCCAGCATAAAGAGATTTCATGGCCTATAAAGTAGAGAATGTCGCTGTTTATGCTGGATTTGGAATTTGAAATGGAAAACTGCCAAGAAGACCGGACATGGAGGCTTTTATCTACAAACGGGTCGTGAGGAGTTTGAGACTCGGCCAGATGTCAAACAATAGCATTTGCGTTTATTAGAGCTGCGCTGGCCCAAACACTCTGAAATTAAAACAAACTTCTCAGTCACCCTAGCTAAACACACGTAGCAAAAGAACATTTATCAAATGTTCTGGCTGATGATATGAACTTTCAGATCTGTAATACTAAACAAACACGTTATGGATTAAAGTTACAGTGGGATATACACATATACAGACGACTTAGGCGTCTGCAACGGATTGCTCAGTTTGCTCATGAATTACTCACACTGTAAATCCGAACAGTGAAATTAATTAAATGAAATGAGTTTCACTCAAATATTAATGAACGTTCAGTGTGCTTAATAGAAAAAAGTAGCATGAACTCAAAATTTGATTGTAGTAAGCTGAACTTAATACGACTGAGTTGCAGCAGATTTCTAATTCCACTTTGCGTCAGATTGTATAAGGAAAATAGATGTTGAAATTAAGTGTTATTTTGTGTGTTTTTGCACAAGATTAACATAGGGAGACACAAGTTAGTGTTTTAATGTTGAGATGGCCGCTTCCACAGCTCTCGGCCTGCCCCACTTGTCACAAAAATTTTAAGTTCTGCAAACTTAAAAAAATGAATTAGTTTACTTAAATGTTTTGAGGTAATGTTTTCTTTTGAATATTCTGAATTTATAGAGTTTTACAGTGCATGAATTACTTGGAGCTGGACTTCCAGGCAGCCTTTATAGAGGTTAACGGCCCCCCATAACAATGACAGTGGGAAACAAACTTTAGATTTCGGGGAGAGAGGTGGGAGGCTCCACAAGAGACCGATAACTCACAGCAAGCTGCTAAACGCACACGGTCGAACAATGAGCCCTATAAATCTGAAGCCACGGCAGGAAGTACAGGGAAACAACCTCCAGAAAATCCCAATGTCTGCTTATCTTTTCTCAAAGCTTTTCAGGGAAGGATAGTAAGTGCATATTCACAAAACTGAGCAGACACTGGACATGCTTGAAATGTCCAAGAGGTGTGAGACATATGGTCGGACACCATACCAGGCATAAATAATAGTTTCAGGTGATGGGACCCTGGCTGAATGTGTTTAGACAGCTTGTCATAGCTATTAACTGTCTTCACACTTACACACTAGATAGAGCGCTCAAACTGCATGCATGTTCCCTCGCTTATGCTCACTTCAACCCCAGACAGAGCAAAAAGAAAGTGTCAAAACGATAAATAATTTACCCAGCCCCACAAGCATTCTTGCAGTAACAACCCTGGCGAGACCATGGTGCATGAGTGTGTATACTTGCAAAGACACCCTAACATTAAGTCTTGGCCTGCACCCACTTCCCAAACTACTTTAACTTGGCACAGTGCAAGAGGCTAATGACAGGATGTCTTCAGCCAAAGCAGACATACTGGTCAGCCTCCAACAGTAACTATCCACAGGGCAGTGGAGCTGGGTGGTATGCAGACATTCACAGCTCTAGTATGTATCGCCAATGGCATACTGCGCTAACAAGCCTCCCTTTGCTTATGTGGGGGAATGTGATGGGTTGAAAGGGGAGAGATAGCAGTGGTAACTTATGAGACAGTTGGCATGTTATGGAGGCCAACTGTTATGGTGAACTGATCAGCTGATGAAGTGTCTTAAACTAGAGGAACAGCCGTACCATGTTATTCTGCAACCCAGTCATTATAAATCATGAAATGGAGAAAATATGTATAATCTGTTAGTCATCAGACTCTAGTCTTGATTTATGTGAGTGTTGCTTTATCGGAGAACATGTATTGAACTGATATTTCACATACATTACATAAGGAAGGCATTCGAGCTAAGCGATGGAGTGACATTTAACAAATGATTTTTAGATTACAGCTTTTTGTACTTAAGATAATTTGGCTGAGTTGTGTCTATATAAGGAAATGTGGTTGCAAAAATGCCAGTTTTGTACAGATGGACCAACAGATCACTTACAAAAGAGGTGTCATGTGTTTTTGGGGAATGATAGAACAGTTAACTCCAAGTTTTCTAGTCATGGCATGGCTCTACATAGCAAATGTAGTTGCAATAACGCCAACACATAGTACCAAGGGAATTTTGTACAGTGGTACCATGGAAAACATGTGCTTGTCTATTTTAACATATTTAGGATACTGTCACTTTTTTTTTTTTTTTTTTTTTTTTTTTTTTTAAATGTTAAAATTAACCAACAGATCACTTACAAAAAAGTACCATGCTATTGCCACTTTTTTGTACAATGGTAAAAAGTGCTTTTCCAATTTAGCTACAAAACAAATTTAGGATACTATATATATATATATATAAATATGGTTGCAACTCAGTATATGGGCCAACAGATAATTTACACAAAAGTACCATGGTATGGTGGTACTTTTACCACTTTTGTTTTTTGACATGGTGCCATTGATAATACCATGGGGTTTATTTGGAAACTAGCATGGTAGTAATACCATGGCATTCTTTAAAGTACATAAATAACATATAATATGGCAATCTTTCAATATCATGTTATACGTCAAAGTATCATGACCAAGTAGCCATTACCCTGGTTTTATGGAACTGATACCATGGTAATACCATGTTTTTTTTTATTTTTTATAATTAATTAGCTAAAAAGCTGGCTACACGAATAAATGTGGTTACAACTTCGTAAAAAAATGAACCAAAAGATCACTTTCACAAAGGTACCATGGTATTGCTACCTTTTTTGTACTAAGGTACCATGGTAAAAACATGCTTGTCTACTTTAGTTACAAAACATATTTAGGATACGGTCTAGTTGGCTGCAACTCCAACATGGTTTTATAACATGGTGCCAATGGTAATATTAGGTTTTTATACTTAATTTACATGCTGTCTACATAAATAAATGTGGTTGAAATAAAGCCAACTCAGTATAAGTGTCATTATCGTGTGTTTTTTGGAAGCATACTCTCTGATAACATATTACTGCTGCTAACGTTACCTGGATGAAATGATTAACTTTAAAATTTAAACAAGTGAACTCACCTCATTGGACGGTATGCTGACAACACCTGTTGATCTCCTCTTCTCTCTTAACTTCCTTTTCTCGATCTGCCCTTTGCCCTTTCTGGCGCTGGGTCCTGAGCCCTTCTTCTCTTTGCTCTTGCTGTGTGTGGGACTCTCCTTATCGCTATCATCCACACCAGCGGGGCTCGAGCTCTCCGCCTGCGGGACTCCACTCACTTTCTCCGGCGTCTTCTTTAAGTTTCCCCCGGGCGGCTCAGGTGTCTTCGGCTCGTCCTCCGGCCGCTTCAAAGCGGATAAAGAGGAGGACCGGGCCACCGGATAGGAGGGCGAAGAGGAGACGCAGTTGACCGAGCTGCCGTTGTTGTTTAATTCAGTGCTTCTCCCGGTGGCGGCGGCGATATCTCCAAGCATCTTTGCTCTCATCTTCTCGCGCTTTGCTTTCCATTCCTCCAGAAAGTCCGTTGCGCTATTAGATTTAAATCCTCCCGTTGCCATGATTTCCTTTTAAGAATGTCTCGTGCGACCCAAATCACTTTGTAAACACAGACAGTATACAAATATTGCTGTTCAGATCCGCCACATTCCTCAGAAGTTTTTGGAGATTGTTTTAAAATAATCACAAAGTCTGCTTTTAAAGTTGACCGAAACTGTGATTAACTCACTTTAAAACATTCAAAAACTGTCAAGTAAGTGCTGTCTCGAAAGGAAGTATACGGTAAAGCTCACCTGCGCGCGCATGAACATTCGTCAGGAGTTCAGGTGAACTGATCGGTGGAATGAACTGGATTAGTTACAGGCGCACTCCAGCGCAGAGTCCTGCCCCTCTTCCGAAGAGTTTCCGAGCAGTTACGAAAATGAACGGAAATAGCCGAATGGCAGTGAAAGAGACTTGTCGTTACTATTGGCACATTTAGCATTAATTTTCATATTTTAAATGTACTTAATAATTAAATAAACATATTAAACTAGTAGAATAAGATGGCCCCACCTTATTTTTTCTCTCTCTTGACAATAGTAGACACAAAATCTAATGTCAACACTTTTGGATGAATGCCTATGCTTTTTTAATTTTCTCATTTAATCTGAATATCAACATTTGTTTAATTTAGTCAGTTTTGAGGTTAACATATAATTTTGTGTCTCTGGAAAATAGTGATCTTTGACACTGTATTATGTTGAATATTTGTTAATGAGGGATTTGTGGAGACATTATTGTGTTTAAATTCGTGGAGTAAAAGTTCTAGTATTTATTTTTGAAGTGAAAAGATAAAATTAGACTTTTGGGGTAAGATTATCCCCTCAGAATTTTTTTATTTAATACTTATTGTAATTAATGCGGTTATTATTAAATAATTCCAAATTACATGTACATTTCAGGCATCTTCACTTTTCATTAAACCTATGCTAAAATAATTCAGTTTGAATTCATAATGTTATTATTATGACATATCTTCAGTTAAAATATGGGCAATTAAATATGCAAATATCCATATACCTGTATATAATTAATAGAATAAAATTCCCTTTCATATGAATCAGTTTTACTGGGATTCTGCGTTGTCTGTCATCAGTTATTCAATTATCCAAAATTGACAAAACAATTTTGAATAAAATAGTTGATTTAGTCTTTTACATTATATATATATATATATATATATATATATACACACACACACATACATACATACAGTGCTCAGCATAAATGAGTACACCCCCTTTGAAAAATAACATTTTAAACAATATCTCAATGAACACAAAAACTGTTTCTAAAATGTTGACAAGACTAAGTTTAATATAACATCTGTTTAACTTATAATATGAAAGTAAGGTTAATAATATAACTTAGATTACACATTTTTCAGTTTTACTCAAATTAGGGTGATGCAAAAATGAGTACACCCCACAACAAAAACTACTACATCTAGTACTTTGTATGGCCTCCATGATTTTTAATGACAGCACCAAGTCTTCTAGGCATGGAATGAACAAGTTGGCGACATTTTGCAACATCTATCTTTTTCCATTCTTCAAGAATGACCTCTTTTAGAGACTGGATGCTGGATAGAGAGTGATGCTCAACTTGTCTCTTCCCCATAGGTGTTCGATTGGGTTCAGATCAGGAGCCACTGAATCACTTTCACCCTGTTCTTCTTCAGAAATCCAACAGTGGCCTTAGATGTGTGTTTAGGACCATTGTCATGTTGGAAAAGTGCACGATGACCAAAGGCATGGAGTGATGGTAGCATCTTCTCTTTCAGTATAGAGCAGTACATCTGTGAATTCATGATGCCATCAATGAAATGCAGCTCCCTGACACCAGCAGCACTCATGCAGCCCCACATAAGGACACTGCCACCACCATGTTTCACTGTAGGCACCATGCATTTTTCTTTGTATTCCTCACCTTTGTGACACCATACAGTTTTGAAGCCATCAGTTCCAAAAACATTTATCTTGGTCTCATCACTCCAGAGTCCCAGTAGTCTTTATCTTTGTCAGCATGGGCCCTGGCAAACTCTAGGCGGGCTTTTTTGTGCCTGGGCTTTAGAAGAGGCTTCTTTCGTGGACGGCACCCATGCATGCCATTCCTCTGCAGTGTACGCCATATTGTGTCACGGGAAATAGTCACCCCAGTTTGGCTTTCTACTTCTTTGGATAACTGCAGTGAACTTGCATGCTGACTTTCTTCAACCCTTCTCATCAGAAGACGCTCCTGTCGAGGTGTTAACTTCCGTGGACGACCTGGACGTCTCTGTGAGATGGTTGCAGTTCCATCTTTTTAAAATTTTTGTACCACTTTTGCTACAGTATTCTGACTGATAAGTAAAGCTTTGCTGATCTTCTTGTAGCCTTCACCTTTCTGGTGTAAAGAAATTATTTTCTTTCTCAGGTCTTGTGACATTTCTCTTCCACGTGGTGCCATTGCTGACAGCATGAAATGGGAAGGGGTTTTAACACCCTTTTATAGTCAACTGTCTGCTGGACACCTGTGTAATGAATAATTAGACTCACCTGTGGTTGAATTCTTGTTAAAGTAGACATATGTAGTCTAAAATTTTGCTTTGCTCCAGAGACTTCCAGTGGGGTGTACTCATTTTTGCATCACCCTAATTTGAGTGATGCAAAAATAATCTTGAAGAATGGAAAAAGATAGATGTTGCAAAATGTCGCCAACTTGTTCATTCCATGCCTAGAAGACTTGGTGCTGTCATTAAAAATCATGGAGGACATACAAAGTACTAGATGTAGTAGTTTTTGTTGTGGGGTGTACTCATTTTTGCATCACCCTAATTTGAGTAAAACTGAAAAATGTGTAATCTAAGTTATAATATTAACCTTACTTTCATATTATAAGTTAAACAGATGTTATATTAAACTTAGTCTTGTCAGCATTTTAGAAACTGTTTTTGTGTTCATTGAGATTGTTTTTGTGTTCACTCATTTACGCTGAGCACTGTATATATATATATATATATATATATATATATATTTATATATTTATATATATATATATTTATATATTTATATACAGTGGGTACAGAAAGTATTCAGACCCCCTTAAATTTTTTACTCTGTTATATTGCAGCCATTTGCTAAAATCATTTAAGTTCATTTTTTTTCCTCATTAATGTACACACAGCACCCCATATTGACAGAAAAACACAGAATTGTTGACATTTTTGCAGATTTATTAAAAAAGAAAAACTGAAATATCACATGGTCCTAAGTATTCAGACCCTTTGCTCAGTATTTAGTAGAAGCACCCTTTTGATCTAATACAGCCATCAGTCTTTTTGGGAAAGATGCAACAAGTTTTTCACACCTGGATTTGGGGATCCTCTCCAGTTCTGTCAGGTTGGATGGTAAACGTTGGTGGACAGCCATTTTTAGGTCTCTCCAGAGATGCTCAATTGGGTTTAAGTCAGGGCTCTGGCTGGGCCATTCAAGAACAGTCACGGAGTTGTGAAGCCACTCCTTCGTTATTTTAGCTGTGTGCTTAGGGTCATTGTCTTGTTGGGTTCAAATATGCAAAAAATCCTTGAAATCTGAAGAATCTGCAGGACCTGGAGGATTTTTCTGAAGAACAGAGCTCAGTTTAACTGCTCAGAACAAACAAGGGACTCATGAACAACCATCACAAAACAAAAGAACAGTCATAGATCATCCAGGTAACCACACACAGTATTAGGAATCAATGGTTCACAAACTTTTGAATGGGGTCATTTTAATAAATTCAGCTATTTTTTTTGTCTTGTGAATTATATGTAAACATCTTTTATGTAAAATATCTTACTCAGGACAGTACTAAATAAAAAATAACATGCATTTTGTATTATCTCTTTTATTTTGTTAAAATTTTTCACATTTTCACAGATTCTGCGTGGGGTTCACAAACTGTGAGCACACAGTTTGGCACTGTATATATATAATTTTACCTGCGGGGCTTCTTGCCATCTTCTAACCCCAGTAGTGCTATGACATGTAATTATGTAATTTAGCAAAAAAATGTCTTTATCTCCCTTAATATCACATTGGATAATGCAGCAGCATCATCCTGCACATGCTAAACTTATATCTAAATATGTTACAATTTTAAAGTAAATGCACATTGTTATTAAAGGGGGCATCTTCCCCCATCTTCCCCTGCTTTGCACTATTATTATTATTCTTCTACTTTGCATAATTTAGGGTTAGTTTTGCTGGAAATGCTTCAGCAGTACATTGCACTTTTAAAGACAGAAGACAGACATTGTTCTGTATCTAATGATGGTTTGTATTTTGTGAGGAATATGGCCTGTTCTCCCACACAGGTCCCGAGAGAGCATGAGTCACTGTTCTACAGAGCTGGAGTGTTTGTGACCTGAAGACTCTCAGAGATGAAGGAACTCAATGTCTTGGATAACAGAGGGGCACATAGATTCATCTCTGCATGTAGCCTGTCTATCATGCCATCAAATGGTCCAGAAACTGGCATGTCTTCATTTTCGACACGTACTTATTCATCAGATTGTCTAAAATTGCCACTGAGTGGATACTGATGTTTGAAATGAATGCATTATGTGATACTAAAGACATAAAAACAAAATATTCCACATTCTTCTGAAATGTTTTGAGGCTGGCATGTTGTGTAAGCTACATGTAGGCTATTGTCTTGTTTATTTTTTTAGGGATTACAATACCATTCAAAAGTTTGAGGTCAGTATGCTTTTTTTTTTTTTTTTTTTTTTTTTAAGAAAATTGCTTTTGTTCAGCAAGGATGCATTAAATAATCAAAATAGTAAAGACAGTAAAGACATTTATAAGAATTCTATTCTTATAGAGTTTTACTGTATTTATCATCAAATAAAGGCAGCTTTGGTGAGCATAAGAGACTTTAAACATTAAAAAAAGTCTTACCTATACTTCATGAAAAGGCCCTATTTTGTGACCTAACTGTGGAAAGTCCCATAGACATTCTTTTATATATTCCATCAGGATTTAGGTACTCTCCACAGGACACATTCAAGAGAACTCAAGACTAAAGTAAGTAAGGAATTTGTTGTTTAAAGCCAGGAGCACGTATGTTTATTTCAACCCCTAATGACTGGAATTTTCAAGTAGCTTTGCAGAAAATGACTTGATAAGTAAGTATTGCTGAGTCACTATTTACTCCAAACCTTATATACAATCCAAACCTATACATCACACCACTGAGGAAAGTGAGGGGTTTTGTCCTTGAATTCTTTGAAAACAGCTGGTGAATGTTTTAGTTCTCTGAAGGTTTACTTAGAGATTTTATGGCTGAATTACTCATTAAGCCCACAGAGCCATAGAAAATAGCTTTTCATTTAAGATCTTTCTTAGTTTGTTCTTTTCTGTACACACTGACAGAGATAATTGGGAGAAATCTGTAGGGGAAACAATAAGGCGCCTGGTCTATAAATAACCTGATGTACAGGCTGAGATCCTGCTAATGCATTTTTAGAATATTTCAGTGTGCTTTGGGGAAACTCACAGCACAAACACTCATCTGTCACTCAATGCTTTGGCTTTGGCTCTGGCTCCAGCACAAACTTCACTTCCCTTTTAAGTAAGTTCCACTTAGCATACCTAAAATGCATTTTGTATAGGAGCAGATAAGTGGAGAGTTACTCCCACTTTGAGAATTAAATTTAGTTTGCTGTCTTATCAGTCAAGGTCTTTTCTAAAAAGCTGTCTGATATGTTTGCTTCAGTGGAATGATTCCCTAATGTGTCTAAAAGGGCCCTTTTAGGAGATATTGAAGTCACACCTTTAGTGACGATAGTGTCTTTGAACTGATTAATTCCTTAATGGATCCAGCAGTGAAAAGAAAATGTAAAATTATTACAAATTTGGAACTAGTTCATTGTCAATTTGACCATATTTGTGATACCTTTAACCCACGTATTCCATTATTTAAACTAGAAATAATGATTTTGCGGTCCATGATACATCAGAATGACAGACATTTTCCTGTGCCCTGAGATGAGTTCTGCATTTCAATTCAGATCATTTCAATTTCAACTTCAACTGAACATCACACAGGATTAATTTTGATTACAATCAAAAGTTATATGCTTACAGAAATCTGCTGTTACTTCTGGTGAGTTTTTCATATTCCTTATATTTCTGCCTTGTTGTAAATGGAACCATAACTGATATTAATGGAATTGCTGACGTCAATTCTGGAAACAAGACTTCATATAGCTGAGCTCTGCTGCATTAAAATTACTAATACTTACAAGGACAAAAAAAAAAAAAAAAAAGTACACTTAAATGGAATGAACATCATTGCAATAGAAATAAATACCTAATAAACAATAATTATAATAAAAAAACAAACATCAAACCATTGTTTGCTTGAAAAGTGTTGTATGCTATACTTCTTTAAAATAAGGTGATAGATGCTATTTACACAAAGTGAAAATAGCGATAAATTCTATTTACACCATGTAAAAGTATCAGTTCTTTGCAATAAGAGTAAATAGTAATTAGATGCTATCTATACTTTATATTGGCAGATACTATTTGCACCTCAGTATTTTTGTACAATAACAGGATGCAATAATATCATAGAGTGTAAATGATTATATTTATTAAAATTATTAAATGGATGCTGCCTCAATGGGAGAATAAAAACCCTCCCTACACCTTCCCTTAACCCTACTCAAAAAACTCTTTTGATATTATTAAATGCTTGTTTGCAGTTTATTTTAACTTTTAGAGCATTATTTTCATTTTTGTTAAAAATAAATGTGAGTTCGGCAAAAGGCAGATTCGAACCCACGTCGATCGCGTTAAAAGGAAGGTCTGCAAGCCTCACTCGCTACTGCAGCGCCACCAAAGACATTGAATTCCACACATCTGTTTCAAAACTTGAGTGGTCCAACCAGGCATTGGTGGGCGGAGCTAGTGTAAACAGCGTTTGCCAACTAGGGATGCTATTTGCACTTAGTGTAAATAGGCACTCCGTTAAAATAAATGCCTCTTGGCTTGATATTTTGTTATATAATCCTAAATACATGTTAAGGCGACTGTATGCCATTTTTAATATGAAAAATAAAATAATAACAAAGCATGAGATTATTTGTATCGCTGCATAGTGTTGGACACTGACCAATCACAAGATAAATGTTGCTTGTCCTGCAGTGTCACATGATATAATTCATTTGAAACAGTATTTTTGTGATTCTATTATAATTATATATGCAGTTTTTTATAATAATAAAATATATTTTGAGGGAATATCTGTACCTTTAATAATTTGTCTCATTGCAGGAGTATTAATTGATTAAAAATGGTGAAAACCCTCTGTTTAACTACTCAGTTTCAACATCAAATTTATTCCCATCAGAATGTAACCGTTAGCTTTTTATAGTTCATTGTCCTTATTGATCATTGCAACTTCTGGTCATTGTGACTTCCAACACCCTTGTAATCATTACAAAGCACGGGCCTGGCCGTAACTTCCCCTGTCTGTCCTATAGAAGTGGACCATAACCATGCCATCTGTGTGGTGCCATCTGCTGAGATGGGTGAGTGGCGACAAAATGGGTCATTCCAATTGTTCTGTGTGCTACCCATATTTTAACCGGTCAGGGGTACATTTTCCAAAGCCAACTGTGTTCGCAAGTTCCGTCGTTACCAACACAATTTAATAGAACTTGCGACCTAATTATGTTTTTGAGAAACGCATCCTAGGTCAGCTCATTTAATTTGAGTTAGTGGCACTAGGAATAACTTTGTGTCCCCAAATATCTCAAATGTTCCTCAATTGGTATGTTAAACTATTGTCAGCATGGTTGAACAGGAATGATTTCAATCACACGCTAAAAAGTACCAGATGTACTCACATAATGTCAAGTATTAAGACACAAAAACAACATTGTAAGTTAACTGAAATTTTAACAAAGCAAGTCTGTTGTCGATACATTGAGAAGTTTCTTGATGTGTCAAGACGCTATTATGATCTTCTGGGGGTGACCATGTGGTATTAGTCATAAACAATAACAGTCATCTTGCACAATACAAAACTCACACCAACTGTACAGTGAATGTATTCTTAGTCATCTTCACATGCTTCACAAGGAAGACATTTGATGTCACAATCAGGACTTGCCAGTGCAGATGAAGTAGATTAAATACATATTCCAGGTTCAGTACAAGTTAAGCTCCGTTAACAACATTTGTGGCATAATTACAACAAGACAACAACAACAACAACAACAAAAATCTGTGAAAATGTAAAGTTTAATTTGTTAAAAACACTTTCATTAATTCTTCTGTAAAAACGTATGTATTAGTTTAGTTATGAACTTATAGGATTTTTGGTTGTACATTGTCATTTCAACAAAGTTGTAAAACGGATTTGACTTTACACAGAAAATGTAAGTAACTGAAAGTACACTTGATAGTAAAATCATATTAACATGCATTCGTTTATGTCTATAGTATTGAAGCAGTGAGTATTTTAACATTTACAGATCGGCCCCCATTTACTTCCATTATAAGTGTCTCACTTTTTTTAACAAAAACAAGGGACAAGTCTAATTATTATTGTGGTGATCAACATTACGCCACAAGTGTTATCAATGCATTGAGCCTCAATGTTCCTTTACAGGAATGTTCATGCTGTCATTTACCACAGAAAATAATTTTGACAGCAATGCTTTTACAATGTAAGTCTATGAGGCAACACATTTCACAAGATTAAAAGATTAAAATACTCAGTTTCGACAGTATCGCTACAAAACACGATAGAAAATAGACTATTACTTCTAAATTAGGATTTTTTGATGTAAAAATCTTGCTAACATTATGGCCCCATTCACACTAGTGCGTTTTTGTTTTAAAATGGTGTTTTAAAATGAAAACGATCCTCGTCTACACTGGCGTTTCCACAGCGTTTCAGAAACGATCCCCGTCTACACTACACGGCCAAAAACGCATGTCACATGACTGTTCAAGCACACTGGGCATGTGCGTACAAGTGTAAACAGCTGCCTCTTGCGCATGTAGGCAGCTGCAGTATTAAAAATATGCTGAGTTTAACTGCACAATGGCTGCTAAAAATGACAACAAAGCTAGCAAAGATTGGCGTTCAGCCTCCATGTCGTCAAAGATACGCAGAGCGAATGTAGGCAGCCACGCCATCGTTTTCAAAAGTCTCCGTTTTGGTACATTTGGTACGTTCTCAAACTAAACCGGTGTCTGCAGCATTTTTGAAAGTCTCCGTTTTCAAGGGTCGGAAGCGCCAGCGTAGCGTAAACGACAGGAGTAACCGTAGCAAAACTTGTGCGTTTTAAAACAAAACGCACAAGTGGACCTCAGAGAACATTCTAAAATTTTAAACAACAAAAAAATTCAGTTCATGACCCCTTTAATGTTTATCCTGTGCAGTGTCTTGCCTCATAGACCTCTATTGAAAGAGCATTAGTGTAAACACAATTCTGTTTGTTTTTACAAACTGAGGGACGAGGCGAAATTATTTTCTATGGTAACTGACAGCGTGTCACGGATCCAGGAGAACAAGAGATGAGCCTTGACTGATTCTCTAGACCTTTCTCTGGGTCTGTGCCAGATATTCAGCTGCAGCCCACCAGCCTGGAATTGGAGGTTCCTCACGTCTTTCAGACCACTGCAGATAATTGAGTTTTAGCGAGGTAGATGAGTAGAAAATAAAGTAAGCGACGTGAGTGAGGTCAACTGGGGAATAAATCCTCAAATATCCTATAAAGATCTTCAATTTTAGTCTCATTACAGGGAAATATACCTGTACAACTCAACTGGGGAATACTGATTCAAGTGACTGAACATACCGCCTGACTATCCACATTCCATGACATAAAAGTCACATGAAAACCCTGAATAAGTTTTAGTTTCATAATCTCATAGAAATGTATAATGATCATTAAGGAAATTCCAAGAGTCTCAAATATATTACACATAAGATACGAACTACAAACACAGCCATTACTATAAGAGGAAACACACACAGCACTAATTAAACATACTGTTCAACATGTTGTTGTGTTCAAAAACACAACTCCAAAATGATATAAATTAAATAAAAATAAATAAATAAAGACCAGTGGAAATATGGTGGCCCATCTTTTATGTGATCTGCACAAAATTCAGTTCAATTACACTCATTATTTCATTTTTTTCCCTCTTTTGTTTATGATAAAGTTCTATCAATTCCATAAAGCCTATCAATCCCATCATATTTAGAACCAGGGTTATTAACTAAAACTAAACTTTAAAACCATTAAAAAAAAAAAAAGTGTTACTTGAAATAAATTGTGACATTTTATTTCAGTTTCTAAATATAAATAAAACTAAAACTGAAATAAAATTAATAAAAACTATATAGACATTAAAAAATAAAATAAAGACAAATACACAACAAATAATAAATGAATCATTTCACAAAATTCAACAAAATGAAAATGGAAAATATAAAAATAAAAAAACAAATTCAAAATATTAATAAAAACTATAGGGTTTTTTTAATAATTGAACACTGTACAATAAACAATGTATTCTCAATAACATCATTATTAAAAAAAAAATTGAAGAAACTTTCTGGTTTTAATTCATATATGAAGTTCAGTTCTGTTTAGCAGTATGTTCCTCATTTGTAAGTCATTTTGGATAAAAACACCTGATAAGGAATACAATATATATAGCTATATAGATGTGTGTTAGAAAGAAACAAAAGTATAAAGAAACCCCGGGTAAAGGAACGTTTCACACTTAGAGTTAAGAGAGTTTGAGTTTAACAGAGTTTGAGGAGAACAATGTCAAATGCTGACGGAAAACGCATCACCTGGAGTTAATAAGAGTTTTATTCTTACCTTTATAGCCAGAAAAGTCCACTCAGGAAAAACTTAAAGGATTATTTCACTTTTAAATAAAAATTTCCTGATAATTTACTCACCCCCATGTCATCCAAGATGTCCTTTCTTCAGTCAAAAAGAAATGAAGGTTTTTGATGAAAACATTCCAGGATTTTTCACCTTATAGTGGACTTCAATTGGCCCCAAACGGTTGGTCAAAATTACAGTTTCAGTGCAGTTTCAAAGGGCTTTAAATGATACCAGTCGAGGAATGCGGGTCTTATCTAGCGAAACAATCTGTCATTTTCCAAAAAAAAAAAAAAAAAAAAAAAAAAAAGTATATGCTTTATATAAACAATATATATGTTATTATATAAACAAATGATCACCTCGCAAGTGCTTCCGCCAGACCGCCTTTCATATTCTTCAAAAAGCTTACTGTATGTCCTACTCCTTCCCTATTCAACTTACGGAATGAACGCGGCGCCAGTTCCGTTTTTTACGTAAGTTGAAAAGGGAAGGAGTAGGACATACAGTAAGCTTTTTGAAGAATACAGAAGACATGGGGGTGAGTAAATTATCAGGAATTTTTTATTTGAAAGTGAACTAATCCTTTAACACATTCAGCAATAATATGAGGATGCGGAAAGCTGGAATCTTTATATAAATAGGTCACGTGCTGCTTTCGTGCAATCAATGACACTGACACCGCAAATATTCAAATAAGAATGTTAATCCAGTATAGAGTTTTTCACGCTGTGCTTAACCCCGGGTTATCGTCGGTCTAAACACCGCTTTTAACCCCGGGTAAAGGAATGTTTCACACTTGTAATGCAGGGTTAGCACTGCTTTTTACCCGGGGTTATGAAAACTTGCTCTGGAGCAGGGTTAGCATCGCTTTTGCGGTGCCAATCATTGTACAGTGTGAAACGGAGCGGTGTTAGAATGTTAAAGGGTTAGTTCACCCAAAAATGAAAATAATGTCATTTATTACTCACCCTCATCCGAATCATGATTCGATACGCGGATTCATAATGCTCCAAAGCAGTGTTTTGAAATCGGCCATAACTATATAAGTCGTTATTTTGTTTTGTTTTTTGGCGCACCAAAAATATTCTCGTCGCTTTATAATATTAATATTGAACCACTGTACTCACATGAACTGATTTAAATATGTTTTTAGTACATTAATGGATCTTGAGAGAGGAAATGTCATTGCTGGCTATGCAGGCCTCACTGAGCCGTCGGATTTCAACAAAAATATCTTAATTTGCGTCTTACGGGTGTGGAACGGCATGAGGGTGAGTAATAAATGACATTATTTTCATTTTTGGGTGAATTAACACTTGACTAGATGCTCAGCAACCGACAACCAATTCGCGTGCCTCTTAACAGTGGCGTGCACAGACCTCCGCGAGGGACGCCACTGCCTCGTAATAACGTGCTTCGGACAGTAAAGGAAACACCGCGTGTTGTATAAACAGCAGTTTCAGCATTTAAGGGGGGGAAAAATGCCAAACGGCGGCAGTAAACGCGACAACTGCAGTGAAGAAGAGAGTTTCATTCTTACCTTTATAGTCTGAAAAGTCCAATTTCAGCGTTCGTCCAATCAGTGACACTGACACAGCAAATAAGGATGTCAACCCAGGGTTTAGGAATAGTGTGAAACGTCCGTTTATAAATATCCAGGATTAATTGTTAACCTGGGTAAAGTATAAGCAGTGTGAAACGTGAAGCAAGAAACCCCAGGATTCTGTTTACCCAGGGTTTACAATGACCCAGGGTTAACTATTTCAAGTGTGAAAAGCCCTTATAATGAATATATTTATTTCTCTTGCCACAGGAACTACACGGATCAATTTTTCCCTTCTGAAATCAATCGGGCAATAAAATGCTCACATTTACTTTTTCCACAGCCTTGTGTACTTGCATATGAATCATTAATCACATGACTCCGGTGTAAGTGTGAAATATGACGTGACATACAAGGTTGCCCTTCTGGTGCAAAACCGAAAGTACTGAATCTATTTGTTTCTATAATTCTTGTCTTTTTCCTGCTTTTAAAACGGGAAACACTCCAACTGATATTTTCCACATTAGTTTTGGTCAAGATGAATCCCATTAGACCAGTGAGCTTTGAGGTAGAACCAGAAGAATGAAGGGGACTCAAATGGAAAAATACAGAAAAAAGAAAAGTCCCATTGCATGACTACGTGCAATTACTGCCCGTTCAGCCTCTTATCCTCAAAGAATTATTGCATTATTTGAGCTCTTCATGCCACAATGAGAACATGCAGCATTTAGTGCCAAGCACATTTATCAATGCAGTCTTACAAGAAGTCTGGAACTGACTTTGCTATTGTGGTTCTGAGAGAAATGCTAAAAGTAATTGAAGGGACAATTCAAAACTGAAAATGTCGTTTACACACCCTCATATGGTTTCATTGAGGAATGTCACACTTTTTTTTATATTTTAATGATGAGAGAACTGCCATTTTTGGATTAACTATCCCTTTAATTTTAGATGTTTCAGATTTTTTCCAGCTTTATCTTTGGACAAGTGCCTTTGCATGAGAACATTCGGTAACTTCAAGCCCCAGAGGAAGAAGAAAACAAAACGTACTACTAGCAGAGTTCACATTAGAGAAATGCAAGCCTTATGTAAGATCAGGGAAAATAAACAAGAAAAAAAAAAAAAAAATTCACCACACTCATCAAGCAACACTTTTCCTGCATTTCCTGTTAAGGAGTGATAATTCTGAGCTCAGTCAGGCGCCATCTTGTGGTTCTGAAGCTGCTGTTCTTTTCAGTTGTTTGTATTGATATTTGATTTGCAATAAGTTGAATTTCTCCTGCAAATGGACTTTGATTATTTACATATGAACTAGTATTCAATAGGTGAAGGATCAAGTGAAAAATAAAATAAGTTCAAAGAAACGTAATAAACAAACAATAATGTGTACGATCCCTGATCAATTCAATTTTACTTCATCATTCGAGTAGTTTGGGTATTAATAGGGGAAATATCAATATTCAACAAAAATTGTGCTACACTCAAAAATCAAAATATTGTTCATTAGAATGGACAATGGTTCTGAACAGGTTTATTACATTTAACAGCAGGGTAATCTGACAACAGTCGACTGGTTCTCACATCTAAACGCTCATTGCTTCACAGAAATAAGGAAAAAAAAAAAAAAAACAGGACAACAACGGCAAAGAGATTTTTACAATGTACAAGTTTATTTTAATTAACTCTCAGTGGTTGGTAGTCACAGCACAGCTTGCACGGATGAAGCCACACATCTATTTTACAAGATGATGGGAAATTTAAAAAGGAAAAAAAAAAAAATATATTTAAAACCTAAACCAAAGAGGAGACAGCTGACAGTCCAACTACAGCGACATTTTTTTTCCGACTACAGTATTTTAAGTAAAAGGCCACTGAAATGCATAAAATGTGTTTCCGATGCATGGACTTCATCTGATGCGGTGGCAAAAGTTCGCTAAACCGGACAGCAAGACTCCTGACATGGCATTGACAGTGCATGTAGACATTGTAAAAAGGACTGGGTTAGCGATATCTAGGATCTTTTTAGTGACAACACCTTTGCTAATACTACAGCTTAAAAAAAACAAAAAAAAACAAAAAAAAACAAAGGGAGGGGAGGGGGAAGTAAAAAAAAAAAAAAAAAAAAAAAAAAAAATGAACAGCACTCTTCCAAAGATACTGAATAAAATGTGTGAAATGTAGTGAAGCAATTATATTATTATCTCACAATTTTACGTGAACACTTAAAACTGAGAAGAAAAAAAACCTTCCCCTTGAAGAGGGCGGCTGTATTGTTATTTAATGACTTTTTCGACTATAAAAGAAGAAGGAAATAGTTAAAACACACTTTGTCCTCTGGAGTTGGTATATTTCAATAGTAACAGACAGGGAACCATAAACGCATGCCATGTGCTGGTCTCAAACAATACATACAGGTATATACAACTTCACTCAGTACCTGCTAAAACAACGTGAGGAGTACAAGATATAAACCAACGACTACACTACAAACTCAAAGAAACGAGAGAAAGAAGTCGGGGGAGAAGGAAGGAAACCGGGGTGAGCCACGAAAGTGGTGAGGAAGTGAACATTTACTAGTGACAGACTCATTCTTAAAGCATTTGAATACGAAAGAAATGCATATATTGCACATAAGTGAAAGCTTCGATTTCACGAGGTCCACCTAATCGGTCAAGCCAGGGGTCCGTCGTCTCTCTCGGGCCGCGAGAGAGAGGAGGAAGTGTGCGGAGCGTGCGCGTGCGCCAGCATTGTGGAATGCTGGGAAGTCTTCTGCTGAGAGACAGTGCCTCCGAGGCCGAGGCGGGACTTCTAGCGCAATGTGGAGGGGGATGAGGACAGGAAGAGGAAATGGAAGGAGAGAGCTGCACACATTGCATGACACATCTATACAGGAAGAAAGATAAAAGAGCGGAGCAAAAAAAAAAAAAAAAAAAAAAAAAGATAGATAGATCACAAAAAAAAAAAAAAAAAGTGTGGCACAAATAAAATCAGGTGTTCTGTGACAGCCAAGAGAAATTTGATGCAAGTGACATATGTACAACTAAGGCTTATTGGTTAAATAGTTTTTCGAGGCTTTCCCCGCCCGCAAAGTGTTCAATGCCATTCTCTCGTCTAACGCTTTTCCTTAGTTCTGTAAACGCAGTGGTTCTGTGTGAGTGGTGAGGTGGGCGGACCGAATGGGCGTTCGGTGGAGCGGAGAAGCGAGGGAAAGCTGGGGACTGAGAAACGGAAGGGGAGACGGAGCCTTCTTGTCGCCGTTGTCTCGTTTTAATATCTAGATGTGCAATACCGTTACTGCCGGAGGATGTGGGGAGGGTCTATTTGGAAAGCTTGCTTATGACTCGGATCAACGCTCCATTCTCGTCCTTTAGTCTCTGGTTGTCTGCTTTCAAGTCTGGTAGCGTCTGGAAGAGAAAACAGAAGAGAGGGACGGGTTAGATTCACAGACAAGAACCAGTGTCTCTAGACGCTGATGTTGTTAGTTTATGCGTCCTTCCTTTTTTCCTTCCTTCAAACAGCAATTACTGTCCAACACAACCCCCCTTTCCACCAATATGGTGATGGTGCCTGATCTGGAATCAGGGGAAAAAATGCTGGTCTAGAACCAATAATAACACTATAATGTCTATCGCCGGACATGTGATAATTCTCATATGATAATTCTTCTGACGATATGCAAAACATATCTTAATGTTATTAATCTTATAATATCTTAATATGTAAAAAAATAAAATAAAATAATAATAATAATAATAAAGTAACCAAACTGTAGCCAAGTGCACTCAGAATGATAGATGTATGAACTAAAATACAGTAAAAAATATAGTTCAATAATCACAACAGGTTTTTAAAAGTTTTTCAAACAACCAAAATTATGGTAATGAATAAGGATATTTAATATTTGAAATAATTTTACTTAATTATTTTTATGTATGAATTTCATTTATATACACTAATAAAACATACACAGTACTAAACAGTAATACTTTTCAAAACAAATAAAAATAATAAAATTGCATTTTTTTTTCATGTATTAAAAGCTTTATATATAAAGCTTCAATATATGAACATCTCATGCAGTGATGTAAACAAATAGCTGAATCAGAGCTTTGAAGTTGATTCACTGAACCATTTGAATTGAATCACAAAGATCAAACTCACAAACTGTACAGAGTAATGCACCCATACTCACATTTCACACAGCAAGGATTGTGAAATAATTTTAAAAGTGAAGCAATTTAGGAACTGCAACTGCCAAATAATAAAAAAAGCACTTTCTATTTGAGAAATTATAGCAATATCAAAATTATTACAAATATATATTATCCAGCCAGAATAGTAACAGTTATGTCATCATTTGGCTCAAGCTCTAGAGAAGTTTGCAGATTCGTCGGCACCAGAACCAGCACCATTTTGGTAGAAAAGGGGCCGAAGATCTATACACACGCACACCAACCCACAGGCACACTGCAGTTCAATGGGAAACTGTAGCCATGCACTCTCAGATAGACGGTAAAGATGAGGACAGCGCTCAGGCCAGGCGGTCCTCTTTCTCTCTCTCTAAACACAGACTTCCTTTGTGTGTCCTGAACTGGACGGGATAAATAAAGGGGCTGGAACACAAGAGCGACTCAAAGTGTCTGTATAAACCACAACGCTGAGTGCTACTCGATACCCAATCCGCTTCAGTCTTCAGGTTGCAGTGTTGAAATAGAGATTTTTTGCTGAGATTTCACCCTCACTGTCCTTATTGACCGTAAACCGCATAGATTGACAGGTGGACTTTCTTGACCCCAGATGGAAAAGACAGATTAACTACGCTACTAACTGGACAGATTTTTGTAAACACATTCTCATGTTTACGAAAAAAAAAGAAAAAGAAAAAGCATCTGAGTAAAAGGATCAGAGGCGAGAAACTAGCTGAAGTAATAGTGCAAATGTCATCCTCATTTATACATCCTCATGTGGATCCAAACCTGTGACTTTCTTTCTATTTGAAGTTAAAGGAAGTTAAACAAAAGCATTGACTTCAATCAAACTTCTTCACAAAAAGCCATTGTTACTTTAGAAGTCCTATGGACCACTTTTATGGTGCTTTTTTCCCCATTTTGAAGATTTACAATTCCAATTAGCTTAAAGTTGGCATGAAACGGAAGTTGTGATTGTCTTTTCTTCTCTATTGTGACATATGAGTGAAATGGCTTCTCCAAAAAGAAAAAATGTAGGCTTGATTTTGTCCATCAGATATTGATTGGATGGTTGTGGTTTGCTATTGGTGAATCTCATATGAGTGACAGGTTGCCCCGCCCTTGCGCCAATAAACACATCATCAGAGAAGTAACTGCAAGAGATATTTTAAAAGTTATTTTGATTAAAGATTACAAGGGCATATGAATTTTTAAAAAATAATGATGTGCACGAATAAATTTATAATAAACAATGCAATATTCAATTAAAAATAAAAATTGTCCGTTTTGATTTCATGGCGACTTTACCAAGATTTTTACTAGATAACTTCTTATCCACACAAGAAAGTCACACAGGTTTGTAACGATATGAGGGTGAGTAAATGTTTACAGAACATTCGTTTTTAGAAAAAAATTACAAGAAAGAAATGCAAAAAAAAATTGTGTACCAGAGAAAGAAATTGAGCTGTTTTCCAGGAACACAAAGAAACAACTTCCTTGTGATAAACTTGCCATTTACAATTACATTTTAACAGTGTAATGATACCTCCCGAGAGAGAGATTTACAGTCTGTGAGTGCTGCAGTTATAGACTGGAAAAATGCATTAAAACAGTCCATAAAAGTCTGAGTGCTAAAAGTAAGTCACAAAACAGAACTGAATCAAAAAAAAAAAAAAAAAAAAAACAGAACTTAAAAACCTAGACAAAAAAGTAAGTATACTCTGAGGCAAACAGGCAAAAAAAGTTCCTCACTCTGTATAGCACTGCCTAGATTATGCAAGAGAAGCTCCAAATGTAATTTAAAGGCACAATATGTAATTTTCGCCACTAGAGTTCGCTTATTCAAAACAAAGGCGTAGCTTGATGACGCCTTGATTTCGCGGAATCATGGGAGGTGATGTCTTCACGTCTACAGCCAGTGGAAAGGATCCGAAGGGACACAGGCAGAAATCATATTTAAGGATGAGCTAATGTATTAATTTATTAACATTACTGTAAAACGAAGCAGGGTGTGGCTGAAAACCGCTGGAGCGGAACGAGGCCGCTGGAGCGATTGCGGTAAATCAAGAAAACGAGATTTAAACAATAAGACTTAATGTGTTAAGCTATATAACATGATTAGTTTTCTGTCAGTGAATGTATCCAAACAGTTGCTCACCTGTCTAATGAAACACATAATATATTAAAGCGTCTTCAGTGTTTCCATGTTTTCTACAAAATAAAACCGAGGGAAATCGAGGGTAACGTGGGTATGATGTCATTGATATGCGACGCAAGGGCATGGTTCGTGTCCTGGTTAAAATTGCTTATTTCTCTGGATTTAAACATTCTTGGAAACATTTGGGATAATGGAAGTACACAAGTCAACAAAATACATAACATTGTTTTAGTGGTTTTTGGATATTTTAATCCAAATATCTTAAATAATCCAAATATCTTACATATTGTGCCTTTAAGCGTTTACCAGTGACGAACTGTAGATTAAAATACATGAGTTTCTAGAAGCCATGCAATCCAGATTAGCCGCAGGCACAGCATATATGGCAGTTCAGCTCCAGGATCAAAATATCTGGGATTGGGGGGGGTAGGGGAAGGAATGGTCTCCCAAAAAATAAATAAATAAAAAATTAAAATCAGAGAAAGTGTTTGATAAAATTGTCACAAAAATCAGTCAAGTACCTCATGCAAGATGCCAGAGTCATCCAAAAGGAACTGCACTTCACAGCAACACATTCAAGGGTAGTGGCAAAAAAAAAAAAAAAAAAAAAAAAGCCAGTACAATTTATTACTAAAAAACGGATGTGCGACGGACATAAGCTGTGCTTAATGAAAAATTACTTTTGATGTCAACATACAATTTGTAATGTCATTCGTAAAAATGAAGATAAATGTTATTTTACAAAATATCATTAAAGCAAAATATAATTTCTAAAATGTCATTCATAAAAATCTGTATATATATATATTAGTTATTCATTTTTATTTAACGAAAATAGAAAATATGTATATTTTTAACAAATTAAAGCAACATGCCATTCTTAAACAAAAAAATTGGTATAATTTATGTAGTTTTGTAATGAAAGACCAATTTTAATATTTAAAAAAAATAATGCAAAATATTAAATTTTTTTCTCATTTCTAAAGCACATACCAAAACATACAGTACTTTATAGCCATTTCTTAGCAATAACTGTACTGTGTAAAAAACAAAAATAATAATAAAAAAAAGCCCCAAATCCTCCCCTTCAAGAAAAGCAGAAAGCACTGAGGGAGGCGGAGCATCAGCTCAGACACAGGCTAGCACCTGCCTTTGTATGGGCGTGGGCGGAGCTGAATGGAGCATGAGGAGGGGTGTAAGGGAAGGTGGGGGCGGGTCTACAGGTCTGCGGCGGGCAGGTGGCTGCAGCCCTGCGAGAGTTTGGAGAGCACGCGGGCCAGCGCCCTGTTCTCTGCCTGCAAACGCTCGTTATACTGGCGCAGAGACTGCACCTGCTTTACCTGAGGAAGGTTCTACGAGAGAAAGAAATACAGACAGAGAAAGAGACAGAATGATAGGAGAGGATGATAGACATCAGACAAAAATAAATGCGAAAAAAAAAAACGGAATATATTAACGCAAAGTAAAGTAAACAGTACATCATTGAGTGAAAAAAAATTGACAAAATATGGGATCACAGAACTTATTTTTAAAAAAAATGGAATAAACAATGAGAAGGAACTGAAAAGGAAAAAACAAAGACGTGTGTGCACACAACCATTTACTTAGCTATCTAAATAGGGACATTTGATAGACATCTATTTATAAAAAAAAAAAAAAAAAAAAAAAAAAAAAAAAGATTAATATAAACACTATAAGTTATTGGTTCTCAACCAGAAGGTCAGGAATGACTAGAGGGACCTTGAAGGATTAGTTCACTTTCAAATTAAAATGACCCCAAGCTTTACTCACCCTCAAGCCATCCTAGGTGTATATGACTTTTTTCTTTCTGATGAACACAATCGGAGATTTATTAATAAATATCCTGATGCATCCGAGCTTTATAATGGCAGTGAACGAAGAAGAAAGTGTAAAATTCTTGCAGTTCAAAACGCTTACGCTACGTCCTACACCTTCCGTATTCAACAAAAAAGCTTAACTGACAAGACGCCAGTTCCATTTTTTTCTAAAAATGGTGGTAGCTAGATATTTTACTTCGTAACTTGTTAAATATGGAATTTTTTTGCACAAACGCATCGCTTCGCTTCAGAAGGCCTTTATTAACCCCTTGGCGCCGTGTGGAGTACGTTTATGATGGATGGATACACTTCAGCTTCATACTCGTTGGTCCCGTTCACTGCCATTATAAAGCTTGGATGCATCAGGATATTTATTAATATAACTCAGATTGTGTTCATCAGAAAGAAGAAAGTCATATACACCTAGGATGTCTTGAGGGTGAGTAAATCTTGGGGTAATTTTCATTTGAAAGTGACCTAATCCTTTAAGATTACATAAAATAAGAGCTAAAAATCAAGATGTTACCTGAAATAATTCTTATTTTAATTTGTTTTCTTAAAAAAAAAAAAAAGAAAAAAAAGAAAGACATTTTTATTTACGCAATGGGGTTTTCATAGTCTTCTGCATTAAAAAAACAACAACAACAAAAAACAAACAAAAAATATTGATTTATAAATATAGATCAATTTTACTAATGAGGTCATCCCCAGATGTGCCGAAATTAGGTTTGGTCAGATTTAGCACAATTTTAGGGAAATTTTGCCCTCATAGTACAGTTAGATACACACAAACTTAAGAAGTGGGGTTTCAGTGGTGAACGCTATAATACTGAAAAATACAGAAATTCATCATGTTGCAGAAAGATTAAAACCAAGGCCTGGAATTTGTCTTTCTCACGTAACCTCAGATATTAAATTCTGCTACCCTTCCACACACACACACACACACACACACACACACACACACACACACACACACACACACACACACACACACTTTTAACATTACCTTCTTCATAGTTACCACAATTGTACATTTATTCAAGTAATATCACACTCCACATTAGAAAAAGGAGGCAACTCATCTTAGGATATTCATGTTAGAATAGAGATGTGAACATGTGCAATATTTACAGTATGGCTGAAACAGCTAAAATGAGCTGCAACTTGCTATGAAGCAGATAAAATAAACAGAGTGAGACAGCAATCTCAATTCTCACATAATCACATAAACAAGCTGTAAAAACCCCATAAAAAAAAAGAAGAAATCAAAGTTTTGTAGCTTTTAGTCCATGTCTGTTAGTTTTGAGGTCATCTATCCACCTTTTTCCTGAGCAAACAATGAGCTAACTTCCGATAGTATGCAGTCCTGTTCCATTCTCCATAGGAACCCATTGTTAAAACGTAAAAAGAGCAGATGAATTAATTAAACTTTTTGAACATTACTAAAAATTATAATGAGCGCAGGGTTAAGCTGTGCTGTTGTTGGCTGCCACAACAGCAGCAATAAACTGAAGAAATTCCTGGAAAGTACGTGTTTTGAGCACCAGCAAATCTGAAAAGAATGTCAGTATACGGCACTTGCATTTTATACCAAAGACTGACAAGAGAAAACGAGCATGTCTTGCAGCACTTAAGTTAAAATACTCCACATAAAAAATGTATATGTGCACTCTTATCATTTTGAAGACAAGCCCCATGAACTTCACCCGATCGGAAGCTGTATGTAGGATCTGAGCACCCATCTGTTTTTAATCTAGCTAACTTCGGGCAGCTTCATGTCATCTACGCACTCCTTAAACTTTGACGTGTGAGGCACTGAGAAAAGACGTCATTGTGACACTATAAAGAGATGGAGCCATGTGCTTTTTAAAACCATTAAGTTTAACGTTATATAAGCTCGGAAAATATGATAATTTAACCAGAAACACCGGAGACCGGAAATGTACAGGATAATTCCACTATGAGTCGGGCGAGGAACAAGGTGGATACACTAGTGCACTCATAAAAGCTTTTTTAGCAACAAACACATTTGCCAAAAAATGGGCCAAAAATGGAGAATTTGAAGTGCCCTTATCAAGAAATGCTGCGTTCACGGCACGCCCTGTCATAATTACCGTAATTTCAAGATGACAACACATGACGTTCTACTCTGTCCGCGTCCTACGACTGGGAATTATGTGTTTCTATGGCAACACTATCAACGGCTAAATAAATCTTTAGTGGTCAGGTGGTACAAGTAGGAGCTCTCTAAAAAAATTCCAAGCTTACAAGTTGTAATTATGAGCTCTGAGGACATGAACGCTTTTTACAAGTTGGAATCTCGTAATTACAGTAATTGCAACCTTGCAGGAACACACCTTAAATTCACATTTCTGTATATTCTTACAAAGGTGATGCACATAAACACTTCGAAAACAGACAAAAAGACTACCTTTAGTTCCTCCTCCATCTCAGAGATCTTCCTTTCTAGAGCTCTTCTTTCCTGCAGACACACACACACACATTGGCAAGTTAACGCACATGGCCATAAAACACATTAACGACTCCATGATCCACTATCACTGCAAACAAAGAGATACACACGCAGAATCATGTGGATGCATCAGGTGACTGAATGTCAAAACAGAGAGAAGTGAACAAAGTGAAGAGAATCACACTGCTTAGTGAAGCTGATCAAGAGCTGGAAATATAGTCTGATTATTCATGCTCACACCAATTATGCGCACATTAAGTTACTTATATGTATAGTGTGATAAAAATAAAAATTATACAAATAAATATATTTACTACTGTATATAATAATTATTATATATTTATATTAATTAAAAAAAAACAGTCAGTATGTGTGTATAGGCATGTGTACTACTGACTGTATAGAAACTGACTGTATAGTTTGAGGAATAACTAACTGTAAATGGATGTAACAATGAATTAAACAGCACTTAAGATGCAAATACAAAATTTAATATGATTTTTCACAAAGACGATGTTTCACACACATGCAGAGATACAATGTTTGAAAGAGAAACCACACTATACTCTACGTCTCACATGATAGACAGATGTTCACTTGTACAAGTCTAGAAAGGTGTGTTGCATTAGTGACTAAAAGGCAAAAAGTGAAAAAGGGATTGTGATTGGCTGATAGTGTTTGGTTCCAACCCCCTGGGGCTGTGAGAGGCATGTGATTCAGCCACTAGCAGAGCTGTAAACACTTTAAATTCAGGTTAAACGTTACCCAAAGCACCCAGCTGAGCCTGAGACCTGCCTGCAACCTTCAGACATAAACCAGTGCGGAACAGTTACCAACCGTTTGGCCGATGGAGGCCAGAATTCAGCATTTATCTGGAGCAGTTCTTAAACATCTCCAAAATCTCTGCATTTGAGCTGAGATGTGCTGATATGTGACTTTATCCAAAAAGGATCCTTTATGGATTTAATGCCCCATCATTGCATTAGTGTGAAGTACACCTGCTCATCCACTGCCATTAACTTGGGTGGAGAATGATGATTCGATACATTATAACTCAACATTAATGTTTTATAAGACAACAAAGTTAAAGAGTTGTGTTTACCCTTTTCTCCATCTCCAGCTGTGACCGATCAGCAAAGCGCTCCTGCCTCTGTAATTCAAAAAAACAGCAGATGAGTTAAGCAGGCCTGTTCACAACATGCCCAATCAAGGTTTGCATGATATTTTTTGATTTCCTGACATTTGTAATTATTATTATTAAAGGGTTAGTTCACCCAAAAATGAAAACTGTCATTAATTACTCACCCTCATGTCGTTCCACACCCGTAAGACCTTCGTTCACCTTCGGAACACAAATGAAGAAATTTCTGATAAAATCTGATGGCTCAGTGAGGCCTGCATTGCCAGCAATATAATTAACACTTTCAATGTCCAGAAAGCTACTAAAGACATATTTAAAACAGTTCATGTGACTACAGTGGTTCAACCTTAATGTTATGAAGCGACGAGAATACTTTTTGTGCGCCAAAAAAAAAAATAAAAATAACGATTTGACAATATCTAGTGATAAGCAATTTCAAAAAACTGCTTCATAAAGCTTCAAAGCTTTACGAATCTTTTGTTTCGAATCAGTGGTTCAGGTAAATGAGGCTTTGTTACATGATAAAGAGTTTTAAAATCTCAATGGTTCACCACTGGGGGGCGTGACTTTGGCAGTTTGATACGCGCTCCGAACCACTGATTCGAAGCAAACGATTCGTAAAGCTTCGAAGCTTCATATAGCAGTGTTTTGAAATAACCCATCACTAGATATTGTTAAGTCGTTATTTTATTTTTTTGGCACGCAAAAAGTATTCTCGTTGCTTCATAACATTAAGGTTGAACCACTGTAGTCACATGAACTGTTTTAAATGTCTTTAGTAGCTTTCTGGGCATCTGAAAGTGTTAATTATCTTGCTGTGAATAGAGACCTCACTGAGCCATCGGATTTCATCAAAAATATCTTAATTTGTGTTCCGAAGATGAACGAAGGTCTTACGGGTGTGGAACGACATGAGGGTGAGTAATTAATGACAGCATTTTCATTTTTGGGTGAACTAACCCTTTAATATTATATATAAAAAAAATATTGTATATGAAAATAGAAATATATTTTCATATTTTATAATTTATTTAGAGTTAGATTCAATTAATTTCTATTCTTTCCCAGCCTGGAAATCATAATTGAAAATTTCCTGGCATTTCTAGGTTTTTCACGAACCTGTCTGATGCAATGAAATGGTGTGAAAGTATTAAAATGACAATATAAATTTTTACATAAATTTTTACCATTAAACAATTCGCAGTGTTGGGGAAAGTTGCTTTTAAAAATAATGCATTACAGTATTGCGTTACTCCCTCAGAAAGTAACTAATTGAGTTACTTTTTATGGAAAGTAATGCATCAAGTTACTTCTACGTTACTTTTTCTCATCTGGGCTAGGCTTGCTTGTTTGTTCTTTAATAAAATTTTATTAAAAAGTATTTTTTTTGGCAAATGTAAATGCCTTTTCAAAACAAAAGTGAAATGAACAAGCCTAAAGCTGAAGGAAATGCAAATTCAACCTGTACAGCAGAGGGCTGAATTGTTTTTTGTGCAAGTGAGATGAGTAAATGCATGCTCACATTTAGTCTAGAACTTCAACAACCATCATGTTCACACAGCACACTCAACACCTCTGCCTCTTAGTCTCGATTTCTCGACATGAGGACAGAAGAGGTGTCAGTCTATAAATGAGCAAGTAACTTGCATTACTTATTTGAAAAAGTAACTCAGATATTTTGATGTAAATTTAAAAGTAATGTATTACTTTACAAGTTACTTGAAAAAAGTAATCTGATTATGTAACTCACGTGACTTATAATGCATTACCCCCAACACTAACAATGATACTAACAATTTAAAAAGAACTAAGAGGTTTTCATAGGTGATCCAAAAGTGATGTCCGGCCATATTGACGACATCACCCATTATTTAAATATTATTGAGAATTTTCTAAGCATATTGCATAGTTGTGCTTGTGGTCAATTGTTTTATTTGTGATAATGCAATGAAACTTGCCAAATTGTCCAGACATCATTTTTGGCAAGAAATTATGAACACATGCAAAAACAAGATAACCAGATGTTGGAGTCAATGTATGCTTTTTCCTGTGAGCCTTTTGTTTTTCTTTGTTTTTTGCACATTGTGAAATAAAACCTTTAGCTGTAGTTTGCCTTTTTTCCCCCAAATAATTCTGTCAGTTAAATACATTAACCAAGTTTAGTGTTTTGTTCTTCCCTCATATTTAAAATATTTATATATTTAACAACAACAACAACAACAAAAAAATCTTGATGGTATAATTGAACTTGTAGGGGGTCAAGTATTCCCTCTGGAAATCACTTTTGGCCACTACTGTATATATTTAATTGTTTGTTTAATTTTAGGATTACAATAATTTCTATTCTTTCTATTCTCTTCCCGGCCTGGAAATCATTTTAAATTTCCTGATGTTTCCAGAATTTCCATGACTGTGGCTACTAAATAGTACTGAAATGACAGTATTAATTTTCACGCTCAATTTTAATGTTAAAGAATGACCCTAACAATTCAATGCATTTTTGGTGAGTTTTAGGAGCTCAAACAAAAAACAAAATAAAATGACCAAGACAGTAACAGTAATCGAAAACAAAAGACCACTTTTTTGTGTGACTTGTGATTTTATTCCAAACTAAAGACAGTGTGAACAGACCTTTAGAGCCTGTAAAAAGGCCTTCTGAATCTTCTAGTGCAGATGATATAATGGGCAAACATTCCAGCACTGCGTCCCAAGAACTCTCTCAGAAAAAGAACTCACCTGTGTGGCTTTCTCCAGCTGCAGCTTCAGGTCTGCCAGCTCCAGTTCTGTATCACGTAACTGAGCTTTCAGCTTCTCATTTTCAGCTAAAATCTGCTCATAAAGCTGCAAGCGGAAAGGGTATGTTGGGTAAACAATCAACCGTAAGGAAACCATTATTTAACGGGGCGTAATCATACAGCGCAATGTTTGTACCTTCTTATAATCAGTGGTGTCGTCTCTTTCGATGCGCGAGTATGGCCGCCGGCTCTCCCCAGTGCTGTGGCTACTAAAAGATTTGTAATGTTCAAGGGAGGAAGTGCTAGTAGAAAGAGGGTCATTCCTGAGGGGGAAAAGGGATGCTTACTTAAAATATTCACTGCTGTTTTCATAATAAGCATGATTGCATGCATATTTAGCTTATCTTTAAGGACAAAGTTAAGCACTTAATGACAAAAAGTTTTTTTTTTTGGGATACGTACCTGGATAGTCTGTCGCTCTGTGGATGTGAACAGAGATCGAGAGAGAGGGAGAAAGAGAGAGAGGAAGTTATTACCAAGTCTGTACCTGCTGTTAATCAATCACATGCTCATAATGCATTTAGTGTGTCTGTTTGTCTAGCGTCTAGACTATCAGAGCGTCTAGAATGCAGATTATCAATTAGTCTGGGATGGATTGTGACGCTCTCATTCCCAGCTCTGATGGCCTGCTTAATGCTGCTATTTAATGAGAGTCTGTGCGGGTCAGCAATCTATCATTTACCGCTCTACAGTAAAAGACGCGTTTGAAGACATCTGGGCGTAATCCATTTGTTTTGTCCTAATAATAGTCATGCTTCAAAAGGCTCCACTTCAACACGAGTGTAACATTTATCAAGGAGGAAGTAAAAGGACTTTGGTCATCGTCCCTCCTCCGCTCATTTTTTTTTCTTCATCTCTCTGAGCTCTGAGACCTCTCAGCCCTGCTGGGGCTTTTCTCCATGAATTCCTGATCCGCAGCCAAGACCTCTGGCTCTGATCTTATTCCTCAGAGGCTCAGAGCACAAACAGGGTATTGGAATGAGTTTGGATTGGCATACTAACAATTATTTTGGAAAGTAAGAACTGTGCAATATGCATAACTGTGCAATATGCATAACTGTGCACAATGCAGATTTTCCCGTATGCATAGAACTATTACCATTCAGTAATAACACCGCTCAAGATGAAAGATACAGTATGCCATAATGAAATGATACTTAGAGGATTAGTTCACTTCAGAATTAAAATTTACCGATAATTTACTTACCCCCATGCCATCCAATATGTTTATGTCTTTCTTCACTCGAAAAGAAATTAAGGTTTTTGAGGAAAACATTCCAGGATTTTTCTCCGTATAGTGGACTTCAACGGCTACCAACAGGTTGAAGGTCCAAACTGCAGTTTAAATGCAGCTTCAAGGTGCTCTACATGATCCCAGACGAGGAATAAGGGTCTTATCTAGCGAAACAATCGACCGTTTTCAAAAGAAAAAAATAAATGTTTATATACTTTTTAACCACAAACACTCGTGTTGCACTAGCTCTGTGACGCGCCACACATTACGCAATCACGTTGGAAAGGTCACGCATGACGTAAGTGGAAGTACCGCAGTGGATCGAAAACCTCCATCTCATTTTCTCCTCCAACTTCAAAATCGTCCGACATCGTCGTTTGACTTTTTTTTTTTAAAGGCCGTTTGACTTTGGGGCCGTTCACATATCGCGTCTAAAAACGCGTGGAAAGCGCAGGCGCGCCGCTTTCTCCTCCTCTCCACAAGCGCTTCCGCTCCCATGGCATCTGTCGTTGCTATGCAACCATGAACTGTGCTCTCCACGATGACGAGGAAGTATCAGCAAAGGATTAATTGAGTTCTAGCCCTTGCATTAGCGTTACTACTAGATAAAATTAATGGAGATAAGAAATAAAAACCCGCCCTGCAGCTATGATCAATGTTCGGCTGAGCTTTCGATGTTGTTACGGAAAGGCCAGAGCTGATCAGTTGGTTCTTGTCACATGACCCACGGTGCGCTTGCGGCATTCTGAAAAGTTGAGATGTTTTCATCTTGCCGCGGCACAGGCACGCCTGGAAAAACTAGCGCACCACATGCATGTCGCTACCGCGTCGCTTCTATTATGAGCGCGTTTTTTGCGCGCCTACATTTGAAATAACGAATTTGCGCGTGCAAAAAACGTGCTATGTGAACGGCCCCTTAGTCTCTGCACGGTCACTTTGTAAACACTTGCTCGGTACTTCCGCTTATGTCACATGTGACCTTTCCAACATGATTATTTAATGTGTGGCGCATTGCAGAGCTAGTGCAAGACAAGCATTTGTGGTTAAAAAGTACATAATTTTTTTTTTTTTTTTTTTTTTTAGAAAATGACAGATTGTTTTGCTAGATAAGACCCCTATTCTGCGGCTGGGATCATGTAGAGCCCTTTGAAGCTGCATTGAAACAATTTGAACCTTCAACTCGTTGGTAGCCCTTGAAGTCCACTATATGGAGAAAAATCCTGGAATGTTTTCCTCAAAAACCTTAATTTCTTTTCAACTGAAGAAAGAAAGACAAAAATCTTGGATGACACGGGGGTGAGTAAATTATCAGAACATTTGAATTCTGAAGTGAACTAATCCTTTTATGTGCAAAAGAACCAGTAGTAATGTCAACTGTGATCTTTAACCACAATTTTTTTCCAGAGTTCTCAAACCTTCTGAAAAGAAACGTTTCCAGTCGTATGTAATGAAAGGATAAAAACTTGACAGTATTCCATTCCAAACATAATCACAATTTTCTCTCATCTGTGCTTATTGTTGGCTGAAGGCTGGAAAATTTGGACTTAGATAATAGCTGTAGCTTAGTAGTCTGGGCTGTGAGAAGCTCTCAGGCAATGACCCGTGCAACTGTGCAGCCCACTTCCTGTAGCTGATTGCCCTGGAAGCATACTGCAGCACTTAGCTTTGTATAAGGGCTTCCTTTTCAACGCAGAAGAGCTCACTAAGAGGAAATGTGTGTTATTAAGCTAACAAAAAAACAGCTGTCTCATAAAGAACCCATAGACCCCATTAGATTTTCATTCATACTGCGGCCCTCTGAACACTTATCATTTGGAACAATCCAAGCAAGAACTGATCTTTAGCTGTATTAGGCAATATTTGTGCTATATTTAAACATGGATGAGATGCTGTGACAAGCACACTTGGGAAAGTGTTTTAATCGGAGGATGATTTAAGGTGTCGGCTAGTTTTTCTTCCTCTCCATACACACTAGTAGTTTCCTGTTCTTTTTCCACTAACCCAAAAGCCAACAACAAAGCTTTGACCTACTCTTTGTTTCTCTTCCTGACTCTAATAAATTGTCACTTTTAAATGACTCATTCCCAGTTTTCCACCCAACTGCGTGTGATCTGGTTTCAGGATGATGTTGGCACAGGATATGCAGGATATTTATCTTATCCTCGCTGGACTCACAATATCACCCCGGTCACACAACTAACAGCTCAAGTACACACTAAGCACGACTCATGTGACTAGCTACGTAGTTTCTCTTATCACTGGAAGTGTGATTTTCTGCAGCCTGGAATTGATTGCTGACTATTCCTGTAACAGGTGACAGCCTGCAGGCTGTGAATTGACTTTCATTTTTAAGAGGACTAATGCGGCTGGGACAATTCCAGGAAGTTGGAGAGGGAGGAGGGGGTCAGCAGTTAGCAGACACACAGTAATGTCAGTAAATTGTTTGTTTTGCCAAACATGAAGGAAAGTCAAACTGTTCTTTGACTATACAAGGTGAAAGACAGAGCTGGGGAGAGAAAGAACCTCAAAGTCCTTCAAAAACAGTCCAACACAATAAGCAGCTGAATAAGGAATTGAGCATTTGTCTAACTGATACATTTGTGTTGGCAGATGCATTGTGGGTGAGTTAATGTTCACCTGAGGCTCTCCTTTAGTGCTGCCGTCTGAGTCTGATGGCTGTTCTGGCTCGTTCTCGTCGCTCTGTAACACAAACACATTTCAAATTCCATTAACACTTTACAATAATGTTCCATTCATTAACTAACAATGAAAAATACTTTTATAAAAAAAGCATTTATAAATCAACATTTATAATACATAGTCAATAATTTGAACATTTACTAATACTTTATTAAAATACAACATTGTATCTGTTAATATTTTTTAAAGGACTTGAGCTAACATGAACTAACAATGAACAGATATATTTTTATTAAAGGGATAGTTCACCCAAAAATGAAAATTATCCCATGACTTACTCACCCTCAAGCCATTCTAGGTGTATATGACTATCTTCTTTCAGACGAATACAATCAGAGTAATATTAAAAAATATCCCATCTCTTCCAAGTTTTATAATGCTAGTGAATGGCACTCCTGATTTTAAAGTCCAAAAAAAGTGCATCCATCCATCATAAAAGTCACTCTTTTGGCCCAAGTCGATTTGCGTCTCCGTCTGTCGGAAGCTAGTTATTTTAGTTTATAAAGCTTTAAATATGGGTATTTTTCTAATAAAAACCCATCGCTTCGCTTCAGAAGACATTTATTAACCCCCTTGAGACGTGTGGATATCTTTTATGATGGATGGATGCACTTTATTGGACTTTAAAATCAGGAGCTCCATTCACTACCATTATAAAGTTTGGAAGAGCCAGGATATTTTTTTTATTTAACTCTGAATGTGTTTGTCTAAAAGATGATAGTCATATATACCTAAGATGGCTTGAGGGTGAGTAAATCATGAGAAAATTTAATTTTTGGGTGAACTATCCCTCTAACTAAAAGATTAATAAATACTGTAACAAATGTATTGCTCATTGTTAGTTAATGGATTAACTAATGCAAACTAATGGAACCTTATTGTAAAGTGTAATCCAGATTCCACTATATTCCAACTATAAAAGTAAACAGGGTCCAAAATTAACAGTTGCCAATCACATAAACGCTTTGGCGTGAACATAAAATTGAGTTAATGACCATCTGGCAGGTAAGTTCTTCTTCTGGCCAGCTGCAACTGACTAATCAGAATTAAGTATTCCAAAGAGTTGTGTAATAAAGTGATATATTTATATATTTACAACCATAACAGGCTTGTGGCTGGTGGCAAATAGTAAAGCTCTCATCATGCCCATATACAGTGAGATGTGTAAGAGTCTTACATCCTGGGTCCAGAAGGACACTCCAGTTGAGCGTCTTTTCTCTCGAGGTCTTCTGCGGTCGCGTATAGAGCGTGGCTGTGACTTGTCTTCACCGTCCTTATCATCCTCTCTTTCTTTTCTATCAGATTCTGGTCAGCAAACAGACATATGGTTGTTTATAAGTACAACTGAGCAATAATATGCATAAACCACTGGTGGAAACCCCCATTTCATTTATGGGAATGATAGTGCTCCAGGACTAAGCTAGAAATCCTGGCTGAGCTTAAAAATAAATCTCAAAAAATGAAACAAACAATAACTGTAATTCCAAAACACTACAATAAAATCTGTTTTATTATGAAGGTTAGTGTGTTTAAATGTAACTTATATAAGCTGGCGGAATATCAAATCAAATACACTACCGTTTAAAAGTTTAGGGTCAGTATGTTTTTTTTCTTTTTCTTTAAGAAATTAATGTGACTAAGACACTTATAATGTGACAAAAGATTAATATTCAAGTTAAAAAAAAAAAATACTAACACAACTGTTTTTAACTGTGATTATAAGAAATGTTCCTTAACCAAATCAGCATATTAGAATGACTCAGGGTATCTGCAGAGTTTTTAAAATAAAATCAATGTCCCTACAGAACAAAACAAAAAAATCTCAAAATAAATCCTGTATCTCAGATTCTTTTACTTAATTTAAACAGGCTAGGGCACACATTCAACAAGAACATAATACTGCTTATCAGCAAAAAGATGAGGGACCTAAAATATTCACCCTTATACAACACATTACAATATAAAAACTGTAAAATAAAGATTGTTATTTCATCAACAGTAGATCAAAAGCAATCGTTTGCCATGAATGTGCTGTAATTATTTATGGCAAACTGTTCTGAAACACGAGTCTTTGTCTTTGAACGCGCAGCGCTCACATTCATTTCATTAAATCATAGCCTTTTGAAGTTTAATAACCACATTAGGCGCAATTCCTGTTTTACCGTCCCCAAATTTAAGACCTCTTAAAATGATAATAAAGACTTTTGATACATCATTTAGGATATTTGAGATGTTTCTTGACCTTAAATTTGATAAAGCTGAATTTAAGACTTAGACTTTTTTTTAAGGACCTGCAGGGACCCTGATGATTTCTGAAGGATCATGTGACTCTGAAGACTGGAGGAATGGCTGCTGAACATTCAGCTTTGACATCACAAATTAAAATAGAAAACGGTTATTTTACACAGAAATAATATTTCACAGTGCTACTGTTTTTGTGTATTTTTGATCAAATAAATGCAGCTTGGGGAGAGACTTCTTTCAAAAACATAAAAAAAAAAAAAATCCTACCGAACGCAAGATTTTCAACAGCCTGATGCTTGGCTTAGTCAGTCTGCAGCCATACTAAAGGAAGTCCCTGTCTGTATGCCAGTTCCTGTAGCGTCACAAAACCATATCACTCATTTTCCTTCCTGTGCCATGTCACTCTACTCAGTGACCACACAGCTGTTGTTTTTTGACTGTGACAGTTTCATGACAATTAAGGGCATCTGTAGTGCTTGGAACAGTACATATAATTAACTTTCTAAGTAATGTCATGTCGCAATAAGTATTTAATTTTCCAACAACAGGTTTTTCATTATTGTTATGAATAAAATGTATACTTTTTTGGATGAAACAAGACCCGGATATTTGTGCTGTACCTCTCTCAGTGTCACGTGTGGAGCGGCTGTAGGTTGATGTGAGGCCGGTCAGGCTGTTTGGCCGGTTCAGAGAGGAGGTGCTGTAGAGAGAAGACGAACTGCTAGGAGTGGAGGAGGGCAGGGTGGAGGAGGCCGTGGTGGTCGAGGCCAAGGTGCTCCGGTACTTCTGCAGGACAAAAAAGGACACTCGTGTGACACGGAAGACACAAAAAAGCTAGTTAAAATTCCACAAACTGTCCTGTTCTCTGACCGGGAACAGGGAGGAGTTTTCCTCACCTCCTCAAAGCTGCGGTAGCGTGACCTATAGTCATCCTCCTTGGTCTCTGTCTCTTTCTTCTCTTCCTGTTTCTCCTTGTCCTGTTTTTCCTTCTCTTCTTTCTCATCTTCTCGAGACCGTGTGGGGCGACTGCGACCGATAGTCTTCTCCGCCTCCTGGAGATCAGTCAAGGTCACACCCTGAAAAAGAAAGTCAAAGGATTAAAATTATGTCATTCATTTCTGAGTCTGCTAAATGACCCCAATACTGTTGTCATTTTGTTGTAAGTGCAGATATATACAAACTTATTAGAACCAGGGAAAGGCACTACGATACGTGCTACTTTAAGAATATACATTATTAAATTATTTATATCAATAATAAATAGTATTTTATTAATATTAATAAAAACATATGAGCAGACAGAAGTGCATTTCCAGTTTAAAACAGCTTAATTTTGCTTATCCAATCACATTTAAAGGGGACATATCATGAAAATCTGACTTAGTGCTATGAACGGGTCCCCAGTGCCTCTACCAACCCAGAAAACATGAAAAAGGACAACCCAGGAACTTTGTTTTGGCAAGCCTTTCTCTGCAAGAATGTGAAAAAAAAAAAAACGAGCCACTCAGATTAGTGACGTAGGAAGGGGATCCTATTGTAATATTACCACCCCTTAATCTGCACGTTTCCACCAACAGCGCTGCCATTTTGTTTTCGCAAGCGACAATGGTGTACCAGTTCTAATCAGCCTTGCCGTCAATTTACGCTGGACTGCTTGACAAACGAGGGTCAATTCGACGCTGGATTCGCACAAAGGATTAACATGACGGCACATGCTAGTCAATGAGTTGAATCAACTCCACAGCAACTACATAAATTTATCCACTAACCATTCAGAAACGTCAAGTTGCATTCTAAAAGTTGTAACTCCTTCCTGAGTCTATCATCAGTGTCTGATTACAGTTTGAACAATGTAAGGCTGAACACCTGCTACTGACAATCATCATTTTGGCTGCGTGAGATTCTCCATCTTTGTTGTTGTTGAGCAACCGAAGTGTGAGCTGTTAAAGCTCCGCCCTCTTTTGGAAAGGGGGTCAGGGAGCAGCAGCTCATTTGCATTTAAAGGGACACACAAAAACGGCGTGTTTTTGCTCACACCCAAATAGGGGCAAATTTAACAAGCTATAATAAATGATCTGTGGGGTATTTTGAGCTGAAACTTCACGGACACATTCTGGGGACACCTGAGACTTATATTACACCTTGTGAAAAGGGGCATTATAGGTCCCCTTTAAGACATATTTCTCCTTTAGTTTTAGCTCAAGTGTTAAATATGAAGAATAATAATAATAATAATAATATGAAGCTGACTTATCATTTGTTATTAATAATAAAATTATATGTAGGTAAATTCCACATAAAAAAAAAAAGGACCTTTCACTTGTAAAGTATTTAATTCCCTGGACTATCCAAAAATAGGCATTACCACATGATTATGTAATATATCATTTAGTTTTTTTTTTTTTTTTTTAAAGCAGGTAATTATTATGTTTAACCACCAAATTTTTAGATCCCGTACTTTTAAAAAGGAAAAAAAAAAATCTATTTCCTCTCTAATGTAAACAGTTATTTCTCCCATAAATCCCTGCCACATCACAGAGCTCAAAACTTAATTCCAATAAGCATATCCTGGGCTTCAAAAGGTACCAACGCTGAAAATCTGAAGCAAGAACCATTCAAATCTTGCAACAAATCATTTGTAAAAAGCACTGTAGTTCTGTCTATTATTAGAGAGAGTTCCTGCAGAGGTGTTTAGATGAGAGTCTAGACTTGCCTGTGTGGACCTCCTGGACTGCCGTGCCTGTCTGGACCTGGCTTTCCTCTGAGACTCGGACTCTTCATCACGCACAGGGGTGAGGTATGATCTACAGATGCAACACAAAGAAACAAAATCCGACAGCTGAAGCAACATGCGCTTTTGTTGAGGCTCTTTAAGGCAGCTTTAATGAGAGTAAAAACAGGCTTCGGAGAATAAATAAGACCGTTCTTACATTATTAGGAACATGAACAGGAACATGCTACATTGTTTAAACTGAATTTAAATGTTGACATGTAGAATTTAAATAAAAGAACAAAAATATCTATTGAAGAAAATATGTATTGCTTCTTGGCATCTAAAATGGTAAAATACATATTACCTATCCCTTTAAGTTGAATAGGTACGAGTTTTGACTTTGAATCAACTTTTATGCTGCTAAAAAGGTGTGCAAAAACTCTCCATGATGTTGCAGTACATGTGTACCTGCGTCTCTCTCGTCCGTCAGAGCCCAGTACAGTTCCAGTAGTGGAGGTGGTAGTGGTGGTGGCTGCAGTGTTGATTGTGGGGATGACCGCAGCCGACTCCTTCTCTTTCTCTTTTTCCTTCTCCGCGCCCTCCTCTGACCAATACCTGTTATGCATCGACACATTTCACTATCAGAACCTACTCTGAGGGTTCAGTTCGTAAGTTAAGTTGAAGAGGTGTGTGTGCACGTACCTGGACACCAGGCTGCGGTGTCCTGTGGGTGAGGTAACAGAGGAGGTGGAGGTCGTCGTTGTGGAAGTGGCAGAAGAAGTGGAACTTAAAGCATCATCATGCCTCCTTCCAAAGGAGCCGCTACAGCAACAGGGGACAAAACATAAGGATAAGAGGAGAGAGAGATGGCTCAAAAGAAACACCACAAGAGAAAATAGAGTTCCCTCATTCTGAAAACCTGAGCAAGGTCCATAGTGTGCAAAACAAAATGCCAAACCAAACCAAACCAAACCAAACAAAAACACAAAAAGCAAAGCACAAAGTGAAAAAAAACAAAAAAAACAAAAAAAACAAAACATGGTTCATAATGCACAAATAAAAACTTATAAAATAAATAATTAGGACTGGGCAATATAAAAAAAACAAACAAACAAACAAAAAAAAAAACAATATTTTTTTAACTTGACAGTGTTCTATATTTACATTCAAACACTTTACTTTTTATTTGCATCTTTTTGCCTTTGCATTTTTATTCATCAGTTATATTAGGTAATATTTGTTTGAATATTTCTTAAAGAGTATCTACATTTTTTTTTTAACTCAAGGTATATTTTTGCTGTGCTATCAAAATTGATAATGAAATTTCACAGCTACTGGTACTGACCACTGAATAATAGTTCTCTCATCAACCTTGGCGAATACATTGTGAATTTTTATTATATTGTCCAGCACTATATTCAGTCCATTCTAATGTATAGTGTAAAACTATACACCCCATTGACAAATAAATGACCAGACAGTAAGAATGGCAAGAACCTACATGTGGGGAACACAAAGACAGATGGAGGACATGGAGTGTGTGTGTGCGCGTTTGCTGGGCGGTGCTCGGGCAGGTACCTGCGGTGAATGCTGTAAGACTGGTAGTAGGAGGAAGGCTGCTGCCAGGCTTTAGAGTTGTTAGGTTCCAGGCTGGAGGCAGAGGAGGATTTGGCAGGCAGGTCGCGAGAGCTAGACGTGCGGCCTAACGCTAGCGTGTGAGACGTACTGCCGTGTGGAAGTGGCGGGGTGAAAGAGGTGAGTTAGCAGGGAGCGGACAAACACACACACACACACACATACATAAACAGACAAAATGTTACACATATGTCTAAAGCACTGACTCGCTTGTGAGGGGAGGGCTTGGTTTCTTATAAAGTCATATTTTGGTATATAAATTATCAAATACCATCAATAACTTCAATGGACATAAAAATGGAAACCTACTTGTTATCTAGAAACCATTAGCATGCTTTAAAAAAATAAAATAAAGATCAAACACTCCAGCATGCTTTTTTTTTTGTCATCAGAGTCTGAAACCAAACCAGGCAGCACAAGTGCAGTCATGCAAATTCAACGTTACACAATGACGCATAAGCATCATTTGGATGGTTTAGGGTGCTTTCATCTTTTAGACCAGGGTTTTCAAACAAAAATGTACTAAAATGTATTTTTGTGTCAAAGTTTCAAAGGCTGTTAACTGAAATTATTAATAATATCTATCTATCTATCTATCTATCTATAAATAGTATTCCAATAATTTAAGACACATTTAACTATATTTAAGTTTTGGTTTCTAAAGACTGATCGAAAATCATGAGCTTATTCATTAATCTTTTTTTGTTCTATCTACAGCTCTCGTTTGTAATGGTAATAAATAAAAATCACCTTAAATAAAATAAATAAAACAACTTTAAAGAGCTGTTTTGTATTTTGAATATATTTTAAAATGTAATTTATTCCTGAGATGGCAAAGCTGAATTTTCAGCATCATTACTCAAGTCTTCGGTGTCACATGATCCTTCAGAAATCATTGTGCTGCATGCTGCTCAAGATAAACTTCTGATTATTTTCAATGTAGAAAAAAGTGGTGCTGCTTAATATTTAAGTGGGAATCTTTTTTTTTTTTTTTAGGAATCTGTGATGAATAGAAAGTAAAGAAACAATATTTATTTAAACTATTTTTTGTAACAACGTAAGAGTTTTCACTATCATTTTTGATCAATTTAATGCATCCTTACTGGACAAAAATATGAATTTCTTTATAAAAAAAAAAAAAAAAAAAAAAAAACATCTTGCTGATTTTTTTTTTTTTATTACTGATATAGTAGTGTAAATAGACACGTTTTATTATTAATTATTTTTTTTATCAATATTATCAAATATTCTATATAATGTGTCAAAATGTGCCTATACATGAAAATATATAGCTAAATATACTGCTGCCTTTATATTTTAAGAATTTATATTTCTATACATTCCTTGAAATGGGATTGTCATGTTTGTGAGACCTTGCCATTAAAGGGTTAGTTCACCCAAAAATGAAATTTATCATTAATTACTCACCCTCATGTCATTCCACAACCTTAAGACCTTCGTTCATCTTCTGAACACAAAGATATTTTTGATGAAATCCAAGAGGTATTTGAACACCAAGAGAAAGTAACGTAATTACCAATTTCAAGGCCCAGAAAGGTATTAAAGACACCATTAAAACAGTCAACGTGACTGCAGTGGTTCAACCTTAATTTTATGAAGCGACGAGAATACTTTTTGTGCGCAAAAATAAAACACAGTGCTTCTGTTTTCACTACTGAGCCGGCGTTCGGACGTAAACAGGGAAGCGCCTCACTGTGCCTACTATGTCAACTGCGTAGGAGAATGACAGGGGAGAGACGAAATTGTTGAATAAAGTTATTTTTGTTTTGTTTTTGCGCACAAAAAGTATTCTAGTCGCTTCATAACATTAAAGGAAGAACCACTGTAGTCACATTGACTATTCTGACGATGTCTTTACTACTTTTCTGGACCTTGAATGTGGTAATTACTTTGCTTTCTATGGGAGATAAAAAAAAACCTCTTGGATTTCATCAAAGATGTCTTAATTTGTGTTCCGAAGATGAACAAAGGTCTCGCGGGGTTTGGAACGACACGAGGCTGAGTAATTAATGACAGAATTTTCATTTTTGGGTGAACTAACCCTTAAAAAAGTTTGAAAACCTCTGTTTTAGACAGGCACATGCATGCTAGGAAGATGATTTTCATGCTCAAAAGACTATCTAAAAGAATGTACGATGACAGCGAGCCGAGATTAACCCACTTCTGCAGTTCTACTGAAGTTAGCTGTTGTTAGTTATGTTTCTAAACTGCCGTACACCGGTTTATGAGATGGTTATATTAAGATGGTTAGAATCTCAGTCAAAGTTTCATACACAAACGCAAGCCGATAGCAGCTGCTATAAATGTTAAATGCTTGACAGCAAAATAAAGGTGCAAGAAGCATCTCAGATAGCAGCAGCAGGAAGAAGCGATCAGCTTTTCGCCCATCTCTTTGAAAGTCTCAGTCACTAGCCAATAAAATGAATATAGTTACTAGAATAAAAGCTAACCTGCGCTGATAGCTGGAGGTTCTGTTTTGTGAGGCTGTTCCGTCGCTGTTTTTCAGGTCTTCTTCCCAGCGTCTCCTGACGTATGAGCCACTACGTACCAGACTAGCAGCCGAATCCCTGAGAACCACAAGCTATAAATTGTACCTCCGATTCCAGAGAACCACTCTTGAAAAATCTATTATACTACTAGACTAACTCACTTCTATCAAAACATTGTGCAAAATAGAAAAGATACTTCAGAGTATACTGGACACCATCTAACCGACATCATTTATATTCTTCTCTATTACAACATGAACATGCTGCATAAGCCACAAAACACATGCTACAATTGAGCTTGTGCTTCACACTGCAACACAACATGGAGCAGCGGGAGGTGCTCTCAAAAATGCACTAAACAGCAAGTGTCCTTTCTTTATTACCTGTTTTCCTTTTCGTCAATGTCCGATGTGCTAACATGTCTCCTTGGGATGGTTGGAGCAACATACGCCAGGCGTGTCTTCTCCTTTTCCTGTGCACATAAATGAAGAGGTTCAAGGCTCAAGAATCTCTATAAAATGAACTCAAGAATCATATGCAAACAGCTCCAACCTTCCAACTAAAAACAGGATTATTTTACAAAAAATTTAAACTGGACTAAATTCTGGTAGACCTTTTCCTTGTCCTTATTGTCCAGTGAGGATGACAGGCGAGGAGAAGAGGCCGAGCGCATCACCCCGGCCGTGTCCTTCTCTTTTTGTGCCTCTTTAGTTGTGCTGATTTCTGCCAGTGCTCCGTAACTGCCGGTTTTCCGCAGGCCCAGACGCCATGATGCAGGAGACTCATCCTTCCTCTCCTCCTCTTTAGGAGACACCTTTCCTGCAGGTGTGCTCACCTGAAGAGGAGAAAGAACAAATAAAGAAGGGACAGGGGTTGAAAACCAAAGTTAGTTCGTTTTGGGAGTGCCTCGAGTCGTTTTATGCAATTTCCAATTATGGAATATCAACATTTGAGAAGCCCAAATTCCAACTTTATAATATTTTAAATCACAGGAATATCTAGAGCACACACTTGTGCAGATGTGGCATTTACTAGCACACACTGTAAATCAACATTATGGGTTGTCCATGTGTGCGGGTGAGAGAACAGAGAACTCGGATCAGCTTGACAGGTCAAAGCAGGGCATACATATGGGAGAAGTGGACAGCAGGGCTGGGCAACTTTGATATTTTCACATTTTTAACACTTTTAAATAGAGTGCAACAGTGCCCACCCACTTTTTCAGTAGCGTTGGTTCCGGAAGTATTGTTTCCATTCACTTCTCCCATAGGGATTTCAAAAAAGTCTTTGTTAAAGCGTTTTAAGTCATGAACCAAGCCAACATGCTATGAGGTGAATTATAACACTACAAACTTTGATTTGAAGCAAAAAAGTATTTGAAAATCGGACAAAACTATAAAGGTACAAGACTTAATGCGTTTTGCTTGTTTCGACTCTCTGATTGGTGGAATTTTCTGTACAGCATCATGGGTAATGTAGTTTTTCCACCATGAATTCCGTTGTTAAACACATTATTATTTTAAAACTAAGTTGAAATAATGCAAGCTTCAACAGAAGTAAATACCATTGATTAACAACTTCATAGTTCGCAGTAAGGCTGTCTTTAAAGGTTTATAAGTTATCATTAAAAAAATATTTTCCTATGAAGAAAATTAATGGACTTTTTACTTCCGGAACCTGACTGTTGCACTTTATATAGTTTAATATGTATGTATGTGCTCTGAAATGGACATCTCAGCTTTAAGAAAATGTAAAAGAAGGCCAAAAAAAAGAAGAAGAAGAAGAAGAAAAAAAAAGAGCTTTGCTAACAATGCCGCTTAATGTTAAATTGCAAACAAAATAATATATAGTATATTGTAAATATTCTACAAATAATAAAATACAAATATTTTAATAAAAATAAAGAAAATTTGCAATAATAAATATAAATATTAAAAGGGTAAATACAATTTATGTTGTGTTAAAAAAAAAATGTTATTTTAATATTTTATAAATAAAACTAATAAATACATTTTTTTTTTAATAACTTTTTAGAAATTAATAACTGTTTTATAGACAAACAAAAACAAATAAAAACAAACACCCAGCCCTAGTGCTCTGATGCCTATAAAATTCAAGGGAAACACGTGGGGGCCATTTTTGAACGGGTTTGTGGATTTCACTGCCTTCAGAAATGCAAACTTGAATTACAATTGTTTACTAGGCCTTAAGATGATGGGAATGCTAAATAATATTATAAAAACAACAAAGATGACAAAACCAAACATGCCCAATTTCAATCAATATGTTAGTTTTTGCTAACTCATCAGCATCCTGGTGACCTGTTAGGGTTTAGAGTCAATAATAAATGAATTCGCCCTTATCAAAGTAGTTTATTGTACACACAACACTGATGTCACCCCGTCATATTTAGTCCACCACATTCAAGTATAAAACTACCACACAGATGATTTTCGACAGCACGTCATCATCACAGCCGCGAATGACAGCGACAACACCATGCAGTGAGCCAGTGACAGGAAGAGGATATGGTCTTGGATTAGGCAGTTATCTGATTGGTTAGGGACGTGGTCATTTGGGGAACATAAAGGGCAGGAGGGAAGAGGGGGCGGGAATCACAACGCTGAACACACCGAGGCCTCACCATCGCTTTTTTGGGCACAAGTGAAATGCCAGTTTTGCGCAAGCCTTGACGCCACAACGCAGGACAGCCTGGCTCCCCCCCAGGCACAAGGGCAGTAATGTTATCAGACTAAAGCCATCCAAGACAACAGCAATGAGTAGAGAGAAAAAAAACAGATGATTGTGAAGAAAAAGCAAGAAAAAGGAAGAAAGATAGAACCCTTGAATGAAATAAATCAAGCAGCAGCAGCAGCAAATGAAAACAGATACTTCATGATGCACGAGTGACAGAGAGAAAGGGACAGCAAAGAAAGAGGAAATATATGAAAGCCCAGTCACAGCATGTAATGTGTTTAGCTGGCAAACTTGAGTTTAAGATGCAATTAAAAAGCAGAATTTTACTGCAATGTTCGTCTTAGAGAATAATAAACAAAAATGAACATGATACATAAAAATAAACAAACATTAACAATAAACAAAGAATAATAACTTGCATTATACTGGCCCATTATGTTTGACGAATAGCAATCAATGTGTTTTGTGCATTTGATTTCTGGGCCAGAAATGTATCTTGTGTTGCACAGCAGCTGCAGCCACTTTATTTAATTTTATTTTAGGCTAAAATGAAGCTATTTAATTTTATATTTAACATTTAATAAAGATGGATTGCTATTCATTTTTATTTATTATAACTTCTGCTTCACATCAAAAGCAGCTTCTGATGGCATAAAAACAAGAAATTTCTTCCTTACCGTTAAAATACCTTCTCAAAACTCCTAAGTCTTATAAACAAAGATTATGATGCGGCATGTTTGTTTGTGGGTAGGTTATGTAGTAACAGTCGGTTACAATACAGTTTAGCTCTCACATTGGTAGTATCATGCTGTACCAGTTGAGCTACAGGAAGACAAAACCACAGGAACACGGGCGTCTCCTTGGAAATTCAATTCTTTGAATTCACTGTATATACCGTTTGTGATGAAACTGAACATTCAAAAGTCAATCTACTTTCAAAATCCAACTAGCATTAAAAAAAGCCAAGTTCAAATTATTTAAAAAGTTATACAAATTTATTCAAATAAATACTTATTCAAACTATATTAATTTTAAAAATATTCAAAGCCTAAACAATAACCAAATTTAATGACATTAAATTCTGTTTACATTGAAATCAAATCGGTTCTGAATAATAGCATTTTTTAAACAACAAACTTGATGAAAGCCTGACATTGATGAAATTCCCATACAGTCCAGCAGAGGGCAGCAAGTACATGTTAAAGAAGTGTGGAGGACATTTTCTCTCCTCTCAAGTGCACAGTACTAGCATTCACTGCACACTAATATGCTTAAAAACCACGTACAGCAGCTGATTTTTTAGAATTTAGTGACAATGCTACGTTGAAGCCACATAACGTATGTGTAACTCCTCTATCGGTTCATCTTGAAACAGCCAATAACATTCATTCTGAAAAGTTGCAAATGCAACTTTCTTGCTTACAGACATATGCTCAAATACATGCTATGCATGAAGAATGAATGATATTTCCAAGGAGAAGTCTTGCTGAAAGATGTAGAAACATGAAAGACAGAGACTTGGTGGAGGGAATGGTGGACGGCACATTCAAGGGGAGATAATGTACCTTTTTGGTAGGTGAGGTTGGGGTGGTCACCTGGTTGCTTGGGGTAGTTGGCGACGTGACGGTGATACTAGTAGGTACAGGTGCAGGTGTGCTGTTGGAAATGCTTGACGGAATAGAAGGCTTGGTCTTATCTGGAAAAAAAAGAGTACGTAAATAATTGTCACAAATTTACCACAAAGCTAGCTGGGGAAGCGTATATGGTGGTCACTGTATCGAACAGTTACCTGCTTCGTTCTCAGACTCTGAGTCTTCCTCCTCCTCTTCCTCACTAGAGCAGCTAGACTCGTCCTTCTTCCCCTCTCCCTCTTCTTCATCCACCTTCTCTGGCTCCAGAGTCTCAATTCTCGGGGCAGTCTTCTCTGGCTCCAGTAGAACTGTTTCTTTACTAAAGCACAGATGAATTCAACGGTTAAGCACCCTTTACATCAAACTCCTCACGCACAAAGCTTTCACTTTTAAGGCCTATTCACACTAAAGCCTTGAATTTAAATGCGTACGCTTAGGAATGTGTACAATGCGTGTGACAAATTTCATCATTAGCATAGTACACACGCAGACGGATTTGTCACACATGCACCTTGAATTTTTTTGCACTAATCAGTTGGCAACACTGGCCTGGACCACTGTTTGACAGTCGGAAGAGGCGGAACAACAAACTACTGAAAATCGCAACAAGTAACGTAGTGACGAGTGCTTGTGTGAGGGCATTAAGTTTGTTTGTTTATTAAGTTTTTAATGCCATGTTAGCATCAGGACTAACTATTTACATAGCAAACACAAGCTCAATATCACAATCCATAAAATTTAAATGATTTTCTGAGGGCAATAAGAGAGTTTTAAACAGTTTAAAAGAGTACACAGTACACATGTATTTTTATCAGTTGTAACTTCTGGAGAGAAATAACACAGACACTGGACAAAGATGAAACTTTCAAATATTATTTGTCATCTGCTTGTTTTTCTATCAAATGAAGTATATACTTTGAAAGGCTATGCATTCAGCTGCGTGCCGTAAATATTCCTGATTCTGGATCAGCTAGGCTGATTTTTTTTGTTTAAAGAGTTGATTCAGTCGACTAAACTTTTTCATTAGGTTTTGGGGTAAAAATATTCTGGGATACAAACGGTTAGCGAATATTTTCTATATATGTCATTTAGGCTACATCCACACGAAGCCAGAGCTCTCCCTATCCGATCTTTTTTTTTTTTCCTTGTCTCAAGAAATATCTGCGTACACACAAAACCACTGAAACTGACTCAAAACGATGTAGTATACATGCCAGATCAGTATGGGGCGCTGTAATTCTGCCACAGAGATACACTAAAAATGGAGAATAAGACTTGGAGCATGTGCATAAAGCTTGCGCGCTGTATACAAACTTTAGTAAAGCTTAGAAATGAAGCTTTATTTTAGTAAAGCTAATAGGCTCAGTAGCTTCTGCAGCACGAACACAAGCATGTAGTCCGCTATTGTTGTTGTTGTTGCTGTTTTGTGCTGTTAGCGGTGTCTGACTAGGGTCGAGACGTGGGGTGATGACATCTTTTCACAAAATATATGGATTGGCTGTACACACAAAAATGCAAGGGCGTCGTTTTCAGATTTATCCACTCTGAAACCTGGTTTCAAAAAAATAGCGGTTTCACCTTCTGAAAACGCCAGATCCGTCTGGACGAAACGCCTATACGATACAAAATTTTTGCGTATACAACTAAACTCGTCTCCGTGTGGACGGGTCCTTAGGCTGTTTTCACATCTTATTCACTCACTAGGTCCAAACTGAAATGTGTAGCTATGAAAATTGTGTTAATTAGTGTAATGAGCATGAGCATGTGCGTGCAAAGATGCAAATTATATGTCCTCAATAGTGGTTTTGCCATTTAAAATTGATTGAGTTTATACTACCAGACCTGAACCCCAGACCACTTGCGCATCTGAGTTTGGAAAAACCGCTATCATATCAACCAACCAATGATGAAAAACCAATGATGTGTCCACACCAAAAGCTCTAGTGTGAAAGCGCCCCAAGTCGACATTTATAATAAGGTCAAGACATTGGGCAAACAGTATATCAATCACATCATGGTGGTTTCTCTCCAGTGAGCAGGAGCCATTTACCTCTTCAGTTGTTTCACAGATTGATTATTGTCCCCAGTAGTTGTAGTTTCTATTAAAGGAGACTTCTTAACATCCTTCTTTTCACTCAGAAGCTAAAAACAAACAGAACACGTCAGCTTAAGGCTACAGAACAAAGCCGAATTATGTTTACGAATTATGCCAAAAGTGTGAAATTACCAGATTCTGTTTCTTTTGCAGCTCTTCTAAATATCCCAAGATATCTTCATCAGCTACGTCAAATGCCGTCTGACCCTGAGAACCAAAATGCAATTCGAATTAGAGACATTTTAATTGTAGTTCAGATTCTGAAGAAGACTACACAGAAGCTAATAGCACAGACAGAACCATAAAACCCATACCACTTTATTGATGATGTCCATATCACACAAATGTTCTACTAGTATCCGGCAGGCCTCTTCTTTGCCCCAGTGTGCAGCAGCGTGGAGCGGAGTCCAGCCATCGTAGTCTTTAATATTTACATCATACCCTGCTTGGATTAAAAGCCTGCAAACAGAGCGACAGAAATAACATGATGAGATTAGACAAATCTGGGTTTCTTGGATTTTGGTGCCGCAATCTAAGCTTGGCCTCATTTTCCAAAGGCCTGGGATATTGTGTAGACCAATGGGCTCATTTTTCCATTGCCTAGAAGGCATGTTATGCATGCCAACATTTAGTTGTCAACACATAAAAATACACATTAGATGTGAAGTTTTCTGAGATTCCACACACCAAAACAAAACAGTCTATCCAGTTACAATCCCGTTGTTTTGGTGCAGCGGCAGATGGAGCAGTTGTCACAGTCATTCAACTCTGACATCGAAAGGCTGAAAGCACCATAAACAGAGACACTGCCTAACTCCTGCCACACATCTTGAACAGTGTTTGTTCAACAGCTCATGATAATCTACTGTAATGGAGACAGATAAACAGGTTACATACTGTCGCGTCTTGTGTACAAGAACCAAGAAAAGTTGAAAGGTGAAATATGGGATAGACCAAGTAAAGCCTCTACACCTGCAGTACCAAAGTTTCATTTGTTTCTACCTTCACTAGCTACTAAATCTCACTTATTGGCAAAAGAATAAAGACAAATATTATCACAGATTTCCTGAATCCTTTGTGGATGGCAAAATGGCAAAATCTTTCTACTTACTTTAAAACCTCAGTGTATCCCTTGGCTGCAGCGACATGTAGTGCGGTCCCCCCAGACTTGGCGTGCCGGACGTCGTTGATCTGGCCGCTGTTAAGCCACTGTCGCGCATCCCTTAGCATGATCCGCTCCTCCTCTTTCCTGGCCGCCTCGATATCCACGCCTGAAGCAAGATGGAGGGAGGGGCAGATCCTTAGGATTAGTACATATACTTGACCTGGCTAAACTGCAGGATATCCAAAGCCAATCATTCAAAAAGCAAAATATAGGATACTTCAACATGGTTAATTATTTTGTGATGTGTTAATCATGCTGAATAGCTCATGTTTAACTGCAGTTAACAACCAAAGGGGTCACTATGTTGACTACAGTGCAGCAAGATAAACAGTACAGGAATGACTGGTGTGTCTATAATAGTGACAAAGGTTATGTTTGTGAAGAAAAAAAGTGTCTATTAATACAATATCAAGTAAAAAATACCTATAAAATAAAATAGCTTCTTTGACTACTATCTGATTGACAGTACAAAATAATTTTATTTAATGATTTTAACAAACTAAACCCTAGAATGTGAACTATTTAAATTGCTTTAATTGTTTCTAAAACACAACATGTAAACTACTTCATATTGGAGGACTGCCAAATAGGGCACTGTACCTTTAGTCTATATACCCTCACATTCACTCAGGCATGTAGAGACCTGAACAGCATTATCCTAAAACCGGAAACAACAATAGAAACTTCAAAGTATATAACTTTGAAGTAAGCGACCATTAATCATGCCTCAAAATGCTTAGCAACATCTCCACTGAGTACCAAAACAAGGTCAAAGCTTTATATATAGAAAGATAACTGACTGCTACTTGACCTTCCATTTTTGTCAGAATAATGAACGTAAAAGGAGGCATCTCAGATTACAAATGAGGAGCATGCCATGTCCCTTATATGGCTACAGGACCAAGTGAATGTCCGGCAGGTGCGGCTGCTGGGGGAAGTGAACTGTGAGGTGATTGAAGAGACAGATTTTGATCAGTTTAGCTGAAGAGATGGGGCCAAAATTTGACAAGAAAGCTGGAAGTAAGCCAGCGGCATGAAAAAGACAGATCTACAGGACAGAAATCTGTAGGAATTCCTGTGCAAATTTCCGATCGTGGGAAGAAATTACGAGTATTAAGAACATGCCTTCATCAAGTGAAGCCTGAATATCATAGGCTTTTCTGGTGTAAATAGGTGATGTCTAGACAGTAATTTTCAAACTCTTGAGAGATTTGTATTTGCTGCCAAGTTAAGAGGTTGGTAATAGGGGTACAGCGGGTCTCCAAATACAAGTACAGTTTCTTCAAAATCAAACGCTTAAAATTCATTTACAAGTAGTATTAACATTTTTTTTGTGTCCATATAGTTTAATTAAATTTAAAAGGGTAAAAATTGCTAAATAAATTAGCAAATTACTTGCATAGATTCTCTTTTTTGAGGACCAAGTCTAAAATTTCTGGTTTTAATAAATTGAACGAATATTTGGGGATTGATTGCAAAATGTCAATGTGGTGTAACCGTAAAAACTTAGTACCAAATAATTGATCTTGTTTAAAAAAGGTGAAATTCTCAATAAAACACCATATCAGCTAGTTTGGCATAATCTTACATTAGAACAATTTAATAGTAAATAAAAATAAATTTAACACCATTGTTCTGAATATTATAAATAATTTGGGGAATCATAGGAGTGAAGTCAAATTCCTGAAGTGTCAAGGTGGTGTAACCACCATTCAAGGAGCCATTTTGTTAATATTGTGCAAGAAAACCATGTGACAGGAAATTATATCACAGAGAAAGACCCCTGGTGACACTAACTGCTGCATGCAAAGGTTAGTAACTGTCTTTAAAATATGAGATAATTTGACATTTTTAGGGTATGGTCAGGTATTCTTAGATATTCATGTCAAATGGTATGACCCCATGAATACATTGATAATTCATCATTATTATAAAAATGTGTATTAACTTTAAAAATTACATTTGAAATATTTCCACCAAGGCCATGTGCTTACATAAGTGTCCATGATAATACCTGTCAAATTTGATTTTAAATTGAAATGTCAAATGGTGTAACCAGTTACACCGTTTGACTTCTATTACAAGCCTTTCTGTTAGGGGCAAATTTAGTCAAAATCACTAGTTTATGGTGCTGATTAATGATGTAATATAAACGAACCTACTATTTGGAACTATTTTCAAATTTTTTAATGTTTTATTTTTTTGAGAAAGTGGTGCTTTTTCCACAACTTTATTATTAAAGCTCTGTAAGTCAGTAAAATAAAATATAATTATGTTGCACAACATTAATGTTTAGAACATTAATGTTTAACATTGAAATGTTTAGCTTCAATGCATATTTCTATTCCATTCACTTAAAAATGTAAGCAACATAAAATCATGGAGTGATTGCTAATGAGAGACAAGCGCGACAAACGTATCGAGAGCAGCGGAGCTTTTATTATGCCGCAGTCGCTGCTTCTGCTTCTTCAAGTCAAGCGTATGTGGGGTAAAGCAGCTCTGTTTTATCATATTTATGTTTTATCATATTTATCATATGTTGAAATTTGTTATGATGCTACACTGTGCGTTCGCTCGGCAGCTGCTATGAGACACTTGTTGCACACTAAGCTAGATCCATATTAGGCATGGTAAAACGTACTTGCAGTAAATCAAGAAAACAAGATTTAAACAATAAGACTAAACGTGTTTAAACATGATTAGTTTTCTGTCGATGAATGTATCCAAACAGTTGCTCAACTGTCTAATAAAATACATAATATATTAAAGCGTCTTTGGTGTTTCCATGGTTTCAACAAAATAAAACCAGAAACCGAGGTTAACGCTGGTATGATGTCATTGATAGGAGACGCACGGACACGGCTCGTGTCCTGGTAATAATTTCATATTTCTCTAGGTTTAAACATTCTTGGAAACACCTGGCATAATATAAGTACACAAGTCAACAAAATATATAACATTGTTCAAGTGGTTTTTGGATATTTGAATCCAAAAGTCTTACATATTGTGCATTTAACCAAAGACTACAATTTACATCTATAAAATACAATTCATTAAATTTCTATTATTTTATAATTAAAACGACATAACAGAGCCCCTTTTCCCCCAATAGATAAACTGATATAATTTCAAGCAAGGAAACAGTGGCTCATCACAGAGCACAAGTGAATTCTGATCCTGCTATCAGATATTTTTTCTTAATTGCAATAACAATGTGAGACATGAGTTCACTGTTCATCACTTTGATGATTTCTTGTTATCAGATATTGTTCCTTAAAGGGTTAGTTCACCCAAAAATGAAATTTCTGTCATTTATTACTCACCCTCATGTCGTTCCAAACATGTGAGACCTTCGTTCATCTTCAGAACACAAATTAAGATATTTTTGATGAAATCTGAGGGTTTTTTTTAATCTCCCATAGAAAGCAACGAAATGACCACATTAAAGGTCCAGAAAGGTTGTAGAGCCATTGTTAAAACAGTCAACGTGACTGCAGTGGTTTAACCTTAATGTTATGAAGAGACGAGAATACTTTGTGTGCGCAAAAACAAAAAAATAATGACTTCATTCAACAATCTCTTCTCTTCCCTGTCATTATCTTCATGCAGGTGACGCAGTAAGCACAGTGAAGGCTTCCTTGTTTATGTCCGAATGCCGGCTCAGTATTGGCCAAAGCTGATCACGTGACCAGCACAGCGCATGCGTGTGATACTGACGCAGGAGCCGGCCAATAATGAGCTGGTGTTCTGACGTAAAACCTGGAGTTGCTGCACTGTGTTTACCACATCAACAGCATAATAGAATGACAGGGAAGAGACAAAATAGTTTAATAAAGTTGCTATTTTTGTTTTGTTTTTGCACACAAAAAGTATTCTCGTCTCTTCATAACATTAAGGTTGAACCATCGCAGTCACATCGACTGTTTTAACGATGTCTTTAGTACCTTTCTGGACCTTGAAAGGGGTAATTTCGTTGCTTTCTATGGGAGATAAAATAATCTTAATTTGTGTTCTGAAGATGAACGAAGGTCTTATGGGTGTGGAACGACATGAGGGTGAGTAATTAATTACAGAAATTTCATTTTTGGGTGAACTAACCCTTTAACTGTAAAATATACGAAACATGATTTCACTGTTCATTACTATGATTATTTGTTGCCAGATGTTTTTCATCACTGAAACCACTTAACTTGCTGACTGTCATGCTAGATTTTCAGTGTCAATTTGTTCAACAAACAATGGCCTTTGGCTGTAGAAGCAACATGGTCAGGTGGTGTAACTGGTTTGTGTCAATTGGCGTAACCAGCATTTTTCATAAAAATACAATTATATACAGAAAAATTAATGTGGAATAAAATGTAATCATCTAGTTTAGTGTAATAACATGGTTTTTTAACAATTTTTACATAATTTGTCAAAGATTATTTAGAAAACAGATGTGTTTTCAGCATATGTCCCACCAAATATTGCAAAAACACATTAAAATTTACATTTAGCGATAACTAATAAAATTATTTTTAATTTGATATTTTAAATTGAAGTATATATTTCTATAAGTACGCTTACATGCCATCTAGGTGGATAAAATATTTAATATTTCTCATTCTTTGGCGGTTATACCATTTGACATTTTCAGGTACATTCATTCTTAACTTTAGTAAAAAATTGTGCAAATGTCATTTTTATTAACATAAAATCAACATAGATGCATTATATACACATTTTAACATACCTGATGCATGCTTTTAAAAGATTTTTGAATTTCTCATCTTGCCGCACCATATTTGTCACTGACCCAAATATAAGCTGATAATTCAGTGCTTGACATTTACTCATTAACATGAGTGGATAAGGGGCAAGTGAAAGAATTTTACTTGCCTGACCGGGCAAGTAGCCCAATTAAAATGTCAATAACAAAAAATATAGTACCTTATTATTGAATTTGATAAGATTTAAGAATTTGACATGAAAGATGACATGCATTTAAGGCTAGGAAAAAAATTGCACTTTATAAAGGTAAAAAAACGCCCTGGAAATAAATTTAAGGGAGCAAATACCACAAATATGCTGATTTAAGTCCTTTTATCTTTCCAGACAATAACTTTTTTACTCAGACAAGTGAATGACCAATTTAATTGACAGAAGGACAAGCACAATAACAAGGCTTAATATTGAGCCCTGTAATTAGATTCAATGCTTTAGCTGATAACCAAAATAAAAATAAAGCACACTACAAGTAAAATTTATCCATTTAAAACTGTTGTAATACAGTTTTAAATGAACAACTCTTATAATGTTGTAACACCTAGGCATTAGGGCTGCACGATATATCACAATTAATTCGCAAATTTTAACCGCATGCGATTTGGCAAAGGCTGTGATTATTTTATGCGCAGCTTGTCAGAGCTGTACGGCTCTGTGATCAGTAGTAAATGCTGCTCCATCTGAAAGCCAGAGGGCGCTCTTGCACAAAAACTCTAACTCATCATACTATCACTGTAGCTGAATAAACAGAAGATTGAAGCGCTTTGATTGATTAAACATGACTAATAAACACACGACTGCCTTATTCTGTGTAAGAAGCTACATCATCTCACAGAAGGATGCTCAACTGTCATTAAAATGTGAGTTTGGAGTAAAAACGTTATTAAATGTTGTCTTTTGTTGGACAAGATGTTAATAAATGCTTCTCATGTCTGGAAAGATGTTTGACGCGTGTTGCTTTTTCAAATGTACATAAGAGACTCAAATGTGCAGTGCTTTCAGATGGATGAGCATTTGGAGCCATACTTCATTGACAAGCTGCGCATAAAAAAAATAAAAATAATCGAAGCCTTTGTGATTTCATAATCGCACTATAAGCCTTTGCACACTGAGTCCGAAATTTGCATGCGAAATTTCGCGAAAAATAAATACGACCTCACGTTGTATCAATCACGTTTGCACACTGCCTCCAAAACTTTCGTCAAAACTTTCCGTTTTTCGCATTGACAATTCAGAGCCACCATACGCGAATGCCAAAATCCCGAATGCCATCTGACAAGTTGATCCACGTCGTCTACAGCACAATGCAGCAGCACTGTATGACAAACAAAGTGCAGAATACAAAGAGACAGAATATAAAGACAGATTGTGCCAGTAGCAAAGCATCAAACTGAGCCACTGACATCCTGAAGTAAACTTTGAAACGCTTGGGATAATCACGCAGCTCCTTGAGGTGGAACTCTCCTTTCTCTCTATGTAATCTCGGGATTGGATGGACCCAATATTTCCTCTTTCTTTTTCTCTTTTTAAGAAGAGAGAGTAGTGCTGGGCAGTATGACTAAAAATCTGTATCACGTTTTTTTTTAAGATTGTTTTTTTTTTTTTTGGGCATATTTTACTGTCAGGAGTACAGGGAATATATTATATAAACATTGACAAATAAAATGAAATAAAAAAATATGAAAGGTGAAGTATGGGATAGACCAAGTAAAGCCTCCACACCTGCAGTACCAAAGTTTCATTTGTTTCTACCTTCACTAGCTACTAAATCTCACTTATTGGCAAAAGAATAAAGACAAATATTATCACAGGTGGACAAATAACAATGTTTTTAAAAGTGTAATCAAATCAGTTCATAAAGATAATTTAGTTTAAAACGTAATCAAATTACTTTAATTAAATTAATATTAATAAGTAGGCTACATTTTTACTGTGCAATATCTGTAATTTCAATGAATACCTTTGAGTTTGTGTGTTAATAAATGGTGTTATTATTATTAGGCTATTATCTCTATTAATTGGGGTACACTCGATTGTACAATAGTATATTTCTGTTATTTCAAGTTATACCGAACTTTTTATTTTGATATGGTTGTGAAGACGTTTGACTTCCTGTGTATATGATAAGACAAATGTCGATAGTTTTATCAAATTAAACGGTGAAATGTTCATAAAGTGACCCTAAGAGCAGCTCTGCAGATGAAGTTCATGTGTATAGTGAATGAGACAGCAGACGCTGAAATCATCATGAGCGTCACGCATGCTTCAGTATGTCTAGTAGCAGACGAAAATGCGGCGCTCATTCATACAGACTTCAAATTTCAACAGCAGTCTTTTTTAGCTTTAATATTCACAGACACTAGTCCGTATCGATATCTGATTCATTGTACAGCCCTACTTTTGATTTATTCATCCAAAAATTGCTAAATTCTGTGACTTTCCGCTTTATACAGTAAGTTCTATTTGTGACTGGATTACGTGATTTCATTCATGTTTTCTGCATCGCGGAAATCATTTGGCTCTGCATGGTATTTGCAGTATTAAAGACAGTTAGTTTTGTGAGTTATTTATTGTTGTGTAATAAAGTTGTTTCCATTAGTGTAAGAAGGGTATGTAGTTAATATAAGTCCGCTCACTATACACTCTACATTGCGCTTCATGGCCATTGAATAGATACAGCAGCTGTTTCAGCTACGCACCGGTATGGCGGTTTTTGAAAAATTCATATCGGTCTCGAAATTGAAACCGGTATACCAGATGAACTGGTATACTGCCCCGCACTAAGAGAGAGGACAACTAAATTGTGCTCACTGCTTGAAGACTCCATTTTGTATTGTTTTGTGAATTTTTTCGCAACGGATTCATTAATATGCAAGGTCTCTGTGCTTGACGAATTTTTAGGATCACGAATACGAAAAAATGCATACGAAAATTTCGGACTTAAGAATCACATTTAAGTGCGATTTCAATGTTATTTTTCGTATCGTGCAATAAATCGTGCAGCCCTACTAGGCATTAAAACATTATAATGTATTATAAAAGATGGATATTCATATTAAGATCTGTTAAGAATTACTTTTACCACTGTTATTAAATTTGTGATTTTAAAATTAACTCTGCAAGTTTTATAACAATTATATATATATATATATATATATATATATATATATATATAAATAAATAACTAATATGGACTAAAAAACAAAAAAACCAAAATAGGTCACTACCAGATGTATACAGCAATGTGTCTCAGCTGACCAGCTGTTTTTAAGCAGTGACCGCAGCCTTCAAGGATGTTAACAAAAGCCATTTACATTCAATAAGGGTTGGTGATTTCTGCCAGATGTAATTGTGAACACAACATTAGAGTCTCAGCAGACATTTGGTTGCAATGCCACAACCAAACTATATGCATGCTGCCATTCGTGTGACTTATCTCTGCTTATGAGTATCAATTAGTTCTTTATTTGCCTGTGCAAACCGGAGCATCGACACTCCTCAGCAACCCGTGACAAAAGGCTGAAGATATACTTTTGACAGGCTCTCGAGATGCGGATTGCTCAAAATGGTGAACAAGTAGCGATGTCACCAATGGCTCTGCTGATTCAACACAGCCAACAGATGGGGAAAAAAAGCTTTGCTTTGTTTTTCCTTCTTAATAGGTTCAAGTGCATTGTGTAACGGACAGCTGATGAGCATAATGGCTCTTTTTTCTCGTCTGAAAGACCAAGGCTGCACGTAACAATACAAACAGGTAGAACAAATGTGCTCTGAGTGCCAGGAGAATATTCAGCCACTATAAAAAGCAAGAGACAAACGGATCTCCACATGAGCAACAGCCAAGCCCATTGGCTGGCAGATAAAACATTCATTTTAAGCCCTGATATAGTTCAAGTGAAATCGAAGGATGAACTGTTGTGACATCATTTCGAACAAAATCAAGCCAAAACGAAGTTTGTTTCAGGAGTTGAAAACAGCTTGCCTAAGTGAACTACCATTAGCCTGTGGCAGTTACATAATAGGTAGATATATTCTACGGCTCCAGCCCATTTCTTCTGTTAAGTCCTTTGAGGTGAGACGTCCATGAGTAAAACAAACACACTAGAGAGCTGCTTTATAGCAGAAATTGAAGTTGTAATTCTAAATGAAAGTGACACTGAGACAGCTGTTTTCTTATCGTTGTAATTTTTGTTGTGTTTATTTTGTTATTGAGAGGAAAGAACATTTATATATTCATCTAAATTCTGCTCCCAGTAGTGTGGGCAACATCGGGATGTTCGCTAACAGTATACTTCTGCTTAGGTATTTCAAACTTATTTTTACCCCTAGGCGAAGCACGAAAGAAAGAACTTTGCTGTGAGTATACCAGACTTTGAGGCTGTTTTATGTAAGGTACAATAATCCTCTTCATCCTAAAAGTCAGTTTTTGTCAGACAGATTATGTCACCATCCATGATGGACTTAGAGTCTCCGACATCTGATTTGCCAGGCAACAGGAGCTGAAAAAAGTCTGTTGCTTTGGCTGGGAGAGGCACCTCAGTCACCTGATTCCTGTGGAAATGAACAAGGGCTAATAAGTACGAGGGATGACCCTACTGAGGGGGTGGTGGTGGTCTCTGCTTAAGTTTAACCTCATGACTAGGGTCTTGTTCAAAAGGAGACAGGGAGTGGGAAAAAAGATAATCACATTAAAAGAGGTTGAAGGCATTATACAATACTTAGCGTTACATAATGCCATCTCTGAGCTGAGAATAGAGCCGTGTCTTATATTACAATACATGGAGTAAAGCGTGGGCTCCTGTTCCAGTCTGACCACAGAACGACAAGCATCCTTGATCAGAAGGAAAAGGATGATCCATTTCAGCTGTTCAAACATTAGGGTTCACCGGTCGTGATTTCTGTAGTCCTAAGACTTGCACATGCAGAACTGTGCGCTGGAGGTCTGCAGGGGTCTATCATGCATGCTGACACCTCTTCTCCAAAGCTGAAGTGTCTCCAACCCTCAAATACAAGCTGACAGCTGCCATTGGCAGGGCCACACTGAATGCCCATGAGCGTGGGCTGAATTGTGAATGTTATATAACATGCTCTTAAAGAGTGTGAATGCTAACAAATTGCAGGGCAGAGCAATTATCAACAAATTCACACCGCATGTTGAGCTGTTAGGAGCGATAAAGGACAAGCACAAGCTCGGTTTTTGCTCTGAGAATTGTCTTCTTGCTGCATACCAAGATGGTGCTCATGTTTCAGCAGCTACTGGGCTTACTGCTGGCCAAAACCATGAAAGCTGAACCTGAGGAAGGCATATGATTCTTCACAAAACATTTGTATGCCTTGGTCAGCCAATATGAATTTTTCGATGGTGAATGACATATCTAGTTAAAACTGAATGAAGGCTATTGGTAGGTTCTGAAACAGATTAAAGTGAGAAAAACCAATTCTGTTAATCGGCCAAGTGGCACAAGTATTGGCTGATGTTGTAGTCCCAAAATGGTCAAATATCAACTGACTAATCATTCTTTCCCCATTCGTGTGTGACAGTAAAGTGGGCCAATGACAAAATTCTTTAACATTAAGAAAAACAGAAATATAGGCAAAAATGGCAAAAAAAATTCTTAAAGTCTGTGTAAAGAAAATTCAGAGATTAGTTTCTAAACATTTTATAAAACGGTTAGTTCCTGTCCTTGATTCTGATCCACGATAAAACACGGCTATGACCGCTTCACCCAACGGTTCTGTGTATAACTGCACAACACCCTTAGCAACCACTCTTAGCAACTTAAACTGTTTGTTCTCAATTGACATTGTTCATTGAAGCTTACTGTATTATGTAGAAGAGTATTGTGAGAAAGAGATCGATTGAACGAGTTTATTTCCTGCATTCAGATTTAGCATTTTCCTTCAGGTCAGTGCTATGTTCATAATAAAACATCTGTTTAAATGTCCGATGTATTATCTTGTCCTTTTAACAGTTAAGGGGTTTTCCCGTGACTGACAGCACTAGTTAAAGCATTTGTGTCAGTTGAGTCTTGTTCCGTGTTCACAACAATTCAGTCTTTTCAATGTAAAAGTCTTCGCCACTGACTGACACACTCAAAAAGACCGTCTTTGCCGCCATCTAATGGCGTAATAATGTAACTTCTGTTGCTGTTCACGGTCAGGGACTATTTTTTCTGGCGGAAGGAAAGGCTTTAGTGAAAGTTTACTTCATAAAAGTTGCATTGATACATATTTTTGGCTTTAATATTTGTATTGTGTGGTAACCGTTTTATAAAAGCAATAAGGTACTCGAGGCCTAACAACGCACTTTAGGCGTGACTTATTCACGATACAGCACAGCCTCTCGTACCTTATTGCTTACATAAATGTTAGAAATGTATTGCTGAAAACACGTTACAAAGACTGTGAACTATGTAGTACTGAATTGTGGAGTTGGACTGTTATTCAGTTTTTCACCATCTTTGTGTTCAGGATTTTATGGGCAGGTCTGAAATCATGGCTCGATGATGTACTGGAGTCACTGAGCATGGCCCCTCCACTAACACTATAATAACTAGAGCGCATTAGCATCAGTGGTTCGCCCGCTCAATTGCAAATTACTCTCATTACAGTTAATTAATACAGTCTGCTAGCTACCTATGCCTTCGTCACGTAAATGCATATTACCTGGTTGCGATATTTTAATAAACTGCTCTGTCATATTTAAATTTCCTAAAAACGATGATATCAAGAAGAGCCTTGACCAGACTGTTGCTGGTGAATGAGGCTGAACAGACTATCTCCCATTCCAGCCTTCTTCCTCCCTTCCCGCGGACATCTGGTGCCATCGTCGCAGTACATGCCCACAAATGAGTGCAAGCTTTCCCACATGTGGCCGTGGTTTCAGCGCTGACAGCGGACACGCCCCCAGCATTTGAGAGCAGAGAATACTGCTTATTTTTCAAGATTTTGATAACTTTAACATTTTTTTTATCATTCAAATTTGGCTGGGTTGTTAATTACACAAACTCTGTTTTGACAAACTCAGAACACATTTAATATTGCTTTACACGGACTTTAAAATAAAATAAATAAATTTTATCTTGTTATTGAGGCTTTTTTCTCCTTCATGCTAACAGGACAGTTGCACCACCCTGACACTGTTTATCAACCAACAAGAATATTCGTCTTAGAGCTGAATCCTGTTCAGATTTTTATAGAAGAGAGTGGAAATGCTACGCCTCCATCACCAGCCGCTCTTGCCTCCTCTCCTGAACCAGTCTTTATTATTTGCCGCTGATACATCCTGGTGAGCAAGGAGCTGTACACCACCTCAGGCTGTTAACGCATGTCTGAACAGGGCCTCTCAGTAGCAGCGGGGCTCCGTTTCATCATCAAGAATGGCAAAGGCCAAAAATAGAAAAACCATTCCATCTAGTTTGGGATCATTACAATGGGCTCTGGGTTAAATGGATCATGTTTCTCCATTATGTAAGGGACCTCACTACAGCCGGCTGCACCGACCTCCCTAAATCCTTTATGACTTTGCACATGCATGATATACCTTGGACATCAAGTACTCAGGCAAGTCGACAGGCAGGTTAAGAGTGGACACAGGAGAAAGGGCGCTGTGTGTTGCGTTACTGGTTGAGCACAGCTCTAATATTAATTCTGAGTCAATGCACCCACTGGAGTCCTGCCAAGACTTGCAGCCTCAACTTGAGCACACGGCAGCTGGAAAAGTTTAGCATGATGCACAATATCACCCCTGGCCATTTGTGCAAGGCAATTAATTTGAAGAACTCTGACTCAAAATCGTCAGAAAGCAGTGATCTCAACCACAGCATGACGCGGACATCACACTTGTACACCCTTGCCAAATTATTGTCAGGAAAGATGAAGTTTGGAGTGCCTGTGAAATGTGTGTCAAGGGGAGGTAGCAGTACCTTGCCGGTTGATCTCGTTTTGCAAAAGCTCCTCCATGGCCTCCTCCTCTGCGATATCCAATGGCGTTTCTCCCTCGCTGTTCACTACACCGACGTATGCACCTTGACTGATAAGATACCTGCGAAGACATGACAAAGGCAACAGGTGCGATTAGTAGAATCATTTAGAGATCCAAATTGAACTGACAGCTGCTTACTTGGAATTTCTGAAAGAAAGAAAAGCAGAAATAAAAGAAGAAATGGAATGGGGCCTCATCTTATGGGGCTCCCTTCACAGAAACCTCAAGAGTTCAAGTGGTGATTTGCATCTTAATCAAAATTCAGTGAAATGACCCTTTACTTCTGTTACTGGTTAACAGCGTATATTCATGTCACTGAGTACATAGGCTTTTAGAGTTATGAAGGAGTGGCAGCCTCTAGTCTGAAAGACCATTTCAGCATTGACCTTGGCATGATCAACTCATTGCCCTCACGAACCTCACTGCTCACATGTCAGATTCAAGAACCACAGCACCAGAGAACAAGACCACACAGACCTGCCCTTACTACAGTCTGGATCTTCTTACATATTCAAAGCAGCTTAACTAGTAGTTTCTTAATATGAATCAAACACTCTTGCAAAACTCTACTTGGTTGAAAGTAGAAAATCTGGATGACTTTTCAAAAAGTACTAAGCCCTTGACTTTTGAATTATTGTTCTTTAAAAACTTGTTTGAAACTGGTCACTCGACAACAATGTGATGTGCCTTCATTGTTCTTGCTTACCTGAGATTAATTTGCTGTCAACGTCAAAACAGATATCAGAATCAAACATCTTGCAGGGCGTTCAGAATTATAGAGAAAAAACATGCTTATTCATACTAGGCAGGTGTGAAACTACAAATTTCTCAACTGCCTAGTCAGTTGTTGGATGACTAAACTAATCAACCACCCTGGCCCATTTGTAATTTATACATATTAAGTTTCTGACACATTTGTCGCTGTTCAGTCAATTTCCATGGGTAAAATCCAGTCATTTCAATAGGAATCCAAGCGATCAGGAAATTACCAACACAGATTGGGTTCAAGTTGGTCATGTTGACCAACCAAAGCTGCTTGGTTTGAAAGTGACTTTTGTGTGAGCGGTACTGCATGCATTGCTACATTAATGATAATAGAAAATGGATCTTTTTTGCCGTGATATTTCGCTAATATGACCAAACCTTATGTCTTAGGGACATTAGGGGTAATAATTAGCCATTTTAAGAATTTAGGATGGTTTGAGAAAATAAATTGAGAAATGTCCATTTAAAATTTTTATATTTGTAAATAAATTGTATATTTGAATAAGGCTTTAATAACTATATTACCAATTTGTATACAAGCCACTGGCAAATGCTGTTTCGGGTTCTGGAAATATTAGTCCTGTCAACATACACAAAACAGGTCAGAGTACTCTCAATATTCAGGACAAAAGCAAGCTTGTTCCGTTTTACTGTTTGCCCTATTTAAAAGTCAGCTGATATTTTCTCTAGAGTGCTGTGTTCCCTATACAGATCTCAGGCCTCCAATATAGCTCAAGCATGAAATTCAATATTAAAAACGCCCACTTCATATAGAACAGTAACACTGACAACACAGCAACTAAGACAAAGTCTGAACTCCAATCAAGAAATGATCATGACAACAGTTATCACGACTGACATGGCATTATAAATCACTTTAGAACCCCAGAACGCATGGAGAAAAGCTGGGAAAAAAAAAATTCAATATGGCAGATGAGAAAAAGCTATTAACTATAAAATCAACATTCATTCAATTCTGAAGAAAAATATAAGACAAATGAAACAAAATTGTACGAGTTACATTTAATGCTTAGAGTATTGTGCCATAGCTTAACAACATGCTAACATCAACATCAATTCAGAATCAATTGTCTCATATGCAGCATTATTTGTGTGGCCTTCAGAGGTGCTGCCTATGTAGAGCATTTCCAATCTGTCACCTATAAGGTTCTATGAGTGTCAGGACACTGCCTTGAAAGGCTGCTGTGTATGTAGGTAGCGGGCAGCAATACAGATCACTAGGTTATGAAACAGAGCTCTAAACAGCAGAATACATCATCAGTTCATAGAAGAGAATATGTTCATCAATTCTTAGAACAGGAAGAATGACTCATTAATGAATGGAACTTGGTTCCCTTTAAGTCGAGTGTCAAAGTCAAATCATATGCACCACAGTTATGATTTCAGCACAGGCTAGGTGCTAATCCATCACTATGGTGTGGCATGAGAACAGAGGTCACTTGGGGCTTTGAACCTGGGCTGACCTTTCAACCAGGATACAATTATCTGGCAAAAAACCCTATCAACGTATGAACTGAGGGTAAAAAGAAACTAGACGTACAACTAAGCATTGAAATATTTCATCACATGCTTTGGCTGGACACCTCTCAAGTTGTGGGTGTTTTTTCAACTATGGGCGACTCTTAAAATGCACGATGTTGCTTTTTTATTTGATTTATCTACTAACAATCTCCAATAGTCTACATACGTACTACATACATATTCAAAATTTTGAGGTTAGAAAAAAAATGTTTAATGTTTTTGAAATGTCTCTTATGTGCACCAAGGCTGCATTTATTTGATCAAATATACAGTAAAACAGTAATATTGTGAAACATTATTACAATTTTAAATAAATGTTTTCTATTGAATATATTTTAAAATAAATAATTTATTCCTGTGTTGGCAAAGCTGAATTTTCAGCATCATTACTCCAGTCTTCAGAGTCACATGATCCTTCAGAAATCATTCTAATATGCTGATTTGCTGCTCAAGAAACAATTCTTATTATCAATGCTGAAAGCAGTTGTGGTTAGCAGAAATTACTCATTTCTTTTCAGGATTCTTTGACAAATAGAAAGTTAAAAAGAAAAGCATTAATTTGAAAATGAAACCTTTTGTAACATAAATCTCTTGTCAGTTTTGATCAATTCACTGCATCCTTGTTGATTTTTAATTTTTTTTACATTTATTTAGAAAAAATAATTAGAACTGATCCTAAACAGTAGTGTATATATGCATCACAGGATATTTTTGCATTATTTAAGCTGACTCCTTTGTTTCACTGAGGCTAATTTCATAGCTAGCACCTTATGTATAATAATATATAGTAGTCAACATTTGAAGTGGATCAAAACCTTTCAAAGTTGTCCTAAATACTTCTTCTTAGGACAACTTTGATTAACTTTTTTAATCCATTTCAAATGTTGACTACTGTAGATCAAATTTGATATTTTCACACTTTGTTCAATTTACAGCTATATCAGACAATATACAGATAATTACAGCTATAATTCGGATTTTATTTTATTATTTAAAGTATGGGACAAAGGTAAAACAAAAACTAGACATCAAGAGCATTGGAAAAGTAGCAAAAAAAAAAAAAAAAATGATAAAGGTTTATATATATTTATAAAAATAAAAAAAAGTTGAAATTAGTTCATTTTAATAATAAGAATCAACCCCTAGGACACAAAACTGCCTGAAGATGAAGAAACAACTTTTCATTTCTGTGGAGCGGAAGCAGTACTTACTCAGCGATGTCGAGGTATCCGCAGGAGGCGGCGGCGTGAAGGGGGATCCAGCCCTCATTGTCGGGCTGGTTGATACAGGCCCCATGCTCTACCAGGAAGGTCACCATGTCTACATTATCATCTATGCAGGCCTGAAAAAAAGAAGAAAAAAAAAAAAAGACAGGAGTTAACATCTAAGCAAGAGTACCTTCTAGACGTTTAACAGAATAGGAACCTATTCAAATCACTGACTTTCAAAAAACAGTATTCAAGCAGCATATAGCATTTCAGTTACCCAAGGTTCGGATTAAGAGCCTTAGCAAAACACAGTTTCATAAACCCAAAAGTGAGCTTCAGGCTCAAACATTAATCTTCAGTGGGAACCTATTCCTCCAAACAAAGACACATTATGTCATCAGGTAACCAAAATCCCTTGAGGGAAATATGGAGGTTTGTAATTAAAGCATGTCACCACTCGATGAGACAAAAGAGCTCGATAGAGACTAGCGTTGTCACTGCCAATGACAATATATAGACACTACTTTTCAAAAGTTTGAGGTCAGTAAAAATTTTACTTAGTTTTATTAAGAAAACGCACATTAATCAAAAGTGACAGTAAAGACATGTATCATTGTTTACAAATATCAAGTAGAACAACCATTGTCAACAATTATTTCTTGAGCAACAAATCAGCATATTAGAATGATTTCTGAAGGATCATGTGACACTGAAGACTGGAGTAATGATGCTGAAATTTCAGCTTTGAAATCGAAGTAAAAAAACTGTATTATTGTAATATTATATTAGATGTGTTACCAATGCAACCATTTCTTTGTGAAGAGCGCTTGAAAGCATGAAACAGACTTGAACAGAGTGAAAAACCAAAAATAAACTAATACTGACAGAAAAATACTAACTTCACCAATTCAATACATTACTTTCTTCCTCCCTACAGTCGGCAAACAGTTTTAGGTCACGGCAATCATGTTAACTACCTAATTTTCTTATATTTTAAGGGGGTTTTTCAGTGCCCATTGTCAGACTAAACTCACAATCTTGAGTAGCGTCCAACCACAGTTCTCCACGTGTTCCCCTCTTGAACGGTTGCCCATAAAATCTCCTGGTCTTACGGCTGGTTGCCTTGTCAATACCATAGACAAAGCGGGAAACACACAAACCAGCCTCACGTTCAGGGCACCCGACTATCTGGTTGAAATCCTTGCCCAAATTTGGGCTGTTTACAGTACTGCAGTAGAAACGTGTGGGCCTCTTCGCTCTTATCAGGGCCTTTAGTGGTAGAGGAAACCTAAAGGACTGTCCAAACAGCTAGCTTACAGGCTTTTTGAACACCTTTTACAGGTTTGATGTGGCTTTTTATTGGTCTTTTTATTTTAAGTTTATTATAAAAATTTACTTATGCACACCATTATTTTTTTTTTTAATTCATGTGCCCACATAATCTTAAATTATAAACATTAAAGGTGCAGTAAGTGGTATTTGAACTACGCTGTTGGACATTGTTGATATATGAAATCAATCCAAAACACACCTCTTTCTTCATTGCTCCGCCTCCAAAATTCACACTCCAATTCTAACCACCCTGCTCTGAGTCGGTCTCGAATCGCTGCCCGATCGCTGCTGGCACGCGAGGTGAATGCACTACCAATGACGCTAAGCATTCTTTAGCAGCCGTCAGTGTGCAGTGGTTTACCTGCACAACTCTCACTATCTGGCCGCTGTTACACACGCAAAGCGAGTGGATGTGTGTTTATCACAGCTGACGCGCAACAAAAGGCTTCACGAAAAATAAAGCGCAGTTGATTAACGAACGACAAGGAAGCACAAAAAATGAACATACAGTACGCACTAGTAAACACAAAGTGTTCGTTGTTAGTCGCAAACAGCACAGCAGCTCCAGACAATCAAAACCCAGTGTACTCACATGATAAGCGAGATCAAAGCAGTTTTCAGGCCTTCCCTCTTAGCTCTCTAGCGCTGGAAAGCTTTTCCAATATAACCGGGTCCTAAAGCACTTGCCCAGGCATAAACCTTCATTCCAGTGATATTCCTTTGAGCTGTTTTGTATTGTGTCCCATTTCTCATTCTGCAGTTGTTTTTTTGTTTTTTTTCTTAGTTTCAAACCTCCCTCTTGCTCGTTCTCTCTCCTCGACCTTCATACACCCCCTGATGCTGATTGGTTAGACGTTTGTTATTGGACTCGGCCCGACTAACTTCCTCCCTTTAACTTGCCCTTGCAACAGCATCTCTCCCCTGATGACACATGCACCGGCACGAAGGCAGAACAATATTCCCTAAAACCTGTCACTCACATATGAGATTGCCAAAATTATAAATCCAATGATCAAATGGACAAAATCAAGTGCGGTCCTACATTTTTGTCTTCTTTGAGAAGAGTTTCATCAAAGACAATAGATATAGAAAGACAGTTCACTCCTATTATGAATCCTGTTATGAATGGGAGAAACTGCAACGCACAATATGGCGGAATATGTCCCATCTTCTAAGTAATAGAGCCAATCGCTGATTGATAAAGTCACTGCAGCTGCCGTTTGCCATTCAAAAAGACAGGACTTGGTCTTGAATGCCCGAAATAGCTGCCCGGAGGTGTTCCAAATATGCCCACCGAGTGAACAGACCTTCCTTGTAAGGGACCTTGATTTTACTCAGATATGTCACAATAGTGGAGAAAAGCCAAATACAATTACTGTTTCATGCTGACTTTAAATTAGCCAACTGGGATGGAACATGTGAGAAATTTATTAAAAAAAAAAAAAAAAAGAAAAATACTTTTAGTTGAGGAATTCATGTTGTCATGAACAACAATGAAGTCCACGAAGGACCTCAAAGTCATTTCATTGGCTTAATTAACTATTAATTGGTTCTCTATTCTGTGCCTGATTTGAAATCCTACAAAATAAAATATAAAATGTTATAAAAAAACTAAAAAAAAAAAAAACTGATGATGTCGTCTGAATTGTTATTATGGCCATTAATTAGTATACATATTAGTATATAAGCAAAGCTATAAGTTACAAACATTTTAGCTAGCTAAATGTACGCAAACATAGCGGTTTTAGCATAAGTTTAGCTAGCTAGCATACCGCTACCTGATTAATCTTCTAACTTAGCCTATACCCTACGCAAATGTTCAATTAAATGTTTTACACATTTTATTTGATCAGGCTTTGAAAAATGGCTACATCCTGGGGTCCTAGGTAGAATCAACTCAATAGGAAGATTGAAACGAACTGACAATGACCCTTCAAATCAACAAGTAATCACAATTAGGTCGCACAAGCCTTCGGCACAGTATATAGTTATAGTTATCAACAGAAAGTTTTTCTGATGATTTAGACAAAAGTAATAACATGGTTCATTGAACAAGTCTGACCAATTAAGAACGACTCAAACCATTCAAGACTAATTAAGTGAGTCATTAAAAACAACCAGCTCATAAGAGACGCTGTGAAAATGACACAAAAGGTAAATGCGTCATTGTAACTTTGTCATTCTAGGTAATTAACTTGATACAAAATGTGTTTACTCTGGGGACCTGTTATGGGCACCCAAATATGGCCCAACGTCATATGTCATTCCCTGCCACAAGATAATGTGTGTCCTACCCAGTCCCCTTAAGGCAAGTGAGCATTCCCTCTGGCCTCAAAACACACCATGTTTATTATAAGCCTAACCCAGCAATTCCCACAGCCCAACAATGGCAATCCCTTAATGGCTGTAATTGTTCAAGCCTGACAGGTGTGAGAGTCCGTGACCACATCAGGGAATGCAAAGCTGGACTTAGAGCTAAAAGACAAGGGAAATTACTCTCCAAAGAAAAGAAGGACTCTAAACTAATTCCGTAAAGTGCTTCTGGGCGCCATGTTGGAGTCTTGGAGAACTTGTGTGTAGTGCCGAAAAAAACGGCACTGTAAATTCCTTTCCGAAAATGCACAGGGTAGCTGTAAGAACGTCATCATTGTATAATGAAGACAGATTTGGTATGTGGGCGTCAAACTGATCCAGACAGACATGAGGTCTGTTTTTTATTTGATGGTTCTGCTATACGTTCAGGAGACATTTAGGAGCTAATCTGGCTATTAATGTTAGTAACAATAGCAAGGATTGCATCCAAATCCCACATCACTGATGGTCGCAGATAGGCATGTACAGAGACCACAGACATGTAATAACTCAATAGCGAACAAGTCATCACATCTCCATTCAAAACAGTTCGAAAGAGCTAGAGAGAAGCATTAATTAGAAACAGACATGGAGATACAGCAGATGCAGGTATAAAAAAAAAATATATATATATATAAAAATAAATAAATCTGAATAAATAAATGTCTAGAATATGACACATGCATTTTTATTCTTTATACACAAGTAATGTTGTCCAATGACTTGTTTGCATTATTTAGCCATTATTTTATATATTTGTTTTTATTTTTGATAAAGTTGTTGGCCATAGGAGTGCAAAATTAAATTTTAAAATTTAAGTAATCTTACACTGGTTCAATTTAGGCTACTGTATCGTATATGTTGGATATATGTTGAAGTGCTGTTGAAGTTGGGACATAGCTTTTAATGGTGAGACTCAGCCTCTCAAAAAAAAAAAAATGGTATCAATTTAGATTTATCGGCCAATATATCAGTTATCAGCTTTCAAATATGAAGAATTATCGGAATCAGCTAAAATTTTCGTATCAGTGCATGCCTAAATTACTACTATAATTAAATACTATAATTATTTATAATTACAGACAACCACTTTACTGACAATCATTGATTTGACAAGCAGCCAATCAACCAAATCTCATAGAAAAAAAAATCTAAGTTGGCAGTGAAAATAAATTTATGTACATGATCAAAAAAAAAAAAAAAGTAACATACAGCAGCAACAAGTGACTGATCCTAAATTCCTCCATACTGCTCCCAAATCAGAAGGTCATCCTTCATTGTTGAGTGCTAAAGTGGGTTTCCCCCCTATTTTACTGTCATCCAGTTGAGAAAAAAAAAAAAAATCTGATTATAAAGTAAAAGCAAGCAGCATGATTTATATGATTAAGTTTAAAACGCGAGTTACGGGCTTGTTCAAATGTCTAAAGGCGAACTGGAGCGGTCACATTTACAGTTGTTTAACGAATTTTCACAGGCAAAATCCAGCAATTTCAATAGGAATTCATGACATTTTGTATTTCGTGTGAGAGCAAAAGATTTCTTCGAGCAGATTTAGTTGACCAACAGAAAGCTGCTTGGTTTGAAAGGGACTTCTGTGTGGGCTGTGCCTGAAAATTGCTAATGTGTCCGAACTTAACTATATGCAATAGTAATAATGATGCTTGTCTAAACACCTTTGGGTCACAAGAAGAACTCTGCGGCTGATGAGTGACGTTCAATTGAACCCAAAAGGATTCCTGTCTAAAATGTCAACAAAAGACCACTTAAGCTGCTCTTAAGGAACAAGTGCTGAACTTCAATACACAAAAGCACCACAAATACATCCAAACAGCTGCTGATCTGCCTTGTAACCAAAAATGTCAGCACCATGCTGTGTAGGATCTGGTCTGTGACGCACTGCTAAAAATAGAGGGTTTCAGACGTGCGCAAGCCTAGTCTCGGTTTTACTCTTACAGCCGATGCCATGATGACAGATAATTCTGTTTTGATTGTACCGCATCTCACTTCTTGCAGACATACCTATGCATGCAGAATTCAATACGCAGTTAAGTGAAAACTGTCCCAGCAGCCAAAAGAGAATTTATATACTGCTGAGCAGGAGTTTAATTAGGAGGTAGGATCAGTGTACAAAATGCCTACCTTTTTGTATATTTTCAAAGCTTGATCAGATATATCTGAGACCACAATGAAACTGAAGGCCATTTTGTTCACATTTTCATTTGTGAATGATTACAGATGCTTGATTCTGGACTCAAATCAACAAGGTTGCAGGCTTACAAAAATAATCAAAGCAAACATATTCAACCTATTATTTTGATTCAGCAAAGGTTATTATGGACAATTATTGTAAAAATAATAATAAAAAAAAAACATCTGAACTGGAGCATATAGCTTAAAACAAAAGTCAACATCAAATAAACATTGTTGAGTGAACATGAATTTGAGTGGTGACAAACAAATCACTGAATCAGACTTTGAAGCAGACAAACGTCTCAACTCCACCTGGATTTGTTTCTGGGGATAACAATGGTTCAACCAAAAACGAAAAAGTAGTCATTATTTAATTTAGACTTTAATTCATATATAAACTATGATCAACACAAATACATAGAGCTCATCAAATATTGTAAACAAAAGGTCAACCGTACTCGCTTGATGTGCAAGAACAAACCTCATTGGTTCTTGCTAAAGCTCAAAGGGCTTGCCATTGACCATATTTGATGTGCTCTATGTGTGTGTGTTTATCAGTGTTTATATGTGAATAAATAAAAGCCTAAATTAAATCTGTTGATTTATGCTCAGCTCAGATCATGTCCCTTCAGAAGACTTGGATTAAACTGCTCCATTTATGTGGATTTATTTTTTTACGATGTCTTCATGAACTCTTTGAAGCATCAATTTTTTGGTGGAATGGACTTTCAATGGAGGGACAGAAATCTAAAGAAATCTCTTAATTCTTGTTTCGAAAACAAACAAAAGTCTTTCAGGTTTGGAACAACATAAGGGCGAGTAACTGATGACAATGAATTTTCATATTTGGATGAACTAGCCCTTTAGAATTAAAGATTTTTAAAAAATAATCCATCTTAATATGAACATTAACCACCATATTTTTTTGGATCAAAACCTTTCATCGAACTTGTCCTAAAACCTTCTTAGTACAACTTAGTTCTTAGGACAACTTTGATGAACTTTTTTTGATCCACTTCAAATGTTGACTACTGTATTATATGGTCAAAAAAAAAAAAAAAAAAAAAAAAAAAAAAACACACATCACCCAACCCTAGACCCGAGCACCACCTCTTCATCACCATTATGTACTATAATAATGAAAGAGGATGTGGACAATAATGTGGATACATAGACAATATAATCTAGTCTGATAGTTCTACAAAAGCCATACTGTTTTTCAGAAAATTCAGTTAGCAAATCTGACCCAGGACATCAGGGTACTTCCCATCACTAAGAGAAGAGACATTATGCACTCATTTCCCATCAGGCACTCTTCAACAAGGATTCCTAAACATTGCAAACACAGGTTTTCAACCAATCAAGAAAGTTCACTTAAATCAGGCCTACACAATTTAACCCCTATATAATCATTTATATCACTAAAAGTCCATTCCACCAAACGTTAGCCTGCGAGTGCAAGGAAATGATTGGCTGTTGGAGTGCCACATTACCGTGGGGGCCAAAAGGAGGAAGTGATGAGTAGCACCGTACCATAATGAAACCTGATCTTAGACAGACCTCAAACTTCTACAAGACCGACCACATGCAATGTCAGTAAGTTAAAAGTGAAGTGTGTAATATGCAGAGACAGCTGAAAGTAAACCATTAGTAGGATGATTTCCCAGAAGTTTAAACATTGTGGCACTATCAAAACATCAGTCTGTTTGAGCATCATGACAATCGGCTCGTCCAATGGTGTAAGTTCAAGTTGGACCAATGGAGGATGATGAAAGTGCTTTGGAACATGTCTGAAAAATAATAATAAATTATTTTTGTAATTGCAATTTTGGTGATACTACAAACAAGATTAATAAATATTTAAAATGAATTAATAACAAAAAATACTGGATAAATTATTTTTGCAATTCTCTTTAGCGACAAATAAATAAATACTGGATAATAAATTGTAATTCTGTTTGGTTACACTAAAAGCAAGATTAATAAATAAATAAAAATGAATACATTTATAATACATTAATTAATAAAATAAACACTATTTTTAAATTATTATTTATATTTATTATCATTTATATTTAAATTATTATTTATATAAATTTTTTGAAATTATTTTTGGTGACACTAGGAAAAAAAAAATAAAACTAAACAAACAAAATTAAAATTTAAAGGAAAAAAATACTGGACAAAATTGAAGTATCCAAAAGGAAGTTAAATGTTAATCCTCAACATGTCTGCATGCACACCATTCCTGATGGTGCCAACTAAAGCAGATTACAGAGAAGCATCACGACACTTTTAAACCATGGACAATGGACATGAGATGATGATAGGGACATGACAAACCCCAAACAAAAGTGCCACACAAGAAAACCCTCTGAGACACTGAGAAATAGAATGTGGGTCGTGACCCTCACATCTCCTCAAGCACGCCAGTCAATTTGGACAAGACCAACAGCGCTGATTACAGAGTGTTATCTATAGATTAACTTAATAAAGGCACAATAAAGGTTAAATATGGCTCAGATTACAGCTGAAACAATACAGATGCGCCAGCCTAATCCTAAAACAACACATTGAGAGCTCTGGCTACGCTGGGAGAGACAGGCAAATCCGCAGATCTGAAACATTCAACTGACATTCATGTGAAGATGAAGCCCTGCTTGTCTCCATGGAAATGGGGCTCGAAGTGGAGAAAAAAAAAAAAAGACATGTTGGTCACGTTGGTCCTTTGTAACTAACATAAATAAATAAAAGACGGGAATTCATTTAAAACACACCAGGGTTGTTCCAGCAGCCCCTGGAGACAGACTTTGCTGAGGGGAAGATGAAAAGAAAGTCTTACAGCTGAGGGCCAGAGGGGGTCCGACTTCTTTTGGAACAGCGGCGGTTGTGTTTGAGCTCTTCAGTTCGGCTTAACCAGCGCAATTCTCATGGCCCTTTATGGTCAAACTGTGAACACATGATTACGGACCCCTGAACATGGGGTAAAAGTCTATCTGGACCAGCTGATGATGTCTCTCCATAATAGGGTAAAATCAAGAGGAAAACCCTCTACTGTTGCAAAGCAACTGCTGCCAAATAGTAAAACACTGTATGAATGGTCACTAAAGATATCTTGGGTAAATCTCACAAATTTACCTAGCAATTCGTAATAGCAAAATTATCAAGCCCACTCCAAATATTTGTTGATCAAATAAAATAAGCCTGTATCAGAAATTTATGGAAAGGTTTAATGTTTACTCGCTGACTACTTATGATAAATTAACCAAATAAAGTCATGAGAAGGTAACAATATGCTATAAACAGACAGAGACAGAAGGCTACACCATTTATAACCACATCACAACTACAATTAACTCTATATCAACCATTACAAGACAAACCAGGTGCATGGTCAAATAATCACCCATTGCTTGCAGTTCAGAAAAAGGACACTGGGCTTTTTCCATACTTTAAAAGGAACTGTGAATTCAATCCACCACAGTAGAGAGGAGTACAGCCTCCCCCATGTGTGCGTGTTTGTGTGAGGCTGTACACACGGGCCGCTGACTGTGTGTGAAGCAGCAGCAAACCCACGAGTGATTATCTTCCAAGTCATCACACAAAGCGTTTAAAGCTAACTATAGCAGCACTTCACTTCAAGGGGAGAAGACACTTGAAGCCCCCTCCCATCTCACTTCCTCTAGTAGCCCCTGTAGACTCTCAGCTGAAAAATTGAGACGCTTTCCCAATCCTGCAGTTCTTCCACCATTCCTCCATTGGCAAACAACAATCAAATTAAAAACATACTAAAGGTCATGAATGATGGAAAACAAAGACCTGATGTAGACATATTTATGCATTAACAACAAAACTCTCTCCCTAATCCACAACAAGTTCAGGGCTCGACAATAAAGACCGCCTGATGGCCCGGGGCCGGCGTGAATGACACTCGGGACAGAAGACTGAACAGTCACTTGTCCGATCGGACCAGTACTGCATCCATCACAAAGTTTTAACACTTGCACGTGTTTTTTAAGTGTTGCCAATTAAAATATTAAAGTGCAAGAACATTTTATGTCCGACAAGTCACGCCGCTCTCACACCACACGTTCTCACGCAGTGAAAAATACATGGCGGAGCAAAGAGGACACTAACAACGTATCGACAGACAAGACAGAGCAGGTTACTTTTGATATGAAAGTCTCAAATTTACCGTTTTGTGGCTCTTTAATGTATTGTGACAGATTGCTTTAACATCTCAGATCAAGCGGCTCATAAACCGATCATCTCTTCTTACTAGTTAATTTATATCATCAAATAAACCACATTTCAACCACAGAAAGAAGCCAGTACACATCATTTTTCAAATTTAAGTCCTCCAACGTTAATCTGCTAACTCCCCTGACTGCTTTGTCGGACAAAATCGCGGATTTGCCGTTATGATTGGTTAGATCGCCTGTCAATCAAACTCCCGCGAAGGGTCAATTCGGTACTCACTGTTTGAGAACTTTTGTGTGCGCAACACACATCCGAAGCGTGCGGCCAGAAAGCCACGTCTCAGACAGCGCGCACCAACCGGGCCAGTAGAAAAAGTCCTTAGCACTGAGCCCTGCAGTTGTTAAAATGGAAATTGACATTCAAGTCACAACCATGAGCACATTAAAGGATTAGTTCACTTCAGAATTCTAAATTCCTGACAATTTACTTGCCCTCATGTGATCCAAGATGTTCATGTCTTTCTTTCTTCAGTCAAAAAGAAATTAAGGTTTTTGAGGAAAACATTCCAGGATTTTTCTCCATATGGTGGACTTCAACGGTTAATAACGGGTTGAAGGTTCAAATTGCAATTTCAATGCAGCATGTTTGACGATTTTGAAGTTGGAGGAGAAATCGAGTTTTTCGCCCTACCGCGGTACTTCCGCCTACGTCACATGTGACCTTTCCAACGTGATTATGTAACGCATGGCGCATCGCAGAGCTAGTGCAAGATGAGCATTTGTGGTTAAAAATGTATGTAATACTACTACTTTTCACAACAGCAAGGGATTCTGCATTAAACTTCTACATTTAGATCAAGCCTGCATGTGTCAACCAAACAAAGCACAAAAGAGAAAAGGTGCCACATTTCCTAGTTTATGAATATAAATGTGAGTTCTAGCTCTGAGTAATGAGTTATGACATTATAGCTGTATAACATTCCAGTTAATATTGCAAGTTTTTTTCCCCCCAAAGTAAACGTTTGTCTTATATTAGAAAAAACAAATGAAAATGTATGTATAAATATATAAAGATGTATATGATATAAAAGTTATAATATTAAAATGTATTATAAATCATTGACAGGGCACATGAATATCTGAAAAGGTGCATGCTGTTTCATTGGCTGAGAAATGTCTGCAGCTGGCAAAGCGATCAAGCCCAGAAGCGAGAGGTGGTATGCGAGAGCCAACTGTCCTTGGCATTCCCCTGTTTAAGCGGCCAAATATGTACCCTTCAAATTCAGTGTGCGCAAACTTACTCCAGTCCTTTGGTTCATGATAAAGTACTGTTGCTATAGAATGGGGAACTCCTCAAATGGGTCATGGAATAAACTAGAGTTCTGCAACAGGTTAAGTCACCAATAGAGGACTTTGGGGATTGTTCACCCACTCAGGAAAATTCTGTGGTCATGTCATGAACCACTTTTATGATATTTTTGTTGGTTGGCAGCCCTTGGTCATTATATGATGTGATTATATGGAAAAGAGCAGCTTGGAGACTCTTCAAAATATCTTATTAGTCTCAACAGAAAAAGTAAAACCACAACAGCATAAGCCAAAATAAATGGTTTTATGTGGTGACAGCCAGCCAAACAATATTCTCCAACTGAAAAAAAACTGCTTTGGACATTTAGTCAGGCAAGGCAGCAATATGATTATATAATGAACAATCAAGAGATATAATAATTCACAGAGGCTAAGGCTCATTTGAAGCTCTGGTCCTTAAGCAGAGCATGACATAATTTGCTTTGCAAGTTTTTTTTTTTTTTTTTTTTTTTTTTTTTACAAACAGCAAAAAAGCTTCAGCTGGTTGCTAAGTTAGCTTTAGACTTTAAAGCAAATATTTTTGCAAACCATATGCAAACTTTCTTTTCATGGGTCCTCATATCTTTAAAGAATGACGTTCTGGCTGTAGCCATCATGAAACTTATTATCTCGCTCTAAATGTTTATTACTGAGTGGAACACATGATAACCTCCGAGTATCTTTATCGAAAACCCAAACAGTCCATCAATGGGCTGGTTCAAAACGAAAAATATCACATGTGTGACCAAACAAAAACCGTAATGCCGCTGTCTTTTATGAGCCAGCACTAGCTCATGCAATAACAAAAGATAGGGAATACAGTCTAAGGTCAGATAACGCACATGTTTTCTTTAAAAGGGAAATCCAATTCGCTCCCTTATAAAGCAACAGCAATGATACTACGCTGCCTCTCCCGGATGTTACCGAAGACCCGCTCCCACCCCAGCCGGCTCGCTTTCTCCTGCTGCAGAGGCCACCTAGCTAGGCTGCAGTTGGGACCAGCTCTATCATACCACTGGAGAAATTCCCAGATAAGTAACACAGAGCCCTGAGCCAACCAGAGCCCCGCCTCCTCTTTCTACATCACCAACGCACCAGCACACAACCACTTCCACAAAAGGAATTCCTTCTTTGCTGTGTGCGAGTGTGTGTGTGTAGAAAGAGAAAAAAGCACACAGAAAGAGAGAGCACGCATGTGCAACAAAAACAGAGAAAGAATTAGCAGGTAAAAGTGAGATGGTCATATTTCACTCTAAACTTTAATGTATTTGTATACTGGATATTTAATGTGGTGTATCATTTTCTTCTATTTTAATATAAATTTGCATTCTTCTAACACTAACTTAAAGAGATTCAGCAGCTGTAAGCTATGTCTTTAAAAGTGCAGGTTTTGAAGTGCTTTCATATGCATATGCTACATTATAACATCACGTCTAAATTCAGTATTTAAAAACTGTTTACCTTTTTGTAGTATTTATTTTTAAAATCCACCATTTATTGGTTATCGACCACTACACAAATATTAACAGTTTATCGTATCTATGGAGTCTTAGTATCGGTACAGCAAAAAAAAAAAAAAAAAAAAAAAAAAAACTTGGTCAAAAATGGTCTTTGGTGGTGGCTAACAGACATGGTCATCCACACAAACAGTAAAAAGTACCCTACCTATGTGATTTGCGAGCCCAATACTGACAATAAATTACCTCCCACTCTCACTGTAATCCTTTCTTGCCCTCTTTGCAACAAAAAATCTGTAATTTCATAGCTTTGTAAGAGAAGATGCTTCTTTGCTAGACCTGAAAATTATTTTGGTACATATAATTATAATAATAATAATAATAATAATAATAATAATAATAATAATAAAATAATTTATAGGCATAATCAGTATTAAAAAGTAGCATTAAAAAGTTAAATGTAACTAATAGTCAAATTTTCTACCATATACAATTGAATGCACCTAGCTAACAACAACTTGCTTTGTTCTGGTTTCACCTCACTTCAGTCTAAACTAACTGATTTTTATAGGTAGGCCTAATTTACTACACATTGTCATAAATAACCTGAAAATACTGTGGATTATTAAGGCTAAATCTTACTAACCATTCTTGCTAAATGGGGTAAGCACACTTACGTTCTCATTTCAGAGTGTTCTGAGTAAATGATTTGTTATACACCGATTTAGACAGTGACGTCTCGTGAGTTCAGTGTTGGTGTTGGACAGATCAGTTGTTTTAACCATCATTAAAATGAATCGGTTCAAATGAGTCATTAGGTTGCGAATCGGACATTAGCGGACGTGGACGTGTTGTTTGCAAATCGCGGCTGTTATTAGGACATCGCAAAAGTTTTGTCAACACTGAAAACACCATCACTGGATAGGATTTTTTTTCGTCTATTGAAAGTATGGTTTATGTCAGCTGCATGTGTGCCTGTCAGAGAAGCTGAGGTGACGTTCTTTTGGGCACTATTCACAGAATGCGCCACGTGAAACATGGATTTGGAATTTTTCAATGTAGGAAATATATATATATATATATTCATTCATTCAAAAAAAATATACTAAAGAGTTAAGTAATTGTTTTCTAATTACAGTAATGAGAATTGGGGTATTTAGGGTGAAATATGACTTGTGCATATTGTTGACAGGTTTTGTGCAATTTGAGAGTTGTGAGAGACAGGGAAAGAGGACAAAAAAAAAAAAAAAAAAAAAAAAGCTATTTCTCTACTGCAAGAGGCCATAGAAAGGGGTACAGCTGGACTTGAAAGGAGGGGGGGGGGGGGTAGAGAGAGAGAGAGAGAGAGAGAGAGAGAGAGAGAGAGAGAGAGAGAGAGAGAGAGAGAGAGAGAGAGAGAGAGAGAGAGAGAGAGAGAGAGAGCGCAAAAGCCTTACTTTGCCTCGCCAGCCAGTGACGACCATATATGGCCCTGGGATTCCCATGGAAAAAGAGACGGCAGGGTAGAGGTAGAGGGAAACTAAGGAAGAGATTGTATACGTTGCACTTCTACTTACAGCCGGCAGCCAAAACAATACCGGCCGGCAAGAGCCAAGTGTGCTTCTTTGAGCTGTGGCCACAGAAGGGGTTGGTGGCTGGTATTACGTCTAAACTGCTAGGGTGAATAATACATTTGTATAATGCTGCCCCTGTCCTGGCATTTAGACTATGGCAAAAAAAAACATGCAGACAATCTGCAACAGTGGCATTTCTCTGGAAGTGTCAAGGGCCGTTTACACAGACAGCGGTTAAGGGTGATTGCACGCTGTAGGGAAAGCTCAAATAAAGCCTTTGACACAGAGAAAAGGGTACAATCCATTTGAGTATGGATGGGAATTCTATAAAATTGACAGCTTCTGTCGGAGCCATATTCTTGTGGGCAGCGTTTAGACATACAACACAAATTCACTTTCAGATGATGTGTTTGAGTTCCCATTTCGATCCCATGCCCAAGTGCCAGTAATTTTATATAAACTTTAGAAAACTAATGATTATCAATTCCAAACAATTTGAAGGTGCGACTAACACCAGATGCCCTAAATCGCTGAAGGTCATGCGGTTGTGCGGCTTTTTGTGAGCAAGTAGTAGATGTGGTCGTTCTCATATAGCCAACTCTCTGCATTCGAGTGTGCAAAAACTGTACTTTAGCAAGAGCTTGTCAATGCGTCAGCACCCTCAAAAGGTACACCTTTGTAACTTGTCTACTTCTAAACGGTGTATAAGTACTAGGGGTGGGTGAGAAAGAAGAACTAAATAAATAAATAAATATATAATTGATCCATCAATGCATCACAATTCTCTCTCCAGCGAATCTGGATTGATTCTGAGCTTAGTTTTTATTCAGATGCGCGATGACGCCGAGTGTACTTTGAAGCGAATCACAACGACATTCGCGACTTCACAGCTGTGAGAGACGCGCGCTTTGTTTGATGTTACACGTGCAGTGCGCAGTCTCGCCCGTCTGTATTTCCCTTACAAATGCTCTACGAAGGCATGTCGTTTGGAATGCAGTGGATGAAACTCACTAACAGAAGGCTGCTTTCAATTTCAAATGCTGAGGCTTTGTTTGTGAAGAGTGCTCGCGCATGCGGCTGTGCGCGACTACATGTAAGTGGTTTAATGTACTTGCGTCTCAAAATGGTTTTATGACGCAAAATTAATGTAAACACAGCCAGTTATGTCTTTACGGGATTAAATGGACAGGACAAACCACATTACTTATTACATTTCAAAAGAGATCCGTGCGTGAATGCAACTTATTAGATCTCCCACTGTCTATGATGTAACAATCAAACGACAGTAAACTTGAGAAAGAAAACATTCAGATAATCTTAAATACATTTCAATTTTAAGGTTTTAAAGTCGGTAAACTAATTAATAAATAAGAAAAAAAAAAAAAAAAAAAAAGTAGATCAAGAATCGTTTTGGAATCGGATCGTGACTCCCAGAATCGGAATCGGATCGTGAGGTGACTAAAGATTCCCACCCCTAATAAGTACCTAAACATAGTAAGAAACTTTGAGGGTCCTGACCCAATGACAAGCTAAAGGTATTTCTTCTGGTGGAATGAATGGATTCACTTTTGCCCATGGGTGCCAGCAGGATCACTCTATCAATCCATATCTATGATCTGCCCTAGTGGATCCAGGGTGGCCGCAAACAATGCAGTTTGTTTGGATGTGCATGGTTAAGGGTCCGGACAGGTTTGAGGGCTTGCAGCCTATGATCTGTCATGCTCCAGGGAGCTCCTTAATTACATGTCCCTGAAAGATGAGGGTTAGGAGATGCTGAGAGCCAGCTGACTGTGTGGCTTCCTCCACAGACGGAGCTACTGCAGAAGATGACGGGTCATAGATCACTGGAAGGAAGGAGGCTATGAAAGAGAAAGAGCAAGAGAAAGGTCATTTCATGGTTATTCAGAAGTCTTCAAGTAGTAAGATTGTAAACTTTGGGAAGCACGTAGAAGTTCTGGGAGAGTATTTGGCATGCGTTGTTGAGCATTTTGACATATGAGGACATGAATACATAGAGTATATTTTGAAGGAGGTGTGGAAAGTTTGAAACCAAGTAAAATCTACAGCAAGTTAGATTTCTGAAAGAATCAGACCCAGCTCTCTGGGAATCTCATTAGTCAATGGATGCCTAGATCAAGAGTACTTTGCAACCCAAGCGAAAATGCCTTCAACTTTTGGTTGCCCACCTTTGGCAACACTTCCATTTTCCTCTATGTCAGAGGTGTCCAATCATGCTCCCGGAGCACCACCTTCCAGTAGGGTTTAGCTCTAACTCTTGTTACACACACCTGAACAAGCTAAAATCAAAGTCTTCATGACTACTAGAAACACCTAGGGGCAAGTGTGTGTAGCAGGTTGGATCTAAACTCTGCAGAAAAGTGGCCCTACAGGAGCAGGACAGGACACCCCTATTCTATGCCCTAGCGAAACATCCTTCCCAACTGAATCAAGTGTGTAGGCTCAGAGATGATGCAAGTCTGGTCCAAGTGTATACAGGCATGCAAAGAAGGGTGATTAACAGTCTGCTCTATGGGTGGATAAAGATGACTTTTAACGCCTTGGTGAGGAAATGAAAAAATAAACACTTACTTCCTGTTCCACTCTGACAAAGGGTTTTTTCAACACCCTTTTCCACCCTTTTTCAACTGAATGCCCCCCTCCACCCATTACACTCAAACAAATGTCAAATAGAACACACCTAATAAATACACACAAATAAGAAAGAAAAGCCCGGGAGAAGGTCAGAAGCAACTGACCTTCACCCTAAGTCACTGCTGCACCATAGCAATGTTGGATTCAACTGTATAAACGTGTGTACATGTTTTTCCTCATCCACTTGTATTCCTCATGTCCAATCTGTAAAAAAACAAAAACAAAAAAAAAACAAACCCAAACAAGCATTCCGACATCTGGTGACTGCAAGCTACAAGCTCTAAACATTTGATTGGCTCCATCTGGACAAGAGCGCAATTCACAATCACGTCAGGCCGCATGACGTTCCACGCCCACACGCGCTGACAGTCATTAGTAAATTGCTAAGACGCTGACCGCTGCTGACGTTCCTCCGTTGTGACTCAACTATCGGTGGTTGTAATTAAACACTCTGACCATGTTTGCATGCCCACCTACATGAGGTAGGTTTGTAAGTGTTAAGTAAGGGTCACACACACATTTTGACTGCACAGCTCTAAACATAAACACTGTGGCTTCTCATTTCCTGTTTTTGACCCCCATCATGCAACTTACACCTTTAACACAAATTGTGCAGGGAAATAGTGAATTTTAATATGTAAAACCTCTATATCATACTACAAATATATTACTGCATTAAAGCAAATAATATATGTATTGTCAGATGGGTTAAATCTTGCACTAAAGTATGCAAATAGCCAGAGTGAGAATTATGTGAGAATTCTGTGTTTGGGCAGCTTCAGTGTGATCTATATAAGGATGTGTCTCCATGATGCAATAAGAGCAAATTTTGTTTGTGAGTGGGCCATAAGCAGCACACCTAAAGCTGTCGGTCTCTCGCTGTTTGAAGAGCTGTTTGGCACATCGTTACAGTCTCTGCAAATAGTTAATCTCATTTTTGCAAATAAGCCACTCTGATTCGGCTCTTTGAAAGTGGTCCCTCACTTCCCAAAATAGTTTAGCTGTTCTATAAACACATTAGAGGAGTAAATTTCATGTAGAACGTTCTTTTTCTCAGAAGCGCTCATTTTAATGTGCTTCTTTGAGGTTTGGGAGAGATTTTAATGTGCTTCATTAAAGTTTAGGAGAGATTTTTTGGAAGACCTTGATTACAATATCAAAAACACTGAATAAATTAAGTTAATCCCAACAGATAGATTTACTACATGCATTCCTGAAACAGAGTGTGAGGATGGGCTAACGCATCGTAGCAAATGCATTGAAGGTACTAGGGCTGTACAATATATCGAAATAAAATCAATTTTGCGATATGGCTTAGTGTGATTGTGAAATCACACAGACTGCCATTTAATTAAATAAATAGTGGCAGAGCGGCACTGGTCATCTACAAAAGCTCACTGGTTTAACGTACCAATCGTTCTAGAATGATGAATTCTTTCCAAATATACCTATTTAAGTCATCAGGTGAACATTCCTGTATTTCTTCAGATCACAATACAAAAAAATATCTAGACTAGTCAACCATCATGACCTATCCCTATTAGTTAGACTCAAAAATATTTGGCAGCAGCTCCTTACTGTGCTTAAGTGTTATTGCCAGAAGCAGGCCATGTTGGCTCTTTTACAAACGTGTAGCAGGACCACAGATTTGAATTGCGCTGCAAGCAGTTAAGAATTCATGCATGCTATTTATCACTATCCTGCAGACTCTTGGCCAGCCGGAGCAAGAGAGCCCTGCCCTTACAGCCTGGTGAGGAAGAAAAAAAAAAAAAAAAAAGACAGGAATGCAAAGGAAAACGTAAGCTGATGTCATTTTACTTGGACCAAGGGCAGAGAACATGCCTCATGACTGAAGGGTGACCCAAGTGGTTCCTCAGCTTTTTCTGAGAACTTCCTTGGAATTCTGTACAGTGAAACACCAGGACTGTGTCCAAAATTGGCCACAATACCTTTATATAGTGATTGGACAGCTATTTGTAGTGGTGCCCGAAACCATAATGAACATTGAGTGCACTCATTCAATCCCATGACGCACTTGTGTGTCATTTGTTGCCTCTGAACATGTTGACTTGTCTACCACTCAATTTGGGTTTAACAGTGGGGTCACTTTTTTACACTGTGAACCCAGCCTTGGTTTTATTTAGTTTAGGTTACATCTAGCCGCTACAGAATACCCATGCACTGCGAGAGTCGCACGAGTACCCACAACTCAATAGTGAGAAGATAACTCAGAAGATAGTGTCCGCAGCCCTTCCACTGCACTCAGTGTCCGAATTCGAACACTCGTTTTCACTACCTCAAGCTGACTAAATTAGTGGACTGATGTAGGTAATAGTGGGCGATTTCAGATACAGCCTACAACTTTTCCCTAGCAAATACAGAAAGTGCCGGCATTGACTAAAAACATGACAGCCACAAAGGTTCAGTATGAACGTGACAATGACAAGAAAAGTGAAATAATCAAATTATGAGCAAGAGTACAAATATTGTAAGAACATGTCCTGTCACGAAACGGAACTCAATTCAGTATTTGTGAGCTGAGACGTGGCTTTCTGGCAATTACCAAGAGTTCTCTTTTGCGTCTTGGACTTGAATATTATAAGTGACAAGGCTTAAAAACACTTGCAAATGATAAACTTGTGTGACGATGCAGACTGGCCCGATTGGGCAAGTGACAGCTCCGTCAACTATACCTAGCGTTGTTTAAGCAGGCCCCAGGCCATCGGGCAGTCCTTATTGTTGAGCTCTGACATGGAAAGCTACTGGGTTTACAAGAAAGATGCTCAATACATTCTTTTGGACAGTTTCCTAGAAAAAAAGATGCTGAGCTAAATTAGATTAAGCAGCAATCACTCAATAGTGATTCTCTCAAATAAATGGCTCATTACTGTTCAGGACTAGGCATAATCATAAAAACATAAAACAAAAAAAACAAAAAAAACAACAACAGGCTCTTATCATAATTTCATTAGCCAATTAGAAAGCCAGTCACAGAACTAGGGCTGTGACGGTGGCAATTTTTTACTACCACTATATATATATATATATATACACACACACACACATATATATACACAGACATATATATACACACACACACACACACACACATACATACATACATACATACATACATATATATATATATATATATATCTGTCAGAGGTTGCGTTAGACTTGCGTTTCACCGTCATTTTGATGGACAGGATCGTAAAAAAAATCCGTCATAATCAATTATTACCCGTCACTTTAATTTTTATATTTTAATGATAAGACATTTAATAGCTTCTGATGTAGTCCACATTTTCATTTTTATTCACGAACTTACAGGATAAGCAAACAGGCATAGGCTATGCATTCATTTATATTATGAAAAGGAAGTTGATCAAAGACTGCGTCACTTTTCATTTTGAACACTTGTCGAGGATCCTGAGTGAACGCGATCATCCTTTCCTCTTTACTACTGTACAGAACGAAATAAACAAATGAAAAATCAAAAAATATGTTGAAAGATACAGTAGCTTACCGAAATCTGTATCACGTCAGTTCAATCAGTGTTGCAAACAATGTCACGTAACATATCTCAGAAAAGCCCAGTCGTTGACCATAAACTTATAGCCAGCAAGAAAAATAACAAAAGGAACCATTTAAAACAAAACGAACTGGATTAGAAACTTAATTATGTAAGTAAGTATAAGTATTATAACTTTATTATTATAAAATGGACTTAAAGTGGGTGCTCGCCTGTGTGTATCGTTTTCATTTTATTCTGGAGACTGAACTCGCGCTCTGCTGCCACACTGGAGCGCACTCACCACCAATTGGACAGGGGTGGGAATTACAGTTACAAGCAACATCAGCCTCAGTAATCTGTCAAAATGACGGACGGGCTGCAGATTTTTTCCCGTCACTGCTAAAAAAAAATATGTAAATGACGGAAAATTTTCGGTTAACACGACCTTTGATATTATATATTTACGTCACACTACCGCCGGTGACACTACACGACCGCGGTGGCAACTACATCACCACGGTGGCGCGGTTGTCATGCCTACCGTCACAGCCCTACACAGAACAGCACATACTTGTTGATTGGGTAATGCTGGCAATCATGTGTATGAAAGGTTAAGACAGCAATCAGTGTGTGTTCATGGACTAGAAGGTGGGCTTCAAGCTCGAAAACATTCCTCAAGAATTTTTGTGCATCAGCAATACTCAGGTAAACCAGTTTGAACCTGCAGTGACGCTTGTCTGAAATTGTTCACCTGCTCCGCCATATAGTCATCCAAACCAACGGAGGACATTCCAGAGTTTGGTGGCAGCTCAGAGAAATTAATTACAATTAAAGTGCCAATAAATTAATCCAATTAAAATAACATACTTTTTTTTTTTATTGCGCACCAAATTCTTAAGACGCTCGAATTGGCAAGGCTGGGCTTCACGGTTTTTCACCCCACTGCGAAACCCAAATGCAGTGGAAGACTAGTCAACGTGTTCAGAGACAACAGATGACACAACGCTGTAGCTTTACTTTTTCAACAGACTTCCTGCCCTTGATTATGGGTTCCTTTCAAACATCCAACTGAAAATATCTCAACACCGCCTGCCTGACATGGCCAAACCTGCTTATTACAAACTGTAAAACATGAACTGTTGGTGTGCTGGTTCCTAATATTAGCATGTCAATCAAGCAGTAGACAGACTTTGATGACTACACAACCCCGTAGTGACGGCTAAGTATCATTTTATTTCCTGCTTAGCATAATATTTCATAGGAAAAAGGCCAACAATAAAAATCTCAATTGAATAGATTGCTAACCTTTGATTAAAACCTGTACCAAGCTGATTCATCTTGACAACTCCCACCCACTTCTCGTAAACAATCAATAATTGAGTGACATGCAAATTACATGTCCATTACATATGCATGAGAAACCTGGTGATGGGATGGACCCCATCAGAAACCAATTTAAAACCAATTAACATTAATTATTTAAGACAAAAATGGCATCATAACATTTGCACTTACTGGACCAGAAAAAACAAATGGTCAAAACGAATGGCCTAACAATTTAATAAACCACCCACAATGTTAAATTAAAACCATAAATTATTTCATACCCTTAACACAAAACCACTGACCTGTCTTCAGCTTTTAACAGTGTCTCGTAATAACCAAAATTCCTTTATTATGGTATCGTCAAAGGCAAAACACATGCACTGACATCAGTTTTTAGCTTGCGGCAAAGCGTGCTTTTTGCACCAACCAAGAGGAAATAATGGCCCACACACCTAATTTATGTCAGAACTAATTTCCTTTAGGCCTGAGCTCGTACACTGACAGAGAGAAAACATGACTCCATCACTCTTTTACATAACATTACTATGACCGTCATCAGCCAAACTGACATCACGATTTAGCACAATAAAACGGCAATAAAATTGTTCAATGGAAATACAGAGATATTTAGAAAATAATATCACTATTTTGTTTAAATGGTCAAAAACAAATGTCTACCACATTTTACAAGACAAAACATTGTGCGTCATCCTTTACCAAAGTTTAGCATGGTAACCAAGTAGTGCATTTTGACTACAGATATTGTAACCAAAATAAAACAGTAGTAACTTTAAAAGGAATTTAAAATGACAAAGGTTCTGAAAGCTTCTTATGCTGTTTGAAAGAGATATTAAATATTATTTTTTTCAATTATTATGGTTTTACTGTGGTAAATATTGGTATTCTACAGAACTGACAATGCGTTTTGTTTTTCTGCCACATACATTCCGATATAAAAAAAAAAAAAAATCTATACGGAATGATTGGGGCGATTTTGCTGGAGAGTGCAGTGCACCTGTATAAAAAATAAAAAAAATTTAAAAAGCCATCTTTAGAGCTCAAATGATTTAGGGGAAAAAAAAAATAATAATTGTAAAATCTGGGTGTTCACAGTTGGTTTATTGACTCTTTACAAGAACCAACTCAAACCTCTTATGTTAACCCTAAAGTGAACAGTTGTTTTTTTTTAACTCTTTCCACTTGGGTTTTTATAATAGGCCACATAATTATTCAAAATAATTATTTTATTGTGGTTATTATTAAATAAAAAAATAAGAAATTTAATGCAATTATACTACTGTATTGTAAAAGAAATGTAAATAAACAATGACAGTGGTTTTACTGTAAAACCGGAAGCACATATATTCATTTAATGGCCTTCTCAATTTGATAAAATCGCACCAAGCCATGCAAAACCAAAATTTATTTTGCTATATAGTGCAGCCCAAGTATACTAGCAAAAAGTATGGTTGACATTGCAAGTTTTCGTAAAGGCTGAGCCCTTAACTCCTTTTAGTGAATGAGCAATGAACACAGAATCACATCTCCTTGCTTCCCAGGAACGCAGGCTAATTTAAGGTTCACTTAAGTCCAAATTACCTTGACCTGGTTTTAGATTTCAGGCCCTGATACAAACCATCTTCTGCTTAAATCAGGTGATACGTAGTATCCGTAGTATCCCCTGTTAAATCTTTCTTTTATATCATGGTTTAAAGGGTTTTAAATGCATTTTTATTGGAGTATATCCTTTGGAGCTGACAGCCCAGATCCAAAATTAACCACTTGTAGTTGTTTCATGTGAAGAATATTCCAAATGTGTGTGGAGCTCTGAAGAAAAAAAAAAAATGGTTTACCTAGGCACAATAAAACTTGACAAAGCTAGCAAATTTGATTATGCCAAATCTCCAAAAAGACAGAAGATGCACAACACGGTTCTATTTAGTTGATGGTTTGATTGTTGTTTTGAATCACTTGCGTCGATTACAGCTACCCAAGAATAACTGGGCTGTCCATGCTGACTCACAACGTAAAGAAAAATAGCAAGACCTCTCAAGAACAAAGGGTCACAAACAACACAAAGAATCCTGAGGAGTGTTTCTTTGAGTATCTACACCAGATATCAGCTCTGACATTCCAACTGGGCGGCTCAAGACACAGCTGGGAATCTCAGGATATACAATGCATGCTGAGATAATCACATTGCAGTACTATGAATGATGACAAAGACGTTAAAAGAATAGTTCACCCGAACATGAAAATTGTGTCATTACTTACTACCTTATGTTGTTACAAACCTGAATGCCTTTCTTCCACAATTTCTTCACAAAAATTCTGAATAACTCTTTCTGAACCTTCAAAAAGGATGACAGAGACAAAATGTAACTAAAACACACAGTCCAAGATGTTAAATTTCATTTGAAGTAGCACCATTTCCTTCCTGGATGTTACATCAGCTCACAAGTTATCATACCATCTTTATGCATCATCTCTTCGCAAGTATTGTTGAACGCTGAAAAATGCTCATGCAACAAGATACAGTGTGGCACAGAATGACAGATTAAAAAAAACAAATGAACAGTTTGTTAATTTCCCAATGAGCACCTTAATTATGCCTCATCATGTGCTTCTGTTTGTGACACTGAAGAGAGGAGTAAAACGGTGTGACTTTGGAGGTGGAGAACATTTTGGTTAGGGTGTAAGTGACAGCTGAGGAATTCTGGGTCCTTCCAATGAGAGACACGGTAGGAATGCAGGCACAGGACGGCACAGCCACAACCCTTCCCACCCGACACACAACTGCATATCTTTACCTACCTTCTTACTGAAACCTACCTAAACCCTGACCTCACTGATGACAGCACTGCACGCAATTCCACCAATGCCGTAAATGACACGTCTCGGACTAAAAGGCTGCCGCCAGACTACGCTTCTGTATCAGGTCGAACCGACTTTAAGATTATGTGTACGTAAACTGTAAACTTGAAAGATATTGCAGTTATGAAACACACATCCTTGGAAAACATTAAGGAACAGTCTTGCAGACACCAACGCTTTATGCCTCAGGCGTAATCTGCTGTTTCTCGCCTCTATTGCATACCGCCTCCACAAAGTTGTTGAGCTACTAGATAAATTCAACCATTTTCTTGAACTGGTTAACTGGAATGATTATATACATGAAAGATGCACCATATGTCCAGATGGATAAATGGACCCTTTTAGCATTTTTTATTAAATCAGAATAAATTAAAGTAAACACTGCAATGATGTATAAATCCTTTTTTACTTTGTAAATAACTTCATAAACTATATTTTTAAATTATACTATGGTTATAATGTTGTAAAAGGTTGTAAAAATTGCCTTCATTTTATGCTAAATTAATTTGTTTTAATACAGTTTGTCATACAAATATATTATGAAAATCTAAATGCAATGGTTGTATAAAAAAAAAAAAAAAATTATTTCATTTTCTTCATGCAAAATTAGTTTAAATATAGCTTATGAAAATATATTTTTTAAATTATTTATAATATAAATTTTCAAAAATTGTCAATGCAAAGGCTGTTAAAATAGCCATAAATTTTCTTAGTGAAATAAAAAAAGAAAAGAAAAAAAAAAAAAGAAAAGGAAATTAAAATAGATGGAAATATAGACATGGACATGTTCTCGGTTCGCGATACCAAGTGGGTACTGAAATTTTAAAGATGTAAAGCTTTGAGCACTGTTCAGCGGATTCGTAAACACCTCTGATTGGCCTTTGTGTTCACGTGCTCATCAGATATGTCTGTGAATGCCTACAATGATCAACGCGCGGGAGCGTTTGAAAACACACCGAAGTGTTTGAATTTTAAAGCGTTTTGAAAGCGGGAGTGTTTGAAAGCAGGTGTCTATCAGTGGACCGGTCTGTGTGTATCTGTGTAAGCGCTTGGTGAAGAGTGTCATTGATGTCTATTTACAATAGGGTGACCATATGTGCTATTTTCCCAGGACGCGTCCTGTCCAGGATTTCTAAGTTGCATAAGATGTCCCAGTTTTGGTCTTGTTTCCATATTTGCGGAAGGTAATTACTGAAAAATAATTTGACCAATAGCGTGCATTATACATAATCGACCAATCGTGGCTTGCGAGAAGGCTGGATCTACAGAGAACAGTCAAAGCATTGCAAATACGACAACATTTTAATGCATTGCATGAAGACTGTCAATAAGAACAGTGGTTTGCACAGACCTCCGTGTAGAAATCGCGTTCAGAGGGCACATCGATATGACCACTTTCACGATTAAAGAGGCAAGGGCTCAAGCCATTTTAGGCAATTTAGAAATCCTGGACAGGACGTGTCCTGGGAAAATGGCACATAAGGTCACCCTAATTTACAACATGTTTTTGAAGCGTTGATTATTGTAGCCAATTACAGACATATCTGATGAGTGCGTGAACACAATGGCCAATCAGAGGTGTTTACGAATCCCCTCAACAGCGCAGTCAAATTTTAAAAATTTCAGAACCGACTTGGTATCGTGGTCTGTACTTTTGACAACACTACGGCAGGCTTTGCAAGATTCACTCATTTTTGTATCATTTCTATTAATTTTTATACATTTTCTGCATTTATAACACACAAACGTTAAGGTTTGTGGGCAAAAAAAAGAGAGATTACAACATGATGCAAGCCAGATTCAAACATGATTCCTGTGGGCACAAGTGCTCTTGAGTGCCATGAGCACATGCACTACCCACTATGACATTGCTCTGACACAAAGCGGATGACATTTATAATTAAAAACATCAATCCGCGTAACATGCAAGCTAAGAACAGCCTGTGCCAGGTTTCTTAACTATGAGCTTGAACAGTGCAGAATGTGGGTTGACTGGGTGCTAAAGTTAGTGCTCTTGCATTCACCTGCAGGCCAGACTGCACGTGATATTTATAACCTCAGCCATACTGCTACAAAAGTCACTAGAACCAGCACACCATGTCCCTCCATGGATAAACAGCAGTGCACTGAAAGTGAGGTCACTACCTATCACAGGCAGCAAAGAGTAGGTCAGGGATTGATCCCAATCGGGTCCCTTCACTACTCTACCTTGAGTATATGTGAGCTGACTGGAATGAGTCAGACCCTCTTAAACACCATCAAGTTCTGCAATTCATGTGAAAACTAGCAGTCAGTACATCATTTTGCATGAGCAAAAACAATAAAACCTAATTGTAGCTCAGTCAAAACATTGCCATGAGCAAACTACTCTACGATGCTTCGCAGCTGTCCGTTTCCTGCTTGTGACATTAGAGTTATGCTGGGAGAGCCCAGGGCGACCAAAACACTGACTGAACTAACTTTTGATGTCATATTGATGTCTAAATGAAGGTATATAACTTAAACACCACATGACTCCAATCTTTTATACGAGTCAAAATCTGCTAAGGGGTAATAATGGAACAACAGTTTTAAAAAGTGATTTTTCACTATTATTTACAACGGCATCTGCATTCTCATAGGTTTAAATAAAAGATTTTTGCTATAAGACAATAAAAACAACTTTGAGCATCAAAACCACTCCTTTACTGGAAAAAAAGAACTTGGTTTTCAAAAGTCAATGAACTTGCAACAGCTGAATGTAACATTTTTGACAAGCCAAACATGTCAAGTCTCATGAGTAAAATGTAATTTATTTAAGCCATGAAATAAACTTTCATTCCATAAAGTAAGTATAATAAACTGCGCAATAAGCATTTAGAACATCTCCAGCATGTTTTACAATTACACAATAATCAAACATAGTTCACCCCTCGCACATGTTATCACATCCGTCAAAAATTTAGGCTGGCTGTCCGTTGGAATATTAGAATTAAAAACATAGTCACAACACACTCATGAGCAACAATCGCTTCACTGAATACTTGCCGGCTAAGAAACAAATAATTATTACCTTACGATCCATCGGTTTTCAAATCCACATCATTTGAATATAGGGCTGGGCGATATGGCAAAAAAATAAAATCTCGATTTTTTTCAGAACGAATGACCGATTCACGATTTCGATTTTTTTTTTTTACTGTTTAACTAGTCAACTTAAACTTAACTACAATATGATTTAAGTAACACTCTTTATTAACAATCTAGTTAAAAAAAAAAAAAAGTTCCATTCCAAGTGCACCACACATGAAGTGATCAACACGGTGTAAATGTAAAACAATTTGTTAAATATCTTTGCAGAAAATATGCCTGAAATATGAAGGCAAATGTTGTACAATCTTATCTTAAACACATCATATATACTCAAAAATAATATAAAATAAGAAAATGCTAAATATTTCTTAGCCAAAAAGTAATAGCAATAAATAACATAAGTAATAGGCTACTATTAACAGCAAATGCTTTGTAAAAACAGAAAACATCAGCAGCTTTCAGCCTGTCACCATCACGCAAACATGAAATATCAAACAGGTTTACAGGTTTTTGCATTCCATTGCGCTATTTGTCCTATTGTTTTTATGTTTGGCGGACATGTTTAGGTGTTGCACTTGTGTCTTTTGCAGCGTCTCACCCATGAAACGGCATTCTAAAAACACGGCGGTCAAGTGGTCAAGTCTTTTTTTCTCATTCCACTGCCTGCGTCTCATTTTTATAACATAACACATTTCTGAATGAACAGCCACTTAAGAATAGTGATGTGTTCTACGTTCATGGAGCGCCACATGAGAGCGGTTAATCAGGCGCGCCGGCGCCATCATGAGGTCAGATCATTTTCTTCTAATACGGTTATCATTGCTGTATTGTCAACATGTCCAATTGTAACGCTTGCTAACATTTTTATTCAAAAAACTCAATTTCTCGATTTAAAAAAAATAATAAAATCGAGGCAAAACATTAAATTCGAATTAATCGAAAAAAAAATAAAAAAATAAAAATCGGGAAAAATCGCCCAGCCCTATTTGAATATCACAACATCGATGCCTGTCAAAAAAATAACGTGCACAATACACAGTAGTATTTACAATTGATTCAAAATGATCAGGGAACTGAGTGAAATACTCCATACTGCATGCTAAAGAGAATTAATCACCAATACAATTAAAAAACTTCACTGTTTTAGTGAACATCGTTCAACACGTGCTAGATTTGACCGACATTTTTATGCACAAACTACGCATTCTGATTCTGACTTTCTTGATTTGAATACTTTCAATAATTGTCTATTCTTGACTTTTTTTTTTCTTCAAAATTTTGGCAATAGATGAACTGTTAAATGAGTGATCTTGAGATGAGTCCCTGTAGTCGTGCAATTTGACTCTCATATGCTGATGTAATATAGCTCCATTATAAACTTGACAGGTAATTTGTATTAAATGTAATTTGAATACTATCTTCTCATTTGTTTAAAAGATTAAACTACTGATTCGAAACAAAAGATTCGTAAAGCTTCGAAGCTTCATGAAGCAGTGTTTTTTTTTTTTTTTTTTAAATCGCCCTTCACTAGATATTGCTGAATAAAGTCGTTATTTTGGTTTTTTTGGTGCACAAAAAGTATTCTCGTCGCTTCATAATATTAAGGTTGAACCACTGTACTCACATGAACCATTTTAAATATGTCTTTAGTACCTTTCTGGTCGTTTGAAAGTCTAAATTAACTTTCTCTCAATGCAGGCCTCACTGAGCCATTGGATTTTATCAAAAATATCCTAATTTGTGTTCTGAAGATGAATGAAGGTCTTACTGATGTGGAACGACAGGAGGGTGACTAATTAATGAATTTTCATTTTTGGGTGAACTAACCCTTTAAGGCAATTATCAAAGTTTGATAAGTTTTCCAATAAAAGATGATACATTTTTACATGATTTGTTACATTTAATTACCCCTTAGCATTTTGACTCATATCTAAAGTTGAGGATTGTAAACTGCCTTTCAGTTCAAGTTTAAAGTTACATAAATAAAAGGAAATCATTCAATAAAGAGGCCTGCGGTGCACAAAGATTGTTGTGCATTTAAAGAAGGGAACTTAATAAAAGTGTAATTAATCATTCTGTACTAGCCAAATTGAGTAACACTCAGTCAAGCAGCTTGTTTAATCCTCAGGTTTCTATAGAAACGTGTCAGGGTGTAAATCACAATATGACCTAACATTGATTCTCTTAGTCAACGATACAATATTTGCCGTTAATTCAACAAATGACTTCATGTGATTTGATTAAATTCATTTGTGATTGAAATTACAACACCATGTGGCTATTTTACACAACCAGTCATTCTCATAAAAGCTTTCTAAAATGTGAAAATCCAGTATTCCCCATCAAAATTGGGTACTCCAGCTGTACTCCACAAAAAAAAGAAGAAATTTTACAAATAAAGTTGTTAAAACTTATCAAATGTGATTACAGCTTAATGACAATCTTAAGTCCTCTAGTACATCTAAATTTCTACAGTTCGTGAATCTATTTTCTTCCTCAATCTGAAACTGAACGGTGCAAAAATATGTAATATAACATTATTAACATGACATAGGATGAATAGAAGAATTGACAATTGTGTAATTACTAAAAGTGCAATTTACCACTCAAAAAAATAAATAAATAAATAAATAATAATTGCATACGAGTTGCATCACCAAGTTACAGGTGAATTTGCTGCAATAGGGTTGAATAGACAAAAATTGACACCCAACACAAAATATGGAAAGCACTCTCTCTTCTATTTTAAAAGTTATGCATATTTAAAAGGCATCCTCCAAAGTACATTCGATTATACTGCTAGGTGCAATTAATTTTTCGCAATTTCCATCAGAACAGACCCATGACCCATTTGCGTCAACACGCAAATTCTCCATTCTTGATGCCATTGTCAAACCAAGTAAATTTTAACAAGCTAGCAGATGATGTACATCATTTATACAAGAAACGCCTCCAGCACAACTAAACCTGTGCGTCTTTAATAGCGAGATTAGAGTGTTTAAAAACAAATACCATTCACTATGAACTCACTGCCTGCTGGTCACATGCTAGAATTCTCCGCTACCTCACACGTCTACATACATAAACACACACAGCAGACCCAACAGAGGAAGGAGCCTCTCCACTCAGTCATGGTTAGGTCTCAAGAGCTGCATCCAAATTCTTTCCTCACCCTGTCTGAACACCGGCCCAAAAAAAGGCAAGTGCTTTTAAACGCATGAGCCTGTACAGACAACCTCCTGTAGTCACTTACTGCCACATCAAACCCAGAAGACTCATTGCAGGGCTATAGATATTGTGGTTTACAGTGTCAAATGCCACCTTTTCCGGCTCAAAATGCAAGACACAGACTATTTAGAGACCTAAAAACTTATTTACGTGACACCTAGAACCTTAAGCTTCAATATAAAAACTCAGCTACTTTGACTTCATCAGGATTTCATTGCAATGTTTCACCCTAACAGATGACTGTGAATATGTTGAATACGTTTATGTGTCCAACAATGTTGGTTAAGTAGAAATCTCATTAAATTGAGACCATATATGAACCGTAACAGGAAAATAGATTTAATCTGGCACAAGCCTTTTTGTATTTTCCTTATTTTCTTAGATTCCTATACAAATTCTATTGGTAAACTGACAGAAAGTACAGTTTACATTCCTCTTTGCCACAAATTTTTTTAGCAAAAATCATTAGCGCGTTAAACAGTTCTAAATGGAAAAACTAAACTAAAGTGACACATCTTTCACGGATGTTTACAGTCAAGTCAAGTAAACTACGTCTTAAAGGGGCAGTTCACTAAAAAAAAAAAATAATGAAAAATTATGTCATTATTTATTCAATTTTATCGTGTTTCGAAACTTTCTGCCTGTCCTTGGAATGTGGAAAGCAAATCTAAAGGTTAATAAGATTTTTAAGAACTGACAGCAGCGCAAGTCGCCCCTCATGTTCATTGTACGATAAAAGGTGCAATGAATGTGAACGGTGATTGGAGCTGTCATTCTCCCAAACATCATCTTTTGTAAGTTTCATAGAAGTAAGAAAGTCATATGGGTCTGGAAGAACATGAGAATGAGTCAATTACGACAGCATTTCATTTTCCGAGCGAAATATGCGTTTTAAACTGCGCTATTTTGATGGTTTTTGCGCTCCCTCGTTGTCGTATTTTATATCATTCAACCCCCGCACAGAAATCATACTGTAGACAGTCTTTCTCCATAAATGCCACAATTTCGGTCAATAATCTGTAACGCAACATACGTGTCAACAGGGAAGCCTCTTTCCAAATATACAGCCGTGCTAACTGGTTGCTATGCACTTTCGCAGCGTTATTTCAATGGTGACTAGCGTATCTAAACACATTTAAGAGTCGGATCAGTAAGTCTATATAAAATGAACCCCATGCACATTCATCCGACGTCTTTTTAAATAGATCCAAGTGTTATTGTGCTGTAGATCTCTACTGGCACTGATCTATGAGCTGAGCGGCTAACAGGCTAACCAGCAGCTAACACATACACACACCCGACAATCACTCAGACAGTCCTCTTCCTGCCTTCACACACTCATTTACACACAAATACGATTATTCCGGGATCATCTATCCAGCACAGTGCACATAAAAAGCAAATATCTGTTTCGATCACAGAACAATTAGCTTCAGCGGCTACGTGGTTCCGCAAAACGGCCCGACGAAGATCGTGATGATGATGATGGTGGTGGTGTTGGGCTGAGTAAACACAGACAGACAGAAAGCAAGCCATCTTCATACACGGATCTGTGCACAACAGCCGCCTTTGAGCCGCTCTTACCTGGTGCAGAGCGGTGAGTCCGTCTACATTGGCGTAGTTGATGTCCGCGCCGCGGTCGAGCATTCGCAGCACCTCCTCCGTATCGCCGCTCGAGCAGGCGGCCAGAAACACGGCGCCATCGTCGAACTTTACCTTCGTCTTCTTCTTCTTCAGGATGGGAGGCTCAAGATCCGTTTCCGAGCCTATCCAGCGCTTCAACTGTTCGTTCCTTTTCTGCTTGGCGTCCGCCATCTTCATCCCCTCTAGCCTGGCGCTTCTTATCTGTCTCGGATGGAAGATATACTTTATACTGCCACTATCCCAACACAGCGCGCTGGGGCGTGGGAGGGGACGGCTCTGGAGGGGAGGGGGGGTTAGACTCAAAAACCTGGTTACGCCGAGATATCGCGAGAGCAAGAGACGTCAGCCCCGGATCTGCAGCATAACGTCATCTTTATGGGGCAGTAAAAAAAAAAAAAAAAAGCACAGCAGTTGTCTACAGTACATGCAAAGATGTTTACAGTTGACACAGAACACGGGAAAAGAAGATATTATTGCATAATAAAAATAACATAATTATAATAAAATAAAAATACAATTAACATAAAAGCCCAAAGGCAAGTATTTAATAAAATATGTATTATATATCATATATAATAAATATGTAGGCCTAATAATAAAATAAAAGACTATTAGAGTAGGCCTATGTAGCCTAATAATATTATTCTGTGATATTGATGGATAAGTGAAGTTGTCTGTATTATTCAGTTTTTATACTCCAGTGGTTTGTATAATAATTCACTATTTTGCAGAATGTATATGTAGTTCAGTGTTGTTTATGTTAATATGCATACATTAAGAAAAATAAAGTATTACACAGCAATGGAAAATAATAATAATACACACACAGTCTTTACTCTTTGCCAATAATGTCTAGACTACAAAAAATATTTTCATTATTTGTTATCAACATTTTTTCTTTTGTCAAATCAACTTAGATAATTAATGTGGTTCAGATAACGTAATATTCTGAGTTTCTGTTGATTAAATCAATCGCCTTCATTGTATTAACTCAAATTTTTAATTTCAATGAACTTAACATTTTAAGGCAACCGGCTAACTTACTTTTTTAAGTTACACCAACAATTCTTTTTTTAGTGTACATATACAGACAATACAATTTACTTTACTTAAGCGCTTAGTTATCTCAGTTGGTACAAATACAAAATAACTAAATCCATTTTATAATATGTATCTCACGATATGCAAGTGAAATGTACCAAAATATGTCTGTTCATCAACTCCTAGCTTTAAAAACCCCTTTTTAGAAATGGAAACACCTCCATATAAGTGTGTAGCTCTTCCATTCATTTTAGCTGTAATTTTATGTAATATTTTTATAGACTCATAGGAAATTAGAGCAGAAATATTACAAGGCAATGGCAAATGAAGTGTTACAATTACCAATGTGAACATATGACTTGTGATATGTTGTGGTGAACTCTGAAAGTGCGAATTGCATAAGCAATATCAAAACTGCTTACTATTGAAATTGACTTCTTGTTTATTTAATCAGCCTCAAATGATCATCCTTTTTGCTTCCTTTTTTTGGATGATCTTTTTAAATATCATGGGGATATCAAATATCAAATATTATATGAAATATTAAACATCAACTGAATACTTTAAAAGCGCATTTTACCCCTGGAAGGCTTATAGAAGTTTCCTCATGTGGGTAATTGAGTTGACAGGAACCTTTTGACTGGGGTGGTCCCGCTCTACCGGGCCGGTAAAGAGTGTTATTTTTCTTTTGGCACTGTGGTGCGTTATTGTTGGCACAGGCCCATGTATGTGTGGTTTGAGCAGGTAGCTGGCAGAGCTAGTTCAGATGTTTGCCATCTCTCTTACTAACTATAATCATCATGATGAGGTTTATGATTTTAAGTGCAATAAGTGTCTATGTAATTGCCCAACTAATTTTAGTTGGACACGATCCAGATGTGTACGTCATCACGGATTCGTGCAATGATCTAGACTAGCGTAAAACTTGTGTCTTGGTTAATGATAGTACACACTGATTAGACATCATGTCTAATTGAAATTTAGACTTCTATACTTTTCACTAACCACAGCACTTAGGATATGAGGGAAAACATCTTATAAAATAGTAATGTAAAGCATACCCATATGGCATTTTTTTCTGGCCAAACTGTATTTAATATATGCTAAATATACGTTGTAAACAGCAGGGTCAGTAAAACTAAGCAAGAGATGTTCTTTGCTGCTTGACCAAACTCAGATCCAGCCCATATTTCATCCCTTGTGGACTTTTCAAGACGGGAGTCTTATTTTAATGGATTTCAGCACAAACAGTGCATGAATCAGCTGCTGGCAAGTCTCTTTCTCTCTCTCTCTCTCTCTGTGTGTGTGTGTGTGTGTGTGTGTGTGTGTGTGTGTGTGTGTGTGTGTGTTGATCTTTATAGTTGATTAGAAAATCATCTCTGGGCCAGAAACTCGTGCCAAGATATACTCACACTGGGCGCTGGATACATCAGGTTCATTAGATTTACTGGTGCACCAAAATCAACTGGATATTCAAGAAACCATGAGGAATCATGCCTGTAATGTCAATCATTTGAATTTAATTCAAATTATCCATAATGCAATATTCTTTCCCATTTGAAATTTGAACAAATTTCTTACTCATAAAAAGGCTCACGTTTTTTAGTCAGATAATTTCATACAACTTATCAGTGCAGCCGAAGCAAATTTCTTTATTATAAAACAAACTATCTCATTGTTTCCAGTAAACTGACAATCAAAAGACCAATCCGGCTGATTTTAACCACACAATGAGGGGAACTGGCCTCTGTAGTTGAGCAGGTGGAGAACTCAACCTGTGAGGTCCATCTGTAGTTACCACTCTGCCAATGTTCTCCATCCTTACCATTGTGATACATGAGTCAAGATTTAAAGGAATATTCCACTATCAAAAATATTAAAGTCAATCAGCAGCATTTGTATTATAATGTTCATTACCTCAAAAGGTAATTTAAACCCATCCTTCTTTTTCTTTTAAAGTCACCATGAAATCAAAATGAACAATTCTTATTTTTTCATGGAATATTGCAGTATTTTTTATAAATGATTTATCTTTGTACCAGTGTTGTCAAAACTACCAATGTCGATACCAAATCGATAGTGAAATTTTAAAAATGTGATGCTTTGAGCACTGTTAAGCGAATTCGTAAACACCTCTGATTGGCCATTGTGTTCACGTGCTCAACATATATGTCTGTGATTGGCTACAATGATCCACACTTCAAAAACATGTTGTAAATAGACATCAATGATGCTCTTCACCGAGCGCTTACACAGATACACACAGGAGCGTTTGAAAGCAGGTGTCTATCACCAGTCCAATGATAGGCACCTGCTTTTAAACACTCCCACTTTCAAATTCAAACACTTCTGTGTGCTTTCAAACGCTTTGAATCATTGTAGCCAATCACAGACATATATGTTGTGATATATATGACCACTGTACCACCTGACCGCAGCAGATTCATTTGGGTGTTGATAATGTTGCCATTGCCACAGAGTAGAACATCACGTGTTGTCATCTCGAAATTACATAATTACGACATGGCATGAATGCAGCGTACATTTTTGTATAGTAATCAACATTATGTCACAAATGCTGTTGATTGAGCTTAACTTGTCTAACCTTGGAATTTTGGAAAGAAATTCAAGAAAAGTCCATCCCTTACAGTACAAACACACACAGTGTTTGTATGATTCATCTCATTTTGGTCTCTAGGTTTCTCCTTAAGCACAAAAGCTCTACCATTTGTTTAACATTGGTCATATTGCCTCATAATGACTGTCATGTGACCGAACTGCATCTCCCCATCCCTCTCCCCACACACTGTTTGGGTGTATCACCTTACAAATTTGTTGACTGTATTTACGTAACTGGCCTATTAATCAGCAGTATCTGGGAGTTGGTCTGATGTGTAACTAGTAGAACAGTACAAACACTGTGCACTGGATTTGATTGTTTACAGGTGTGTTAACTCACAAAATGAGTCAAAAAGACAACATAGACCAGGAAAGTAAGCCATTTCAGTTAAACACTATAATGCAAACATCTCCCAGGATACTCACTAATTTTGATCAATGAATTTCCATGACTTTTTTCATGACTTAAAACCAATTTTCCATAACCAAACACTCAACCTTTCATTCTGAAAATTGCACTGGTTTGATTTTGCTAGCAGCTTGTTGTTGTCTCCAATTGGTAAGGCGTGATAAATAACATGCTACATTTTAACTCTTCACTATGTAACACTCTGATTAAATACAACCCGAATTCCGGAAATGTTGGGACGTTTTTTAAATTTGAATAAAATGAAAACTAAAAGACTTTCAAATCACATGAGCCAATATTTTATTCACAATAGATCATAGATAACATAACAAATGTTTAAACTGAGAAATGTTATACTTTTATCCACTAAATGAGCTCATTTCAAATTTGATGCCTGCTACAGGTCTCAAAAAAGTTGGCAACAAATGGCTGAAAAAGCAAGAAATTTTGAAAAGATTCAGCTGGGAGAATATCTAGCAACTAATTAAGTTAATTGATATCAGGTCTATAACATGATTAGCTATAAAAGGGACATCTCAGAGAGGTAGAGTCTCTCAGAAGTAAAGATGGGCAGAGCTGTGAAAGAGTGTGTAAAAAGATTATGTAATACTTTAAAAACAATGTTCCTCAACGCCAAATTGAAAAGGCTTTGCAAATCTCATCATCTACAGTGCATAACATCATCAAAAGATTCAGTGAAACTGGAGAAATAGTGCCTTACGCACAGAGATTTCCGAAGATCTTTATTGGATGCCCGTGGTTTTCGGGCCCTGCATCACTCATCGGCATGATTGTGTCAATGACATTACTAAATGGGCCAAGGAATACTTCCAGAAACCACTGTCAGTAAACACAATCCGCCGTGCCATCTGCTCTATCATGCAAAAAGGAAGCCATATGTGAACATGGTCCAGAAGCGCTGTCGTGTCCTGTGGGCCAAGGCTCATTAAAAATGGACTGTTTCAAAGTGGAAAAGTGTTCTATAGTCAGATGAGGCCAAATTTGACATTCTTGTTGGAAATCATGGAAGAGGAAGGCTGAAGAGGAGGGAGACCTTCCAGCGTGTTATCAGTGTTCAGTTCAAAAGCCAGCATCTCTGATGGTATGGGGGTGCATAAGTGCATACGGTATGGGCAGCTTGCATGTTTTAGAATGCTGAAGGTTTTAGAGCAACATATGCTCCCCTCCAGATGACGCCTATTTCATGGAAGGCCTTGTGTATTTCAGCAGGACAATGCAAAACCACATACTGCAGCTATTACAACAGCATGGCTTCGTCGTAGAAGAGTCCGGGTGCTGAATTGGCCTGCCTGCAGTCCAGATCTTTCTCCTATACAGAAAAATACATCAAAGACGACCACAAACTTTTCAGCAGCTGGAAACCTATATCAGGCAAGAATGGGAATAAATTTCAACACCAAAACTCCAGAAACTCATTACCTCGATGCCCAGACGTCTTCACACTGTTTTGAAAAGAAGAGGATGCATAAAAATGTAGAAACTAAAAATATGTCATGATTTTTCCATGACTTGGAAGATTTTATTAATTCCTAGGACTTTTTCAGACTTGAAAATTATAATATTAAAATTCCCTGAATTAAAATACAGTCATTCCATGTTTCCAAATTGGTGTGTTTATAAAATGATGTTATTTGTTGGCAAATACTCTTGCAGTTATATTTGTCGTATATATAATATACACTGCCATTCAAAAGTTGGGGTCAGTAAGATTTTTTATTGTTTCTTATGCTCACAAAGGCTGTATTTATATTACATATTTATTTGATCAAAAATGCAGTAACAGTAATACTGTGAAATGTTATTATAATTTTAAATAAGTGTTTTCTATTTTATTATATTTTAAAAGCAATTTATTCATGTGATTGCAAAGCTGAATTTTCAGCATCATTACTCCAGTCTTCATTGTCACATGATCCTTCAGAAATCATTCTAATATGCTGATTTGCTGCTCAAGAAACATTTCTAATTATTATTAATGTAATGTTGAAAACAGTTGTGCTATTTAATATTTTTGTGGAAACCACAGTACATTTTATTAGGATTTTTTGATGAATAGAAAATTTAAAAGAACAGCATTTATTTGAAATTTAAAATATATTTTATAAATGTCTTTACTGTCACTTTTGATCAATTTAATTCATGACCCCAAACTTTTGAACAGTAGTGGAAATATGCATATATTGCCTTACTTCTTAATACTAGATTGAAGACAGGCTTTGCTAAATACATAGAAATCTCTCTAATTCTTACTCTGTATTCCCATTGTTGTGTTGAGCTTTCTAGTAACACAGCTTTAAAAACCTGACCGCATGGGAAAGACAGTCTCATCGCTCTTTGTTTAGCACGCAGCTGTGTTCTCCACTCACGTCTCTGTCACTCTCTGTAACTGTTTCTGTCGAGGGTAAACATTGTTTGATGATGTATTTAGAGTGTAATGGAGTTTTCTTTAAAAACGATCCCCTACTGATTGACTGTAAAACCTAATAAAAATGTACTTTAGTGTGGCAGAGGTTTGCTGGTCTTGTGGGATCCACATGGCCATGTACCAAGGATTTTTACGAGTGGTGTTGGCTAAAGCAAATATCAGTATAATTATTGTTTATACTTACAACTCCTAGTAACCCTATTACCCTTCAACCTATAACTCACCACACACTGTTTGAGCAACAAGCTCAAATGATGCATCAAATCATTTAACTTGTGTGCTGTTAAGACTTATGATTTCTATCTGGCAGATGACAAAATGAATGAAAAAGTCAAACTTACACTGAAGAAGGAACACTAGGGACCAGCGCTGCATATGAAATCGAATACTTCCCAACTATATAGTATGCGAAAAACAGTATGCCTAAAGAGTAGTACAGTAAAAACAATAGGCGAAAAGTCCCCGACATGACCTAATACTTCCGCCGAGACTCTGAAGTGCGTGTTCAATGGACACTTGACTATCCCATGAGGCCACAGGAGAGGATTTATGAATGGTAGTGAAGCAACACAACTGATGCTGGTAGGTCACATGACAGTAACAACATGGCAGATGTAGTATGTCCTAATTTCATTCATACTACCCATATTCATACTATATAGAACATACTTTTTTAATGGTCGTGAAGTAAATTTAAATTCAAATGTATACCTACTCAGACAGTACGTGATTTCGGACGCAGCAATGCTCTAGCAACTATCCAAAACCCCCAGCAACCACACTTTAGCAACCACCTAACAAAGCCAAGCAAAACTCCTTAGCAATCACCCAGAATACTCTAGCACACAACAAATCCCTCTAGCAGCAACCTAGATATGCAGCAATGCCTTAGCAATCACATCACCCTAGGAAACATAAAGCAACAAGTTAACAACAACCCTGAGCGCTCTAACACCCATCCAGCAATGCCCTAGCGGCCACCCGAAAAACCCCTAGTAACCTCTGTTACTACAAAAACCACAGTTGAACCATGGTTACTGTAGTAAAAGCATGGTTCATTTTCATAAGGGCATCTATATGTGTGAACCCAGACACCCCTGCCATTATGCTGTGTTCCTAGCGTTTCTGTGACACAATCGCACTCCCAGCTAGTCTAGAGTGTTTCACTATCACTCTGATGGAAATAGCCTTCTTTGATCTTATCAGGGATGTAAGAGCACCACCAATATAGTACACAAAGATGCCAAAGTCTCATTTTATCCCTCCAGTCCAATATCAATGTGATGCCCATGATGCCATTTTTGAAGGCAACTACATGTATCATTTAATTAAAATCATTCCATTTACAATTAACCCAAACATTATTAGCTCTTCTAAAAGAGGAAGCTGTCACATAATGTACAAAGTTCACTTCTGATGTAACGCTGAATTGTGGTTGCATATATTTCATACAGTTCCTCCCATTCAAATGAATTCAACCGCTAAATTGCTTTCATGTACAGTACTTTTAGGTGTCTTAGGAAAGTGTGTTAGTCATCTACAGTTGCATGTGTGACATGGACATATACGCATAAATCAGCTGATTATTGTATTTTTATATACATGTAGGCTTTGTTCAGTTACTGAAAGTTCTGCTTCTCACTAATATTAGCATCCTGATCTGGAAATGTCACATGCTACGACATCACAGCTGTGAGTTCAGCTGTCCGTTTGTTTGTATGCATTTTTGGCTCAAGTTCCTGAATTGTGTAGTCGGAATTGTGTTATTTGAAACTAATATTTAATTAATCTAATATTTGTCTCACTTTTAGATATTTTTCTTAATGAAATATTCCCTAGTGTCCATATGTTCTGAGAAACTTGCCACTTAAGGTGTGGTCACATTACCAAAATTTTTGTGGGCACAGAAAGTCCATTGTCTATTGTCAATAATGTTGTGATCAGGGCTTGACATTAGCACCCGCCAACCTTCCAAATGCGGGTGGATTTCAGCAGTGGCGTGTAACACAGTCAAGCCTACAGATTTTATAGATAATATATACATTTTTCAGTTGTAGTCTTTTCAAAATGCATCTAAAATAATAAACTGCAATCTAGTGTTGTCAAAAAATATTGATTTTTCCGATACATATCGATACTAAAATATCTGAAACGCTTCCAATACTCATTTTCCGCAGAATAGATACACAATATCAGCTGCGCTTTCTCGCACTCTCATCTCCATTTAGGGTTACTGTAGAAACATGGCGGTGCAAAATGGCAACTTTCATGTAAGGGGACCCGTGTTGTATGTAAATAGAAATGGCTCATTCTAAGGTAATAAAAACATAATGGTTCATTATGTAAGGTCTTTATACAACACTGAAAACATAGTTATGTATATTATATTGCATTTCTGTCAATAGATCCTCCTAAATATTACACACTGGACCTTTAAGAGCTGACGCATAGATCCATTATACTGTTACACATGCGTTTTCTTTCTCAGTGGTTTACATTCACTCTAAACATAACTGACTGTGTTTATGTGAATACTTCTTCTTCTTTGTTGGTGTTTTTAGAGGCAGCTTGCATTGTCACTATGTTGAATACGCACAAAGAAGAAGAAGTAGTAGTAGTAGCTTCCAGCGTAGCTCCTCTGACTCTCCTCGCCCCAACTGCACCACCAACACCTTTGCCTCTTTGCCTCTTTGTCCTCTTCCTCTTCCTGTTACCTGTGGTACATAATCTGGTTGTCCCTGACTTTGCAAACGGGGAGATAAACGTCTGCTAACGCTATCTCGCTGTCAGATTAAACGCCTTGAACAGTGTAGCTATTTACTATTAGCTAGCCGCTTCACTACTCTTACCTTGTACTAACTAGCATGTAAAAAAGCTAGCTAAAGTCAACGAATAAAACACTGACACAATGATGAACAAGTAACAATAATATTCACAGTAACATTGGTTTACTGAATAATTAAGTAAATATAATTTCTTAATATATCTTTGTAAAGAAATCACATTGCTTGCCTGGCTACTCTCTGCTGTCTCAGACATCTTTGTCCTGTGTCGGCCACCGTAGCTTCTCTATGTGGAAAAGAATTGTGGCCTGTTCACACCAACACAAATGTTCAGCACAAAAATCCATTCAGATTTCTTGTCTATTCAGACCAATGCGTAAAAAATGACAGATGAGCTGAATGAAATTGCAAACTCACTCTCTGAATGTAGGTGGCGCTTATGGAACAACTGAAATACACTGGTTACCCCGGTTACCACGGTACACAAAGCAGTGCTATGTAACTTTGTAAAAGAAAGTAAGTCAAACAGTATATACTTGTTTTCAAACAACTTTTCGCTATGGTGTTTATAAAAAAACACCAAATTCAAGAGTACAAAGACAAGAGAGCCAGTTTAGAATTATTCCTCTGCTATTCACTCTCGCTAAGCAAAATAGTTTGTTCGTGAACGTCACCAAGTTTTATGTAACAGCAGTGGCTCTGGGCATGTGATCAAAAGCGAGAATCTTATTGGTTGGCCAGTTTTCTTCACAGCGTGATGAACAGACACATTAACAGTCATTCTTTAAAAATTAAAATGTTTATTGTATCAAATTTCGCACCAAATTTTTATCTTGGTGTGAACAAGCCATTACATAGCCTAAAACATATAATAGATGTTGCTAAATCCTAGATCATTATTACAAAACATGATAAATTCAGAACGATCCATGGCAATTCCACCCATCACCCACTCACAGCTGTTCCAAAGATCCCTAAGACCTCCTTAGATCTTCCTATTGCATGATCCAAGAGTGTTGAGGCCAACTAAAATCTCATTGGTAAATAGGAATTTTGTTTTGTGTTCAAGAATGTTGATCGAGTAACATTTCCCACTTGACCAAATGACGGTATAAGCATATATTGCACAAGGCGACATTGCAGTCTTTCGTCTTGCTTGGAGTTGAAGTGCTTCTAAAGATTGCAAGCCAGACGTGCCACTGTATGCTATTCAGCTAATCTATATGGAGCCATCAGTGCTAACTTTTATTTTACTGGCTAGGCCTTTGCCAAAATGACCTTAGAGGCCAAGGGACGGCTAGAACATGAGTAAATGAGTGATCAAGTGTTGATCCCCACTCAGACAACAGCTGAGTCTTAACCCAGGCCAGAAATAGGGTCGCTTTCTTCACTTAGCAGCATTTAAAGCTACAGTACAATTAATGACAGCCTTTATAAAGACTAAGTAAACACACAATGTCACTCAATAGTTATTAATTGGCTTGCAAACTTTCCATATGTGCTTTGAAAGAAATGCGATGCAGTCATCCATCTGAAGGTACAATACAAAAAACGTTAGCAAAGCCTGCTATGCTACAATATGTAAGGAAAGCTTTGACAGTTGAGTGCATGATGTTTTGTTTTTGTTTGTTTTTTTCTCGGTTGATTAAGGCCCCATTTAAACTAGTGCGTTTTCGTTGTAAAACTACGGTTACGCCTGTCGTTTACACTACTCTGGCATTTTCGACCCTCGAAAAAGAACACTTTCGAAAACGCTGCAGAGCCTGTTTTAGTTTAAAAATGGCGGGGTTGTGTTTCAGTGTAAATGGACAAACACGGAGACTTTTGAAAACGATGGCGTGGCTGCCCATGTTCGCTCTGCGTATCCTTGACAACCGTGTAAACAATAACATGGAGACTGAACTGCAATCTTTGCTGGCTTTGTTGTCATTTTTAGCAGCCATTGTGCAGTTAAACTCTGCATTTCTTTAATACTTTGTACTACATGCGCAAGAGTCTACTGTTTACACTTGTACGCAGTGTGCATGAATGGTCATGTGACATGCGTTTTCGGTCATGTAGTGTAGACAGAGATCGTTTCTGAAACACTGTGGAAACGCCAGTGTAGACGAGGATCGTTTTCATTTTAAAACACTGTTTCAAAACGAAAACGCACTAGTGTAAACGGGGCCTAAGTGTATTTGAAGTGCACTTTCTTGCTGGTATCTTTAGTGTAAACACACTACTCGCACTATTTACACTACAAAATGGCATAAAATAGTGCACAAGTATGCAAATTGGAAAGCACCAAATGGCTATTACCATTTTGTCACTTTAACTAAATTTAAAGGGATAGTTCACCAAAAAATTCAAATTCTGTCATCAGTTATTCACCCTTGTGTCATTCCAAAGCTATACGACTCTTTCTCCTCGAAACAGAAAAAATAATTTGAAGAATATTTTAATTGTTTTATCTTTTTAATGCTAACTTGCACTACATTAGGTGTGCCGAGAAATTTCAGAACGTAATGGCGTGTGAAATCAAGTCTGTGTAGCTAAAGGTATTTCATTCATGTACTGTATAAAGTATGATTCGAGCACTCAGAAGGCGTACATTTTTCTCAAAGTGGCAGAAATAGAAGTGACAGCCTAATGCAGACATGGATAGAATAACCTTGTTTCATTGAGATGTGAGCTAATTATAGTGCATATCTGGAGGAGAGCGGTAATAGGCTCATACTGCAAGGCTAAAAGACTCTCTTTCAAAGTATATATTTTTTAAGTTTTTGCAAAGCTTCCCTTCAGTGAGGTTTTTTTGTTCTGTGAATGCTAACAGCATTGACATGTAGTTCTGCACATTTCTGATGAGGAAGCACTTATGCCCACTCATTACCATGGTTACCGTGGCTTGCGCAAATACTTCGAGAGAGCAGTGGGCAAAATGTGAACCAGCCACATCTATCATCCTTTCCATTAGCAATCATTGCTGTATTCACTTGAACGGTGCGGGCAAAGACAGCAGTAATTTGTGAAATTTAATGAGCTTCTGCTTAAGGGTGCCTCAGATATCAACAATAGCCATTTTGCACATTAGTGTATTCCTGTGTTATCGGCTTGGGATGATAAGTGGCTCCAGTGCAGTGTGTTTAGAGTCTCTCTCGCTGAAGAGCTCTTGAGCTCCTCTGATTGCTGCTACTTATCTCAAGGGAAGAGAGGCGGCCATTTTGATGGATGTTTGGTAAAAAGCTCTTTCAAGCTTCAATCAGTGTTGTCTCAAGGGTCAGTGTGTATTTAAAGACAAACCTTTAGCAAAAAGCTCATATGTTGCTAATCAGAAAATATACAGTGCAACAATGAAATTGTCATTCTCTCCTCAAGGGTGGGTTGACAGTAAGGTGTCTCTGAGAGGTGAAGAGTCAGAGGTCATTGGGTCACTACACAGGAAACTGATCCTTCCTACAACCAGGTGTCATACTCTGTAACAAATCACTGGTGACAATTGTTAAACAGCTCACAATTACCTGCTTTATAACCTGGTAACCTTATGACTTTCTAAACTATGCCGCAAAAATGATCTTAATAAGTTTCCAATTTGACTTGACTTGTTTCCAGTAATTATTATTTATAATAAATCATTGTACAGAAAAAATGTGTATAATTACTGTCCATCCCAAAGACGTAAGTATACTGCTTATTTCACAGGCAGAACTCAAAACTTTGGGGATGGTTCAAAGATTTGATGACACTAACCTGTGTGGAATATGCATCAGAGGGTCATTGAACAGAATGTGGGCGACCGTAGGCGTGCAGTCTGAGTCTGAAATTCTCTGTGGTTAGTTTAGCAGGTTAGTTATTTTACTCACAACCACATGATTAGATTACAGTAACAGGTCTCCAGTTTTAAACAGGAAACATGTGCAAGACTCTGCTGCATGGTTCTGTAACAGCACTACCCTCCTTCTCTAACTGCAGATATAAATAGAAGAGACTCTCCTTCCCTATATCCCTTATTTTAGTTCCTGTCCTTCACACACTTAACACATTGGAACCATGCTTACCTATAGACTCAGTAGTGGTCATTTATTGGATAATGTGTTAAAGCAAGAGGAACAGCAAGGCTGTTGTTCGTAATGTGCCGTGTTATGGTTTATGTGCATGCCAAAGGTTCATTTTGTTCATGGGGAAGCATCATTCTTATTATTGCTTATACTTAAACCCAAAGTATACTTAGGTTTTTATGCAAACACTACAGTATGCGTACAGTGTGTCATTTGCGTATGTGAAGTAAATTTCATCACCAGCAAATTATGTTTTAACCATGCATACTCTGCACACTTTTTTTCCATTACAAAGGTTTTGTCTAGATTAGTTGGTTCACAAGATGGCAACACTGGCACGGCATGCTGTTGTTTTATAATTGAAAAAGAAACAGAAGATACGGCACATCAACAACAAACTACTGGAGGCGCAACAACAACAGGGGGTTAAGAGATGCCCACAACTCTAGTTTAAATGAGTACAAAGACATTTTTAGTGGTCGTAACTTCTGGAGAGAAATAACGCAGGCACTGGACAAAGATGAAACTTTCTATGTGTCAAGCGACTGTGTTCTTGCATGCTATCACACAGAGTATACTATGATGTGGCACGGAAGGATGCCACATCGTTTGATGAAAATGAAAATGATCAACCCACAGAGAAAAAATGATGCAGCAGGCTAGTTCATTTTGCTGAAATTTCATTGCAGAAACTCAAAATGGTACTCAGTAGTTTGTATGGCCCCCACGTGCTTGTATGCATGCCTGACAACGTTGGGGCATGCTCCTGATGAGATGCAACCTGGCGGCGTCGGATGAATGGAAACAAAATGTCCCAGAGGTCTTCTATTGGATTTAGGTCAGGCGAGCGTGGGGGCCATTCAATGGTATCAATTCCTTCATCCTCCAGGAACTGCCTGCATACTCTCTCCACATGTGGCCGGGCATTGTTGTGCACCAGGAGGAACCCAGGACCCACTGCACCAGCGTAGGGTCTGACAATGGGTCCAAGAATTTCATCCTGATACCTAATGGCAGTCAGGGTGCCATTGTCTAGCCTGTAGAGGTCTGTGCGTCCCTCCATGTATATGACTCCCCAGACCATTACTGACCCACCACCAAACCGGTCATGCTGAACAATGTTACAGGCAGCATAACGTTCTCCACGGCTTCTCCAGACCCTTTCACGTCTGTCACATGTGCTCAGGGTGAACCTGCTCTCATCTGAAAAGCACAGGGCACCAGTGGCAGACCTGCCAATTCTGGTGTTCAATGGCAAATGCCATTCGAGCTCCACGGTGCCGGGCAATGAGCACAGGGCCCACTAGAGGACGTCGGGCCCTCAGGCCATCCTTATGAAGTCTGTTTCTACATGTTTGGTCAGAGACATTCACACCAGTGGCCTGCTGGAGGTCATTTTGTAGGGCTCTGGCAGTGCTCATCCTGTTCCTCCTTACACAAAGGAGCAGATACCGGTCCTGCTGATGGGTTAAGGACCTTCTACGGCCCTGTCCAGCTCTCCTAGAGTAACTGCCTTTCTCCTGGAATCTCCTCCATGCTCTTGAGACTGTTCTGGGAGACACAGCAAACCTTCTGGCAATGGCACATATTGATGTGCCATCCTGGAGGAGTTGGACTGCCTGTGCAACCTCTGTAAGGTCCAGGTATTGCCTCATGCTCCCAGTAGTGACACTGACCCTAGTCAAATGCAAAACTTGTGAAAAACAGTCAGAAAAGATGAGTAGGGAAAAAAATGTCAGTGGCCTCCTCCTGTAAAACCATTCCTGTTTTGGGGGTCGTCTCATTGTTGCCCATCTAGTGCACCTGTTGTTAATTTCATTAACACCAAAGCAGCTGAAACTGATTAACAACCCCCTCTGCTACTTAACTGACCAGCTCAATATCCCAGGAGTTTAACTGACTTGATGCTATTCTCTGATTAAAAAGAAAAGTGTTCCTTTAATTTTTTTTTGAGCAGTGCAGAAAAAACACCAGCAAATTAAGAAAACATCTTCATCAGTTTGACAACACGTGCTGCAAATACTCACAATGCAGCCAAATACAGAAACGTGCAGCTAATACTCACAATGCAACCAAATACAGAAACACGCTGCAAATACTCACAACGCAACCAAACACAGAAACGTGCTGCTAATACTCACAGCGCAACCAAATACAGAAACGCGCTGCAAATACTCACAGTGCAACCAAATACAGAAACGTGCTGCAAATACTCACAACGCAGCCAAATACAGAAACGTGCTGCTAATACTCACAACGCAACCAAATACAGAAACACGCTGCAAATACTCACAATGCAACCAAATACAGAAACGCGCTGCAAATACTGACAATGCAACCAAATACAGAAACGCACTGCAAATACTCACACCGCAACCAAATACAGAAACACGCTGCAAATACTCACAACGCAGCCAAATTCGAGCTCCACGGTGCCGGGCAATGAGCACAGGGCCCACTAGAGGACGTCGGGCCCTCAGGCCATCCTTATGAAGTCTGTTTCTACATGTTTGGTCAGAGACATTCACACCAGTGGCCTGCTGGAGGTCATTTTGTAGGGCTCTGGCAGTGCTCATCCTGTTCCTCCTTACACAAAGGAGCAGAAACGTGCAGCTAATACTCACAATGCAACCAAATACAGAAACACGCTGCAAATACTCACAACGCAACCAAACACAGAAACGTGCTGCTAATACTCACAGCGCAACCAAATACAGAAACGTGCTGCAAATACTCACAACGCAACCAAATACAGAAACACGCTGCAAATACTCACAACGCAGCCAAATACAGAAACGTGCTGCTAATACTCACAACGCAACCAAATACAGAAACACGCTGCTAATACTCACAATGCAACCAAATACAGAAACGCGCTGCAAATACTGACAATGCAACCAAATACAGAAACGCGATGCGAATACTCACACCGCAACCAAATACAGAAACGTGCAGCTAATACTCACAATGCAACCAAATACAGAAACACGCTGCAAATACTCACAGCGCAACCAAATACAGAAACGCGCTGCAAATACTCACAACGCAACCAAATACAGAAACACGCTGCAAATACTCACAGCGCAACCAAATACAGAAACGAGCTGCTAATACTGACAATGCAACCAAATACAGAAACGCGATGCGAATACTCACACCGCAACCAAATACAGAAACACGCTGCAAATACTCACAATGCAACCAAATACAGAAACGCGCTGCAAATACTGACAATGCAACCAAATACAGAAACGCGATGCGAATACTCACACCGCAACCAAATACAGAAACGTGCAGCTAATACTCACAATGCAACCAAATACAGAAACACGCTGCAAATACTCACAGCGCAACAAAATACAGAAACGCGCTGCAAATACTCACAACGCAACCAAATACAGAAACACGCTGCAAATACTCACAGCGCAACCAAATACAGAAACGAGCTGCTAATACTCACAACGCAACCAAATACAGAAACGCGCTGCAAATAAACCTAGACTAAACCCACTCTGACCTAATGATTTTTCGCAGCCGAGATCAAACAGACAGGCATATGTCACAATAAGAGTGCATAAGGGAGTTTTAAGGACAGAGTTTAAATATAGAGTCACTTGGCTAAACTAGGTCAAGGTTGGCTGTGGTGGAAATTGCACAGACAGTCTCATTTGTCGAATGACAACTTGAAAAGGTGAAGCAAAATGTAACTTAATAAAATCAAAGCTAAAATACCCTTATATTCACTTAAGTAGCTATATTTATTACAAGTTATATCTGTAACACACTAAATTAAATCAAACATATTAAGCATTCAGTATTCTCTGCATGTCTGTGATTGCGTCCCTTTACTCAGCATTTTTGCTTTTAGCATGGACAAACATATTACTTCTTTCTAGAAACTTGTCACGTCGTGCCTGGTTAGGGCACAATGTCAGGTCATCCGGGCCGTCAGCAGTGGGCAGTGAGTTCACTGCTTGTGTACCTGTTGCAGAAAGACGCCTCTCAATCTGTAGTGGAATCTATCAGCAGTCTGTGACAAGTTCTGATCTGCTCCTGACTGCAGTATTGTGTGTATGTGTGTGTGACATGGCACTTGTAGAACCAGTCATTGTGCTACTCCTCGAACTCCCTCGGGCACTTCCACTGTCAGCACATTGTAAATCAGATGTGCTAACAAATGCACACCTACAGATGCACATGCCAAAATATACACACACACATACGCCTTATGCCACGCCATATAAATCGAGGTATATATAAGGCAACCATATAATTATACACATTATATACTACAACAACAAAAACGCAACTAACTCTTGGCACAATGCACAAGAAATATAAACACAAGCTTCACCTCAAAGAGGTTTTACTAATATATTACCAGCAAAATAAGGTTTTTCTAAAAGAAAATATGTTAATTTACTTTGTGTATGATTACGTAAGCTTCTGCACTTTTTTGAAGTTTGATTTCTCATCTGCTGAAGACCAAAATTTGTGAAATTTGTTCCATATGGAAAGTTTTTAAGTCAAATTATCTATTTTTTGTCACTGGATAGTGATCTATAAACTTATTTTATGGTATTTTATGGATATTAAAACTAAGTTTTATTATGTTTATTTGTTAAAGAGAGATTTGTAGACAAAGTAACACATTTATTAAATATTGTTTTTATTTGAAGTAAAAAGTTCAAGTTATAACCCTGGAGTAATACGACCCCCTCAGAATTGTTTTTTATCATTTATTAATTATAATTTTTGAGTTTTTGTTTTAGAATTTTAGATGTATAAAAGATGTGAATTAGATGTACATTTCAAACATCTTTATTATTCATCATAAACTATAAGCCAATTGTCACAATTATGTTCTGTTTCTCTGTCTTGTTTAGTTTTAGTCATAGGCTATGTTCAAACTGTCAGTACAAATTTTTGTGCATATCCGATTGAAATCTGATCAGATTTAGCAAGTGGTTTAACAAGCCATAGGTTTCATTTTCTGTTTCTAGTTTCTAGTTCTAGTCATTAATCTGTTGTCATGGTTTCTAATTAGTCCTCCTCACCTGTTCCTTGTTCTGTTGATCATCATCCTCTGTGTATTTAAGCCTTCAGTGTTAATGTTATGTTAGTTTGTGTATAGTTCTTTGTTAATTAAAGTCAAATTCTTGTTTTATTCCACATCACGCATTATCCTTTGGAAAATTTTAATTTTAAAATGTATTTTATTCCTGTGATAACAAAGCTGTATTTTCAGCAGCCATTACTTACAGTAAGTCTTCAGTGTCACATGATCCTTCAGAAATCATTCAAATATGCTGATTTGGTGGTCAAGAAACATTTCTTATTATTATCAATGTTGTGCAGTTGTGCTGCTTATTATGTTTGTGGACACATAATATATATTTTTTTTCCAGGATTATTTGATGAATAGAAAGTTCAAAATAACCGCATTTATTAGAAATCATTACAAATGTCTGTACTGTCACTTTAGTTCAATTTGATGCATCGTTTTTATAAAAAAGCACGCTGTCTGTCATGATTAAATTATTCAACCAAATTGTCAGTGCATAAATCGAATTAATTATTTTACATTAATGACAACTTGATGAATAGTATAGCAGTATTTTACATATTCTGCAAAAATCAAATGGCAATTGGGACAGTTTCCTTAGTTAATTTTTTCTTAGACAAGATTGGTTTTGATGTCTTGAGAGGACTAGATGGGCTTCTGTCTCTTTGAACTTATGTTCTGACTCTAAATACACAAATTATGAGGGTCAAATTGCAAAACCTTTCAATAACAAACAATTCTATCATAAAGCACCATGAACAAACCATTCTCACAAATATGGTACTGTATGTTTACCACAAACTAATACCAGTTTTTGGACAGTATGTCTCCATGTCCATGTTACAGCCAGAAAAACAGAGCAAACTGTACTTGTGAGGAACCCCGTAATGGTGGAAAAAATGAGAAAACCACTAATAAACACAAACAAACATGACATGAGAAGCTAGCCCAAAGAGCAGCCCAAGATAAACATTCGGATATATTTTGAGAGGTGCTATGACATCATCATGACAACCTCCAGCGGCGGGTAGGGGCTAAAAATAGCAGAGACGTCAACGCACTGGTACATATATGTCCATGAGCGAAGTACGGCATTCCAGAGATAACAGCAGATGGCTAGCAGATTCTGCCCACTTCACGGGAAACAATAACAGCCCGCACACACACTTCAGACAAGAGCATCTTTAGGCCAAAGGTGTAGTTGCTCACAAACACACAGAAACATGCATAATAATGTCCTTCAGACTGAAAGAGGGGGGACTTTTTATGCTTTCACTGTGTATATGAAGCTCGTCCTGGTGGAAAAAGTGCATCAGATTCCTTGAAAGCGCTATAGCGTAGCAACTGTACTCTGAAGACGAACGTTCTCTTATTATGGACAGACCCTGTTATGGTAAATGGTTTTGGTCACAGTTGAACTACACTTAAAGACTCCTCTGTTGACATATAAACTTGAAACAGGAAGTTGAGGGAGACTCATTCTTTTTTATATAGCCAACAGCCATTAATTTATGTCATAGCCATGAACTATGATTTGCTAATTACTAATGCTAGTTGGAGGCAGGAACTATCACAGGAAGGGACATTTTAGAGAGAACGTAATTGGACAAAATGTTGTACATTTGAAATAGAGTGTCACTCATCTACTCACTTGTGTTTATACTCGTGCCCTTGCAAACTATACAAACTCAAACTTTCCTATTTGTAGATTCTATTTAAAGATTAAAAGAGTTAAAAGCACAGTGGTTGTGACATTGATGTCAGTTCATTTATATCAGTGGTGTAGTTCATTTATAGCCTAACTTTAACTTTACTTCTGGTGAGAGCAGTTAGGCTTCAAAATTCTTAAAAACTGTGTTCAGTTGTGAAGATTATCCTGGTGAACAAAATGTGTAAGAATCATAAACTTTATCCAATTATCCAAAAGTCAGTGGAAAAATCTTATTGGGTTATTGTCAAGGGAGCAAGTGTAACTGCTAACTTCCGGGTTGGCCTACAAAAATACATGATCCCTGCAGCTATTCATGTCTGCTAACTTTTAGAAGAACACAAGCAAAAATAACAGACATCAGACTAAAAGCCACCCGTTTTTTTTTGGGGGGGGGGGGGGGGGGGGGACAACAGTTTTAAACAGGCCTATGTTTTAATTTCTGAATAACTTGGCATTCATTACACATATTTTACACGAAACTGAGGTTGTGTGCTGTGCTTGCATTGAAATACATCACATATACATCACATTCCAGAAGTAAAAATGGCTATGAATACCATTTTTCCTCTTTCTTTGTTGTTATGCTGTGCACAAAGGAAGATATTTGGAAAATTGTTTGTAACCAAGCAGATCTCGCCCCCCCATTGACTACCATAGATCTTGCCCCCCTTTGACTACCATAGTACTATGGTAGCCAATGGGGGGTGAGATCTGCTTGGTTACAAACATTCTTCCAAATATCTTCCTTTGTGTTCAGCAGAACAAAGAAATTTATACAGGTTTGGAACAACTTGAGGGGGAGTAAATGATAACAGAATTTTCACTTTTGGGTGAACTATACCTTTAAGTTTAACCGTGTTAGCTTAGCACGATGTATCAAACTTGCTCACTGGCAGGCTAACTATTCCATATCCCAGATTTATGTCAAATTATCATCAAGCAAGACACATTCAAAGAACAAGACCCTGAACAAGTCGAACACTTAGACATTTGCGTGTTCTTGTTTTCACGTCATTCACCCTTCAGAGTTGTAATAGAACTGTTCTACAGAAATGGCTGTGCTCTTCTGTTCTTTTGCAATGAGGGGGGAAGTCATTTTACTTCCCTATATAAAAGTGCACCTGCTGACCCTGGTCCAGTTATGCTGCGATATGCCTGAGCTGTAGCCGCTTATAGTTTTATAAATGACATGCTGTGCCTAAACTCAATCCAAAGCTGCAAATGAGCCAGAACCACTGTGTGAGTCACTCTGAGAAACATAGACTATTGACCATGAAACTGAAAGGGATAGTTCACCTCAAAATAAAAACCCTGTCATCATTTAGTCACCCTCAATTCAAAAGCATATGACTGACCTTCTTCTGAGGAACACAAAAGAAGAAATTTGCTATGCATACAATAGCTTAGTACAGTTAGTTGTTATTCACTCTGTCTAAATTAAGACAGTCTAAATGATTCATTCATGAATCAGGCCTCAAAACTCACTCAAAAATCCAGTCACAGCGATTAACAGCGCACTTGAGGATAAGATTGCTGATGAATTACGACTTAAAAGTCATTTTGTTCCTACAAAGCTATTGAATGGCTTCAGAGGACTTGTAATGCAGAGCAGGAGTCAAATGGACCAATTTTATGATACTTTGTTACAGTCTTGATCAGCATTATTACAAGAAAACATTGCTCAAGTAGATATATCTGTTTTGTCTTTCTGCCACTTCAGCTAATGGAGCGTTACGGTTCTTCTGCGGCCAGGGCCATCTGCGTATGTGTGTGTGGTAACGCACCTCCTCTCCCGTAAGTCATCATATCATGAGGTTCTCTGATGTGCATGATGAGATTCCCAAAGCTTCTGGGCCTCTCAGCAGAGAAATAAGTGGGAGAGCGCGTGAAAGTGGAAGGAAAAAAAAGACAGTCGACATCATCCATCCTGGCCTTTTAAGGAGAGCTCCTGCGGAGTCTATGAGGAGCTGGCCCAGTTTCACACAAGCTCGCTATAATTACTGAAAAAGGGATATGCTGCATAAAACAAACAGCTGAAAGTACATTTTAAATGGATAAAAATAATCGCATATATATTCATACAAAAAAAAAATCACATGGTAAATTCTTCAATTAGGGGAACATTTATGTCCACGTGGACGGTTTTAAAGGAACAGTCTCTTATTTATTTATTTATTTATTTTGTTCAATGGAATAAATAAAGCAATACAGGTCTATATGAACATAATTTCAGTAAACAATTACAGAATTTTAATTTAACCCTTTCAGTTTTTAAAGGTTTCACTTTAAAAAAGTTTCTCTTTCACATTTTCACACTTGAAATTGGAATTTTAAGTTTTTTTTATTTATTTTTTTTAATCATATTTTCAGGTATTTATGCATACAGCTTGTATAGAATCAAATTAATGCAATAATTTATAGCTGCAAAAACATTTTGAGTAATGCATGTCTGTCTGTGGGGAGTATTCTATTCGGTTTCTTTTCTATTTTATATTCAGTCCTGGCACACGTAAACCTGGCGTCACATGACGAGTTTGCTCATAAGCTGTAGCAGCGGGTTGGTTATTGTGAATTTGGAGGGGGTCATATGAATCATAATGCTTCCACAGTCCACTGCACTGCTGTCCATCAGATAAACAGCATAGAAATGACTCAACTGAGAAATCAGGTGGGGTAACACTGAAGCCATTTTTCCATCATGCTCTTGAAGGCTATGTACTGGGTTTGCTGTTATCCCTTACAAAATAATAAGTATACTTAAGCTCATTTTATTAAGTATACTTAAAGGAACACTCCACTTTTTTTGAAAATAGGCTCATTTTCCAACTCCCCTAGAGTTAAACAGTTGAGTTTTACCATTTTCGAATCCATTCAGCCGATCTCCGGATCTGATTAGACCGTTAGCATCTCGCTCAAAAATGACCAAAGAGTTTAGATATTTTTCCTATTTAAAACTTGACTCTTCTGTCGTTACATCATGTACTAAGACCGACAGAAAATGAAAAGAGTCAAGTTTTAAATAGGAAAAATATCTAAACTCTTTGGTCATTTTTGAGCGAGATGCTAACGGTCTAATCAGATTCAATGAACTATGCTAAGCTATGCTAAAAGTGGTACCGCCAGACCCAGAGATCGGCTGAATGGATTCGAAAACGGTAAAACTTAACTGTTCAACTCTAGGGGAGTTGGAAAATGAGGCTATTTTCAAAAAAAGTGGAGTGTTCCTTTAAGTTCAAGTATATTTTAAGTATACTTTAGTATACTAGTATCAATGTACTAGTGGTATATTTGTAAGTGTACTATTTCAGTACTACTTGGGACTAAACTGGCCCACTTTTTAGTGTATAAGGTGTAGTGGTGAGCACACCACTAGTTTGCAAATATGTTTTTTGTTTGTACTGCACTTATAGTACAAGTGAACTTATAGGTATGCTGATAGTTTACTAGGTAAATACTTGTAGCACATTTAAGTAGAAAGAGTTAAGTAGATTTGAAGTGAATTCCTATGTACTACCAGCAAAAAAATATAACATTTATTAATCTTTGTTAATGTTATTTTCAACATTTACTAATACATTTTTAAAATCTTGTTAGCATTAGTGAAGGCACTGTGAACTAACATTAACAAACAATCAATCAAAAGATTAATCACAACTACAAGCCAAGTATACTAAGAATACTTAATTATACTTATTAAGTATATCTTTATCAAAAGATTGAGCACAAGTATAGGCCAAATACACGTAGACTTTGCTGTCAGTATAAGTCATGTGCACTTAAGTGTAATTTTAGTTATATTTCTGAGAAGTACACAAAACTTAGGCTGAAAGTAAACATTCTTATTTTTTGTTTAAAAGAAGTAACTACTATCAGGTCTAAACAGCAATAAATGGGAACTGGTCAATAAATCATATTAATACACATCCCATTTGAACACTGGATTCTGATTTTGGCAAAAAAATATGTGATTTTACACATGGTTAGAACCCAGGTGAACCCGGGTGCGCACCAAAAGTGCTAGTGTGAAAGCACCCTAAATGGGATGTAAAGCACTTTAAGCTTTCTTGTATTTGTTTCAAATAAGTTTGCAAACTCTTAGCCATGACTTCTCAGCTTCCACATGATTCTTGGTTGAGCAAGACGAACTCGATAACCTGGTGTAGGGGACAACTGCCTCGGCAGGCAGCGACGTGTCAAGTACAAACATAAAATAACCAAATTAACAAAGAGGCTCAGTCTGGCTCATTCTGAGAACCCAGTCTGAGACTGAACACATGCATAAAGCAATATTTATTGCTGTGCCATGTTGGATGAGGATTATTTTGGGTTCGCTCTGATCCCTACTCAAAAAATCCTGAATCAAAAGAGCTTTTAAATCGTTTGTTTTATATTTAGTTCTTACAAAACCATAATGAATTACATTAGATTACAAGCAGTGCATGTCCCGTAGATATTATGAGATGAATTTTAAATTAATTACAAAGTGAACAAACAACAGCTGTTCATTCAATCACTCATGTATGAAGCATCACCATTAGTATTGCTCAGCTAGGTTAGGGATTTGAACAAACCACTAAACATAAGTATTCAGCATTAAATGTTATGCTTTTTTGCATTTGCAACCTTCTTTAGTGTGTAATGTTGCTGTTTAAGCATGAAAAATGTCTACAAAGTTACAAAGCACAAAGTCCAGTCCAAAAGGAGTTATTCTCTACATCAGCAAGCACTGATTCTGAACTCCCTCAAACGCCTCAATTGTTGTCTGGAGTTTTCTTCCGGGAACGTGCGCATCACAATATTCCTCAATTAAATAATTACCACCCACGGCATGCAAAAACACAGAACAAAAAAAAGTAGGCAAGGCGTGGTTGAGTTGAGTTAGTAGAGTTAAACTCATGGCTATGGTAAGGGGCGTGACATTTCTGAAAATTGGTTGACCAATCACAACACAGAAGGAGGGGCTTCATTGAGACAGGAACTAAACAGGGGTGCATTTCCCAAAGCTGACTATAGTCGCAAGTTCCATCATTAGTGTAACTTGTGACCAAAGTTGGTTAACAAAGCTTTTGGGAAACGCAACCCAGAGCGTTACTGACAGACTGAGAAGAAAGGTGCTGCAATAGTGTAAAATATTTGAAAAATAATATGTTTTTTGACCATTCAAGAATGAAAAGCTATTCTAGTAGACCACAAAAACAAACTCAAGACTTTGACAAAGGGCATAATAGGTCCACTTTGAATGAAATTCGCATTATCAATTTTGTAAATGCATGTTATTGATCTTATTGTGAAGGATTTATCAATGCATATGTTTCATTTTAAATTTTTAAATAAACTGTCATAATTTGATTTTAGGGGTTTAGTCCGGTTAAACCTCATCACTCCACAATCAGCTGCAAGCTCACATTCATTAAAGCCTGTAACGCCTACATCCCAAAATCCAATCAACAAGCAGATCTCGCCCCCCATTTACTTTCATAGTATGTTTCTTTCCTACTACGGTAGTCAATGGGGGGCGAGATCTGCTTGGTTACAAACATTCTTCCAAATATCTTCCTTTGTGTACACTGTAAAAAAATGACTATGATTTTAACGGTAAAAGACTGTAAAAATGCTACGGTAAAAAACAGTTAGTTGGTTTACAGAAAGTTTCCGTACTATATACGGTGATAATAGATCTAATGGTACATTTGATGTCATTTTACGGTAAAATACTGTTACATTTACAGTTTTTGGAAGTGAAAAATAACAAGTCATTGTATAATTTACAGTGAAAAACCGTATATTGACATTCCCACAATTCCCTGCATGACACATTTGATGTATTATCGTTGAAATAACTCTGTTTCTTAGTTTTTTCTAATCAGTTACGTACATTAGGGTTTTATGTTACATCTAATGTTGTTAAATTAATGTTTATTGCATTTTTAAAATTACCATGATGGTGTTTAGTGTTTGTGTGAATGACACTGTGCATATATTAGTATTGTCCTTCTTAGCTGGTGGAAAAGCTGCATGTGATTCATCATGTGACTCTCATCACCACTGTGATTGGTGGTTGTCAGTGTATTACAAAGGTACAAAACAGATATTAGCACCTCAATAGGTTGGTAAATTAACATTATATCAGTTAATGAAATACGTTTTTTTTTTTTTTTTTTACCGTAATTTTTTTTAACAGTGTACAGCAGAACAAAGAAATTTATACAGGTTTGGAACAACCTGAGGGTGAATAAATGATGACAGAATTTTCATTTTTGGGTGAACTAACCCTTTGAGGGTGCACGCTATTTTGACTTGAGCTATAAGCAAGCACCTAGCAACCAACTAGAAACCACCTAGAACACCCTAGCAACTGCATAACAACACACTAACACTTCAAATCGCAAAACACTTCAGCAACCAAATGCCCTGGCAACCACCAAAGCACTCACATTTTCAAAATGAAAAATCTATAGAGGTGGAACTAAAGATGTGATTATCAGTGATTTCAGAGCACTATATAGAGAATTTGACTTTTCTTTTTAATTAAACAAGAGCTCTGTCTATTAAAAGTTCATGCTTTTGAACTTTGTACAGAGTCAGTTGGGGTGGCAGTCACTGGGAAATATATAGGGAGGCAGAACCTGTTGCTATAACCATTATTTCTGTTGGCAGGCAAATAGCAATTCACAATTATTCACACCATCTCTCTATCTTCTCTCTGGGATGTCGCTTTTCTGCTAAATAAGCGATGCCCAAACAGTACTTCTCTGTTGCCATGCCAACGACGGTACTGTATCCCTCACTAAAGTGAGCCCCCACCTCCGCACTTGGCAGACCTTCGAACGCAGAGAGAAACTTCAATTACTTTTCCTCCCGCTGCAGTACCTATTACGGTCAAACGAGACGACATGGCAGGCCTAGAAAAGCGCCTGGGCCTGCGTAAATCTGCACCCATCGTCTAGTGCAGTGACAGCAAGGGGTCACAGGGTCGCTCCTTCAGGTGATGTGTTTCCATAGCGCTGTGCATACAGAGGAAAAGACCATATATGGCTAGTTCTTTATTTATGACTTTCTCTTGCCTTTTACTAGGTGACCGTTTAACTGCAGACTGCGCAAGCTCACTTCTGTAGGTGGAGAGCAAATGCCTTCACTGTTTATGCTTCTGCAAATGTCTCCTTTTGTCCATGTATGAACTGGGTCAGATATATGATGATTGTGCAGAACCCAGGGGCTTGACGTAGCCTCAGGAATACTTTAGCAGTAGTGTGAGAGAGTTTAATGAAACACGGTCCTGAGGTCTGGAGATCGTTTGGAAGGCTGACAGGCACAGCACACTTACAATAGCAGGCCATGTGGGTTTTGTGACAGGTTATGTTTGGATTGAAATACTAGAATAGTGTGTACCGTGCAGTATGCATTGTATGCTGCCTATTAATTCTCAAAATAGTATGTGAACATGTACCCAGGATGCAGCCGTAAATGTTTCAAGCATTTTTGTGGTGTGACCTCACTACATTGCATGTTTAAAAGTAAGCATCCATACATCATCACTTAGCATGTTATATACAGTTGGGCTCGAAAGTTTACATACCCCTTGCAGAATCTGCACAAATGTTAATTGTTTTAACAAAATAAGAAGGATCATAAAAATTGCATATTTATTTTTTATTTAGTACTGTCCTGAATAAACTATTTCACATAACAGATGTTTACATATAGTCCACAAGACAGAAAAATAGCTGAATTTATAAAAATGACCCTGTTCAAAAGTTTACATACCCTTGATTCTTAATACTATGATCCACGACTGGTTGGTTGTTCATGAGTCCCTTGTTTGTCCTGAGCAGTTAAACTGCCCAAAGTTCTTCAGAAAAATCCTCCAGGTCCTGCAGATTCTTTGATTTTCCAGCATCTTTTGCATATTTGAACCCTTTCCAGCAGAGAATGTATGATTTTAAGGTCCATCTTTTCACACTGAGGACACTCAAACACAACTATTAAAAAAGGTTCAAACATTCACTGATGCTCCAGAAGGAAACACGACGCATTAAGAGCCGGGGATGTAAACTTTTTGAATTGAATGAACAAGATAAATAGTACTTTTTTGTCTTCTGGGAAACATGTAAGCATCTTCTGTAGCTTCCGAAGGGCAGTACTAAATGAAAAAATATGATCTTTAAACAAAATAAGAACAACTTGCTCATCATCTTGTTCAAAAGTTTTCACCCCCCAACTCTTAATGCGTCGTGTTTTCTTCTGGAGCATCAGTGAATGTTTGAACTATTTTAATAGTTGTGTTTGAGTCCCTCAGTTGTCCTCAGTCACTGCTGGAAATGGTTCAAATATGCAGAAGATGCTGGAAAACCAAAGAATCTGCAGGACCTGGAGGATTTTTCTGAAGAACATTAGGCAGTTTAACTGCTCAGGACAAACAAGAGACTCAAGAACAACCATCACAAAAACAAACAAACAAACAAACAGTCTTGGATCATCCAGGTAACCACAAGGGTATGTAAACTTTTGAACGGGGTCATTTTTATAAATTCAGCGATTTTTCTGTTTTGTGGACATGTTTTGTGTACATGTTTGTGTAAACATCTGTTATGTGAAATAGCTTATTCAAGACAGTACTACATAAAAAATAACATGCAATATAACATGCCATATTCCACGATGACAATGTCAAGATTCACCAGGCTCAAACTGTTAAAGAATGGTTGGGAGGGAGCATTTTCATACATGAATTGGCACCTGTAGACCTTAAATTCATTGAAAGTCTTTGGGATGTGCTGGAGTAGACTTAAAGGGTTAGTTCACCCAAAAATGAAAATAATGTCATTTATTACTCACCCTCATGTCGTTCCACACCTGTAAGACCTTCGTTAATCTTTGGAACACAAATTAAGATATTTTTGTTGAAATCCGATGGCTCAGTGAGGCCTCCATAGCCAGCAATGACATTTCCTCTCTCAAGATCCATTAATGTACTAAAAACATATTTAAATCAGTTCATGTGAGTACAGTGGTTCAATATTAATATTATATTATAAAGTTTCGGAGCATTATGAATCAGCGTATCGAATCATGATTTGGATCGCGTGTCAAACCGCCAAACTGCTGAAATTTGCTTTGGTGCTCCGAACCGCTGATTCGACGCGCTGATTCATAATGCTCCGAAGCTTCCTGAAGCAGTGTTTTGAAATCGGCCATCACTATATAAGTTGTTATTTCGTTTTTTTTTTGGTGCACCAAAAATATTCTCTTCGCTTTATAATATTAATATTTAACCACTGTACTCACATGAACTGATTTAAATATGTTTTTAGTACATTAATGGATCTTGAGAGAGGAAATGTCATTGCTGGCTATGGAGGCCTCACTGAGCCATCGGATTTCAACAAAAATATCTTAATTTGTGTTCTGAAGATGAATGAAGGTCTTACGGGTGTGGAACAACATGAGGGTGAGTAATAAATGACAGAATTTTCATTTTTGGGTGAACTAACCCTTTAAAGTGTCAATACAAGATCTTGGCCAAAAATTGATGCACCTCTTGAATAAATGTTGTGATAGGTAACTAATTAAAAATGTCTACTAACACCAAGTGCAAATAGCTTGCCTACACTAACTCCTCCCACCATTGTCTGATTGAGGCAGAAAAAATTACAAAAGAATTCCCACTAATAAATGAAGCAGTGGCGTAAAAAGTACGACAGGTGGTGTAGTCTTTTGACATGACCGAGCTGAGTTCGAATCCACCTTTTTCCGAGCTCATTCTACTCCCTTTTTCCCATTGTTTATTTTAAATAAAAATTAAGAAAAAAATCGAAAAGTGGAAATAAAATGTGTATTTAGGTAATGTCCCAATAAGGCAGCATCCATTTATGATTTTAATAAATATAATCATATACACAGAATATGTTGTTAATATTGCATACTGTTTTATAATAGGCTACACAGCAAATAGTATCTAATATTATAGCCACTATTTGCACTATTTGCACTAAGTACAAGTAGCATCTAACAACTATTTACATTTAGTACACATAGCAACTGAGAAAATACTACTATTTTCACTTCTGTCATCTATCACTTAAGGTAAATAGCATTTAACACTATTTGCACTTACGTTCTGTTGCTATTTATACAGTGTAAATAGCATCTATCATGCAAATAGCCGCTGCCAATTAAAAACCACAGAATATATTACTTAATATATTACTTATGTCAACAAATGTCCTTTGTAGCTTGTCTGTAAACTTTTACCTTTCTATATGATGTAATCACCCTCCATAGCATTTTGGCAAATTGGTGGTTAATTCTTATTAATTTGTACAATTTCATTTGAACATCGTCCTGCTGATGTTTTGATTTAGAAGTGGGGTTACAGGTGTACCTTTGTGCTTATGTTTCTCTAAAAATTGTACTTTCCATTTGTGAAGGAAATTTATAATTTTTTAATTAAACATGACTAACATTTCTTTTTCTTTCAGGATTAACATTTCAAAGCTTTGCAAACTAAATGTCCCCAACATCTGGCCAAAGTGTGTCTGAATATGTGTGAGAATATAACAAAAGAGGAAACAAAACTAGATGCTGTCTGAATGTAGCATGGGAGCTAGACAGTTGTCTGAATATATTTAACCTAATGACCCTAGCAACAAACTGAATCCAAATTCGCTTTTACCTAGTAACAGAGAATTATCCATAAGAAGAACCAATCACATTAGAGAAAATTATGTAATGAATACATTTTACCTTGCCATAAAACTTTTGCTATAAAAGCTGTTGTACTCTTTTGGTCGTGGGAATTCTCTGAAATCCTCTCGGCCGTGATTAAAGTATATTCAAAGGCATTGTCTGGAGTCTGTCTGGTTATTCATAAGGGGTAAGACGTTGTCTGACTCAGCAAGGTTTTCGATTAGGAGACATTTGTAAGTATCGATTAGTAGAAGCGCACAGTTTAACTTAAGTAAGGTGCGTAGGAGACAATCTAACACAAAATACAAATCACATACAAAATCACCACCTCGTAAAAAGGTTACGGTTTTCTTACACCACAGATTCAGGATCTGCTGTTGGTAAATTATTGGAGTAACCAGGAGCACATTGGTTTTGCACAGCAGTTCAATAAACAAGATGTTATTCCTATTTCAGCCAGTCACTTTTGTTCCTGAATGAATCAACATTTTGAACAAATCAGTTGAATAAATGGTTTATAAAGGCAGTCGCTGAAATGGTATATATTATTATTTATTATAATATAAAGATCTTTGCTTTTGGCAAAGAAGGAGATGTTGGTGTTGATATCGCTTCTGTCACACTGGAAACCGAAGGTTGAGTGCATTCATTGTTGGATGTAGTATTCCACACAGTAAGCTCTGTTGTATACTGCATGTTTTGGCAGATGCATTAGGTTAGCCTGTCTGGCCATTATCAGCCACAAATCCATCTGACTTCTGTCTCTTTAAGTTATACTGTAGTAAGCAAGTGATGCAAATGAAGCCAAGGGCTGGCTAAACCAGACACACACCACGTAAATGCACAAATGAAAGTTTGATCTGAAATGCACACAGTTTGAAATCAATACTTAAGCCTAGTGCTTTGCTTAATCTCTCAATAGACACACAAGGGCTGCATTAGTAAACACAAGCATGTGTATTCGTCCAACAAGATGGCCGTTACAATGATTGCCTACAAAACTCTGCAACAGCAGCCAGATAAGAGCCAGAGAGATGTTAGATATAGATAAAACAGTGAGAAAGGCAGTGCGGGGGTGGGAGGAGGTGGAGGGCTGGAGGAAGGCGATTCTCAGAACAGAAAATGATGAAAAGCAAATGCAAAGCAACAGAGAAAGGATGGAAGGGTATAACTTAGGTTAACCTCAGTAGAGCAGTTTAAGTACTCATATAACTGTGTATGTGTCTTTGTGTGTTATGATGATCAAAGGGAGCCTATTATGCAAAATTCACTTTTGCATGGTGTTTGGACATAAATGTATGTTGGCAGTGTGTGTACACAACCACCCTATAATGATAATAATCCAACCTCCATTTACTCCCTAAATCTGAGCTGCTGAAGACGAGGTGGATTCATTTTGTTTTCGAAGAAAATGCTCCCTCAACTCTACCGAAATTCATTTATGTCTGCGCAAATCATTTCACACCAGACTGCTTTGTGAACAAATGTCAATACAAAGGGACAATACAAAACAGAGGTTGTGCTAAAAATTTGTTACTCAAGGATAGATCAGTACAAACTGTTTGTGATCCAGCTTACAGTCTCCAGAGTGATACTGGATACGGCAGAAATGAAGGTGAGAGCACTTTATTACAGTTCATCGGAGATGATTTATGGATATAAAGTGTACCAGTTTATTAAGCACCACCCGAAAAGGCATAAGGTCTTTATATATTTGTTTACAGTTAGTTGTAACAAGTGTTTCTGTGTACTTCGCTACGTATGTTGATGATAATACAAGGGAGAGAGAGAGAGAGAGAGTTTATGGATAATATTTTAATGCACAATTGCACTGTGTTTTATTAAGCTCTTACAGTGATTTTCTAGAGTGAAAACAGACGCTTCATATTTTGTGTAAGTGCAATAAACGTTATAAATCTCACCAGTAAACTGGCTTGTAGTAATATAGTGGATAAAAACAAGACGACAATATAAGTTATAACCGTAATTAAACTAAACTATACCTGTTCAATCTCCATGCAGCATATATTCGCAGTTTCTGACATTATTGTGCGTCCTGACTGACTCCTGACAACGGAGAATCAGCTCTTGAAGCTCCGCCCTCTTAGGCCGAGCACAACAACTCATTTGCATTTAAAGGGCACACATTGAAATGGCACGTTTTTGCTCAACCACAAAAAGTGGCAATTTTAACATGCTATAAAAAATGATCTGTGGGGTATTTTGAGCTAAAACTTAACATACACACTCTGGGGACATCAGAGACTTATTTTACATCTTGTAAAAGGGAGCATAATAGGTCCCCTTTAACACTAAAGAGTTAATACTGAGAGGAAAAAAGGTAAGAAAATGAGATAGACAAATGACCCTGCGAAACAGCAAGAAGCAAGACCAGGAAATTATTTTGTGTAAATAGTATTATAAAAACCATTTATTTATATGAATTACATATTTTATTTTAAATAATAATTATTTTGTTTATTTTGTTTTTTATTAATTGTTTTGTTGCATGTACATAAAGTGTAAATGTGTGTGTGGGTATATATATATATATATATATATATATATATATATATATATATATATATATATATGGATATATATGGATGTACATATACACACATACATATCTACATCTATATCTATCTATCTATCTATCTATCTATATATATACACACACACATATATACAGTATATATATATATATATATATATATATATATATATACACATATATATATATATATAAATGTTACAAATGCTTTGGCAATTTAAGAGAATAATGGTAAGAAAATGGTATGGTAATAGGAAAATGGATAATAATAGATAAAAATTTGTTTATATAAATATTTTAGTTTAAATATGCCAGTGTTTTTTGTTTGTTTGTTTCATTTTGTTTATTAATTTATTTATATTACATTGCATGTACACTACCATTCAAATGTTTGGGGTCAGAAAGATTTTCTTTTCTGAAAGAAATGAATACTTAAGTTTATTCAGCAAGCATGAATTAAATTGATCAAAATATTTAAGTGTTACAAAATATTTCTATTTTAAACAAATGTAGTTCTTCTGAACTTTCCATTCATCAAAAAAAAAAAAAAAAAAAAATCCTGAAAAAAGTATCACCATTTCCACAAAAATATTAAGCAGCACAACCGTTTTCCACATTGATAATAATAAGAAATGTTTATTGAGCAGCAAATCTGCATATTATCATGATTTCTGAAGGATCATGTGACACTGAAGACTGGAGTAATGAAACTGAAAATGTATATTTCCATCACAGGAATAAATTACATTTTAAAATATATTACAACAGAAAACAGTTATTTGAAATTGTAATAATATTTCACAATATTACTGTTTTTACTCAGTTTTTAATCAAACAAGTTGTAGCCTTGGTGAGCATAAGATGTCTTTTAAAAACATTAAATCTTGCCAACCCCAAACTTTTGAACAGAAATTGTAAATTTGTGCAATACAATATATATATCCAGGAATACCTTGATCGATGACATCCTCGTGTACTCCCAGAGCCTGGCCAAACACCACCACTACGTTTCGGAGGTCCTCCTCAAGCTCCGCGAACACCAGCTATACCTCAAGGCCGAGAAATGTACTTTCCACCAGCCATCCATCCAATTCCTTGGTTATAATATCAGCCAAGAAGGGATCCAGATGGACGAGAGGAAGGTGGAAGAAGTCTGGTACTGGCCAGTTCCTACAACCATCAAAGAACTTCAGCGATTTCTGGGATTTTCACATTTTTACTGATGCTTCAACAAGGATTATAGCTCCATAACTTCTCCACTCACCAGTCTCCTCAAAGGCAGGCCCAAGTTTCTGTCCTGGACTTCAGAAGCCAACATAGCCATGAATACCGTCCAGAAAGCCTTTACATCTGCGCCGCTCCTAGTCCACTCGCTACTACTCCAATTACCTGGTATTCAGAAAAGACTGCAGTTCATCTGCCATCATCTCAGCACAATTCTATGTCTCTGCTAATGTTACCTGCCTGTTTCACGTATATATATATATATATATATATATATATATATGTGTATATATATATATATATATATATATATATATATATATGTGCATATGTTACTAATGCTTTGGCATTGTACAACTTTCTTAACATGTCAATAAAGCTTCTTTGACCTTGTATCCATTGGAAGTATGTCTTAATTTATTGCAATGGTTTTTTAAAGAAAATAAAACTGCAATCTCCTCTGGAGCAATTGAGTATGACCAGTAAGTCACATGTGTGAAATGTCATTAGTAAATGTGTATGTATTCATTTTTATTCTTCTTATCATGTTGTGTAATATTAACTACAGTTTTACATTTCTGATGTTAAAGTCGGCATGAAACAGAAGCTGCAATAGTCTTTTCTTCCCTAATGTGATGTATATATCCAAATGAAATGGCTTCTGGAATGAGAAAAATGTAGGGCGGAATTTGCTTTTGTCCTTCGGGAATTGACCGGCTTGTAGGAAGTTGGCCATTGCTAACTAAATAGAGGCAGATCTGAATGCCAGTTTGCAGTCAGTTGATTGTGGAGGATATAGAGCCCAATCCTCCGCCAAGACACATGTCATGAACAGAACAGAAGTTGTTTCGAGGGGGAGGGGAGGTTAATGTTTTTTATTAAAGATTATGAGGGCATATGAATTTAAAAATAATAATAATAATGTGCATGGATAAATCCTTTGTAATAAACATTGAAACATTGTGTAAAAAAATAAGAATTATCCATTTTGTTTTTAATGTCAGATAGAAAGGTAAGCGTATGAGTCATATTATTGTGTACAGATTCCCAAAATACTATGTCTTCCTGCAACCTTTCATTTGACTGATCAATCACCTATCACCAAGTAAACAGAGAGGAGTGGATCTTCTCTGCTCCTCCTTGCAGCGGGTAAAAATTGCACAAACGCAGGGATTTGTACTATGACAGCTCCACATTGAGCAATGATACAACAACTCTAGAGTGCCTTCTGTTTTGCCAATGCCCTTGTATTAATGCTAATATGTCTGAAAGACACTTATCTTCTTCATTATAACTCTCTGCATCAATTTTCTTGATCAGAAACCTTCTCAACAACTTAAAAATATCTTCTCATGATGCTCACATCTTCTACTCTGCTTAATCTTCCCGGTAAAGCAGATTAACCAACATGTTCTTCCTAGTGGGAATACCATCATACATTTTTTGTCTATGTTGTACTTCCTCTATCCCATGCGAACAGCAGCAGAGTTCTCATGCCTTTGTCCAGGAAGCTCAGCAGTAGTGGTGAATCGTTTGAACTCTGTGGTTAAGTTTTACCTCAGGAGTCAGGAGTGTCTCCGTCTGAAACTCATCAGCATAAAGAGGGGTGCACATTACATGCAGCTAACAACACAAACTAGGTCTTCCATCCATATTAAGTTATGTGCCATGTGATATTTCAATGACGTTTGGTTCTTCTCAGCTAAAAAATGGCAATAGGCCTAATTCAATTTATACATGTACGCAAAATCGCCTCAAATTTCTGACAGCACATGTGCACATAAATAAGTCCTTAAGGTTTTAATGTTGTTGTTTATATGTTTGTGTGCTGTTTTTAGTATGCTTTAGGACAAACCATGTGTAAATTCATCAGTCAACACCATTGCTGAGTAGTGAGTACATAACTGAAGTGTACCAAAGACAGTCACACAAATTTGGTTTGAAACCGCCTGTTTCCTACAATCACCAACATGTAACCAATCTAGTCAATGTGTGGGGCGGGCTTTTCTCCACTGACTTTCTATGACATTCAAAGCGTTTCTAAGGATGCTGATTTTTAGATGATGAACATGGTTTGTGTTACATTAGCAACATTTGTAGCTGTTTGATAACCTAGTCAAGCCAAAGGCTAATCATATTAATCACTGTTATGTGTCCGACGTTGTAGAGAGAATGATACATAAAACGTACCATTCTGATGCATCGACTTGTAGACAACCCTGTATAATTCGCTCTTCCTCTTCTTCTTCTTAATCAGCTTCTGGTTCAAACACCTATGGCTGAATTAAACCAATATTTCCACTTGCCATTTTGTAGCATTTACTACAGTTGACTGAGTGGATCAGGAGGTCCGAGCTGGTGTGATTAAGTGGAGGTGGGGACTATTTTGCATATTCATGGATCTGCATATACTAAATGAAGCAAGGGTTTTATAGGATAAAATTGACTGCAGGGGGGCTTCAAGGTGCGGTCACAATAGCTAAAAGGTCCATTGTCTACTGTCAATAGAGAATTTTCGAATAGTGAAGCACAGCTCACACAGAAGTCACTTTTAAACCAAGCAGCTTCCGGTTGGTCAATGTGGTGGATCCGCGTGACCAACTTAATACTGTAGGCCTATCTCTTCAGTTAAAACCAAAAACGCATGACGTTAGGCCTATACTGTCCATTCAAGTGGAAATCTGAAAATCTCTTTGAAAAAAAAAAAAAAAATCCTGACTGAGGTTGTCATAAAAGGGTTAAACCTTTCCTCACGCGAAATTCCCAAATAGATTTCTATTGAAATAACTTTATTTCGCCAGTGAAAATTCGCCAAAAAGGTAAATGTGCCCGCACCCTCATCCTGATATTCTCATTCTAATGTTTCTAATCTTCATTATTATATAGGAACCCAACTAATAATTTACAACTTCACTTCTCTCTGTCTTGCTCGCTCACGCGCTCTCTCTCTCGCGCGCGCGCGCAGGCTCGAGCATGCGCCTAAAATATTTTCAAGTAAAGCCATTCTCAAAACCAATTTAAACGCAATAAACAGTATTTATATGGGCCTAGACTACACGCGAATGTGTTTCGGACTATTTTATTTTTTAACTATTGTAACTCAGAGAATCACTAAGTTTTTTAAAATGTGCCTTAACAAATTAGTCTTGATTCTAAGCTGTGAACTACTGATTTATCATGTTATTTCCCCCTTGACATCACGGTGAATTAAAACCCAGTATTTGTTGATTTTCATTCTGGACCCGAGCCCAACCCTAAGCATATATAGGGGATTAACGCACATATTTTAAGATAGTATCATATGCTCAAACTCATGCATTTTTTTCGTTCCATAGTATCCCATTAATATCTGCATGACACCACAGTTCGTTGCATCTACATGAATCAGACTGTAATGAAATGCAAGAAGCATCCTCAGGCAAAGTAGCAGGATGCAAATGTCAGAAGAGAGCTGGGAGACGGTGTTTTCGCCATCTGCGTCCACTTGGTGATCCAACTGTGAGTAATGGATCAATACCAGCCATTTACCATAAATGAATCACATCAGACTGAGCAGAAGTGTAGCCTATAGCAAGACAGCTCTTATTTCATTATCTCTTGCTGTCTTTCTTACCTCACCCAGAATCTGAGAGCTACAGAACAGATCAACTGCTGAATCACACTCAGAAGACTCAAGAGGATGCATTGCAGAGATTAAAACCAACAAAACAAGTATGCATGCTTCTTTAATCTGGATGTATTTAGTGTTTCCTCCCTTGTGCTCATATTAATGCTTTGCCTTTCTGGAAATTTCAGAGATCAGTCATCATCAGTACTAAGTGCCTTCGGCTGACCTGATCTATATTTTATCTTTGGGATTAACAGGGTAAAAAGCTTCAACATATAGGACTACATAGGTTTGGCTCCCTCTAGTGGAAGAAAATAAACATTGCTTTCACTTTTATCATTCAAGGAAATTTCCTGTAAATCTCACCGGATTACTTACTGAAGGTTAGAACCCCATATGCCCGCGGTACAACACCGAATTTACTCCAAACAGCGAAAGTCTGGTTTTAATACAATACTATTCACAGAACAATGCTACTCCACATAGTATTTAAAAAAAATATATATATAAAAAAAAAAACACTACAATAATTTGAAACATATTTCTAAATTAAGAATATTCACACTAGAGCCACTTCAACTCAATTCCAAATTACTTTTACAAAAAATATTAATTTGGTTAAAAGGCAAATTTCTGCCCTCGTATTCAAGTAAAATTTAGTGTACTTCACCAGTAGTTGGCGCTGCTTTCGAAACCTCCATAAGCATGCAAGTCTATTAGCTGCTCTACCAAACTGTTGTTGAATTCAGAACCACATTTAACATATTTCTATAGCGAAAAAATGAACGCTAGTACGTGTTTCAATAATCAGCATGTCTATTTACTCAAAGCATGTTCTTAGCTGTAATATAGCATTGTATTTTTCACACCACTATCCTTTCACAGCATATGAACGGGCCATTTCATCCATTGTTGAATTTTACTATCATAATCATTCTATGCAAACATCAGCCTGTATTTAACCTGCCTTAAACTACCTTAATTACCAAATCACTTTACCAAAAATTTTATTTTTATGGATATCAGTGGAAATTATACTAATAGACTCAATGAAGCAGGCATGTGGCCACAACAAACAATGAAATGGTTTATGCAATACACAAAAACTTTGAATTGGTTTGAAATCATGAGGAAATTAAAACCAATTAACACTCAAGACCACAAGCACAGTCTCAGAAATAACTCAAAACAACTGAATTTTTCCCCCTCAGGTTTATTATATGAAAATGTACAGAGAGATTTTAACGGTAGGACTTCTGGTAGCGTGCGCGAGCTCCAGGTCCACCGAACTTCTTGGACTCGCAGCGGCGGGGATCAGCGACCAGCAGGGTCCTGTCATACTGAATCAAGATATCCTTGATCTCTTTCTTGGAAGCCTCATCCACATCTGGGAGAAGAGAAATATGACAATGAATGCAGATACTTACACATTCATCTTCAACAAATGACGACAAAGACACCACACTTACATTTCTGATAGTAGGCAACCAGGGCTTTAGAGATGGCCTGACGAATGGCTAAAAGAAGAGAGAAACGTTAATGTCAATACAGAAGTATTGGTAACATTGAGGCCTTAGAAAAGAATCTATCCATTTACTGTTCACTGATTATCAAGTACAAATACTTTTACGGTTAGACAATCCAGAGAAAACGGGTTTCACCATCAGCCAGTGTTACTAACCGTAAATCTGAGCGACGTGTCCACCACCCTTCACACGAACTCTGATGTCAACACCAGCGAAGCGCTCCTTACCCAGCAGCAGAAGAGGCTCCAGCAGCTAAAGAAAACAGAATCGCACTCTGTTAGTAAACATATGAACAAAATCTCCTCACACAAAGCTAAGTCTGTGCGGTACACTTGAAGGATTAGTTCACCCAAAAATGAAAATTCCCTCATGTTTCAAACCTGCGAGACTTTCGTTTGTCTTCAAAACACACATGAAGATATTTTTAATAAAATCTGAGCAATTTCTGTCCCTCTATTAACAGCTACACAACTTCCATTTCAACACTTCAAAAAGTTCATAAAGAGATTGTGAAACTAATCCATATGAATTGAGCGGATTAGTCCAAATGTTTTGAAGAGACTTGAATGCTTTATATGATGAAAAGATTTTATTTAGGCTTTTATTCACATATAAATATTCTGTTCATCATATAAAGCGATCGAGTCTCTTCAGAACATTTGGACTAAACCGCTCAGTTCATATGGATTAGTTTTACAATCTCTTTATACATGGACTGTCAATGGAGGGACAGAAATCTCTCAGATTTAATTTAAAAGATCTTCATTTGTGTTCTGAAGATGAACATAAGTCTTAAGGGTTTGGAGCGATATGAGAGTGAGTAAATGACTATTTACATTTTGGGTGAACTAACCCTTTAAAGTTGGCATGGAGTGAAATCTGCGATCATCTTTACTGTTATTATGACATAGATCCGAGTGGAAATGGAAGAATTTTCCATTTTGATTTCATAGTGACTTTAATAAGAGTAGTTCACATAAAAGTGAAAATTCTGTCATTTGCGCATCCTACATGTCAGTCATTTGATGACGTTCTTCTGCAGAACTTAAAAATACTACTTACTTTCTTATTGCAGTGAATGCAATCAAGCCCCAATAAAGACACAAACCCACCACAGAAGTATCAAAAATATTAAAACGGTCCATGTGACATATGCGCTGATTGAATCAATGAGTTGAACTTGAGAACTGGACTGGTTTGATTCATGAATGTAAACAGTATTAATACACTGAAAAGCGGCATAATTTTCCCATGAACATGGCAACAATTTCCAAGGTTTTCAGTAAACAAAATCTTCCATTTTGGCGTGTTTCTTGCAGAAAGCTGACAGCACCAATTGAAATCTGGATATGCTTTAAAAATACACTTTATTTTCCACAGAAAAAAAAAAAAAAGTTATACCGGTTTGGAACAGCATGAATGAGTAATGAACAAATCTACATTATTTGTGTGAACTATTCCATTAACAAATCATTCAAGTGTTTACTGAAATAGAGATCTGAATATTTCTATTCTAAGCACTCAATGTCTGTGTTAAAAGTACCTTGTACTGCAGAGTAACAGGCTCGATCATCTCAAGAGGTCTTCCATTGACTTTAATAAGTCCGTTTCCCCTCTTGCAGTGGGCAACAGCAGTGGCTGTTTTCTGTTGATAGTGAACAAATAGATCAGCCAACTCATCTCCATTACATGAGACTCATGCTCTTACATATTTAAACTAAATATGACACTAAGATATATGTGGTCTTAAATCTTGCTACTGATGAACCAAAGCATTGCACATTCAAAAGATCCCCTAAATACTATATTCTAGGATATTCTTATGATCAGAATCGAGAACCATTGCTATAATAAGCCAAGCACAAGTACAGGCTAACAGTTGTTAGCAAGACGGACAAGACGACTGTCTGCTATATATCTATCAAACTATTTAACAACAGAAAATATGCAGATCGGATGCAAAAGCAACTGTTTTGTATCATTTACAGCTGTACATGTACACACTAGACTGTCCCACGTGTCAGCAAAATGTATTACCAACACAATATTCATCACTCACTGTCAATCTAAACGGGACATAGGCTTATTTTACATTTTAAGTGGTTTAAAAGCACATATACTTGTTAATGGCCTCTAACTGTTATGTTTATTACATCGACTATATAAAACATTGGCATCACAGTCTTTTACAACCTCACACATCTGTTAGCATAGCCAGCTAACCTCAAACCCTCATCAGCGCCGTGCGCGAGCACATGAGGACATACAGCCTTTAAATACTCACTTTACGTCCAAAAACCTGGACAGACTGTAGAGGACCTTTAGCTGGCATGATTCTGGAATAAAAACAAAGTAATTGTCCTTTAATTTAAGCATAAATTTATCTTTAAACACGTATATTAGTGAGAACCGCTTGAGGAACAAACCTTTCAGAGCTCGAGCGCCGTTCGGAGAGGCCGCACAGGGGTTTCCCGTGCGCAAAAGCAGGGGCGCTGTCGTAAAGACTCTTGTGTTTACGACAGTCGTCATTGCTAAAGATTTTTTTTTTTTTTAATTCTTAACACTTCACAACAGTTCAAACAACAAATATTCACGTAATTAAATAAATGAACTAATATTTATAGATTTTATCTGTAACACTGTTATGATCCACCTCATTTTCCTTCTCATGTGAAGGAAGCATATTCAAATTTCAAAGAGATCCGATCATTCCGATTACTATACTTATTATTACATCAAAACGATCATTAAAAAAAAAAAAAAAAAACAACAACAACAACAACAACAACAAAAATGCTCTGAAACCAGCGTTTAAAATAAAAATAAAAAATTGTTTTGACTTTTTTATTCCACATGCTTAATGTTACACCTCAACACTAGATGGCGCTCTGTTACAAGAATCAGTCGAATCAACACCATTGGAGTCGAATGAGCTTGGCAGACCAAGTGCATCATCTTTCATATTACGTCATACTTTTGATGATTTTTGATATATATGCTAGGTTAAGAAACAATTGAAAAGCATTATAGTAATAATTTTAACCCCAATTTTCTGTTTTATACCCCAAGGGTTAATAGCTTCTCTAATTTTAATAGGATGATCTGACTGTTGTACACACTAGATACACTTAAGTCAGCTGTGATTTTTAATTTATTGTATTTTTTTCTATACTATGTATTTGCTGGTGTCAAATTGTCCTTAAACAGAAACAAAATAATTATAACGGATCAATGGATAGCCTACTACACCCTTGTGAAAAAGAAGTGCACTTAACTGTAGTATACTTCATCCTCAAAGTAAAAACTGCACATGTGAAGTATGATCTTGATCTATCTATCTATCTATCTATCTATCTATCTATCTATCTATCTATCTATCTATCTGTCTATCTGTCTGTCTGTCTATCTATATATTGAAAACATTACATTCAGTTCACAATTAAGCGTATTAAGTATATAATTTCTGTGATAAGTATGCTAAAGTGTACTTTTTCACAAGGGCAGTAACATTTTTGTCAACTTTTTGTGTTATCCTGCTGGATACAGTTTAGACCAGAGGAATATATTATAAGAATTTGAAGAAAATAAGAGGTTAATCTCAATGAAATGTACAATGAACTTTTTTATTTATTTATTTTATTTTATTTTTTTCCTTTTACATACATCACTGGGGTCTTTGGAGTGCCAAATATATAGTCTCATCTCATAATCTCAACAGAACATGACTTTTAAGTATAATTTTAAATGTATACTATTTTAAAGTCTTTATTTGTGTTTAAATAAGGGTTTTATTTGAATGTATTTGTACATTTGATCTTTATCGGTGAAGGCAAATCACCGTTGTAAGTATTACTGTGTTATCATTATCTTATCATTCTAGTAAGTTATCAGAGTGCTAGCTTAGTACTAGAGAAACTTTCTTATTATCCTAGCAGTTAGCACATGCTTATAAAATGCTTTCTCTAGTCATTCCCACCAGTCTATTGTTCTTTTGAGATATGAAGTCTTTATGTGTGTATTAGTGTGCACTACTGTCTTGACAGAAAAAAGCAAAGTGGATCTAACTAACACAGAGAGAGAACTGAAGGCCCAGAAGACAAGAGGACATCAGAGTCTTCAGACTGAGAAACTGATGCCTTTCAGGTACTCAACTGACAGCTTCACTGAACAGTTACACACCAAACAAGTTTCTTCTTGACTGAAATTCAGACCAATTAGTCTGAGTTTCAAAGGGATTTGAAAGTTGAAAGTATTGATCAGTTGTATAAACAGTTCTATCTATCTATCTATCTATCTATCTATCTATCTATCTATCTATCTATCTATCTATCTATCTATCCTGTCTCTGTCCTTCAACATGGCATCTTCCTTCTTTCACACCTTTCTTCACCTCTCCAGCCATTAATTACACAAACACCGGAGGTGCAGAGTCAGGATGCATTTTGTCATCCCATCTTTCTCCCTCCACCTTAACGCCCTCTGTTAGCAACGGTGCTTTGAAGAGGATTGTGAGATTTGCATTTCACACTTACTCACGGTACCTTTTGCCCTGTTTATACTGAGGTGTGTTTGTGAGATGTGTAACAATAAGCAAAGGGTGTTAATTAGTGGAGAAGGCTGTGTGTGTGTGTGTGTGTGTGAGGGGTAGCTGAACAGTAGCAGAGTCAGGCAGATGTTGGGTCTATTGTGGGGGAAATAGAGCTCACTTGGTCGACACGCTGCTGTTTGTTTTTCGATGAGATAATGAGGACTCCTGCCAAAGCACTTTTATACCAGCCTGTCACTATCCAGCACACAAACACTCAACCAGTGTCTTCCTTTCACTCCCTTTTTGGCTATAACACACTCAACAGATGTGCCATCACAACTTTGGCACTTCAAGTGTGAATATGGTGAATATGGTTTCATTGCAAAGCTCGTGTAAAATCTTTCTTGGTCAGAATACAATATTAGTTTTGTTCTTTAGAATGGATCTCAACATGCAACTTTTATCCTATGTAGCTTGTTCATATAATACATACATTGCTATAAAATGTAGATCTGGTTTGCTCATTATGGTGCTTGTTAATAACACCTCTTTTGATCACTGAAGTCTACCATTGTAAAGTCTGGTTTGATCGTTCCTGTTGATGGTCATTGCTTTAGTAGGTTAGTTCCTCTCAGAGATCTATGAAGCTCATTCAAAACAGCCACCATTTGTATTCGAAATCCTTTTGTTGAGGTAATTGACTTTGCAGTATCTAAACTTAAACACTCTTTCACAAGTCCACATGTATAATAGGACATTGATACAGATGAAGAGTTTTGGCTAATGGACGAGCTCGAGCATGACATGACTTGGGCTCTAAGTTCCATCACTGGACTACTTAATTAATGAATTGAAGTTAATTAGAAATCTGAGAAATAAAGGTGGAGTTGGGGTGGTGAAGTAATGCTGAAAGAATTGTCACATGTAGATGTCCTTGTGTTGTTATAGATAGAATTAGATGAACTATCAAAAGAATGTTAATGGATGCTAATGGAACCCCTGCTGAAAAAGCTAATTGCTGGTCTTATCTGCACTCTTAAGAAAAATGGTTCTAAACAGTACCAAATTAGGGTTCTTCGGCTTGTAACAATAGCAGAACCCTTTTTGGTGCTAAATAGAATCCTTTTTATAAGGTTCCATAAAGAACCATGCTTTGAAAGTGCTATAGTGCTATATCTCTTTTATTTATGTAAAAACAATTATGTTTATAAAGGCCAAAATTAGCAAAAATGGACAGTATGTGAGCCCTTTACAATGTTATAAAGTCATGGGATAGCATTAATGTTTTTTTGTGACTGGGTATGTTTATGCATAAAGTAATACTTAAAAAAAAATCTAACAATGTGGATCATAAATTCAATATCTCTGTTCCTTAGTGGAGATGAGAAGATAAGTATCCTTAACTGAAAAGAATGTTTCACACATGTTTTGTTGAACTAAAATGAGAAAAAGACATTGACTGGTAGGAAACCAGTAACAACTTGAAAGTTAAAATTTTAGACATTTTAAGAAAGAAGTAATTTACCTGTTGAGAGTGTGTTTACAGTCTGTGTAATTGGATGGCTGCTGAGCTCCAAAAAAAATAAAAAATCAGTAATGAGGTAGCTTTGACAGTTAAAGATTTGAAAAACAAAAATGCGGGGAAAAAAGAACCCTAAACTCTAACACAAAGAACCATTTAATCATATAAAGGGTTCTTCAAGACGATACAGTTGTAAATAGAACTGTTACTACATGTAAAGAACCTTTAAAGAACCATCTTTTTTTTAGAGTGTGGTTTAAGATGGTCTTGCTGGTCTCCCAGCTTGGCCAAGATGGTGTTTAACTCTTCGGTTAGATGGTCTTTGGCTAGAGTACCCAAAACCTTTCTAAAACCAGCATAACAGACTAGCGCTTGGCAGTCTAAAAGACCATCTAGCCAGGCTTTCATAATTTGGAATCAGTCCTAAATTGATCAAATAAGAATCCTATAAGAATCAAATAAGACTGAAATTCTAAAATAAATAAATAAATAAAATAATCATTCAAAAAATCTGAATGAAACAGTTGAGCTCTGTCTCATTTAAAGGGTTAGTTCACCCAAAAATGAAAATTCTGTCATTAATTACTCACCCTCATGTCGTTCTACACCTGTAAGACCTTCATTCACCTTCGGAACACAAATTAAGATATTTTTGATGAAATCCGTGAGCTTTTTGGCCTCTGATAGACTGCGACGTAATTACCCACTTTCAAGGCCCAGAAAGGTAGTAAAGACATCGTTAAAATATTCCATGTGACTACAGTGGTTCAACCTTAATGTTATGAAGCGACGAGAATACTTTTTGAAACAAAAAAGTATTCTCATCGCAAAAAAACAACTTTATTTAAGAATTTCTTTTCTTCCATGTCAGTCTCCTATGCTGTTGATATAAACACAGTGTCTATGTCAGAACGGCAGCTCAGTATTGGCCGGCTCCTGCGTCAGCATCACAGGCATCCGTCGTGGTGCTCACGTGAACAAAGTCAGCCAATACTGAGCCGGCGTTCTGACGTAGAACCCGGATGTGTTCACTGCGTCAACAGCGTAGGAGACTGACATGGAAGAGAAGAAGCTGTTGAATAAAGTTATTATTTATGTTTGTTTTTTGCGCACAAAAAGTATTCTCGTTGCTTCATAAGATCAAGGTTGAACCACTGTAATCACGTTGACTATTTTAATGATGTCTTTACTACCTTTCTGGGCCTTGAAAGTGGTAATAACGTCACAGTCTATCTTAGGCCAAAAAGCTCACATATTTCATCAAAAATATCTTAATTTGTGTTCCGAAGATGAACGAAAGTCTTACGGATATTGGGAATTCCTTTAGAATTTTTGACACGGATCTTGTTGAGAGTTTTAAATTGTCACTGCCACCTCTCAGATACTTCCATCATGTTCTCCAGTGGAATAATGGTGACCACTGCAATGATGATTGATTCATTGCTACTGGTTTGTTCCACATAGAGCATTGTCTTGCCAAGGTTTCTTTGTTTTAGGTGGAAAAGCACAACGTTGGCAAAAGATAGCATTACTATGAAAGAAATAGTGCCAAAACTCACAGATTTAGCTTTACTTATATGTAGTCAGAGAGTGAGATCAAGTTATTGAACCAGTGTGAGTTAGTCACGCTCACTGTGGCCAGCATTGACTCATTCTCTATGCATTTAGCCCAGACTTGAACTAAAAGGGAATTAGTCCCACTGAAAACATCCTTCTTCGTCTTTAAAAACAGCACACTGTTTCTCACACTTTGTAAATTCTCTTTCCTCTCATTAAATTTGACTGAGGATGAAACGCCTGCACGACGCCACACTATCAAAGCCGATCAGGATATAATTGATGTTTAATATAGAGTTACGTGGAACAGGATTTTGGACCAATTAGATTTCAAATCTAATTGGTCCAAACACACCTCACATTTCAAAGTGATGGGGTTACCCTGAACAATGGCACAGAAATAGAAACCAAGAGACCCAAAACACCCCAGCATTTATGCCAGCAAGTTTTGCATTGGCAAATACTGTTTACATTTCCTTCTAATTTATTTTGTTTTATTCTCATTCTTTCCCTTTTCTTGCTCTCAGAGGGTCAGGGTTAATATTGGTATATGAGTGAACGTGGCCTTGGAAGGTGCTGGAAGAAGGTCAGGGCAGGTGAGATGTCACGGGTTGAAAGGTGAGGGTCAGCTCCTCTACAAAACCCACAACCGACACCTGATCTTCAGCCTGAGTTCACAGGGCGTATGATTCTGTTCCCTTGGGACGGGAGGCTGAGTGATCTAAACACACACGTCTCAGTGAGGTCAACTGGATTCTAAAGCAATGTCTAAACACATACAATGCCACACTCACCAAAAGAAAAAAAATGCAATCGAGACGCAAATCTTTAAGCAACCTTTGCCCAGTGCGGTCAGATATGGGATAGCTGTCAGCTCAAGTTTTGAAGTGGGGGCGGGGAGCTTATGAATATTAATTAGGCTATGCTCAAATATGCTAATACAATATTTTTATCCCATGATTTACTCACCCTCAAGCCATCCTAGGTCTATGTGACTATATTCTTTCAGATGAACACAATCAGAGATATATTTAAAAATATCCGGGCTCTTCCAAGCTTTCTAATGGTAGTGAATGTGTTGGGGCGAGATTTTGAAGCTCAAAAAATGCTTCCATCCATCAAAAAAAAAAATCCATATGGCTCCAGGGTTTAATAAAGGCCTTCTAAAGCTAAGCGATGGGTTTGTGTAAGAAAAATATCCATATTTAAAACTTTATTAACTATAATAACTAGCTTCTGGCAGACACTCCCATATGGATTATTTTTTATGATGGATGGATGCATTTTTTTGGGCTTCAAAATCTCGCTCTGCATTCACTACCATTAGAAAGCTTGGAAGAGCCAGGATATTTAAATATATCTCCGATTGTGTTCCTCTGAAAGAAGATAGTCACATGATGACCTGAGGGTGAGTAAATCATGGGGTAATATTTTAATTATTGCCCTTTAATATCATTAATTAATATATTATATTACATTACAAGAACAGTTTTAAAAATATATACTTTTAGGATTTGAAGTACACTACAAGTGTACATTCAGTTTACATCAAAGCAAAACCACAATTTGCTACAAGCTAATGCTAGTCAATTGCTGGTGGTGTTTGGGGGAGGGACATTCTCATTCTAGAGATTAGATCTTCTTCTTTTGGACAAAAAATGTGGATAAGCTGATGTCATCATTATTTATTATCCATTTTCTTATAAGAAAAAAAAATGCTTATCTGCTTCTTACCTGTTTACATTGGTATAGCGTCTCGGGTGATCCACTCATAAGTGGTCAGCTGAAACATTTCACTGTTTACACCTGGTAGTAACATACATGTCAAATACGTCTACTGTCACCACTTGTGATCGGATTTCATCAAGTGTAGGGTCTCTGATTTCATGGCTTCATACATCATGCACTACGTCACTCTATCATTACAGCATATTGAAGATGTTTTGTGAAGTCTGTACACGAGAAGCCAAGTCATTTCGGCAAGTTGACATTTCCTGTGCTGTGACTTGCTGTAGTGCACGCAAATCTATTTTAAAAGGCATTTTGGTCATTTTTAATGTGAATAATTAATATGCATGCTGTTTTTAATGCTGCTTTTATCTCATAATAATTAAGAAACTACATGGATTTTTTTTGTACTTTTAAAAATTAATTTCTTATGCTGCATGGCATTTTAAATGAACTAGTGAGAAAAATAAAATGATTATAAATGGGGAAATCTTTCTGAAATTGTGTCTAGTTACAGGACCTACATATACATAATGATATACTTTCCCTGTATTTTACACTATTAATATAAAACATTTTATACATACTATAAAATTACTTAATTCATAAAATGTATTGTACCAAAAAGTGTTTAACAATTTTTTAAAATGTTCTAAAATAATTTTTAAAAAGTCAATGGACAGTGGTTCCATGTAAATCCATATGTATGGAATTATGCTTTTCCAAAACACATCACATTTTTCAGTTACACTTTATTTCGATATTCCACTTTAGACTCTCTACTAACCAAGACTTTCTAGTAACTTTGCAACTACATGTCAGCTATACAGTGTTAGTAGACTGCTATGTTAGGGTTAGGTGTTAGGGTTTGGGTTAGTAGAATAAGTTGCAAAGTTACTTATAATCTGTAGATTGTCTGTTGGAGGAGCATCAAAATAAAGAGTTTAGTAAACAGTCTACTAATACTCTAATGACTGCTAGTTGACATGTAGTTGCAAAGTTACTTATAGTTAGTAGCAGTGTTGGGGTAACTCATTACAAGTAACTTGAGTTATGTAATCAGATTACTTTTTCAAGTAACTAGTAAAGTAACACATTACTTTTTCAATTTACAACAAAATATCTAAGTTACTTTTTCAAATAAGTAACGCAAGTTACTTTTTCACATTTATTGGCTGACAGCTCTTCTGTCCCCATGTTGAGAGAAATAAAGTGCAGAGGTGTTGTGTGTGCTGTGTGAACATGATGCTTATTGTATTATGTAGTGAACATTTACTCATCTCACTTGCACGAAAACATTCAGTGTTCCTCAAGATGAATAAAAACAGTGAAACGCAATCTCAGAATTTTACACAAATAATTAACTATATTAAATTACAAAAATATACAAATATATGCATTTAATCTCACTTTATTAACCAATGTCTTTGCTGCTGACCTTCAATGATCTAATTCAACCATACTAATAAACAAAAATTACTTTAGATTTGATTTAGAATTAAGAGTGTTGCACTTCCTCCTGTATCCTATTCTTCTTTAATCCAGAATGGAGCACATCTGAAAGGTTTGTTTGAGCTGCGCCCTCTACTGTACAGGTGTAAATATGCATCTCCTTCAGCCTGAGGCTTATTCATTTCACTTTTGATGTGAAAGGGCCTTTACATTTGCCAAAAAATATAACTTTTTTTGTTGTTATTAAAAAACAAACAAGCCAGTCCAGCCCAGGTGAGAAAAATTAATGCATTACTTTTCATAAAAAACTAAGTAATGCAATTAGTTACTTTTTTAGGGAGTAATGCAATATTATAATGCATTACTTTTAAAAGTAACTTTCCCCAACACGGATTAGTAGAATGTCTAAAGTGGACCATCAAAATAAAGTGCCACCCTTTTTTATCTATACCTAAATGGATTGGTGGTAGGAGGTTCTTCTCTGTTGTCTGGTACACACTGCAAACAAATTGTGTCTACAAATATAAAAGCCAATTCCCACTGCACCGACAGATGCTGACCAACACAAGATTACAATATGTCACTTCTCAGACACACGACCTAACAAACACAATTCAACATGTTTAATTGGCTAAAATAATGGCAACAGACGCCAACGGGTCTGACCTGACAAAACCCAAAGTATGTGTCTGTGGCCGTTGTTTGCTGTCTGTTGGTGCAGTGTGAATTGGGCCAAATGTGGCCACATGCATTTTCAACTACATTGGAATATGATTAAATAATCCAATCACGCAATGTTTTTGATCACTTGTGATTGGAACAAATGTTGCAGTTTAAAAACATTATCATAGGTGGTTTCAAAACTACAAATAGCGTACAAGCTAGAAAAATTAAAAATGAAATGCATTTCATTAGCAGTATAAGAGGAGATGGTCTTCTATGGTTGAGGTGGTTGCAGAAACAAAACCTATTCATGACTGAAGCCATAACACTCTTCTACCTGTCCCATGTTATAGACGATGTATAGATGGAAGGAAAGTATGCAGCTGGGGGGTTCAGAGGAGGTGTCTAAAATAATGACATATCCAGATCTGCTGGCAACACTCTGCCCTGTAATTTTAATGGCTCTGTGCTGGTCATGTCAAGAGGAGTACACGAACCAATCCCTCGCTCTCCGGGGAGTAATTACACCAGAAACCCCCTCACACACAGAACAATGCAAAGAGTCATCACACACTCACACAGCCAAGGTCAAAAACAAAACCTCACACACATACACACACTTACATTCCTTCAGCAAGGGATGGGAGCGTGACAATCGGGAAACAACGGCTGTTAGTTACAGAAAATGAATTAGGACTTGGGCTGGGGAGCGGAGAGCAGAAGAGAGGAGTAGAGGAAGTACTGGGATTACTAGCTGGACTGCAGAGTGAGTAGAGGGCCGCTTTCACCCAGTAAACTGCCCAAATTTATAAGACCTCTGGGGCCGTGCTGATACCCCATCCTTGCCCTGCACCTCCAGAACTGCTGATTTAAAAATAATCTTAAATCACTGACAGACAGGCATCAGAAATACCACAGCCAGGTCAGGGAACTCACTAACTCCAGCTCCAAATTTCACCTGTGTTTTTATAGTGCCCTTTTTTAATATAATTTTGTATAAAATTATATATCTATATCTATCTATCTATCTATCTATCTATATATATATATATATATATATATATATATATATATATATATATAGATAGATAGATAGATAGATAGATAGATAGATAGATATAGATATATAATTTTAAGGAACGTAAGGAACGTTCTTTTTTAAGGAAAGAAGGAACGTTGAGTCGCTTCATTGAAACTCACTGTAACATGTAGAGTATTATGAGAGAGAGATCACCTGAGCGAGTGTATTACCTGCAGCTGATACTCTTCAGGTCAATCATAATCACAAAATCAGTTTGAATGTCCACTGAGGAAAGTGATCTTTGTCCTTGTCCTTTTAACATCAGGCTGTCATCACTCCCAGCTTTAGTCAATGCATTTGTCAGTTCCGTCTTATAAAAACAACTTCCTTGTTTCAGTCCATTTCAATAGAAAAGTCTTTGTGACTGACTGACTCGCTCATAAAGTTGCCACCATCTAATGGCGTATTAATGTAACTTTCACTGAAGTCGAAATTACTAACGGACTCTTTCTCAATACCAAAAAATATGACATGTTATTTATATAAAATATTATTTATTGAACAATAATATTTAAATGAACAACAATAGCCATTATAACAGTATAAGAAGTAAAATAGGAAATAAACACAAGCAAACAGTTCAGTCAAACGTACAAAAGCAGCGCTCTAGTTAATGCATGATTTAATTTTAATGTAAATAAAGTTATGAAACTTAATATAGCCCTTAAGCCAAATCTATTAGCTCTGGAACAAGTAAGAGATTAATAAGATCAAAGATTGCCCATTTGATATACCCAAAACGAATTATACCTCATGTTTAAACACTATCTACATGAGAGCCAACAGCAAATTCCCGAAGGACTGGCCGAGATGAAGCTGTTCTCTGCGGGTACATGAGCACTGAACGGTCGCTGACGGCCTGGAGCTCACTTCTCCAAAAACGTCTAAACACATTTTCAAATAGGCACTGTGTGTACATATAAATTGCATATCTGAGGTCTAAACAACTATATTCTCACCTAAAAAACAACATTCTGTTACAAAATAACAGTAGTATCTATAAAAATATGGTTGGTTTGCTTGTTCGCCATGACACTCGCTGTGAGATGCTGACAGTGGAGTGATTCAAATGGTGAAACAGTTACCATACTGGAAGAATATCGCATGGCTGGAAAGACCTCTCAGCCAATCAGATTCAAGAACCAGAAAGAACTGTTGTATATATTTTTATTTATTTATTTATTTATTATTTTTATTTTATTCATTTTATTTTTTTGTTGCTGCGATACCAAATAAGAACCATTTTTAGTTCCCCAAAGAACCTGTCAGTGAAGAGAACCTGTGAGTGAAAGAATCATTATCTTAGTGTAAAGAACTTTTTTTTAACTGTCTAAAGATTCTTTTCTATTTTAAAGAACCTTTTGTGCAATGGAAAGGTTCCATGTTAAAGGAGATCTGACAGTGGAGTAAGAAACTTGTTTTTCTTTTGAATTTTCCATTGGCAAATATTTGTTCTGGTTTTAAGCGAAAACTCACTTCATTTTGACACATTTTTTTAGAAAACAAGACTTAAAGTCCCCCTGTAGTCAATAATTGTATCCCTTAAAACTCATCTTTGATCACCAATTTTTTTTTTTCATGCCTTAAAATAACTCTACACCCTTGCTTCATTTAGTATATGCGGATCCGTGAATATGCATATTATTCCCCGCCCCCACTCAGTCACACAAGCTCAGAATACCTGATCCACTCGGTCAGCTTTACTGTAGAAACGCTACATGATGGCAATTGAAAATACTGGTTTAATTCAGCCATATACTGTATGTTTGAATCAGAAACTGATTCAGAAGAACAAGTGGAAGAGTGATTTATGCAGGCTCATCTGCAAGTTGATGTATCAGAATGATAATGTGCTTTATTCATTGCTCTCTACATTGGACACGTTAATATGATAAGCCTTTTGCTTGATTACATTAGTGTAACCCCTCTACCCAGGTTCTACTCGCCCCGCTTTGCGCGGGCCTCGAACCTGGATCTCCAGCGTGGGAGTCGGACGCTCTAACGAGGAGGCTAAAGGCTGCAACCCCTAGCATCAGTCGCTAGAGCATCTCTTGAGATCAGAGGAGTGAGGTTTACTCGCACAGTGACTACTAGCTGGCCTCCGTTACACTTGCACAAGCTAATAATGTTACACAAACCATGTTCCCATTTGACTGCCTTCTAAAACTAGAAACGCTTTGAAAAACTAAGAACATGTACTCAGAATACTCAAAATACTCAGCAATGGTGTTGATTGATGAATTTGCACATGGTGTGTCTTAAAGCATATTAAAAACACCACATAGACATATAAACAACATTAAAAACTTGATTTTCACCACAGGGGGTGTTAAATGTATTTTGATTTAAGAATGTTTAGATATTGCTATTTGCACTTTACTGGGACTTGCTGCTATTGTTCTGATTTGTAAGTTGCTTTGGAGAGAGCGTCTGCTAAATGATTAAATGTAAAGGTAAATATTTGTTAAACAAGACAAAAATACTGAGGAAGAACATCATTTTTTTGCCGTTTGGTTATAGGTGGATGCTTAATTTCCCAAGTTATAAAAAATCCCATTCCCATTTGGTAATCTTATCAACAAAATGAATGACAAAAATAGTCATTAACAAACGTTTTTTTTTTTTGTTTTTTTTTTTATTCTTGGAGACAAGATGGTTGTGGTTACTGATTTTTATCCATTAAGGCGTAAAGACTTCATAACATTGTATTACAATGATGTACTCATTATAATGTCATTTCAGGAGCTCAGGTTTTTACAAAAAAGTTTTCACATTTTGTTAACACACTGAAAATAATATATAAAATGTTTATTTGGTTTAAGTCAATTTTTTCTTGTCAGTTAAAATGTTATTTTTTTTTACTAAAATTATATGTTGTTTGAATAAAATGAATAAATATTTTATTGGATGATATACATCTGAAATATGCACACTATTTAAATGTAGTCATACTAACTCATGACATACACTGATTCCAAGTATTCCACTGTACCAGAAAAACTTCCCATCCTCATCTTTCCACCCCAGGTTCTGTGAGCGGCTACTGTAGGGCTGATGTATTGGTTTGGACGGCTGCAGCCATCCAGTTCCGGATGTGCTGCTGGGCCCGCTCTGATCTCTACTGCTCCCGCTAGGCCTCTTTTACAGCAACAGGAAATGCTGCCTGCCACGGGGTCACGACCCACTCATTTTGACATATGCGTCAAGTGCAGCCCACCCTCTACCGGCATAGAAGGTTTCCGGTTCGTGCAAGGTGTGGAATGATAGTTAGGGAAGGAAACGGAGGGCAGACAGAGCTAAGACAGAAAAGAGAGAGAGAGAGGCAGAATATGAGGCGAGTGAACACATCTGTCAGACATCAGCTTCATCGCACACACTGCAACGGCTCACCTAGCAGAGCCCCAGCTGGCTTTAATACAGCTGGTCCATAGAGAGACTACTGTATGATGCTCCACGGACCAGACCCACATTCAGAAATTCAGCAGGGAATATATATATATATATTTGTCATTAATATATGTGTGTGTGTGTGTGTGTATAGACAGATAGATAGACACAACAATAATGGAAAAATATTAGATCAGAAATTCTAAAAACGATGAGTGTTTAATATTAAAATTATGAGAAAATGTGTAAGAAATAGTCATTATCGCAAAATAAACCCCAACAGGGCTACATTATGCCAATTGTAACCTAGTAAACAAGCAAACAAATAAATAAGTAAATAACTAATTAACTAAATAAATAAATAGATAGAAAATTTTGAAGTGATTTGGAGGAAATTAAGAGTAAAGAGTAAAACGAGAAAGTTGTAGAAAACCTTGTCATTATACTAAAATATTTGACCTCATGCTATGCTTGACCAATCAGAATCAAGTATTCCAGAGAGCCATGTAAGTGATTTGAATTTCTTCTGTGGTCCTTAAAGGGATAGTTCACCCCAAAAAAATCATTCATTTTTAGTGAAACCTGAGAGATATCTGTTCATTTTTACGACGCCTTTACAATCTTTTTGGATCTTCTTAGTTGTGGTTACACTCTATAAAATAACAGTAAAAAAACAAAATTTACACCGGAAAATCCATTGAAACAGTAATATACCGTAAAAACAATGCGTTCTGGGTAATATTAGTAGTAGTTTTAAAGAAAATAACCTATATGGCTACTTTCTCGAAAACGACAAATATTACCCAGAATGCATTGCTTTTACAGTATATTATTTCTGTATATTACAATGCATTCTGGGTAAATTTATTTGTTGTTTTTCGAGAAAGTAACCTATAGGCTTCTTTTCTTAAAATGACAAATATTACCCAGAATGCATTGTTTTTATGGTATATTACTGTTTCAATGAAAAACAGTATTTTACTGTGTAAATTTGTTTCGTTTTTTATAGTCATTTTTAGAGTGTAACTTTCAATGGATGGACAGAAAGCTCTCAGTTTTCATTAAAAATATCTTAATTTGTGTTTTGAAGATTAACCAAAGTCTAGGTTTGGAACGACATGTGGGTGAGTAAATAATGACAGAATTTTCATTTTTGGGTGAACTAGCCCTTTAACTATGTTTCAGACTTGCAGACTATTGTAACAGGGGAACTAATATTTGTTTTAAGCAAAGAAATAGAGATTAAAAAACATAAAGAAAGACTTTTTTTTAATCTTCCATGATGTATAATTGAGTGATGTGCGATGCCATTGGAGGCAATGGAAGTAAGTAAATAGCCAGAGTGTTGCAGAAAGCTTTACTCTTTAACAAACAAGCCAGGGTTTCTTCAACTGGATTTATGCCTTGCCAGCACTGGTATTTGTCCCTCTGCCAGCTGTTTTCTCTTTCTGAGGTAAATCCCAATAAATCAAAGAGAGCTAATCTGCTGAGAAAAATGTGCCCTTGCCCGTCGGAGGGCTAACTTTTCCTCCATTGGTTACAGGGCATGAATCACACAAAAGATCAACACTTTGTAATGGCAGGCAAGTGGTTCTGCTGTTTCTGAATGCTCGCACGACTTCTTCAGCTTTGTTTTAAACCCAACAAATGCTTAGTGTGTTCATTTTATTAAATGTTGTTAGTATATTTATTGGAGTAAGCATTTTTAGTTTAATTGAGTGTCATAATATTAAAAATGACCATCAACATTTAAAATCATCAAACAATTATTAATATTAAGATGTATATAGAAAGTAATATAATAAAATGTTATATACATATACTTTTAAATGTGAAAATAACACAAAGACAATTAATGCACAATTAATGGTCCTAAAATAGACTTGCCCATTGATCTGACATTAAAAGAATAGTGAATTTTAGTGGGATCGTAATATAGTATCGTCTACCAGACATTAGAGTGTTTTCCTTTGGTCAAATGTTTGACACGTCAACAATAACAATACATCAGGATTTTGTCTCAAATGTGGCTCAGTCATCTCTGGTCTCTCTCGGCTCACTTAGGGGTCATCCTGCTCATCTGTGAGTGGTAAAGTGATCTGATCATTGAGTCATTTGTCATGTAACCCAAGTCCTTCAACCATAATAATAAGGTTCATTTAGACATTAGACAGACTGACCTGCAAAATGCAGATTATAATTTATACCTAATAAACTGTCAGATTTAACAATACATCTCTAAAAATAAGACATTCCCAGAGCTTACATTTATGGGTGCATGACCTGTGTATTCACAGGATTAGTGCTTGGTATCATGTGACGTTTTTTCAGGGATTTTTTTCTTCAGCATGTTCTTCTGTATGTAAGTTTAATTGTGTATAAAACTGAATTATTCAGAAATTTAAATTAAACATTTTTATATATACACTATATTGCCAAAAGTTTTGGGCCGCCTGCCTTTACGTGCACATGAACTTTAATGACATCCCATTCTTAATCCGTAGGGTTTAATATGGAGTTGGCCCACCCTTTGCAGCTATTACAGCTTCAACTTTTCTGGGAAGGCTTTCCACAAGGTTTAAGAGTGTGTTTATGGGAATTTTTGACCATTCTTCTAGAAGCGCATTTGTGAGGTCAGGCAGTGATGTTGGACGAGAAGGCCTGGCTCGCAGTCTCCGCTCTAATTCATCCCAAAGGTCTTCTATTGGGTTGAGGTCAGGACTCTGTGCAGGCCAGTCAAGTTCCTCCACACCAAACTCACTCATCCATGTCTTTATGGACCTTGCTTTGTGCACTGGTGCGCAGTCATGTTGGAACAGGAAGGGGCCATCCCCAAACTGTTCCCACAAAGTTGGGAGCGTGAAATTGTCCAAAATGTCTTGGTATGCTGAAGCATTAAGAGTTCCTTTCACTGGAACTAAGGGGCCAAGCCCAACCCCTGAAAAACAACCCCACACCATAATCCCCCCTCCACCAAACTTTACACTTGGCACAATGCAGTCAGGCAAGCCTAGGTACTTTTGGCAATATAGTGTATATATTTCATTTTAAGAAATTCATACTGAAGCACAATTTACATTTGTCTGAATTTCAAACATTCATCATAAGCCTTTAAAAAAAAAATCTGTCAAGTGTGTCCAGACATTTTTGACTGGTAGTGTGCGTTTAAGAAGTCATTTTTTACACATATTTTTAGGTCATATCACATTATAGAAATGTAACTATGGATTTGACCTTGTGAGACTCTCTGAGACCATTTGATAGCCTATGAAGGGCCGGCACGGGGGTCTGTGTGAGGAGGAGTTGACCCTAGAAGAGGGTCGGGGTTCCCGAGACTGACCTCACCATGACCTCTGTTTGTTTTTACAAGTTTTTTGTGCTCCTCTTTGAAACCCAGCCTATGAAACCAGCCCCTTCCATTCGGTCCTCCAAAACATGGCATGGTCTAAACATGGGCTTGACAATGTGGCAAACACTCTGGGTGGAATGAAGTCACTAAGAATGAAATACGCCTTTAATTTTGCAAATACGCACACAAAATCCGAACTGGCACAATGCAATACCCAGTCTTGCAGGGCGGTTCGGCTGGCTCAATCTCTTTCCCACCTATCTAGTCTGCTCTTTGCTTAGTATATTAAGGTGTGTTCAATAAACTGTGACTGAATTACACCATCCTCTTGCCCTTTTGGGTCATCTCTGAAGCCCCACTGCTTCTGAAACCCTCAGGAGACACATACTGAAGTACAAAGGTTCATAGAAACCTACCTAACAACAACCACTTCATTCTTTCATCATCTTTATTTCATACATCTTTGATGTATGAAGTGTGAAATGACCTGCGTTACTGATTATATTTAGGATGGTGAGTCTCTGGGAAAAATCCTATAAGGTTTATTTTGTTCCCTCCAGTCAGTTCTCTGGCAGTTGATGCAACATGCCTGAAACTCTTCTTGCACAGCGGAAATGAAAACACAGAGAACTTTGGCTTCTTCCAGCTTTTATGGCTTTGTGTCAACTTTATTTCAGATCATGAAATCTTTCAGCAAGTTGTGTCTGGGCAGATGGAGCAATTTCAACTTATTTGTCTTTTGGTGACAATGTGTGATGTAACATTGCAACTGAAAATATCTGGGATGCAGCCAGAAAGCGGTGCTTTTTAAATTTGGTAACATTATATGAAAAATAAAGACTCAATATATAAAATATAAACAGTATATTTACTGATTGACCACCAAGTTATATTGAAATGTAGCCAAAATAGCTCCTTGTCACTAAATAAAATTTCCAGCAACCATGAGAAAGTTGCTAAATTTGGTGACAAATTCGCCAAATTGTCAAAACCAGTGTTATTTTAGTATTATATATACTATTATAATATTTATTAATATTTTAATTAGCTTTTGTTTTTATAATTTCAGCTTTCATTTTAATTTTAATAATAAGACATTCCCAGAGCTTACATTTATGTGTATTCACAGGATTAGTGCTTGGTATCATGTGACGTCTTTTCAGGGATTTTTTTCTTCAGCATGCTCTTCTGTATATAAATTTAATTGTGTATAAAACTGAATTATTCAGAAATTTAAATTAAACATCTTTATAAATACACGCCTGCCTTTACAAGCACATGAATTTTAATGACATCCCATTCTTAATCCGTAGGGTTTAATATGGAGTTGGCCCACCCTTTGCAGTTATAACAGCTTCAACTCTTCTGGGAAGGCTTTCCACAAGGTTTAGGAGTGTGTTTATGGGAATTTTTGACCATTCTTCTAGAAGCGCATTTGTGAGGTCAGGCACTGATGTTGGACGAGAAGTATTTTTATGTGCTTTTGTTATTTTTATTAGTTTTTTTAAAAATTATATTTAGCTTTATTTTTTATTTCAGTTTCAGTTTTAGTAATTTTAGTACCTAAACTTATTTCAGTTAGTTGCCAAGGCAGAATTTCTAATATTCTCATCTAATGTTTACAGTAATTTCGTTTTATTTCATAACCCTAACCTAACAGTCTACACTCTGAAAAATGCTTGGTTGTTTCAACCCAAAGTTGGGTCAAATATAGACAAACCCGGCCAGTGGGTTAAATTTTTAAATTAAAAAAAAAAAAAAAAATTTAAAATTAACCCAACGTTTGGGTTTGTCCATATTTGACCCAAATTTGCGATGAAACAACCCAGCATTTTTTTTTAGAGTATACTAAAAGTATACTGGTAGTTGACATGTAGTTGCAAAGTTATTTATAGTTAGTAAAATGTCTAAAGTGGACCATCGAAATAAAGTGTCACCATTTTGATTAATAAAAACTGATTTTAGTTTCAGTTTTACTTAAAAATACCAACACTGAACTGGATGCATAAGGAGTATACGAATAGGTACTGATGCTAAAATGCTAATGCGTAACTTTGCATTATTAAGTTAAGTTTTAAACTTAAGCACCTAACTCATGAATGGTACTGTCATGCAGCTTACTGAGGTGAACTAATACTTTTCTAAGGTACTTTACTTGCATATTTTGCCAATGGACTTACTCTGAAGGAGGACTGTGTGCCATATATCTAGGGACCAAAATATCATAGAAATTTGGGCCAGCTAATACCATTCAGAAATCCCATAGTGTCACTCTGGCAGGAACTCAGAACGCCCTCACAACCATGAAGAACATTTAATGTTTACTTTCGTAGTTGTACCAAGACACATCTCTTTAAGTTTTCATGACTTGCTTGTTGTGTATCACTCATTGCATATTTGATGTTGACCGCCTACTCTGCAGCATCTGGGCGTCTGAAGACCAATCAGGGCATCTTGCCAACTCTGTGAGGAGAATGACCAGATGAACAAATCCATAGGAATGCATGGTGCTCAGCACAATTTGTCACTTTACACTATCTACTAGGACATGTATATCTGTATCCTTACAGCTGGAATGTTCACACACCAGTTTTTGCTTTTTAAAGCATTCTTCATTGTGATGAATGTCACTGGGAATGTCATTGCTGAGTTGGATGTATCCATTATGACATAATCAGCAACTTCCTCTCGGCTTACGCTTACAGATAATGCAGTCGACCTCAGAAAAAACTGTTCAGCAGCAAGTTCACACTTTCAAATAATCAGATAAAAAAAGTATGCGTATTTGATGTGCTCTCCGAGGGGAGGGCTCGGAGATCGGAATTTGGCCTGAACCCAGAGTACTCCCCCTGTATCTTTAGTTAGGAAAGTATCCAGGTGAGTGTGAGGAGACGGGGTGGTGGAGGGATGCAGAAAATTGCAGAGGAACATAGGTGAGTTGGCTATGTATATATATATATAGGCCTCCTCTCGTACTGATTTTATTGGCAATTTGAACATGTTCCTCTTGAACTTTGTTAATAAAACATCCTACAACGGCAAAAGTTAGTTTTGTGGGCTCTCAGTGCTGGTGGGCATGATGATGATTGGGAAGTGGCATCCACAGCGGCTCTGACACTAAAGTTACAGCACCCCACTGTGTCACACGGTGGGTGGGATGGAGATAAAACAAAGTGGAATCCGCAGATTTGTTTTCTCTAGCTATTTGTGACCTGTTCTCAGACACACACTGGGGTGTGCTAAAGGTTAGTCACCTAAGTTTTTGGTTACCTAGAAAGCCAAATTCACAAACTGAAAATGAGTCAGCCCAAAAATATCTGAGTAATTATGACGGGAGAATTTAAAACATGTTTACAGGCTTACTAAGTTTGATTTGGGTGTTTTTAGAAACATTTATGAAACCTGCACATTTTGAGGTGTGAAATTATCCACTGGAGGTCTCACAGATCAAGCGCTGACTTCGTGTGTGGCGTTCTGTCCCCCATCTGTCCCCCGTGCCCTGAACGGAGAGGGTCAGTGGTGATCCAAGAGGAGGGCCGTCCTTTTCTTTACCCAGACTGTCCTCACCTCCATTACACAGTGTGAAACAACAAATTAACCAGCGGCTCTCCAAATGACACCCAAAACCAGCTCAAGTTTGAAAAAAAAAACCTCTTCACCCTCTTGTGTGGTCTGATTTTTGAGCACAGTAGCTTCCATAGGGTGTGGAAAACCAGTATGAGAAACATAAATGTGTTTTGTGTTGTCCTTTTTCATGGGAACCATGTAAGCGGTGCATGTCCAAATATGTATAGTTGCTGAGTATTTGAGTACTTTAGTCACACTTTAAAATGCATGAATGCATGCATTAGATAACAAAATATCAAACCAAAAGGCCCTACGAAAGCACACTTTTCAAGCAAAATATTTCAGTTTTTTTAGGTTTTAAATGATAAAACAGTAGATATATTGTTCGCAATGAAAACAAAAAGTATGTGGATATACTTAGTAGTGGTTGTCAAATGTTAGTGGAACATGTCAATAGTTAATGTGATGAAATAAAGGATTAGTTCACTTCAGAATTCAAATTTCCTGATAATTTACTCACCGCCATGTCATCCAAGATGTTTATGTCTTTCTTTCTTCAGTTGAAAAGAAATTTTTGAGGAAAACATTCCAGGATTTTTCTCCATATAGTGGACTTCAACAGCTACCAAAGGGTTGAAGGTCCAAACTGCAGTTTCAATGCAGCTTCAAAGTGCTCTACATGATCCCAGATGAGGAATAAGGGTCTTGTCAAGCTAAACAATCGGTCATTTTCTAAAAAAAAATAAACATTTATATACTTTTTAACCACAAATGCTCGTCTTGCACTAGCTCTGCGATGTGCAACGCATTACGTAATCACGTTCGAAAGGTCACACGTGACGTAGACAGAAGTACCACGGTAGGGCAAAAAACTCCATCTCATTTTCTCCTCCAACTTCAAAATCGTCCGACATCGTAGTTTTACCTTTTTTTTTTGTAAATGCCTTTTGACTTAGTCTTTGTATGTTCGCTTTGTAAACGATACTTCCGCCTACATCACGCATGACCTTTCCAACGTGATTACGTAATGCGTGGCGCATCGCAAAGCTAGTGCAAGTACAAATGCTAGTGCATTTGTGGTTAAAGAGTATATATTTTTTATTTTTTTCAGAAAATGGCTGATTGTTTCGCTAGATAAGAACCTTATTCCTTGGCTGGGATCGTGTAGAGCCCTTTGAAGCTGCATTTAAACTGCAATTTGGGCCTTCAACCCGTTGAAGTACACTACATGGAGAAAAATTCTGGAATGTTTTCTTCAAAAATCTTAATTTCTTTTCGACTGAAGAAAGAAAGACATAAACATCTTGGATGACATGGGGGTGAGTAAATTATCAGGAAATTTGAATTCTGAAGTGAACTAATCCTTTAAAAGAAGTGATTGCTCTGCTAGGACACCTGTGTGAACTTGAGGAAAACTGACTTCATACATCCACTAAAATGATCTTGACACCAGATAGTTAAAACTATTTGGCAGAAATGGCTCAGAAAAGTGAAGTAAGTTCTGAGAAAATGTCTAGTATTATTTGTTTGCAGATGCTGCTCGGTTTGATATGTTGTATCCATTGCATTCATATTCAAAATTCTTGACTTAAATGTATGTATGAGTATGGCGCTAGCAACGCTACATTCATGGGTTTGATTCTCAGGGAAATGCATTATTATAATAGTTATTTATGCCACCGTAAAAAATATGAATGGTATTCTTACTTCTCAATATGTTTAGTAAAAACCAACACTGTAATTAATAAACCGGTATGTTCTGCAATTTTGGAATTATTGTCCAATTAACAGATGCCTGGTGTAATTTATTTAATAATAATGCATCTTTTGAAATTATATATTATTGAGAAATATACACAACAGTTTCAAAAGGGTCCTTGAACCACTACTGGGATGAATTAGGAGACCCCATCATGCTATATATCGCTAGTACTGCAACAAAAATGCAGTACCACTCTGGAAAATAGGCATATATCTGTGCCCCCATATATTCTGTGAAAAGACATAAATAAAAAAGATGGTACTGTGGAGCAATGCTATAAAATGTGTGTGTAAAAAGCAAGGTGAGGTGAATGTAGGAATGAGTAGAGGGTTGGGGGGAGAGTATGTGCTCAGATTCCGGGGCCTCGCTACCGTTACACACATAAATCAGCAAAGCGTGACTAAATCCCCGGTAACAGGAGCCGGAGCTGTGGTCCCCCCGGACCCCGCAGCGCACATCAGTGTGTAAGCACACTGAACCCTCAGCCCCTGCCTCCAACCTCAACACACACCGCTAGCCCAAACACTGAGGTCAGCCGTGGACCCCGCTCACAGAGCACAAACACACACTGACACCAGGACCTAGACTCAGATAAAGCCATTAAAGCCATTAGAGACAGACATCACCTGAAATCTGCACTGGGGACCCACTGTGAGATCCAATGACGGATGGGAGGTTAAGAACCAAGGACACGCTAAGAGGAAAAGCAAACATAACTATTCATCATCTCCGTGTTTGGCTATATTTTAACGGCACATCATCAAATATCATGAATGGCATGAAGTATTATAACTCATCTCACACTGTGAAGTTATCACTCAATTTGTGTAGCTAGTTATGGAGAAGTGTTTAGTTTTACTATTTATTGAGCATACATCTTTTTACTCAGCAGATGATAAAATGAAAAAATCTTTTAAACCTACATTGAAGGTGGGACTGTAGTAGGGGTAAGAAAAATCAACATGGCAAATATTTTCATTCTCCGACAGTATTATAGTCTAGATTCTCAATTTTCCTCCCCATCATCCCACACCATGACTACAGTTACCTATGTCATATAATACCTTATAACACTCAACCTCATATCACTACAATCTTTACTGTGTCAGAGCAGCTGGGCTTGACCACCAAAAGACTAGGAGTTAAAGTGTGATGTGTTCGTGTGAGGGTAAACAGCTGATCCATCTTTTCTAAGTCCTCTACAAGTTTGTTGTTTGTTTTCAGTCTTGTTTACAAGAACCACCCCGGTAGTACATTGACTAGGACCAACCATGCTGTCGTCTAGTAGGAATTCATAGAATGTGGGCTGCAGTTGGCACTGACAGATAATCGTCCCTCTCACACCCCTTACCTTACACCCATCCCCAACAAATACACACCACCCAATTCACAATCTAGGTTTACACAGTAAATTTAGACTCAAGTAAACCTGTTGAGAATAATTCACGTATTGTCAAAATTAAGAACCCCGGGATACTCTTACCATTGTAAATTCCCTCACCTGAACGGTTGGACATAAAGAAGATCCTGTTTGTCACCATTATGGAGACTGGTTGGAACTCAGATTTCATTTATGACCAAGACTAGACACATACATTGCTGAACAGACAGACACTGCAGCTTTTAGTCAGACCCTGATGGCCAGCTCAGGCCTGACAGAGGCTGTTACAGCACTTTATCAATATGGTGTGTGCAGCAGGGTGCAACTGATATATCTGAACCATCCCAACAAGAATTCAGCCAGTCGTGCATGGTGGTGGTAATGCCAGAGTCTTGAGTTTGATTCGCAGGAAATGGGAGAACTAATAAAACATTTACCTAGTATGCAACCTGAAGTAACAAATTCTGTGTTATGGACATTAATGATACCTCAAGCTGTGCAGTCTGTCGGGAAGAGTGGTTGAGGTGGGCATACAAGCAAAACCCTTTAACAACTGTGCACATGTGCAGGAAATATAAGAGCTGTAAGCTCATAGGTACCTTGGTTTGAATCTTAGCTGGGACATCCTAATCCCATTCCCCTACTTTCCTGACTCCTCTCCGCTGTCTTATACAAGTCAAAAAACTAAAAACAATACCCTAGTTTAAAGTTGCAAGTAGCATTGTACAAAATCACATCTGATGGGTAAAGAATACCAGCAAGAATAGGAAATGTGATTTTAATTGTGGAAAAGACTAAATTGAGGCCAGTTTTGTAAGTGCAGAACTTTAGGAAGTCAATCTTTTAAGAGTTGGGTCATCAATGCAAGTTATAATAGTGTCTAGGAGTTCACTTATGGCATTTTCACACCTATGGATCATTTGCTTTGTTCCGAAACAGGGACTAAATTTGTTACAATGTTGCATTTTCTTCTTGGTTCCATTCGCTTTCAACAAGGCAACATTCCAAAGCATACCAAAATGTGTTTATGCAAGTCACATGCGAGTAAAACTGTCCTCTTATTGGTCAGAGTTTTCACAGCGTCATCCATCAAAATGATTGGCAAGTTATCTCCATGAGCTTATTGTGGCTTTATTTGTAACTGTCGAGACACTATACGAATGTAGCTGTCATTCCCGCTGTTGAATTATATACTACATTCGTATTAATACTACATCAAATTCAAACACGCTCTCTCTGGATCTCCCAGCCCTGTCTAGTAGGTTAACCGTGTCGAGACCATGTACGAATGTTATAACGCAGCAGAGCGGGAATCAAGGCTTCGTCGGGACAGCATTCTTGCATGGAGAAGCGCAATTACACAACAGAAGATGAAGAGGCGCTCTTTGGTTTACACCAACTAATGTGCTCACTCACAGAATCAGACACTACTGCTTTTTATATAACACATTTCCAGTTATGAATTATGATATTGTTTGGTTCGTTGGTCCGTTGGGTCGGATTGATTTTCACATCTCCGGAGTTTGTTTGAAAGAGTTTGTTCGCTTGTTTGGTCCGCTTTTTGTGCGCACCCGAGTGCAGTTGCTACATTCACACCTACCCAAACGAACCTCACCAAGGGCGACAATGATCTCTAGTGCGATTCAACCGAACTAAATGAGGCAGGTGTGAAAGCACCCTTATTGATGAGAAAACAAGGAATGAATTTCCTCAGCAAAAAGGGGTTGCTGAGGAAGTTCATCAACAACCCAGAGCACCTTAATAAATGCGCAGAACATCCTAGGATTATGGCTGTGGTGCAGTAGATTATGTTGACCCTGGTTTGAATCTGACCTGGGCCATGTCCTGATTACACTCTCACCCCTGCTTTCCTGTATCCTCTCCACTGTTTTATAAAATAAAGTAAAAAATTCAATTCCAATTGCGTAAAAAGTTTTACGTTTAGTAAGTGCATTATATTTTAGAGTTGAGTCATAAATGCAAATTACAAGTTGGTTGTTCTGATGGTGTCTTGCATGCTGATGCTGATGGTGTCTTGCACCTTTAGAGGAAATCAAGGAATTATTTACTTGGCTTGCTGAGTGGGTCCCCTTTTGTGCAATGGTGGAGCAAGTGGAGTTCCAGTGTTTTGTTTAATGTCCACACTGCATTATGTGACATGACTGTATATTTTACCCACTGGGATTTAGCAGGGATAACTTTCATCAAGCCATTAGGACAAAGCTGCTTTATGTTATTCCACCAGCATAAAGCAGACAGACCTAATAACACATGCCAGCAGTGGCTGGTCTCTTTATCTCCTCACTATAGAAGACCATCATTCATCAATATCCTTTTAGTTTCTTTTGGAAGAAACCAATGTGTCCCTTAAAAGTCTGTTGACATTTCTGTTCCATGGCTTAATTCTCGTAATCTTTGTTATAACAACAGATTTGGTGTACTGAGTTACCATATTTCCACACTGCTCATATTAGGAGACTGTTCCCTGCATTGCAGTTATGGGAATGGTCACACTCTGGTGGCTAATTGGTTTTATGGTGCCTTATCGTCAGTTGAATCATACACTCCCTGAGGCGAGCAAGATATTAATGATCTTTTACAGGGTTTTACATCAAAGAACAAGCACAGAAGAAAGGACAAATGACATGGTTGCATGAATTGTTTTGTTGGAAGTCACTGAGGGGGATCCCCTTAAAACATGGCAGATATCAGAAAGAACAAACCAATACTCAATTTGCCAAACATGTAAGGGAACATAGTAGACAGGATACAGACTGTATAGGGGTCATTGGTCAGGGAGTTGTTGACACAAGCGGAAGTAAGGTCAAAGAAACAACTGGCAATACTATTGACACCCTTAATGAAGGTGGAAAATTAGATAGAAACTATCCCTCATTAATATTCTGGGCATTTGCCACTAAAGACTAAAATTTGAACATTACTTTTTCTGACTTAATAATTGGGAATCATGCTTCTCTTACTCCAGCAAGCATTTTAGTTCTATCCAGTTGGTGCATTTTCTTTGGTCTCTAATCTGATGTGAGGTCATCGTAAGTTAGCCGGCCATGGAGACGCTAACCTCGCTCCAGTGCTAACTGATGCACTTCAGCCGTTGTTCCTTTGAACCAACCCCCTTCAAAGCCCTATCCCATCAGGAGAATGCAGATGCCATCATTATTTTCTTGGCTAGCTTTGAAACTCAAACCCCCTCATCTCTGACCTGCACATCGGAGCCCGGTGATGATGACTGTGAGAGATGGCGTCTGTTTGCTTTGCTTTAGCATAGAGGAGCTTCACTCTGGGCTCTTGAGCCAGACTAGGGGCTAGTTTCAGCCACTGGAGGCCAAAGTGTAAAGGAGGAGATGCTATCACACCAAGGAATGGAGCCAGAATGGTCATCAGGGACTTGAGTCCTGGATGGGTACGAGAAGGCCAGGAGGACCATGTTTGTGCAAGCTTAAGTCCAAAGGGTAGAGGAAAGGTTCAGGCTTTGCACTGTGACTAGCGATAGCCTCTAAAGAAATACTATATCAGGAACTGGTTGAGCTGCTAATACCTCTTGAAGGACAAAGGGTTTGACAATGCTGAAATGTAGCCAAGGCCTTTCTGGATGAATGAAAAACGGTAATGCTTAGAAACGTTCTGATTTCAATTGTTGCCATATTTGTATACAGGAGTGGAAACGATGTGGAGAAAATGGAATGTGAATGAAACTTAGAAAAAAAAGTTTCTTCTCAGAAGGTATATAATTACATCTCTGAGTGCGCTTAACCATTTAGTGTCTATTTTGTGAAGGCATCTACAAAATAACTGTGATGTAGATGTCCTACTGAGTGTTGAAGGGTTTGGATTAGCTATGGTAGCTGTTAATATCTTGTCTGTTTCCTGATTGTACATATGTTGAATGACCTTGTTTCCACTTCATCATGGCAAATTGGAGCAGAGCTATATTTTACTCATAGGGGGACTTGACCTTTGATCTTACGGGTGAACAAGGTCACAACCCAGGTGGGGCATTGTCATCAGTGCCATGACGTGGCAACTTAACCTCGAATTGGATGGTTGGATTTCCAGGTGTGAACGGAGCTAATATATGAGTTGTCCGTCATGCTGAATGAACTTTTCTCTGAAATTAGCCCATGTTGTTGGCGCTTGGAGCCTCCAGAAGATGATGAGTTTGACCTGAAAGCTCACTGTGATGAGGAGTTCAGAGTTCGGCTTCACTGACAGTCTGTTTATAGCTGTGTGTGTCATCAGTGATGTGGTGTGACCACATTCATGACTCATTATTAACCAAATACAGCAAAGTCCAAATAATGAATCACATCACTTGAGAGACAAATAATGAATAACAAACATGTAGAGTGAAAGTCCTACTGTAGTCCTATAAAATGGGCTTTGGCATCACTTTTTAAAGATGTAAAATAAGTCTCTGATGTCCCCAGAGTGTGTATGTGAAGTTTTAGCTCAAAATACCCCACAGATTTTTTATAGCATGTTAAATTTGTCACTTTTTCAGGGTGAGTAAAAATGTTCAGTTTTTGTGTGTGTCCCTTTAAATGCAAATGAGCTGCTGCTCTCAAGAAGAGGGCGGAGTTTCAAGAGCTCGTGTTAGCACATAGTGTTAGCAGCGCCGAAGACTCACTGAAAATGTCAGAAACTGTTCAGCCTTTTATGTTCAAACTGAAGTCGGACAATGATGGAGAGACTCAAGAAGAAGTGACAACATGTAGAATGCAACAGGACGTTTCTGAATGGTTAGTTGCTTGATTTATGTGGGATATCTTAAAGTCATTGATTAGCATATTCTGTCATGATAATCTATAAATCACTTGTGTGGGAACTGTTGTAAGATCCTACAGAGCCAGAGAATATATGCTGCATGAAGATAGAACAGGTATAGTTTAGTTTAATTACGGTTATAACTTATGTTGGCATCTTGCTTTTATGATATGCTATTGCATTTGTGATATGTACTGTATTGCAATAACATCGCCTCACCCCTTTGTTGCGTGTTCTCTGGGGCAGGGTTTATGTAAATTTTAGGGTTAGTGATGTCACCAACCAGGGAAGAAGCTTGTTGTAGTCCCTACCAGCCGTTTGTTGTAGTCCTTAAACAGAGAATTCTTTAAAAGAAAATGTCTCGCTTTGCTTTCAACTTTGAGCGTCGTAACTTTGCAGATGTTGTTTATGCTCAAACAGCAACATTACACACTAACTAAAGGTAAAAAAGTGAAATCATAATGAACCACCCCTTTAAGCATTTTTGGAATAAGATAACCAGCTTCTTTGTTTTGATAAGGTTAAAGGGATAGTTCGCCCAAAAATTAAAATTATCCCATAATTTACACACCTTCAAGCCATCCTAGGTGTATTTGACTTTCTTCTTTCAGTCAAAGACAATCGGAGTTATATTAAAAAATATTCTGGCTCTTCCAAGCTTTATAATGGGAGTGAAAAGTAACAAATATTTTGAAGCCCAAAAAAGCACATCCATCCATCATAAAAGTAATCCATACGGCTCCAGGGTAAAGGCCTTCTGAAGCGAAGTGATGCATTTTTGTAAGAAAAATATAAGAAAAAAGTCATATACACCTAGGATGGCTTGAGGGTGAGTAAATTATGGGATAATTTTCATTTTTGCGTGAACTAACACCTTTAATTTCCTAGCTTACATTACTATTTTAAATAATAGCTTCACAGTTTTCACATCACATGACAAAATTACAGTTTGATGGAACTTATATTTATAAAAAATTGTTCACAAGTGATATTAATACAAATGAAACTTTGTATTCATTTGCACAAGATAAATATTGAAGTTGTTTAGGAGCTCCTTTATTTCAATACTAACCAACTGCAGAACCACATAGCCATACATCACAGCAGTTTCAGGACAGTAGCGCCAGACCAGCAGTCTCAGGCCGGAGATTATAGCATCATTAAGGTTAGATCTAGTGGTGGGGTGGCGTTGGGCATTCGTTATGGTGGAGCTTATGGTAATAGTAAAATTAGGGTTAGCGGTTGGGGCGGGTTAGGCAATCGTCATCTCCACCCTAACTTCTGAGGCTGCTGGCCTAGTGCTGCTGTCCTGAAACTGCTGTCACGTATAGTGCTGCAGTTCTACAGTTAGACATATCTTGATTTTTTCACATTTGACAACTAGCAAAAATAAGCAATGAAGGCATTGTAAAACATTTCTAAAACAGTTTTAATGTGATTTTCATATAATTAAAAATATGTTCTCTGAAATCTAAAATCAGTCATTAGATCATAAAAGTGCCCCTAGTTGAAGTAAGACCCTTAAATTTGTGTATGACCTTTATTGGAGGTATTGTCATGTGTATTTATATCTTCACTGCAATGCAGAAAAAGGACACTAGCCCTAAGCATATTATAAGTGTTACATAATGGAAAGTTGCCATAAAACACAATGGTGCCAGTACATATTATAACAATGCTTATGCCAGATCTAATTTAAATAGAGATTTATGGGATTATATAAAGGTGCTATCTTTTTGTTAGTTATCTAACTGACATTAATTTGGACAGTGATTAAGACAGTCTTCAAATGAACTTCTAATATTTTTGCTCTTTGTAGGCTCCTCCGAGTGGTTTTAAGAGAACTGTTTTTAAGAGTTTAATTTAAGAGGTCATAATTGTTTTTTTCTAAATACAAACCCAATTCCAAAAAAGTTGGGACACTGTACAAATTGTGAATAAAAAAGGAATGCAATGATGTGGAAGTTTCAAATTTCAATATTTTATTCAGTATACAACATAGATGACATATCAAATGTTTAAACTGAGAAAATGTATCATTTTAAGGGAAAAATAAGTTGATTTTAAATTTCATGGCATCAACACATCTCAAAAAAGTTGGGACAAGGCCATGTTTACCACTGTGTGGCATCCCCTCTTCTTTTTATAACAGTCTGCAAACATCTAGGGACTGAGGAGACAAGTTGCTCAAGTTTAGGAACAGGAATGTTGTCCCATTCTTGTCTAATACAGGCTTCTAGTTGCTCAACTGTCTTAGGTCTTCTTTGTCGCATCTTCCTCTTTATGATGCGCCAAATGTTTTCTATGGGTGAAAGATCTGGACTGCAGGCTGGCCATTTCAGTACCCGGATCCTTCTTCTATGCAGCCATGATGTTGTAATTGATGCAGTATGTGGTCTGGCATTGTCATGTTGGAAAATGCAAGGTCTTCCCTGATAGAGACGATGTCTGGATGGGAACATATGTTGTTCTAGAACTTAGATATACCTTTCAGCATTGATGATGCCTTTCCAGATGTGTAAGCTGCCCATGCCACACGCACTCATGCAACTCGGTTGTCCTTGTCCTCTTTAGTCCGGATGACATGGCGTCCCAGTTTTCCAAAAAGAACTTCAAATTTTGATTCGTCTGACCACAGAACAGTTTTCCACTTTGCCACAGTCCATTTTAAATGAGCCTTGGCCCAGAGAAAACGCCTGCGCTTCTGGATCATGTTTAGATATGGCTTCTTTTTTGACCTATAGAGTTTTAGCCGGCAACGGCGAATGGCACGAAGGATTGTGTTCACCGACAATGTTTTCTGGAAGTATTCCTGAGCCCATGTTGTGATTTCCATTACAGTAGCATTCCTGTATGTGATGCAGTGCCGTCTAAGGGCCCGAAGATCATGGGCATCCAGTATGGTTTTCCGGCCTTGACCCTTACGCACAGAGATTGTTCCAGATTCTCTGAATCTTTGCATGATATTATGCACTGTAGATGATGATAACTTCAAACTCTTTGCAATTTTTCTCTGAGAAACTCCTTTCTGATATTGCTCCACTATTTTTCGCCACAGCATTGGGGGAATTGGTGATCCTCTGCCCATCTTGACTTCTGAGAGACACTGCCACTCTGAGAGGCTCTTTTTATACCCAATCATGTTGCCAATTGACCTAATAAGTTGCAAATTGGTCCTCCAGCTGTTCCTTATATGTACATTTAACTTTTCCGGCCTCTTATTGCTACCTGGCCCAACTTTTTTGGAATGTGTAGCTCTCATGAAATCCAAAATGAGCCAATATTTGGCATGGCATTTCAAAATGTCTCACTTTCAACATTTGATATGTTATCTATATTCTATTGTGAATAAAATATACGTTTATGAGATTTGTAAATTATTGCATTCCTTTTTTATTCACAATTTGTACAGTGTCCCAACTTTTTTGGAATCGGGTTTGTACATGCAGTAATTACTATCATTATTTTCATAAATGTATCATATGTTCATTATATGTTATGTGAACACATAAGCATTTCAAAACGTGAGGTACCCTCAACCCTGGATGCAGGTCAGATCGACTGTCATCTCCGCTATGAATGTAGATGAGCCTCTAACGACACATCCCTAGAGCTTTATACCCCTTGGCAGGATATCCCATGATTCTCTCTGACAGCTGAAGCACCAGCTCCTTGACACGTGGAGAGATTTATCAGCAGAGGCGTGACACTCTGGAGTCCTCTGGAGAGGCTTACATGAGAATGAAGGAACAATCAGCATTCTCTATTCAGTGCTAATCAAACATAACCTTTAAGTCCATGCTAATTACTTCTTTGATTGGCTACACTTCCTGCTGCACAAAATGATCCCAGTGCTGTTTAAAGGTGAAGTGTGGGATTTTTGTACAGATGTACAGAGGTGACTATTGATTGGGGCATTCGTATTTATGAGAAGAACGCACTTGAACGTCACCACAAAGTCGTATTTTGTCTCTGGATTTGGTTTGAGCCCTAAATTTCTAAGTTAGGGGACTTCAATTAAAAAGTAAAGCAGAAACTATGGATACAACTGGTACAGCAGTTATTTTGTGTTTTGTGAAAGTACAGATTAGCATACTATTTATGATATTTGCAATACTTTTTTGTAATGTCTGACTGAATAAGTCTGTAAGTGGCAAGAAAGTGGGCAGCTTTGTCGAATACCTTAAGTATAGTTCACACAAAAATCCTTTATGATGTTGAGTTTAACACTGACATAAAAGAATCCATTGAGGGAAAATAAAGATGTTTGTTTCCCATTTATGACTAATGCAGTGGGTGTTCAAATGAAGAAACCAAGGCCCTCTTCAAGGATCTTCATGTGCTTCAGCCAACAATACTGGTGTCTGGTCGTTACAAGAAGAAAAAGAATGTGATTCAGTATGATGACCTCCTTCACATTTTAACGGCATCTGAGGACGCAACCCAATTTTCATGAGAAAATGAAGAAACAGATGTTTGCATCCTTTGAGGTCCTAAAATGCATTACTGGAAAGGCAGTTGAGAGTTTCTTTCATATATTTGTTCTGTGGAGTTGTACTCAAAATAGGACCATTTTATGTTTAGCAGTTTTATCTTAATATGTGGTTTTATTTATATTCATGTTCAGATGTTTAAGACACAGTGTCCCAGATTATTTAAAACATGGTGGAAAGAATAACAAAGCCTTTATAGAGAGAATGTGTAATAACTGAATACATGCCTCAGAATAGGTAGTTCTAAAAAAAATATGTGGAAAGCCGCCAATGTGGGATTATATGTTCCCATCCTGGAGTCATGGCCATGATGGGGAAGTTGTTGGCATATATTTGAGTGCCCTTCATTTATGCTTATGCTGTGAAGTGTGCAGGCTGCCAAAATGATTCTCACAAAAATGCCCATTCTCTGGTTTTGGAGATCATACATTTTTCTGCACATCATTCTCCAGAGAGGCCTGTTCAACTTAGTTTTTTTTTATTATTGTTAGAAATTACAGTGAATTAAAGAGACAAAAAGATATAAGAGAGGGGAACGGGACCTCAAACTGATGTCACAAAAGGCACTGATGTACCATCTTTAATATCTTTCCACACCTAAGTAAACAAGGTCCTTACATGGTAAATGTATTATATGAATTAAGCCAGTAGAAGTCTAAAAGCAAGAACAGGTCTTAACTAGATCTATTCACAGGAAACTAATAAAGCCCAAATATATCCCCACATCCTAACCGGCAATAAACAAAAAGAATCAGCCTGTATCACACTACATGGAGGAATTCTCAGAATGCAAGATATGTTTACTGCAACACATTTTATGTGACTAGCCTTTTACAACAATAGGCTGTGGTTTACAAGAATGGATATAATTGAATTAAGATGACTTTACTTTGGATTGCCTATTAAAAACAATGCAAAAATGTTTTTTTTTTTTTCAGGTAACCTATGATGTGGTAACATTGGAATTAACTGGTTTATTTAATATAATATAATACAATACAATGTTATATTATATATACACTATAAACCCTAACGCTCAAAATAATTAATTGGTTTGAGTAGGGTAAACTTAAATTAAACAAATAAATTAACTTTTATGAGAATTTAGAACTTTCTTTTTCTTTTGAGTTCACAAAACTGATACATTTTATGTAATCTGAATTGTATCATTGTTTTAAGTTTTATGAACTTGTTTCTTTTAATTTAGACAGACTTAAATTTAACAGAAACTCTGCTAGGATTTCTTTTTCCCAGCATGTTTTGCCATGACACTCGAAAGGTAGAGTAAATGCTAAAATTAAGTGTTATATGATGTTTTTTTTGTGCAAGATTAATGTTAAGTGGGAGATTTAGTAGTGATTAATGTTTTGCTGTTTGTTTTGCTTCTATATTGCCGTACTCATTCAGCAATTGCTATGCTAATGCTATCAAAGCATTCTGTGCGTCCCAGTTCACGTACTTATGCACTATTCTATGACGTTTTTAAGTACAAATAGTGCGAGTAGTGCGTTCACACAAAAAAAAATACCAAAAAAAAAAAGTGCACTTTAAATAATGATGCACTAAATTAACGGAAAAAACAAACTGTGGAATGTTGGACACTTCATGCACTCAACTGTCGCAGCTTTAATTACGTATCGGAGGGAGAGGGGGGTATCTGACTCCGTTGTTAAATGACAAAATAACGTTATACAATTCACGCACTACATAGATGAGTACATAGTGCATAAGTACATAGTGTATTAGTGCATAGTGAATAGTGCGTCATTTGGGACGCAACTATTGTGTTACCAATGAGCAAGTTAGCATTTACTGAATTAGCTAGTTAAAGCTAGCCAAGTTTCTGCTACTAAAAATATTTAAGTAGAGATTACAAAATAATTTTAAGTTAAGTATAAGTTAAATTGTTAAGAGCAATTAAAATGTATGAAGTACAAAATAATAATCTGCCAGTTCTGCTTACTTAAAGGTCGGATCAGTAGATTTTGAAAAACGCTGTAGGACATTGTTGATATTTGAAATCAACCCAAACAAACCCACCCCTCTCTTCATTGCTCCGCCTCCAAAACACACACTCCAATCCTAACCACCCTGCTCCGAGTCAGTCTCGAACCCCGGCCCGCAGCTGATGAACGAATGACAAGGAAGCACAAAAAATGAACGTACAGTACACAAGAGTAAGTGTTCGTTGTTAGTCGCCAACAGCACAGCAACTCCAGACAATCAAAACCATGTTACTCACATGAGAAGCGGGATCAAAGCAGCCTCCGCGTCCGTTTTCAGGCCTTCCCTCTTAGCTCTCTCCAGCGCTGGAAAGCTTTTCTAATATAAACGCGGGTCCTAAAGCGCTTGCCCAGTCATAAACCTTCGTTCCAGTGATATTCTTTTGAGCTCTTTTGTATTGTGTCCCATCTCTTGTTCTGCGTTTTTTTTTTTTTTTTCTTCCTATTTTCAAATCTCCCTCTTGCTCATTCTGTCTCCTCGACCGTCATACACCCCTTAATGCTGATTCCTTAGACGTTTGCTGTTGGTGTCGGCCTGACTAACTTCCAAACAGTGTTTTTGAAATTCTACTGAGACCACCTTTAAACTTTGAATTTCTTAACTTAAACATTTCGATGTAACAGATTACCTCAATTCTTTTGAGTTTTGCCAAGTTATTCGGGTTTACAGTGTACACACACACACACACCACACACACACACACACACACACACACACACACACACACCACACACACATACACACACACACACACACACACACACACACACATATATATATATATATATATATATATATATAATTAACAATAGTTGGCACATTAGGTACTGACACTGTATTGAAGGGGACAGACCAAGCCAAGGACATGCCACCAAAAACTCTGACGTCTGATCACCCTAAATGAAACTAACCCTTTGCAACAGCTCAAAGAGCCTGGTCACATTTTTAACCTTCTTCAGAATCACTTTCTCACAGTTTCATTTGTACCTGTTTAGTCAACTGATTCAAGTAATACCTTTAAAAGTGGAAAAGCAATGAAATGCATTCATCACTCTTGGGCACATGGTCTCTATGGCTAATCCCTTGAGATCAAGTGAACATGCGTGGGCTGCTCTTCCTATGAAAAGCCTTGTAAAAGAAAACTATGTTCCTTCCCTGAGTGGTGAATGACCAGCTGATGGACTTTTGGTCACTGGCAATGAAGCCGTGCTGATTAGATATGCTTGTAAAGCTTGATAGAAGACAGCAGTCGGGTTGTGGGAAATGGTACTCTTATAATATAATTTTAATGCTGATTTATTTGCACATAAATACATGTTTGGGAATAAAAAATAATGGTGTAGCATTTACAAAAGCAGCGTTTGCATATCATTATGCGGTACGCAGTTTAGAGAATGGACATCAGTGACATTGCAGAAGATCATCACCTCTGTCACAAACTGTGAGATTTATGACACAGTATTGAGCCTATGGGCCATAACCTTTCACAACAAAGTAACGGGAGATGTGTACATTACGGGAGACGGCAACCCTTTGCAATGCACAAGAGCCAAACTGGTTGACGTATAGCCATTTTCAGCACTTACTTAGAGGTAAACAACTACGTTTACCCATTATAGGCTATTTATCTTATTCTTCTGATGTGAATAAATTATGATCAATTCAGTAATCTATGGATGCATTATTTGAAGTGATCAATATCAAGTTTAAAGCATATAGGGTGTTTTATTTTTGCCTTATCCTCCCAATTGCTCTGTTTGAACATTTAGGAACTGTATACACTAAAATGATCTGCCTGAGAGCAATATGAGCTGTCAACAACTCGTACCCTTCAATAAAATATCTCACACTGATCTTGTAGAAAAATGTCAGAGGACACATAACACTTTGGAAAGGCCTTTCATGTGTTTATAGATTTAAGATAAATGGTTCTTATAGCTATTTTTACTTCACATGCGTGAGCTTTTCAAAAGCCATTTTGACTGCGCACATTCCTGGCTATTTTTATGGGGCGTGAAAACAAGACTCTCTTTCCAGCGTCCAGCATTTCTGTGTGTGTGTTTCAGAAATTAAGATAATTTTCATGAAGTCAGTACACAATGCAATTTACAGTAAAAATCAATGCTGTGATTTATTTGTCTTGGTAAGTTACTTAGGCCTATATAAATGTGACTGAATCTTGTCACATTTTATTGTCATGTATACAAGAGTGTACCAGTCCAGCAACATTGCGGTCATATAGTGACAGTGGAACAGTAGAGCAATTACAATAGTGTTCCTGTAGTTTAAACTTTTGACATTACTCTATAGCAACGCCAAGCTTATGGGTTTGATTCCCAGGGAATGCATGACCTGATGGAATATATGTCTTATGTAATGTTAATATCTTAAGTTGCTGCCAAATAATATCTTATGTCTTCTAAATGCATTAGCATATATGGTCACACTTTAGTTTAGGGTCCAATTCTCACTATTAACTAAGACTTTTGCCTCAATCAACTCCTAATTACTCCTTATTAATATTTAGTAAGGTAGTTGTTAAAGGGTTAGTTCACCCATGTTCACCCATTCATGTTCAGAAAACAAATTAAGATATTTTTGATGAAATCCAAGAGGTATATGACAGCAATTTAACCACCACTATCAAAGTCCAGAACGTAAACAACTTAGGAGAAGGACACACAAGAGAAGATATTGTTGAATGAAGTCATTATATTTATTTTGTTTTTGCGCACAAAAAGTATTCTCGTCGCTTCATAAAATTAAGGTTGAACCACTGCAGTCCTCTCGAATTTCATCAAAATTATCTTAATTTGTGTTCAGAAGAGGAACGAAGGTCTTACAGGTGTGGAACGACATGAGGGTGAGAATTTTCATTTTTGGGTGACCTAATCTTTAATATGTGATTTATAAGTAATAAGCTAATATTACTAAGTAATAAGCTAAGTAATAAGCTAATAAACAGCCAATATCCTAGTAATAAGCATGCTAATAGTTAATAGTGAGAACTGGACTCTGTTACCAGTGCTGGGTAATAACTGATTACTTGTAATCTGGATTATGTAATCAGATTCCAAAATTTAAGTACTTGTAATTAGATATTACATTTTAAAATACTCTTAATCAGACTACAGTTACTTTTCTATTGATTACATGATTACATGTTATTCTCACAATGGAAGTAAATTATTTATAATTCATTGATTCTACTTCTTTGTTATATTTTCAATTTTCCTTTCTGAAAAGTCTACTGCTTACATACGTTCAGAAGCTCTTTCAGGTTTTGTGGAATTGCACACAAAGAACAGACACTAGTCAGGTGACTATCACTGAATACTGAGACCCACACAGCATTTGATCACCGGATTTACAGAAATCATTTCACTTTCATCAACAGCTCCTGACAAACACATTAATTATTATTTAAATTATCACTCAGTGAGTCATTTAACCATGTATTACTGTCTCTGGAAGGCTTTTGTCTTGCAAACACATTAAAATTCACATCATTTCATATTTACATGCAATGCAGGGATTCCCCCAAATTTTTGTCAGCCGAACCTCTTTGCTCAAATATGTTTACTTGAAGTAAGCCCTTCGATTTTTAATTAAGTTAGGTCTAGAATAATAATAAAACAAAAGTTCACGGTTCTCTGATATCGGTTAATGGTCGTGTGCCATGCAGGTAAACAATTTTTTTTTAAATCTTTTTTTAGTAAATGTTTTTATTTCAAAATTTTATTTTTAATTTTTAAGATATAATTACCTAATAGCTTCATTAAACTCTGGGAAAGCCTGACGTATTTAAAGGATTAGTTCACTTTGAAATGAAAATTACCCTAAGCTTTACTTGTATATGACTTTCTTCTTTCTGATGAACACAATCGGAGTTATATTAATAAACATCCTGACACGTCCAAGCTTTATAATGGCAGTGAATGGGACCAATGAGTATGAAGCTCAAGAAAGTGAATCCATCCATCATAAACGTACTCCACACGGCTCCGGGGGGTTAATAAAGTCCCTCTGAAGCAAAGCGATGCGTTTGTGTAAGAAAAATATCTGTATTTAACAAGCTATAAAGTAAAATATCTAGCTTCTGCCAGACTGCCTTCCATATTCAACTTACGAAGAAAACGTAACACCTCTCGCAGTTCAAAACGCTTACGCTACGTCCTACACCTTCTGTATTCAACTTATGAAAAAAGCGTAACTGACGCGATGTCAGTTACAATTTCTTTGTAATTTGAATACGGAAGGTGGTCTGCTGGAAGCTAGATATTTTACTTTATAATTTGTTAAATATGGATATTTTTCTTACACAAACGCTTCACTTCAGAAGGCCTTTATTAACTCCCCGGAGCCGCGTGGAGTACGTTTATGATGGATGGATGTGGATGGAGGCATTTTCTTCAGTTCATACTCATTGGTCCCGTTCACTGCCATTATAAAGCCTGGATGTGTGAGGATATTTATTAATATAACTCAGATTGTGTTCATCAGAAAGAAGAAGGTCAAATACACATGGCTTGAGTAAAGCTTGGGGTCGTTTTTAATTCAAAACTAATCCTTTAATGCAGTTTACGTTGTTTATAACAAAGAATGGAATATATTTTCTTTCTCTTTGTATTTTTATATGGAACAAGATTATCCTATTCAAATCAATAAATGAATTAGGTCAAAAGTAATATAAAAAGTAATCCAAAAGTAGTCAGAATACATTACCTAAAATAAGTCTAGATTACATTACTAACACTACCTACATTACCCAGCATATAGCATGTTACCGCATATATATATATATATATATATATATATATATTGCAGACATATGTAACATGGACAATGTAATGTAAAGTGTCTCCTTTATTTCTCACTCCGACTCAGTGTTCCTAAAGGCCTATTGAAATGAGTCTGAAGCCCTGCAACAGCTAAGCACTGGATAGAATTTCACATTCTATATTTAAGTCCCCTGACTTGTGTCACAGGGCTATTTAAATGCCAACAGTCTTACTGTCAAAACAGCCTACAACAACATGATGGACCTGTTTGAGACCAACACTTATTTTTTCAACGATTTACGTTATCTTGAGGGGGACCATGGGACCTTGGATATGCCTGGAGTGTCCCCACTCTATGAGGGTAATGACAGCCCTTTGTCCCCGGGACAGGATCCGGTCCCGTCAGAGACAGGGTGCGAGAGCAGCGGGGAGGAACACGTCCTCGCACCTCCGGGGCTTCAGCCTCACTGCGAGGGTCAGTGTCTCATGTGGGCTTGTAAGATCTGTAAAAGAAAATCTGCTCCAACCGACCGGCGGAAGGCCGCCACTCTGAGAGAGAGAAGGCGGCTCAAAAAGATCAACGAGGCGTTTGACGCGCTAAAGAAAAAGACGGTGCCCAATCCGAACCAGAGGCTGCCCAAAGTGGAGATTTTACGCAGCGCAATAAACTACATCGAGAAACTGCAGGACCTGTTGCATACGCTGGATGAGCAAGAACAGAACTCTGACAGTGACCCTTACACATACAACGTGAAAGAAAACCATGTAAGAACAAAACCGAGCCAATGCAACCGATCCATGTGCTCTGACAGCAGCTGGATCCACGTGGTGCCACATGTCTGCTTCCAACTAATGATTATTGATATTAATTGCTAAAATTAAAATTAAATTAAGAGTAATATTAATATTATCATGATTGCCTGTTCAGGTGGCTCCCAATGAGTATCATTGGAAAAAGACCTGCCAGAGCTGGCAGGGGAATCCAGATCATTCCAACTCCCAGATGGCCGGTCACAGAGAAGGTTGGTAGCGAGAATCAAAGCTTACATAAAGTTTAAGGTTTTAACATTAAGAAGCATTTAATTATTGTCTTAAGTTGCTGGTCATTAATGTTCCATGCCCTGATGATGTGCGTAATGGTCTGCGCGTATAGTTGTCAGTATTTGCGCATGATTGTGCTCTACACTATGATCTTAATCTCTCAACAAAATTGAATCATAAAAAGAAATTCTTCTAATTTCCAGTGTTGGTGTAGTGTTTTTAGTTTTATGGGAAGAATTCTGTGCGTAATTGTGTTTGCGTAATTGCTTTTCGTAACTGTCTGTGCGGAATTTTTCATACATAATTCCCTGTGTGTAATTGTCATTAATTGTCTCTCACTGCATAATTTCATGTACTTTTCTATGCTTGTTTCTCTGACCAAAATGATCCATGCCTAACGTGTGTTACAGGAGCCGCGGTGGAGTCTTCAGCATCCAGCAGCCTTCGTCGCCTCTCCTCGATTGTTGACAGCATTTCCACTGAAGAGACGAAAGCTCGATGTCCCGACCAGATCTCAGAAAAGTGAAGCTCAAGCATCCCACCTCACATTTCCGACTTGTATTTATTTCCATGAGCTAGTGTGAATGTTTTAAATGTAATAGGCGACACTTTCATAAATAACTTTCAAAAATAAGTCATTAACAAGCATCTTTATATAATGCATAACAGGTCATGTTCAATCTAAAAAAATAATATGAAAATATGTGAAGGATTCATATAATTTCTATGTAATGTAACTATGTGATCTGTTAAGCATTGTATAAAATAATGTTTTTATTACATTGCAAATATTATGAAGTGTTCCAATCAAATATGATTTCTTTTTCATAATTGACCATTCAGTGTAGTTGCTGCAGGTAATTCCAGGTTCATTGAAGGGTCATTAATATCAGCAAAATGATTCCTGTCAATTTATGTGGTCTTCCTAAAATGTACATATTTTGTAATATATTGCTGTTACTTAAATTATTTTATAAATGAACAAGAAAGAAAGAGCACTTGATCACTAATGTATATCTTTCCAACATTAAACATTAAAAAATCTAAGTTGTACTACGTTTTTTTTTTTATTAAAAAAAATCATTATTTATTTAATTTACTATTATTATCAGATTTTTAATAATTGCACCAGAGCTTTTGAGCTTATACTTGCATCAGAAATATTCCCTTGTGATTTCAAAATATACCTGCCTATTGTCTTCAATTAGGCATTAAAGGTATAATATGTAATATTTTTGGATTGAAATATATCGAAAAACCACTAGAACAATGTTATATATTTTGTTGACTTGTGTACTTCCATTTTCCCAAATGTTTCCAAGAATGTTTAAATCCAGAGAAATAAGCCATTTTAACCAGGAGACGGACTGTGTCCGTGTGTCGCCTATCAATGACATCATACCCGTGTTACCCTCGATTTCCGGTTTTATTTTGTAGAAATAATGGAAACACCAAAGATGCTTTAATATATTATATGTTTTATTAGACAAGGAAACAAGTGCTTGGATATGTTTATAGACAGAAAACTAATCATTGTTATATAGCTTAATACATTTTGTCTTAACAGTAATACAGAATTTTCTCCGTCATACAATATGTTTTAAAATTAATTGCATGCCATTTAACAAGCCATTTATTAATATGATATTCTAATATCGATCTAGCTTACTGCAGTGTGCAACAAGTGTCTCATAGCAGCCATCGAGTGAACGCACAGAGTAATGTTATAACATCATTTTTAACACATTTTAAACTGCACTGCGTTACCCCACATACGAATGACTGGAAGAAGCGGAAGCGGCAACTGTGGCATAATAAAAGTTCAGCTGCTCTCCGCTCGTTTCTCATTAGCAATCACTCCAACATCACTCACCCTGCTCTGCTTCATACCAAAGCCACTGGAAGGCAAGCCTGCAACCTTTAGCCAAAAAAGCGTAACGGCTAATGCTAAAGCTCCGCCTCTGGCGGTACGCAGGGAAGGAGACCAGCGGCTGTTTTTTGAATGGATGTCAATGGATGAGAGGCTTCACTATGCTGATTAAACAGCTTTTGTGGGGAAATAGCTGATCATTTAATTAATAGACAGCCTGTTTGCTAATCTTCAGCATGTTTTACACTAAACAATACTTTTGTTGGGAACTATATGTAGATTTTAGCTTGATAAAAATGTATTTTTTTAAGAGAAGGCAGACTAGGGAATGTTACGACTGATGTCACTGCCATTACACGAAAATCTACATATTGTGCCTTAAACAATGAAGACATTTGACCTTGTTAAGCTTTAAATTAATTTAGCACCTATGTAAAATCTTCATACTTGTTCAGTTGAATCTATTTTGAGTCGTAGCATTTACTTAAAGGTCCCAAGCTGAAGGTAACAGGCATGTATAGCTCGCAGTGATGGCTGACCACCAAATGTCCTCATTAAAACCCATTGAATTAAAAGCCCTCCGTATATTCCAGCACCAGCCTTGACCAGTCAAGCCAGCAGCTCTCCCAGATTTACGAGCATTAACGGAGTGTTAAAGTATGACTTGCCCTGAAATAGCCCTGGCCTTGTCTGTTAGTTCCAGCTGGCAGGGCAGGACTCAGGATTGGTTGCAATGAAACCCACCGACTATCTCGTGATCAGAAGTAGAAGGTTGGTCAGGGGAAAATATTGCAAAGCTGTAAGCAACATGACAGCTATCATAATGTTACAGGCTGTGAGGGTTTTCCCCTTGAATGAAGCATTGGGTTGCATTGCATTCACTGGTCAGGTTTAATTTGTAAGTGTGAATGTGTGTGTGCTTGGCAATTATCCATCGGTAGAGTTGATTTGTTGGTGTTCCCAAGTTCCACTGCGGCAATTCCATCTTGCACAGCGTGCTGTCTGTCAGGACCGGCTCTCTGATCTTTCCATTTAACACACTACCACCTTTGACCTCATCACAGACACAAGTTAACTTATGTACTCAAACTCCCAAATGACTCGGAATGACCAGTGACCTGCACAGAGCTCACATCTGGGAAACAAGGCCGTAAGGAGTAAATTCAGATTTCATTACATCCCCCGGAAAAAAAGGGGTGCAAACTTACTATGCTGGGATTTTTAATAAAATGTGGTTATAGATGTAAAATATCACTTCAGAAATCAGACTGAAAAAAAAAAAAATCCCTGTAAAATTTACAGTAAAAAAATGGCAGCTGTGGTTGCCAGAACTTTACCGTAAAAAATACGGTAGCAAAGTTTTAGGTTTTACGGGACAGCACTTAGTGTACTGTCTATTTTACAGTTCAAAAAAGTATAATTTAAAGGTTTATACTGTAATAATTATGGTTCATAGCTGTTTATTCACTGTTAAAAAAATTCTGTTAAATTTACAGTAAAAAAACGTATTTCATTAACTGATATAATGTTAATTTACCAACCTATTGAAGTACTAATATCTGTTTTGTACCTTTGTAATACACTGACAACCACCAATCACAGTGGTGATGAGAGTCACATGATGAATCACAAGCAGCTTTTCCACCAGCTAAGAAGGACAATACTAATATATGCACAGTGTCATTCACACAAACACTAAACACCATCATGGTAATTTTAAAAATGCAATAAACATTAATTTAACAACATTAGATGTAACATAAAACCCTAATGTACATAACTGATTACATCAAATGTGTCACGCAGGGAATTGTGGGAATGTCAATTTACGTTTTTTCACTGTAAATTATACAATGACTTGTTATTTTTCACTTCCAAAAACTGTAAATTTAACAGTATTTTACCGTAAAATTACATCAAATGTACCATTAGATCTATTATCACCATATATAGTACAGAAACTTTCTGTAAACCAACTAACTGTTTTTTACCGTAGCATTTTTACAGTCTTTTACCGTTAAAATCACGGTCATTTTTTACATTGTGCTTAATATGTACATTTGAAAGAAGTCTCATATGCTCACTCTTATGTATTTATTTGATCAAAAATGTTATTACAATTTAAAATAACTGATTTGTATAGTAATATATTTTAAAATGAAATTTATTCCTGTGATCAAAACTGAATTTACAGGATCATTATTCCAGTCTTCAGTGTCACATGATCCTTCAGAAATCATTCTAATATGCTGATTTCAAACAGTTGTGCTGTTTAATATTTTTGTGGAAACCATGATACACTTTTTTAAAGGATAATTTGATGAAAGCATTTATTTGAAATATGTTTTTTGTTGAATATTAAGCAAAATAATTTTATATGAAAATATCAGCATGTTATTTGACATGTGATGAGTATAAACAATGCAAAATCCGCTGCTTTGGCGACTGCAGACTTTGGCTGATTATCTGATAAGTTATATGGCATTAAGATTGGGAGACTTCAAAGAGATTCATTGCTCTCCTCTTAGTGAGCCAGACTGTAACCAGATAGCTCTGTCTACAGTGTTGTTTTAATAGGATCTCAGAGATGGTGTGATTTTATTTGGTTCTTTCTTAGTCATGATGCCTGACTCCATCAGGAGAGAGAAGGTCTTGACAGATTTGTTACTTGATTTGCATATGAACTCTGAAATACATAACAACTACAAATGTGTCATTAGTAACCATCAAAGGGAGGCACAATGAATGTGATTATAGCATCATGCCATCTGGGAATCATCCCAGAGGAACATTTTATTGCTCAGAAGGCTCGAGAGACTTAATGGAGGCTTAGTTTAGGCATCAACTATCTCTTAGATGCTTCATATCAAATTCCTGATCAGAAATAAAAATAGACACAAACTATGTTAATTTACTTAGGTTTTTCAATGTTTCAAGCCAGATTTGGGTAAAATATGGACAAACCCAACCACTGGGTTAAAATTTTAATTAAAAGATTTAACCCTAGAGTTGGGTTTGTCCATATTTTACCCAAATCTATCTATCTATCTACATATACACTCTAAAAATGCTGGGTTGTTTTAACCTATGTTTGGATCAAATATGGACAAACCAAAACACTGGTTTACATTTTTAAACCCAATGTTTGGGTTGGTCCTCCATTTTTGACCCAAACAACCCAACCTTTTTTTTTTTTTTTTTAATGTAAAGTCCTATAATGCGAAGTTGATTATTTTGAGATAATGATGAGGCCTGGATTAAAACATTGGGGACATGCAACTAAGCTAAACTATGGATTAAAGTTGTGTTTTGGAAGAGAAAAGATGAGATTTACTGACATTCCTTTGAATACTCAGTTATGGAGCCATTCTGATACCCCACATCACTTGAGCTTACAGAATACTTCCTCTAGCTGCCAGACAAATGCTGTTGCCAATCACACCATCTGATCATGTGATCAAATATGATACTGTTATTGCTGATGGAAAAAGTGCAGCCAATGGCTGGTCTTGGCAGGCAGAAGGAGGCTGGAGAAAAAAAACAAGAGGCTGTAGGAAACGCATGTCTTTGCGTTATTTTCCTCAAAGATTTTACTGCAGTGTATGCAATAACAACCCAATATATTTAATAAAATCATAACATCATTGTGTGTTGTCATGGTGACTCAGTGTAGATGAAGTGGGGTATTTCTCATCATTCATGTATTCCTAACAAACACTAAGAGAAAATAAAACAGGAGCCCACACAGGAAAGAAACATTAACTCTCACCCTCTGCCCTACACTTAACACAGTTCCTGACCCTTGACAAAAACCATCAGAAAAGCCCCGAAGTTCCCCAGAGACATCGCAATGTTCCCAAATCTCAGAGCAGGTTTGTGCGCTCACTCATCACAGCCGTCTTGCGCGCTCACCATATGCTTACGCAATCTGAGTTGGACTCAGTTATTGACTGCTGTCAGGTTTTCTCGTTGTCCATGTTGTTAACAGTCAATTGTCTTTGATCTGAACGACAGCTAAGCAGGATTATCCCTGGCCAATGTCTTCTTCAGCTGTGCGCAATACAATCTACACCGGCTCTCCGTGTTTTCTTAGGTGCGCGCGGTTCCCAGACACTAGAGAGGCCAAACGTTTTAGCACGTTGTGAGAAATATCCGCATTGTATCTTTATTAGCTGTCAACACTGATGGCTCGAGTAATGACCTCTATACAGCAATAGACGGTGATTTTAAGACACTTGATCAGTGTTACGGTTATAAACTATTTGTGTTTTTATTGCGCAACTGCCTTTACGCACCATTTGTAAGCGTTATTCACGTAATTTGAAGTGGATTAAATTAAAAATGTAATCCAACAAGTTGCTATGCAAATAAATTTACTCAAATTTCAAGTTTCTTCAAACATACCTATACAGTATATGCTACTCAAATGCTAATACAGTATTTACAGTCATGAGATCATGGCCTTGATCAACCTTTAAAATGATTTTGGTATAAATTGTAATTGTGTGGATTTCTGATTCTATGTGATGGTGATGACATATTTCAGTTTTTGGAGAAAAAGCTGGACAGTCAGCAGTCAATTATTTCAGGTCTTTGGGAAAAGTAAAAAATTGATTAATTGGTTTTAATGCTTTTTACAAATTCTTGTAATTTATTGTGATTTATAAAGTATTTTTAGTAATGATTTATTATAGGTTCACTCTAAAAAAAATGCTGGGTTAAAAACAACCCAAATTGGGTTAAGTATTAAATCACTATATGGCTGGCTTAAAATGAACCCAAAATAGTTTGGGGAAAAAAAAAAAAAAATCAGACGCATAATTATAGAGGCAACAATATAATAAAAAGGTAAACATTTATTAATAAGGAATTTAATAAATGTTTATTATTTAATTATTATTTATTAAACAGTGATAATGATAACAGTGATATCATAATAAATAAATAAATGTCAATTTCAACCTATTTTGGATTCATTTTAAGCAAGCAATATAGTGATTTTTAAACAATAGTTGAGTTAAATAAAACTATCCAGCAGATTGGGTTAAACATTTAACCCAACCCCTGGGTCAAAACAACCCAATCGCTGGGTTTGTCCATATTTAACCCAACTTGGATTGTTTTTAAGCCAGCATTTTTAAAGTGTTTGGGCAGGGGTAAGGCCACTAATAGTTAGGAAAGTAATTTTTAATTGAATTTACCCTTTAAAAATAGAATGATGTTATATGTGTATATGTAAAATATACATATAAATGTCACAAAATCATTAAATCATGCACTTTATTAAATCATGCAATTTATTAACTTCTTTCTTCAACATTATGATTGTAGGTCAGAAAATTCTTAATTTATAGTCATTTAATGTGACAATTTAATTTTAGAACATTTATATAAAATGCAGTAGTACAATGCTGTCATGTCAACACTTTTTTAAACTTAAACACAAGTTTAAGCTGGTTAAAATGTAGTCACCTGCTGCCTTAAAAATGTGAGTGCACTCAACTAAACATCTTCATTTAAACTCATAAAATAGTCAAGACAATGGATTTCTTTAAGTTTAATTTAAAAAAAAAACATAAATTTGAGTTCAAAACCCAAAACTTGACAATTGGAGTTAAAGAGAAGAAATAAGTTCAAATAACTTATTATATATATATATATATATAAACACATTGAGATTTAATTTCACCCGAATAGCACAGAGAAGCAGAAATCTTGCCACGCAGTCACTAATGAGCTACTTAGAAATTTAATGAGCGTTAACTAACATGGACATGCTGCCTCTGACACCTTCATCCACTGTCCGGATCTTGAGTTGTGTTTCTGTGTGACTGTGTGCCTCTGAAACGCAACACCAGCCCTTACAGCTGGGCCACATCTGCAACGCTGCTTATTCCTCAAGCGTAAAATTAGCCAGCAAACACTGGAGTCATTCTTGACCATTTCGTTTTGAGGTAATATAGAAATGACATATAGGCAAATATATATGTTTGTTTTGTTTCATTTTTAATACATCATTACTTAGGGCAAACTAAAATGAAACTCATCTCTCAATTTTTTCAGGGTCCCCATGCAGCGTGAATCAGGTAGAACTTTCATTGAAATCTTTTATTGAAATCTTTTTCATAATCTTTTTCAAGACATTTAATAGTCAATACAAGTGTTGGACACAATGCAGGACAACATGTGAGCAACTACAAATAAAAATCTGTACGTTCTACAATTAAAGTGCAAAAAAACCCTGAAGTAAGTAAATTATGATCTAAAGTAGACTTCTAAAGCAAGAGTTTCTGCACATGAATGTTTATTGATGATAATTCCCTCTTGTAATGACCGTCACGCTGTTGAACTGAGTGAGAAACCACCCCTCCACACAGATGTGGGAAACTCAGTAGGGGTGTTGGGTTTGGGTGGGGATCTGGGTGGTGAGGGAAGGGGGGTCGCTGAGCCCTGCCTTGGCCAATGGGGCATGGTCATTAGGGCTGACCAGTGTGGGCCCCGGCATATAAGAAGGGCCGTATGGCACCAGAGAAACCACATCACTCAGAGGTCGCCCCTTCACAGATCTCAAACACCACACCAATCATGGACGTATTCTCCACATCCCAGATCTTCTACGACAGTGCCTGTGCCTCATCTCCTGAAGCTTTGGACTTCGGCCCTGGAGGGGAACTGGCCGGGTCTGAGGAGGACGAGCACGTCAGGGCCCCCGGGGCTCCGCACCAGCCGGGTCACTGTCTGCAGTGGGCCTGCAAAGCTTGTAAGCGCAAAGCCAGCACGGTGGACCGCCGGAGAGCCGCCACTATGAGGGAGCGCCGCAGGCTGAAGAAGGTGAACCACGCATTTGAGGCACTACGGCGCTGTACCTCGGCAAACCCCAGCCAGCGTCTTCCTAAGGTGGAGATCCTGAGGAACGCCATCCAGTACATCGAGAGCCTTCAGGAGCTGCTTAGGGAACAGGTGGAAAACTACTACAGCCTGCCTATGGAAAGCAGCTCTGAGCCTGCCAGCCCCTCCTCAAGCTGTTCTGAAAGCATGGTAAATATTATTCTTATTCCTCTCATGTCATACTGTGGGCTTTACATTGATAGACATTATGAAGGTCTACCAAAACTCAAAGGGAATTTTCCAAAGGTCAGGGCCCAAATACCCAGAAAAAGCCTTTTGAATGTAGATTTTTGAGGTTTTCATCTTTTTTGTAGACAAGGTCTTTGTACTTGTCTCTCCATGTTTTCGTCTTCATATTTTATCTCAATAGCACACAGGGGATTTAATCCCTCAAATAGAGTCAGGGATGCCTCAGTCTCAGCATGACAACAACAAATTGCTGCCCACATCTGTCTCCTTTTATACGCTAAGATATAAGCTTACTGCTGTTTGTCAGGGAACTTAAAGAAATCTACAGTATATGTGGTATGTTGAAACATATTGTGTTGATTTTTGGTAAAAAAAAATAATAATAATAATCAGAGTTTATTAAATAATCTTATTAGTTGCATCTGTTTCAGTGCTAACTTGACCAGCAATATACTGTTTATCATACTGGTTTTCTTTTCAATACACGTTTGCTAATGACGCTCAGATGAATTTTGCTAACACTGGTATGATTTATATTTATATTATTATGATTTTTATATAAAATTGGACATATTCTTTGATTTGGTTCTCATAATATAGAAAGAGCCATGTAATTTTGCTAATTTAGCTTGATGCTAATATTTTTGCTAATCATTTGTTGACAAAGACTACACTACAAAAAGTAATTTAGATGTTACCACATGAAGCACATTTTTAGGTTACCTGACAAAACATTTGGGTAGTTAGTTAGCATTTATATATTTGAATAAAATACTCGAATAAATCTGCAAGAGTGGCATAGGAAAGATTGCTAGTCATTGGTTGACAAGGGCAAGACTTCTAGATGTAATTGTTCTGAGCAAGTTAGCATTAGCACGAGTAAGTAAACCTTTAATCAAGTAGAACTTTTATTGAGATTAAAATGTATTCAACAAGTGTGACCTGGCCAAGAAGGCAGCAGAAGTCAAACAGCAATGTTACAAACAATGTGAGATTGATTCACAAAACATTTATGACAAAATCTCAGTACAGGGTTTAAGAATGGTGGATATAGTAATGGCTTTCCCACTGGACTCTTTATAGCCTAATAAAGCCTCAGTAAATCCAGCCAACAGAGACTGGCAGGAAAGTGGCGGCCGTGCTGCATTCCTGACTGACTGCATGAGTTGCGCTGCTGCCAGGATTTTCTGCAGATTTACTCGGAGAAAGTGTCATCTTGCACAAACTGGTGTGGCTTCCACTGACTCAATCAATTCGCCACGCCTGAAGCCCAGCGTAGCGTGGGAGTCCCTCGCAAAATAACCAGCCTGTGAAAGAAAGAGATACAGTGAAGCACACAGACCAAGCAGTGCTGCTCATTCGCTGCTCGTAGCTCCAGTGATGCTCAAGTTGTTGTAGAGGAAGAGAATCAACCCATGCCTCATATACACCATGTTCACTGCTTTATATTTGTGTATGCTGATGAAACTTTTTGTGTTCTTCATTTAGGTTGACTGCAACAGTCCTGTATGGCCTCAGATGAATCCAAACTTTGGGAATAACTACAACTTTGATGCACAGTCTGGTAAGAACAAGTCTTTTTTTTTTTAATGTGGAGTTCTTTGTGTCATATATTGTTTGTCGCTAATAATGTAATTTCCTCTTTCTTGATCAATACAGCTAGTGCGGTGGACAGAACTCCAGGAGTGTCTAGTTTGCAGTGTCTGTCCAGCATCGTGGACAGGCTGTCCTCTGTGGACACGGGAGTTGCAATGGGAATGAGGAACATGGTCGCTCTTTCTCCGACTGGAAGTGATTCGCAATGCAGTTCTCCAGACAGTCCCAGCAACAGACCAGTCTACCACGTCCTGTGAGAGGGAGAGAACGCTCTGCAGAATCAGAACACCCGCCATTCAAATTGCATGTTCATTTTGGAGTATTTTGGATAATTTCTTAATTCGTTCAGATGCCAATAAGAATATAGTAGTTTCAAACCTCAATTCAGAACACACAAAGATTTGACCTCAAATGTATGGTCAAAAGTGCAAAACAAAATTGTGCATTTATTCTGGGACTGGTTATAATTTGATGTATGTGGTCAGGCTTTAACTTAACTGGCTTAAAAACCCAAACTATCCATAAAAATATGAAATATTAAAGCACAAACAGTGGATCTTTTACTGTGTTGGCTGACTATGTAGCTTAACTACACTGACCTTGGTTTTATTTATCAATAATAATAATCGCTGTGGTACTTAGTAAATGCTGTTTTTTTATGTTGTCCACAACCTACCATCTCTGTGTTGTAAATAAGATTGTACATAATTTTAAATGACTGTTATTGTATTCATGTAATGTTGTTTCTGTCATATTTAATGAACATTCTCACATAAAATGACTTTTTTTTTTTTCAATAATAAATCTCAAAAAGTTGTATTTAATAATACCATTTGTCACTATTTGATTTTTTTAAATGAGGAATAAAATTCCCTGGTGCATTTTGCATCTCTCAGTAAATATTGACTGCAGCTTGGGCCCAGTCATAGTCCATTTGTCAGCTGCTAGAAAATCATGGGTGTTGGAGGAGGACAGATGATAGTGTGATGAGTTGGATGTTGAAGAAAGAGAGAGAAAGAAAGGAAATGAGCACTGTGTGCCTGTTTGCTCAATGTAACAAATGTTACACATCATTCACACCCTCTTAATACCATTGTCATGAACAAATGGCCACATGCTGACAATTCAAGGTGCTGCGTGTGTGTGTGTGTGTGTGTGTGTGTGTGTGTGTGTGTGTGTGTGTGTGATAGAGAGAAGAAATAGAAATAGAGAGAAGGAGAGAGAGAAAGAGGGAGAAGAAGAAAGTGAGTCATTGCACGAAAGAACATTAGTTTAATTTCATTAATGCTAACAATATTAAGGGGGGTAAGATGTATCAGTGGGTCAAGTTTTCACCTGATTCATTTATGCAAATATTATTTTTTGTCATGTGACCATTCATGTGCCAATCATATACAGTATTACCAAGTAACAGGTGGTAAAACCTAATCCAATTTGATGCAATTAAATTAAAACTACTCAGAGAGAGAAATTCAAAACACTGGATAATCAATAACAGTAAATAAAAAAGCTGTATAATGTGAATTTATGTATTTTATGTCTAGATACTATTGCTATTTATTACAAAAACATCATCACTATACACATCCTTAGACTTCACTGACATAAGACTTGTAAAATTGTATTGTATTGAATTGTAAATGAACAGTAAAGTATGTAAAATACATCTTGTAATATAATAATTTTAACAACAATCTCAAAGAGATGATTTGTAAATCAGTGGAAAAATAATAATAATAAAATTAAATGAATAAAAACAGTGAAATACAACAGTAAATTAGATTCTACCTCTCATCCACATTTATATGAAGAGTTATGTACATTAATATTATCAATGTTACGTTTCAATCATCCCTGTTCACTCCTACTTTTTTAATGTCCTTGTTAGTGAATCAAATAGAGAAACACTCAACCTTTAAGTAAAAAAAATGCTTGCAACCCCCATTAAAGTAGTTACTTTCACATTTTAATAGGTGCCTATTCAGACTCTGAGCCAATTTTGCTCTCATAAAGAGTTTCAGTAATGCATTAGAGGATCTTTCACTGAGAGTTTTTCAAAGCACTGTAAGTACAGTAGATTCAATTTCAGTAAGCAATCCTGTCGCCCACCTGGCTATAACTCCAAATGCAATGTAGGAAATATCCATGGCTAAAGCTCTACTATAATCCGTTAAATGACTCATATATTGGATTTATTATTAACCTTTTAAAGGATTTGAACCTTCCATGGATTGAATAGCCTACCTAGTCTGCTCTGACTGCACATGGTAAAGGTTTTTGTAGGCCATAAAGGGTGGCTTTTTTCACTTATTTTTTTTTTCCAAATATTTCTTGGGGTGAGTTTTGTGTGTGTGTGTGTGTGTGTGTGTGTGTGTGTGTGTGTGTGTGTGTGAAAGTCATTTAGCCTACTGTATTGGTGCATATCTTAATGTCTTGACAAAAAAGAAAGAAATATTACACTTTTATTCTCTAGGAAAAATATATAATTCACTGAATCCACATTGACCTTTCTGCGTTGACAGTAATGCACTTAAACCTTTTGGCCAACAGAGGGCAGTATTTTCTCAAGTGCAAACACAATGTTGTATATATAGGCCTACAGCTGCCATGAATCCTGGCATCCAAAGGCCCTCTAGATGCTGTCAGCTTTCAATATTTCATGCTTCATTAAACAAAAAGCTGAATTAAATGTAGTTTGTATGGAAGAAACATTGTAAATTAAGATGTCATTTTATCAATAAATTAGTGATAGGCAGATGTGAACAGGTATCTAGCCTATCTGAAGCAACTTCTATGAGTATAAAAGGACTTTGGTATAGCCTATTACTTATTTAGCACACCATGGTAACAATCCAATTTTCTACAAGCTAATTGGGCTAATTGGGCAATTAATAAGCTACAGCACAGAAAAAAAAAAACATGACTCATAAACTCATATTTATAAAACTGCTCTTTAAACTGTTAGTGTGCAGATCACGACTTGACAGGTCCAAATTGTCTGTGCATTAGTGGTGGAGATTTACAGTAACACTTTCTTGCAGGTTACAACGTTACGCCAGTAGGTGGTGGCGACGATTGACTTGAGTTTTATGAGCGAGTCATTGAATCACTCAATCAAAATGACTCATGAATGAATCAAAACAACTGCGCTCGGTTGCTCGGAGACACAACGGTTGATTTAGCTTTGGCTTCGTTTGGATCTGCCTTCGTTGGCGCAGCAAAAATAGACAAAACAACGGACAACATTGTGTCTAAAATGTAAGTTGCTCTATATTAACTTTTTATTTATTGAACGGTTGTAGAAACATATGTTACAAAATGATATATATGTTGTACTCTATTTTTTTACAGTCTATGGTTGTACTACATCGAATATAGCCCTTTTGCGTCTTTAAGACGAATGTATTTAATCTGTTTCTATTTGACATTTGGTAAAAACAAGCATAAAAAGTCTGTCAATTTTGAGGGGATAATTTTCCAGATTGTTTGTCAAATAAATTGCCTGCGTGCTCCAAATGAATCGCGAACAATCCCGCCTGTGCCCCTCCGCTGACGTCTTCGTAGAAAGGCCCTTCTTAAAGAGATTCAGTTGCTTCCTCTCACTTTCGTTTGGACTAACCTTCCGAAAAAATGCTGTATGAAATTCACCTAGAGCAGCTACCAGCACTTTTTCACCAATGGATTTACATAACTGTCGCATGATATTTTCATTTGTTTGTTTGTTTGTTTATTTTTTCAATAATTGTTACACATTTCTCTACCAATTTGAATGTCAGACCAATCTTTGTAATTTATAGATTTAAATTATGTTACTTATTTTAAATAGACGAATACTACTACTACTACTAATAATAATAAATAATAAGGCTATAAATGTGAATGTGACAATGGACCATTTCATATTTTAAGCCCTTGCTTAGTATAGAAAAATCCCACTTTGTGTTTCATTGTAAACCTAGTTTTGACTCCAGACACAAGATTTTATTAATTATTTTGACTTAAATAGGCCAGTATGTCACATTTTTTAAACTCACATGTATTCTTGTTTTGTCTAACGTTAGTTTATCTGAGATAAAACACAAAAGTGTGTTGATCTGCTGAGATAAAGCTCTGATTTAAAATTCACCAGACCTAAAGTTCCGAGTGCAAATCCACTTTGATCTAAGTAAATCAATGTGCTGCCTTGGGCGTACTTTTCTTACTGATAAATAAAATATTTTAAAAGGTCCTAGCTAGAGGTTTTTCCAATGGATATAATCTGTTGTAAGGATTTTGCTCAGCCCTGTGGATTTTCTGACAGAGAATGTTGCATCGACAGTTACGTTTACGTTTTACTCTTTTAAAACAGATTTTGAGAAATTAAAAAACACATTAACAACTGAATCACATCAGTGATTCCTACCTATCCTATAAACTTGCCATTAACTTCTCCCGTGTAGTCATTAGTCAAATGTTATTTCAAGAAACAGCTCCATTGGAAATGTAAATGGGTGACGAATAAGATTTAAAAGTGTAAAAAGACATAATGAAGATATAATTAATTTTGTTAAGTTTTATTAAGTTTTAACAATGAGATTATGTGGTTTTTATAATCAATTGACACTGCTTTTGTCATTTTTACAAAATTTATCATTAAAAAAGTCAGTTTAACCGATGCTAACAGGATGATATCTAGCTAGCTAGCTAGCTGGCAAAAGGACAATCAAACATTTTATATTTAGTACAAGTTATTAAAATATTACAACATTTTCCATGTTTTATAGCGGTTGTACCGAATGACCTGATGTTTTGGGACATGCGTATGAGCAAGTGAAAACATACATTTTTCAAATAGTTAAGAGAGAGTTAGTTACTTTGCTTCATGACCATGTGGTCCTTTGCAGGTGTCTGAATGATGTCACATCTTGTCACATGATATTGACCTGCATGACTTGATCCAAAATGGTCCCTTTATATTGGTTACTCCAAATGACATCAATGAAATTCATTTTTCCGGTCATTCTTTTTTTTCATAGCAAAGCAACGTCTTCTACACATAATTTTAATACCATTTTGCACTATGTTGATATATGATGTTGTAAAATCATGCCAGAATAAAAATATATACATTTATTACATTTTAAGATGTTTTAATCACAAATTAAATGGCTGTATTGGCCTTTGGACGGTTAAACCAAATGACCTTTTGACACTTCAAAATCTTTAAAATACCTTTATATGTAGCAAAATATAATTAAAACCTTTTTGATTTAATCTAGTTGTATACCTTAAATACTTTGGATGTCATATCTTTGTTTTTTATTATTATTATTATTATTATTAAGGCCTTTGGACAAAAAAAATGACCCGTCACATCATTGACCCAAATATGTAACTGTTGTATACCATGTTGGACTGTTATAGGTGTACTTGGATATTAGGGTTCTTTTCTGACATTGTCATATCAAAATAACATTGTCATATCAGATTATAACACTATGACAGAGCATGATTATTAAAAAAAAAACTTCAGAAACCCCAATTTTGAAAAGATAATTGTGGAAATTTTAGGGCCTTTAAATTGTGTTAAATTCATAATACCTTCTAAAGAACCAGCAAATTTCTGCATTAGTCTCACTGTCAGGTTGATCTGTATCAATGTGACAAGGGCAGTTGGGCTATTTATCAGTCCATTGCATGCCTGATGAGTGTAAAAGAATTTCAACTTCTTCAACCTCTGTTAAACACACCACCTGGTTGTGTCTGTGGATAAAAGTATTTTCCCACCTTTTCTTACCTTTGCACCAGTATACGAATACTTTAAACTTTAACATTTTCTGAAGAAGACTTGACTCAAAGTACATTTTCTGAAGAAAATGTGAATAGTGGTGCTAAACGTGCCAGCATGATGCATGAAGGAAGTCATTGGGTCATTGAATCATTCACTCAAATGAAACGACACACACTATGCAATGTATTTTTGATGGCAGACTGAAAAGAGACTGACGGATTGTGTCTTAAAATGTAATTACATGATAATAAGTTCTTGTTTATTGAACAGTGTTGATTGATCATCAGGACGTTGCGGTATACGGTTGCTAAAGTGTTGTAAGTGGTTGTTACCACATTGCTTGCTAGGGTGTTCTGGATGGTGGTTAAGAAACAAAGATTTGAAGCTTTGCACACACGCACATATATTTATTTATACAAATATAATATGTATAACAATTGCATATCACTTGGTATTTTTTCACTGTATAATAAGATCAGCTTGTCCAGCCTCAAAAATGCAAGTCATTAATAAGAAAGTCTGTAAGTAAACATATAAAAGGGAAGAGAATCCATTGAAATGAATTGATTGACAATCAAGGAACAAATCAACTTGGTGTGATTTTGTCTATTAGGATGACACGTTTACATGTTACCCACAGTCTGAGATTACTCAAAAACCAACCAACAAAGGAACTAATTTAAGTATCTACCAAAGTCCTACATCAGGAAAACCATCAAACCAAATTACAAAAACACAGATACAATATTACCTTTGATTACTGTGGTCATCAACTACTTGCTGATTTACAGTTTTGCTTCTATAAGACTTCAACTAACAGTACGACTACAGCACTGCAATGGATAGACATTTTGCCAGCTTTTGACAGCTTGAGTTGAGGGAAAGAAGCTGTGAAATAAAAAAAATGCAATAAAAAATGTTAGGAAATAAAACAAAATGCAGTAGATTAACGCTTGCTTTTTAAATTGATTGTCAAAACAGGACAATGTTACAATGTTTCTAGTGAATGAGGTGGTCGGTTATGTGAAATATAACATAATTACAGAACACCACAAAATAATCTTTCAAACCTCTAAGATAATAAACTTGAAAATAGAACTTTAACATAACAAAATACTGTTATGATTTACCTCCATTTGTAGATATCATGTATCTGAGTTTGACATTCTGTTTGTCCTCATAGTAAATAATTTCATAATATCATCTGAACTTAAATAGAATATGTCTAAATTAGATTTTAATTTCAGTAGTGACATCACAACCATAAAACCGCATCAAAACTGTACAGCTGTCATGAATGCAGGACCTGTTAAAGGTGAAGTGTGTAATTTCTGGGCCACTTGTGCCACAAAACAAAATTGTGAAAATAAGGACTGCTTTCAAACAGGTTTCCAGAACACTCTTCCTTTCTGAAGTCCATGAAGTCCAGCCCCAAACTCTCGCTATTGGTTGGATGCGCAAACAAATAGTGTGTGCAATGTTCCAATATACCGATGAAATGTTTACAGTTTTTACTTATAGTTGAATTTGTATATTAAGGTGTTAATTACACACTTTACCTTTAAATATGCCCGCCATACAACAGCCTATGCCAAATTTCTCTAATAATCTCTGTCAATGGCACTGTGATACAGTGATCTTAAAAGAACATTCTGTGCAAACAGTGTTTATGGTTTAGTCTGACTTATGTCACATGGTGCATAAGATACAATTTTGTAGTAACTTTACCCTTGCAAGATGAATCTTCTACGCTTAAAGTTCACTTTTTACCCATACTTTGACAGTAGAATGTGACAAAACAAGTGTTATTGCTAAATCTACTTTCTTTACAAAATATTCCTTGCTACAATATGGTATAAAATACCTCAGTGTTATCCAATTAAGGACGACTGACATAAAAAGCGCTTTCTTTTTACAGAGACACCAGCACCAAAAGAACCCTTCGTTACTGTACAACGCTGTGGCAACAAAAACATATGGAAAATTGATGAATGCTTTATCACATTTATCACAAAACTACAAGAGGGACTTTTTAAGAGGGTCGGTCACAACTTGTGATTGGTTCCAGACAACTGAAATATGAACAAGTAAGTGTAAAACAATGTACTCAGTGCTAGTCTTCCTTTATCCCATCATGCCACATTTTTCCAAGCACCAATTTGGAACACAGATCATGGAGTTTTCAACCTTTTTGAGTTGTAGGTAGTTGACTGAAAGAGGATAGTCTTCACTGGAGAACAGTAAGGGTCCTCTTCCGAGATCTCTTGGACCTCCTTACATCACGGCTGTGAAATTAAGTCTCTCCCAGTGTCCTCTACTTTTTCTTCTTTTGGAAGAGCCTGTGAAAAACCAAAAGTACAAAAGCTGAGAGACAAGTTTAAAGGGACTGTCAAAACATTTGCTGGTATTTCTGGCTATTTTCTTATATAACAAATACACAGGGATATGTAACAGTCCGGACTTGAACCTTTGGTTCCCTGTGACCACTATGGCCCAACATGTCAAGAGCAAGTACCAGTGTTGTAGTTGAGAACAGCTAATTTGAGTCCAAGTCCAAACTGCGACAAGAAGAGGGTTGAGTCTGAGTCAAGGCCAAGACCAAATTCTCAAGAGTCTATGACAAGACCATGAAAACTTGGGCTTAGACTTGGACTACAGGGTAGGGTTGCACCAGCCGTTCGTAAGTTCTTTCTTAAATTGGAACGTAAAGTCCACACTAGTGGCTTAGGTACTACTAGCTAGTTTGTAACTAACTCTGTACTTCAGTCGGTTGCACCATTTGTTCTTAAGGCAGAACGTAGCTAGTAGCTCGTAAGGTCTCCGTAAAGTAATGCATAGTCGCATAATATGACGTTTACCCTCAGTGATCCTTCAAATACATGAGCAGAAGTTGTTGAAATTCCATGAATTTCAGATTATCCTTCATTTTGACTTATTTTGCCTCCTGTAGCTAACAGTAAAAATAAGTTACCATTAAATATAATAGCCTACTACTTAATCATGAATGTTTTTATATGTGAATAACATTCAGAAACTGTATTTGAAACGAAATTAATAAGGGTCAATAAATAAATACTGATACGAAAAAAACATAAGAAATGACATTTAGGCTTCCGTAAATATTTAGTGTATACGTAGAGTTACGCTTCAACTAAGTTTAATGGTGCAATACAAAAATATTTAGTAGTGCGTAGTTGTAACTTTGTGCCCATTTACATCAAAACTGGGCTACGTTGTAACTTACGCACAGCTGGTGCAACCGGCCCCAGATGAACTTGAGACTGAGTTTGGACTCAAGTACTAGACTGTCTAGACAGTGTGCTTCTGACTTTTTTGGCCATTCCAGAATTTGAGCTTTATAAGATTAGTTATTTTGGGCAAAAGATGGCATCTCATATATCCTTCGCAGACAAGTCATTTCCAGAATGCATTATGACAAGCCTTGAATAAATTTTACATTTTCAGCTGATAAATTTAGATATTTATTTGTTGGCAGGTTATATAAAGTACGCCTATTGTTTGGCACATCTCATATTGTTTTTTCCATATGCTTTGTTGTTTTTCAAAAATCTTTACACATATCATCATCCCTCTTATTTAAGCTAGGAAACATCCCATTTTGGATGGTTCCTATTGGATATGTGCTTATTTTAGAGTAGGTTCTCAACCTTTGTAACTCCCAAGGTCCCCCAAGTCAATACATGCAGACCCCTGAAACCCTAAGATATTTCCTCTTGTACTGCTGAAATAACAAAAACACAAGCTTCTTTTAGACATGAGACATTTTTATTAACAGAAACGAAAGCAAAAAAGTATATTTTGCTTTCTGAGTAAAAAACACAATTTGCCAATACAAGCCTTTTAGTAATTTGACAATTTTGTTGTTGTATGTCACGTCAAAAAAAAAAAAAAAGTTAGAGAGCTCAGCTGTGCATGTAGCTCACTTTTCTTTTATGGCAGGCTTCATTCCACTGTTCTTTCATGGAAGGGTATGACAGGCCACAACATTATTGTTCTGAATATTCATATTCTTACTTTCAAAAACTTAATTGCTTGTTTTTCCAGCGTTTGTAGCTCCTCTGGCAGGGCATCTTCACCGATTTTGTCTCTAGCCACAGTACTGGCATAAGTTTGGTGTGTTGTTTCCAGTCCACTTAATTAAGTCTCATTCTTGTATATTGTTCCAAATCATCAATCCTTTTCTCTAATCCCTCATTTTTTTATCCTTCTCTTTCACAAGGTTCTTCAATTGTTTAACTTCATCCATCAGATCAAGTAGCATAGCTTGTTGTTTAGCAACTTTGCTCAGCTCATCTTACATGAAGTTTAAAGATTTTCTAATCTCCTCCAACTCTTCCTCAACTGCGTTGCTGCTTTTCTTTGGTGGCATTTTGTCTATTTTTGTCTCATCTTCATATAATTTAATACAAAAATAATTATTGCTTTGTTCTTTCTGAAGTGTACGCCATAGAGTGCTGCCATCTTGCTGCCATCAACTACTGTAAAGACATGCTGAAATATATTCATATATATTTCAGATGATTTAGCATTTAATTGTTAAATGATTTATACCTGATAAATTCAAGACCCCCCCCCAATCTACAGTAGATCTTGAACTGATTGTATTTGTTTTTCAGATGGATTTGTGTGCGTGTGCGTGTGTGGTTTAGTGTTGGCAAAGCGCTCTCTGGTCACTGTGGCTTTACTGTTCAGTCCGCATGCCAGTCTTGATAGGGGATGATCTGGGCTCAGCCCTCTCACCATGATCCTCTTGCCCAGACATAATGTCCCAAAAATACTCAGCAGCTCACAAGCACATATGATTTTACAGCCAAGGATTTAGCCACAAGCAAGAGATGCACAAGGAATTCCATTAGGCCTCCGGTGATAAGTGTACAGAGGCCAGTGCTTCTGTGAGAAGTGTATCCGCACGGACATGCTTTTGAGTCGGCACTGCTTATAGCTTCATTTTAGGCTTGGATGGTTTCTATGGCGAGGTTACAATGCTGCCAACCATACTGCTGCTCAGAGCTAACTACGGTGTGAGGAGGCAATGAGGCGAGAGATGGGCCGAGTATCATTAATACAAGGAGATGTGCTTTGGTGTGTCTGGAAAAGACTCTTACTAATAGAATTCTCTCCTATTGTATTGCATTTGCAAAGATGAAAGACGTCTTGAGATAATGAGAGTGCTGTTATTTCAGAACCGTGATAATGGAAGTGATAAAGGATGACATTCTTTCTCTTTTTAATACAGAAGGGAGGCACTGTTTTAGAAGCTAATATGTGATGTAAAGTTAGCAAATGATTCTAACAATGACATATCAATTAACACCAAACAGAAAAAAATGGCAGTGTTTTATAAGTTTGTATATATACACCGATCAGGCATAACATTATGACCATCTTCCTAATATTGTGTTGGTCCCACTTTTGCTGCCAAAACAGCCCTGACCCGTCGAGGCATGGACTCCACTAGACCCCTGAAGGTGTGTTGTGGTATCTGCCACCAAGATGTTAGCACCAGATCCTTTAAGTCCTGTAAGTTGCGAGGTGGAGCCTCCATGGATCAGACTTGTTTGTTCAGCACATCCCACAGATTCTCGATTGGATTGAGATTGGAGGCCAAGTCAACATCTCAAACTCATTGTTGTGCTCCTCAAACCATTCCTGAACCATTTTTGCTTTGTGGCATGGCGCATTATCCTGCTGAAAGAGGCCACAGCCACCAGGAATACCGTTTCCATGAAAGGGTGTACATGGTCTGCAACAATGCATAGGTAGGTGGTCAAAGTAAAATACACATGGATGGCAGGACCCAAGCCTCCAATGCTTCCGCCGGCTTGCCTTCTTCCCATAGTGCATCCTGGTGCCATGTCTTCCCCCGGTAAGTGACACACACGCACCCGGCCAGCCACGTAATGTAAAAGAAAATATCAGACCAGGCCACCTTCTTCCATTGCTCCATGGCCCAGTTCTGATGCACACGTGCCCACTGTTGACGCTTTTGGTGGTGGACAGGGGTCAGCATGGGTACCCTGACTGGTCTGTGGCTATGCAGCCCCATACGCAACAAACTGCACTGTGTATTCCGACACATTTTCTATAAGAACCAGCATTAACTTCTTGAGCATTTTGAGCTACAGTAGCTCGTCTGTTGGATCAGACCACACTGGACAGTCTTTGCTTCCCCGCCCATGACCCTGTTGCTGGTTCACCACTCTTGGACCACTTTTGACAGATACTGACCACTGCAGACCGGGAACACGCCACAAGAGCTGCAGTTTTGGAGATGCCCTTACCCAGTCATGTAGCCATCACAATTTGGCCCCTGTCAAACTCGCTTAAACCCTTACACTTGCCAATTTTTCCTGCTTTTAACACATCAAATGTGAGGACAAAATATATCTCACCCATTAACAGGTGCTGTGATGAATAGATAATCAGTGTTATTCACTTCATTTGTCAGTGGTCATAATGTTGACCACTGACAAATAATGCCTGATCAGTGTATATAAATATAGAAAAAATAAATATATGGTTCCCGTTATATCTCTATTTGAGCTTGGTTTGGCACAGCACGATTACAAACCGCCCTTCTTGGCCCGGAATTCTCGGCACGGTTGGCTAAACCTGCTGAACTGTGCTTATAGAATGCGTGTGGTGATGTCGCCACTCAGGATTGGTCACGTGTCTGTTGCCTGGCTACCAGTTTCTCTGTTACTGTCCAAGCACGCTATTTGAGCCAAGTTAACGCAAGTTAATAATTAAATTAATCTGATTATCATCCATAACGCAGTTGCTATTTACATATCATACGTCTGTAAACAACTGACACAATTATATTACATTCTAAAGATCTCTGTTGTCAGCCACACAGTAGAAAATTTGCATGGAATGGAATGGTTAAGCAATGACAATGGTTTGGCCCAGTGGTGGCAAAGTGGCTATTGTCGGCTCAAGAATAGTTCAATAAAAAATTCTGTCATCATTCATTTCTCCTCATGTTGTTCCAAACCTGATGACTTTCTTCTACACAAAAGAAGATGTTTTGAGGAACACTGTGATCCAAACCACACTGGACCCCATTGACAGTATAATGTATGGGACCAAAAAGTACTGAGACAATTTTCAATGTATCTTCTTTTGTGTTCCACAGAAGAAAGAAAGTCATACAGAATTGGAATGATATGAGGGTGAGTAATTGATAACAGAATTTCATTTTTGGGTGAACTATGCCTTTAATTTAAAGCATTACTAAAACAAATGGTTCAATCAGTGAGATTTGCTTACTTAAAAGGTGCTGTAATAAAAAATGATTGATTTCACATCTAAACAGTTCTTAATTTTCCCTTTGAAAATGCCTTCAGTGTGATCCTTCAATGTCTGGACAACTGATAAGAGAACCCTTTTTATTGAGCTCAATCTGTGATGAAATCAGCATTCTTTTCCAGCTTGTTCAATTGATTCATTATCTCACATTATGACATAACAGCTGAGTTTCAGACACAATAGCTGTCTGTTTTCAGAATAACGTTCCACTGGTGACAGGCAGCATGCAGTACCAGATCTCCCACAGGCCTCCAGGGTTGGTGGGGCAGCTACCTCTCCTTGTGCCACCCTGTTGAGGTCCTGTTACCCTTAAAGCAATGAAAAGCCTCACCTACGACATGTGGTTCTGCTGGGCGGCCAGGTTTTGCTGCTGCTGTTGCTGCATGAGCAGCTGCTGCTGCTGGCGTCTGCGGGCGGTGCGGAGCTTCTCGAACCTCGCTTCCATCTCCTCCAGGACTTTAGGGGTGTAACGCACCACCAGTTTGACACTGTCCTTGGCTGCTTTCAGTAATTCCACAGCCTTCTCGTGGTGTTCACCCTCGACGCTCTGAGGAAAATAATTCAGTAGTCAGTTTTTCAGAGCAATCTGTTGTTCATTTCATCTAAATTAAAGGACCGAAATGCATCATCTCTCTTGGCACATTCAATGGTTTGTTGATGGCTGCTGGAACTTTATTGTATCCAAACTCATAGTTTTTGTCAGCTCAAAACTGCACTAGAAAATGCTCCACGGTGATGAACATTCAATTACATTTTGGCACAAAAGAGCCATTAATTTCCTATTAGCTCAGGAACTGTAACATGTTTGGTTTAATGAGAAATTGCTTCTCAAATGCTGTCACAAAATGCCTTCCTTTACAGTCTTTGACGCAAATGAAATCAAATGGATCCTCTGTCATTTTCGAGCTAGTAAACAGTGGACATTAGTTTCTATAATAAATCCAATTACTCCTTCATGTAATAAAATTGTAACTAACTGGAATGTTGACACAGAAGAGCAAAGAAACTGGCTTCAAAAGACTTCCCTGCAGCAGTGACTTTATAAGAGTAGACAGCTTTTTTACTGAAAGATTCATTTGGATTCAGTCAAAGATTCATTCTCGTCTGGCTGCAGTCAGACACGTTTTAAACATTTACGGTGAATTATGAAAAGATAAAGTCTTTTAAAATCTGTCCTTTTCAGTTTTAGATAGAGTCCTGCTGTAAGCTTCCTGTTTTATTTGCCCAATTTTAGCATTTTAAAATGTCAAGCTTAGCCTAAGTAAAATGAAAGATTCGAAAAATTGGTCTCTAATGGGTCTGAGATAATAACAGCTGCAAAAATTGATTTATTAGCATATTACGCCATGATGGGATCAGCCTTGTAGACTGTTGGAAATGTTTGTTCATTGAGATCAATGTAAAAATCTTTCTGCTGTAATAATCTCACTTCAGCCCAAACTGATCTGTATTGATTAAAAAGCCACTGGGCCCTCCAGCATGAAGGCATCTTATGTGACAGCTCAACACAGCTAAAAAAATTATCTCATTAAATGTTTTAAATTATTTTTGTTGCAGAAACACTTAAGTTGTTTCCCCTACTTCACCTCACAATGTCATGTGTTCAAAATTCATTCAGAATTTAAATTTAAGTAGTTTTAAACTCAAAAATTGGCAACTTATTAAGAAGTTAATAACTTTGTTTCCACTTTCCATCCTGCATGTTAATAATATCAATTCATATCAAAACAAAGTGATGACATCATCCTCAAAGAAGTGGAATTATTTTTGTTGGGAAAACAGCACAAGCAGTAAGTATTAGCAATGCATTGATAAATTCTGTGATGTTTTGTGGTATTAGCTGATCTGGCTTAAACATTCCATCCTGTTTTACACAAGAACAGAAATTTTAATATAGTGATATATATATTTTAAAAGGTGGTTAAAAATGTCTTTTGCTCATTATTTCCAGTTTGTTAGTTTCCATCCACTTATGCATCCTGTTAATTTTCTTGCCATTGTGTAAACAACCAAATTATAATTAATAAAGTTTAAAGGATTAGTTCACTTTCAAATGAAAATTACCCCAAACTTTACTCACACTCAAGCCATATGACTCTCTTCTTTCTGATGAACACAATCGGAGAAATATTAATAAATATCCTGACACATCCGAGCTTTATAATGGCAGTGAGCCGGATCAACTAGTATTAACTGAAAAAAGTGTCTCCATCCACATCCCATCCATCCATACATCATAAACATATTCCACACGGCTCTGGGGGGTTAATAAAGGCCTTCTGAAGTAAAGCGATGTGTTTGTGTAAAAAAAAAAAAAAAAAATCCATATTTAACAACTTATGAAGTAAAATATTTAGCTTTCGCCAGACTGCCTTCCATATTCTACTTTCGAAGAAAGTGTTAAAATCTCGCAGTTCAAAACGCTTATGCTACATCCTATGCCTTCCCTATTCAACTTGCGGAAAAAGCATAACTGACGTGATGCCAGTTCCGTTTTTTTCATAATTTGAATACGGAAGTCGGTCTGGCGGAAGCTACATATTTTACTTTATAACTTGTTAAATATGGATATATATTTTTTACACAAACGCATCACTTCACATCAGAAGGCCTTTATTAACCCCCTGAGCCGTGTGGAATATGTTTATGATGGATGTGGATGGAGACACTTTCTTCAGCTCATACTCGTTGATCCCGCTCATTGCCATTATAAAGCTCGGATGTGTCAGGATATTTATTAATATTTCTCTGATTGTGTTCATCAGAAAGAAGAAAGCCATATACACCTAGGATGGCTTGAGGGTGAGTAAAACTTGGGGTAATTTTCATTTGAAAGTGAACTAATCCTTTAATGCATCCATGCTGAATAAAAGTACTTATCTTACTGACCCCAAACAGTAGTGTACACACCAGAAATGGTTTAAATTTGATTTGAAAGTGAACTAATGCCTCAGCTTTAAAAGTCTTGTATACCTTTTTTTTTTATATAGAAATATGTCCTTAAATTACATACATGCATCATTTTACAGAGTTACAGAGTACAAAAGGTCATGCATAACTGGAACATCCCTGGCAACTCACCACTCCATTGACGGACAGGAGTTGGTCACCTCTCTTAAGACCACCATGCCTCTCAGCCACGCCCCCAGGGATGATGCGGGAGATGTAGATCGGTGAGTTCTGCTCTTTTCCACCCATCACATTGAAGCCAAGCCCCTCCTCCGTCTTGGGCAGCTCCACCACCCTCGGGTGAGAATGACCCTCGCTGGCTGCGAATGCCGCCACTGTTGCCTGGTGGGAACCAGAGTTCAAAGTGTCAGTGAATGTGAAACATGACTGAGAAATATAGATAGATCAATATATCATCAAGCCTGATTAACAAGATAATATGAAACATCTATAAACAGCTTAGTTAAAGGGATGAATTGTGTGGTTTAATCCTGTCTAAAGTCTTAAGAAAGAGGCACATTCACTTTATTTGATGAACAGACTTTGATGAACGCACACACATAGAATACATCAAATATGGTAAATATCTTTTTTTGTGTTCCAAAAATGAATCAAAGTTTTATGGGTTTAAAACGACATGATGGTGAGTGATGAAAGAATTTTCATTTTTAGGTGAACAAAACCATTAATACATAATGCATCTTTTTTGTGCTATATCAGCCCACCTGCTCTCTGGATATCTGCTATTCCATGGTATTTACCAATAAAAGCAAGATATGGGGGCATTTCACCAAACATTGTGGCACATTGTTATGTATCTCATTCAGTCCAACACAGCAACATTGGCTCAAACAATGGCGTGAGTTTGGAGTGGGACTGTATGTTTGTCTGACTGATGATATTGTATTTTCACTTTTTGTATTTGGTGCCTCAGAAATCACATACTTCATCTTGCAAGCAATTGTGCATTATACTTTATCTCATGTAGTCTAAACATTATATTGGCCAAAATATACCAACCTGCTCTTTAGACACCAGCATCAGCATCATCCCTTTTTTAGAAAACATAACACCGTGTCTACACCGGACGCGAGTGGCGCGACGTGACGTGTCAAAAGACAATAGAACCCATTATAATCAGTGATAATATCTACACTGGATACGGCGCAGCGTGACGTGACAAATTCCTAACAGTAAATGGATTCCCTGTTCTATTTCTGACATAGTCCTAGTGTTTTGCAACGGTTGGCTTGTTGCATTCAATGTAGACAGCTTTTAGCTCTTGTGGCGCAGCGCGATACGACGCGATAAAAGTTGTGTCTGGTGTAGACACAGTGTAACAGTTGATGTTGCTAAGAATAAGGAATATCCTTTGCATTTAAGACAGCAATTCTAGTGTGTTATATGGCTGTTATACAAGGTCTGTATTAGCATGAGACCCCTTTCTGTGGAAACACTTTAAGGTGGATTGACATTCAAGGGCCAATAACCTCTAAGGCAAGGCAAGGCAAGTTTATTTATATAGCACATTTCATACACAATGGTAATTCAAAGTGCTTTACATGAAAAGGAAACAAATACATAAGAATAAAAATGGAATGAAAAGGAAACAAATACATAAGAATAAAAATGGAATGCATAGGAAATAAAAGTAACAAAAAAGCAGAGAATACCCCTATCTGACAAGTCAGAGAGTTTCAGTCAGAATATTTGTTATATGTATTTTTTAATTCGTCTCTTCCCCATATTGGCTGTCTTTCTCTGAGGTTTTCATTCGGCGCCTAAATAATCTGTTGGGCGTCTCCAATAGATCCCATTTTTCACCTAAAATCGGCCAGGAAGAGCTCTAGGACTGACCCTCCAGTCCACACTAATTAATTTGGTCCTTGACCTCGGGTTCACTCAAACCCACTACTCTCACCACGCGGTTTCAATTTTGTTTTTATCAAATAAATCTTTTAACCACACTGGAGCTGTCTCAACCACTATGGTTTATCAATTTTTCCCAAATCATTAGTATAATTTTCGATGTAATTTTTAATTTGTTTCTTACTCTCGGACTTCCCCATGATGGTTGTTGTCTGTGGTTATTTCGGCGCCTAAATAATCTGTTGGCGTCTCCACAGAGACCACAGAGTTTCAACCATCATGGATCACTCCCCACTCTAACTTTAATTTTTTGTCTCTTACCAGAGAAATTTGAAGATTTAAAATGCATTAAAACAGTCAGGAATAAAAAGAGGCATAAAAGATTGATATAAAATGCATTAAAACAATTAAAAATAAAAAAATAAAATAAAAACAAGAAAAATAATTAAAAGAGTACATATAAAATAAAGTGCAATCAGTTCGGACGTAGCACAGTGCTCATTCAGTACATGCACAGCTAAACAGATGTGTTTTGAGTCTGAATTTGAATGTGGCTACTGTTGGAGCACATCTGATCTCTTCTGGAAGATGGTTCCAGCTGCGGTTGGCATAATAGCTAAAAGCAGACTCTCCTTGTTTAGAGCTAACCCTTGGGATTTCTAAATTATGTAATCCTATTGATCTTAGTGATCTGTTTATATTCTATGAGCATATCTGCATGTATTGAGGTCCTAGGCCATTGAGTGATTTATAAACAAGTAACAGTACTTTAAAATAAATTATAAATGCAACTGGAAGCCAGTGCAAGGACCTGAGGACTGGTGTGATATGTTCATATTTTCTGGTTCTGCTCAGAATCCTGGCAGCTGCTATTCGTATGAGCTGCAGCTGTCTTATGGTCTTTTTGGAAAGGCCAGTGAGGAGTCCATTACAATAATCCACCCTGCTGGTGATGAAAGCATGAAAAAGTTTCTCTAAGTCTTGACTAGAAACAAAGCATTTAATCCTTGCAATATTTTTCAGATGATAATATGCTGATTTAGTTATTTATTTTACGTGGAAACTGAAACTAAGGTCTGACTCCAAAATCACACCAAGATTCCTGACTTGATTTTTTGTTGTTTGACCCCTAGAGTGAAGGTATGCGTTCACCTTGAGAACTTCATCTTTGTTTCCAAATGCAATGACTTCAGTTTTGTCTTTGTTTAACTGAAGGAAGTTTTGGCACATCCGATTTTTAATTTCATCAATGCATTGGCACAGGGAGTCAATGGGGCTGTAATCATTAGGCTAAATCTGGGTGTCATCTGCATAGCTATGATATGCAATTTGGTTCTTTCTCATTATTTGGCTCTAAACCCAATATACACACCTAGCTTCCAATACTATATTTTTAAAAGCCAAATTAAACATCTCCACATTGGCTTTACAAAGACTTAAGATTGACTCTCTTAGACTGTGGTCTTTTCTTTAGATTGACTCTCTTAGACTGTGGTCTAGTCAAAGTCTAGCCTTTGTGGAAGCTGATATGTTAGCAAAGGGAAGATATCCGGATGTCTACACACCTCTGGTCATGTAGTGCATCTCTGAAAGTTTTTTCACAGCCCGAATATCTCAATATGTTTTATTTGTGCAGTAAGAGAAACGGCATCCGATAACCTGCACAGCTGCCTGCATTATCATCTGAATTTCTGAGACTTCAGAGCTTGTTAGCCAGGCGCAACCACCAGGAGACAGAGAATGTGAAGGAAGACAAAAGTACTTCCTGCTGAGCCACACTGTAGCTACAGGTGCAGCACTATGGGGCCCTGCTCATTATTAAGGCATTCATAGACAGGAAACAGTGAGAAAAAACACCAAGGATTTTCAGAGACTTTTCAAGGCGCCAGATTCCCAAATGGCAAACCAAGCAGTTTTCTGATCTCTGAAACTGAAAGAACAGCACCTTCCCTGTCTGAGTGTTTCGTCTCACACTGAAAAAAAAAATGCTGTGTGAAAGTGCTCTGCATGCAAGACACCCTTTTCCCAGTTCCTCGGCCTTCACAGCTACATCCTCTCTGAGGGAAAAAGACACAAGTAGATATATAACAAACATTTTGAAAGCCTAGACTCTTGTAAATCATCAGGTTGCCATTTTAAAAGATGGCGTGCTTCATGCTAATTAAATGTAAGTTAAACCAAAAATAAAAATTGCCATTATTTATACACTGGTTTTATTTATTTATTTAGGTTTTAAAGAGTTAGTTCACCCAAAAATTTCTGTTATTAATTTCTCACCCTCGTGTCGCTCCAAACCAGCAAGACCTTCGCTCATCTTCGGAACACAAATTAAGATAATTTTGATGAAAGGGTTTCTGAACCACACATAGGCAGCAACATCACTGTACCGTCTAAGATTTTATGTAGCGATTTGGACGGGACTAACACCTCCATGTTTATTACAGAGCTGGGGGTGTGTTCTTTCTACACGTGGGCATTACAGAAGGACATCTGCTTGCGTGCATCTCGTATGACGGATAGGTGTTTTAATGAATTACTTATTGATATAACTTTAATTTATTATTAAAATCCTGTTTAAATAAACTTCTCATGAGTTTATAGAAGTGGCTGTTTATAATAACCCCACATAAGTGAGCAGAAACATCCAGACAAGTATCTTACCTGACACTGATATTAAAGGGTTAGTTCACCCAAAAATGAAATTTCTGTCATCAATTACACTCATGTTGTTCCAAACCCGTAAGACCTTCATTCATCTTCGGAACACAAATTAAGATATTTTTGATGAGTCTTCCCCCCCCATAGAAAGCAATGTAATTACCACATTCAAGGTCCAGAAAAGTAGTAAAGACATCGATAAAATAGTCAACATGACTACAGTGGTTCAACCTTAATGATATGAAGTGATGAGAATACTTTTTGTGCGCAAAAAAACAACAACAAAAATAACGACTTTATTTAACTATTTAGTTTCTTCCCTGTCATTCTCCTTCATATAGACTGCAGGCTTCCGGGTTTTACGTCAGAACGCCGACTCAGTATTGGCTGGCTCCTGCGTCAGCATCACACGCATGTATTGTGCTGCTCACGTGGACAGAGTTGGCGTTCTGATTTAGAATGATTTGACAGCACATGGTTGTTTTTTTCACCTCTATTCATTTTCATTGTCTGGAATAGAGCAGCATGAACATTTTTCAGAATTTCTCTTTTTGTGTTCCACAGAAAAATAACAGCATACGGGTCTGGAATGATGCAAAGGTGAGTAAAAAAAAAAGACAGAATTGTAATGGGTGAGCTAACCATTTTATGCCAACTGAACGAATTATAGGACATCAGATAACCCAGTAGTATTGAGAATATTCTGAGCAGTGGCCCATTCAAGCCCATTGTAAGCCTTACAAATTACATCTTAAATAATTACACAGACTTAACAAATAATCTCCACTGGTAATGAATATTGGCTCTGAACATTTACATCAGCAATGTACTCGGAATGCACTTGGCGTATAAATGAAAAAAAAACATCCTGGAGTAGCCGACTGGAGCTCATTGACAATTGCTGCAGGGGATCCCAAAGGATAACTGGGGCTTTTAGAGCTGTTCTTCATCCTATTTATGTGCCATCGATTGAAAACTGTCCCAACGGCATGCATGCAAGCTGCTCACACATGCTAATTGCCCTTTTGCTAGTGATTTGAGTCCAATATGCGTTTCAAAACCTGTAGTAACTTTTCAAAGTGACCAAGTGAGGTGCTTTGAGGCACTCTAAGACTTTTGTAATTTACATCCTGTATTAGAACTTTAATTGATATGCTAATTCTGCTCATCTTGCGAGACCTGCTCACTGAGCATACTAATTACAGTAAGTGCTGCTGTTTTCTGTATGCCATTGCTATGGTATAACTTCATATTATAACAACACCATTCAAATGAGCCATACTATTAGTTAAAGTTATTGCTTTGTTTTCATTATGTTGAAATCAAAAGCCTAAATGTCACTGACAATAACTGCAGCAGAGTCTAAATGGTAGCAGTTGTCATTAAAAATGTATTATAACTCTAAATCAATGACAAGGACATTAATTCATAAAAATTCTGAAAGCGTTTGCTGTGCATGAATTGCCAACCAATCGACAGATTAAGCAGAGGAAAATCATTTTAGATCATAAAACCATAATACCTAAATATATGTCACCTCTGAAACGTGTCCTTCAGCAATGACAGGATGTGGGTCTAATTAAATATTAAGGTCATAAATTTGTTTTTCATTTTATATTTCCCCTAAGGCCCACTTATAATGTTAGTCAAGGTTGTTTTGCACTTACTGCCCCCTTGGTTACTGTTGCTCACTCCCACAAGCTTTAAAGAATGTTCTAGAGAAATGAATGGGTGATTTTCAAATATTGAGTAGATGATATCCTTAAGTGGGCTGGAACAAAGTATGACATTGTAAAGCATCTGCCATTTTCTTAATGGAATTGTTAAATTAAGCAGTAACATTGTTAAAAATATTCTTTAGTCACTCGCTCTACAAATGTTATTCAGAGACTCTTGTGCAGCCAGCAACAACACAACATTTTGCAAACTTCTCCCCACATCTTACTCTTATGTTGCCCTCAAATGCACTCCGGAAAACTCGTACCTCCCTGTCGGGGAAATTGATTGTTATTACGACATGTAATAAATTTGTTATTACGACATGTCATGCTTTTAAGACATAAACATAATGTGGAAGTAGCGTAAACAAAACAAAATAATTATATTGTGAACAATATACCCAAATACATACATTTCAATTCAAAATAATGAAAATTATTCAGTTCTATTATGTATTTATATATGATATCAAAAACAAATTTTTGTTCAATTCAAGTGTTTAACTTCACACTATAAGTTGCTCTGTACACCACACCTCAAAAATGATCGAAATACAGCATTTAAAATTAAAATAATTTGCAAAATCATTCATTATAGTGCACTACAGGCCTGCTTTCCTCTCACTGATCTCTTAATGATATATATTTGATATATAATATTATCTCTATTATAGACCAGTGTTTCCACAGTGTTTCAAATCAACACGCTTCTTCCAACATCACAACTCGGCAACTCATCTAGAATTCCGAGCTTCCCAATTTTAAATGCGAACATGTTCTGTCATTCATGTGCTTGGAACTCGTAATTACGATATTTACAACCCCACTTGAAGGGCACATTACTCTTAGTTATATACCTGGAATACAACTAGAATAAAAGCATCTTCTTCTGGCATTATGAATGGTATCCTACTTCCTTCTTATTACTTAACTGTGACTGGGTGGACAAATATAGGCTTCTTTAATGTGTAAAGGTGGGCGGTCATGTTCAGCAATGGTTTTTTTGGACTAGGGAAGTAGTTTTCAATTTTTCAACTATCAGTTTCATAGTACATCAAAGTCTTTCATTTGAATCAAGTAAAAGTAAAGATCAAGTAAAATTCACTTTCTCATAATATGACGCCTTTAAAATGCATTCGTTTTTTGTGTATCTCAGTAGACATTTTAAAGGATTAGTTCACTTCTGAATGAAAATTTCCTTACCCCCATGTCATCCAAGATGTTCATGTCTTTCTTTCTTCAGTCAAAAAGAAATTAAGGTTTTTGAGGAAAACATTCCAGGATTTTTCTCTATATAGTGGACTTCAGTGGGGTTCACCGGGTTGAAGGTCCATATTGCAGTTTCAGTGCAGCTTCAAAGTGCTCTACGCGATTCCAGACAAGGAATAAGGGTCTTATCTAGCGAAACGATCGGCTATTTAAAAAAAAAAAAAAAAAAAAAAATGTATATAATTTTTAACCACATATTGCTCGTCTTGCACTAGCTCTGTGATGTGCCACGCATTACGTAATCACGTTGGAAAGGTAGCGTTTGATGTAGGCGGAAGTACCGATCCAGTGTCTACAAAGCGAACGCGCAAAGATTAAGCTAAACGTCCTTTACAAAAAAAAAAAAGGGGGGGTAAAACAACGATATCGGACGGTTTTGAAGTTGGAGGAGAAAATTAGATGAAGTTTTTCGCCCTACTGCAGTACTTCTACCTATGTCACGCGTGACCTTTCAACGTAATGCATGGCGCATCACAGAGCAGTGCAAGACGAGCATTTGTGGTTAAAAAGTATACAAATTTTATTTTTTTTAGAAAATTACCGATCGTTTCGCTAGATAAGACCCTTATTCCTCGTCTGGGATCGTGTAGAGCCCTTTGAAGCTGCACTGAAGCTGCAATTTGGACCTTCAACCCGTTGAACCCCACAGAAGTCCATTATATGGAGAAGAATCCTGGAATCTTTTCCTCAAAAACCTTAATTTCTTTTCGACTGAAGAAAGAAAGATATGAACATCTTGGATGACATGGGGGTGAGTAAATTATCAGGAAATTTTCATTCAGAAGTGAACTAATCCTTTAACACTTCAGATATTGAAATGCAAATAACACCCTCAATAACTAGGAAAGTCTTCTGTTTTTACTCGGATTTGCATAATTAATAGACTATTACTCTTAACACAAGCCTAATTGGGATCAAGACACAATTACAACAACACCCACGAGAGCAGCCTATTGAGCAATTCAAAAAAAGGTATTGCAGGGTACTGCTCAGCATCCTTTGTAGCATCCAAGCGTGCTTTGTATTTTCTGTCTCGCTTGCCATTCATCGCTTGGCTCTTTGTGTCTAACGGTGTAACTGTGCACGAGTCTGCTGGTCTGTGCATCCATGCAGAGAGAGATGGTGGGCGGAACTTTCTGGACAGCAGTTTGGCCTTTAACTGGCAGGGTTCTCGCATTTGATCGATTGGTGTATATCCCTGTATGCGATGTAGGGATGCACATAAGTACATATTTTCCTAATCATCCAGTTGGTGAGTTGCCTGAATGGCTAGTCGACTAATCAGTCTTAAAGAGCCCTTTGTAATTAGGCTAGTTTCAGGTTCGGCCAGTCAGGGTCAGGATTCAAAATGAAACTTAATAAATCAGGAATGTAACAGGACAAGGAGTCTTAAGAGACATATTTAAAGGTGAGTTTCTTGTTAAAAGTCAATCTGAGACATCTGGCATGCCACAGTGACTGATAGATAGGGCAAAATTACCCACCGCTTAAAAAAATACCATGGGGATTGTGACCCATCCCTAAAGAAACCAGTATTCTGGTGTGGCTGAAATTCTCCCATTAAAGATTCAGCAAGGCACTCCCCCCTCCACCCTTTTTATGTCTCCTCTCTTTCTCACAAGAGTGCACTCTTCACACAGTATGAATTTGAATGAATGCTGTTTCTGAGCAACTGGCAAGCGTTTGCATGCAGGTCTGGCTAATTGCTGATTGTTTATCAAATCTAGACAGTTTGCGGAGAAACATTTGAAAATGTTCTTAGTTAATGGATTTCTTCTTATTGCTCATTAAACGTCAGAAAAGGGCTGTTATTAGTTTAGCAGATATAATTATGCTGTATGTGTAGTACAGAAACACAGGGTAGGTGATGTGGAAATAAATAAACTCAGACATACCTTAGCTGTGGCACGTGCTTGATACTCTGGACATCCATTCACTGTTATCGTTTCATGCATGTATTGATAGACCTATTAAAATAAAGGGGGGGGGAGACTTTTTAGTTTCAGTTCTTCTATAGTTTTAGTAAAATTACATAAAACATGGTTAAACAGTAATAGGGCATTCTCCAACAATAGGCTTTACAAATTCAAGTAAGCCAGGTTTAGATGCAGAAAATGTAATGGATTGCAGATAAACTGGTAATTTAATGTTATAAATGTGATCTAAGTGTGCTTTCACACCTGAGCGTTTGTTTCAGAACCTGGTGCGTTTTCTCTCTTGGTTTGGTTCGTTTAGGCATGTGTGAACACGGCAATCATGCTGGGATCTGCACCAAAAGAATCGCTCCGAAACCACCTAAACGAGGTGGTCGCGGACTGATTGCAAACGAACTCTGGGGTGGTTCGCTTGAGGTGTGAAAGCAATCCGACCCAACGGACCAACAAACCAAATGGTATTATAATTCATAACAGGAAATGTGCTATATAAAAAGGAGTAGTGTCTGATTTTGTGAGTGAGCACATTAGTTATCACAGTTGAAAACCAAAAGAGTACCTCTTCATCTTAAAATGATTCTCTGTGCGAGTATGCTGTCCTGACGAAGCCTTGATTCCCGCATTACAACATTCGTATAGTGTTTGCGTGTGGCTCGACACCTCTATAGACAGCGCTGGGAGATCCAGAGAGAGAGCGTGTTTTAATTTGCCACAGTATTAAAACGAATGTAGTATATAATTTAACAGCGGGAATGACAGCTATATTCGTATAGTGTTAGCGTGTGTCTCGACAGTTACAAATAAAGCCACAATAAGCTCATGGAGCTAACTTGCCAGTCATCTTGATGATGACGCAGAAGAAACTCAGACCAATAAGAGGACAGTTTTACTCGAGTATGATTTGCATAAACACATTTTGGTATGCTTTGAAAGGTTGCCTTGTGAAAGCGAACCAAGAAGAAAATGCAACATTGTAACAAATTAAGTCCCTGTTTTGGAACAAAACAAACAACCTATAGGTGTGAAAACGCCCTAAAGCAAAACAGTGTCCATTTGTTATGAAATGTTATAGTCTTGCTCCAAGGTAAAAGCCAGAATCATACTTTAAACAAGTATGTGAACCAAATCCTTCTTAAGCTTAATTTCACAAATTTAGAAATGAAATTATTCGCAAGGCAATATCGCAAAACAAGTATGTGTTAATTTTTTCAGTGTGGCCACAGGGGGTGCTATAGTGGTCATTTAGGGTAAAGTGACTTCTTCTGTGGTCAGCTTTTTCTTTCAGGTCAACTACTGTCATCTATTGACAGATCTGTCGATCTGTTTATAGCTAGCTACCTGAATGATAACATCTGGTTTGTGGTCACGTTAGCAAATCTTTTGCGAAATTCTGTGAGCAAAGTAGGTCCAGTGTCAAAAGTGTAGTGAGGCACCACTTACTCCCAAACCAAGCATCTTTAATTGGAAAATGTGGCAAATTTGCATGTGAAACAAACTTGAATCCGATGTGAAATCCGCATGGGTAAATTCTTCAACGTAGGATTCCTACTGAGATGACTGCAATTCGCCATATAAAGGTAAATGTGACCACACCGCAAGAGTGTACACAAGTATGTTTGACAGGACTGCATTCTTGCAATGTACTGGCTAAGCATTCTCATGTTTATGTACTTGCGCTAGTTTGTTTCTGAAATGAGAAATGTGAATAAAATTTGAAGAAGGAGCACCTGTGGCTGCACTGTGGTGTTCAACTGCTACGGCAGCAATGAGAACTCAGTCTACATGACCAAAAATAGTTAGTTTGGCATTTTGGCATGAATAATTCTTACATTTATGCTTCTTTCAGTTTCTACAAACCTTTATCATCCTTTGTTTAAAGAGTAAAGAGAGCTTAATCAAGTTCCATAGACTCAAAATCTCATTTCTAAAGTGCACACATGCAACGGCTTTCAACACTGATTCTATATTTTCACAAACAGGTGCATGTACAGAGCCCTTATCTGCTTTCACACCACACAGGGATGAAACTATTAGCTTGAGGTCCTTTGAGGATTTGAAGAACCTATGTTTATCTCATTAACCAGCGCTTCTGAAACGCAGCTGGTGCTACAGGAAGCTCCATCTCTCTCACTGTCTCTCCCTCTGTCTCCTAAATAACAAGTTTCTCTTTAATCTGTGCTCCAGCACCTTGGGCAGAATCTTTAGCTGTTTTACTAACCTCCTACTGAGAGATTAGTGTGATAAAATACATTTAAAGTGTCTCTTTCTATGCCTGTTGCTCTTTGACTTTAAACCACTCACTCTAAACCTTCTCAACAGGCAGGAAACATCGGATGGCCTTTAGAAACAGCTTGAAAAGAAATGACATAGGCTGCTAAGTGTCTACAATTACAAAATTGAGTAAGTTACTAAGGAGAGGTGACATCATTCATGTGAAATATGCTTCACTCCGAAAGCTGCACTGTAAAATATTTCAGAACAGCATGTTGTACACCTTATTTGTTTATTGCAGTTGTTATTTTATTATATTTTTAAAAATACAGCATGTTTGGGAAGCCTCTTGAGTTTTTGCTCCAAGTTCAATAGAATCTTGCTGTGTTAAAGTAATAGTTCACCCCCCCAAAAAATCTGTCATCATTAACTCACCCTCATGTCATTCTGAGTGACTTTCTTCATCATGGGACAACCAACTGTGGCATATTATGACAATCTAATAACATTTTTCAATCATAATCATCTATAGTTACGTCCTTTTTAGCTGCTTATTATGTTTAGTTAATGGCAATTAAGAGAAACTTCAATCAATTTACCTTTATTGACTGAACTTCAATAGATCTGTGGGGAATCAATGCAACCAGATGGAACAAATCAATAGATTAAAGACCTAAGTAAATCTTTCAGGAGCTATACGTGCGTACATGTGTGTCCCCACAGGTGGAAGATTGTGTGTCTTTTAATTGCGTCTTGGAAATGCATGAATATCAATAAAGGTCAAGCTATTTTAGTGTGTAATTCATATGCTGTGTACAAAAACAGCTAGTGGTTGAAGTGCAAATCAGATTTATTTTAGTTTTGAACTACCAAATAAGCAATTCAATTAAAGCTATAAAACAAAGCAAATTCATAAAAAAAAAAACTACTTTATTTTTATGATAATCTAGCCGATTGTTGCACATCAACATCTATTTGTGATCTGACACACCTTGGGAACTATTTATGTCGTACTTTATTGGAAGACAATTTATTTGTGGTTGGTAATGTGATTTATAAGGCAGTCGGCAAGGGTAGGGCTCTATTTAACCACTGTTCTCTAGTTCCACTTTGGTGATAATGCCCTGCTTTCAATAATATATATTTTGATGATTTTCATGGTAATGAGAATTTGTCAGAAAATGTACTCAATTGTCAATAAAATAATGTTACAATGAAAAAAAACTTGATGGTCCTAAAAACAGGTACACGAAATAGAATTTCTTATTTATTTCTTTTGATTTTAGGGTGAAATGCACATTCTTATGAGATTTACAGTGTCATTTTTCCAGTTTTCCTATGTCTACCTACAATCATGTCCTTGTTTCTCTGTCTTCCTGTCTCCCATGTCTTGAGGGATCACTCTGTTTCCTCTCAGCTCACTGGGTGTTCGGTTGGCTTTTATCTGTTTTACCTCCAGTGAGATCGACACACACACAGGTGTATCACTCTGCCTTCTCACTATTCTGCCTGATGGAAAAATACACCCACAGGTCGCAGTGAGGTACTTTGTGTAACCATGGTGCCCTGTCTATAAAGAGAAATACGATTTCAGTTGTTCTCATTTGAAACCTCGCTCTCGCTCCTCTCTCTTAAATCTTTCCATCTTCTCTCACTGCTCAGAATCAGTCGGGTAATTCAGTGAAGCCTGATTCACAGCAAAGCTTCTCATTTGCAAATCCATCCCACCAAGCACAAAGAGGCTATTCCACATAAACACACACAATTAATAATGAGAGAGGCTGACATCTCTGACCCTGTAGCAGTGGCGTAGGCATTGATGGACTAAAGCTCTCAGTTGATAATGGCCCTGTTGTCATATTCCTCTGAGAGTTGCATTTGAAATCATGCATGTTTGCTGTAGTGATGCTCTGACAGACTGGATTGTGGGAAATGATTTTCACTACATAAAAGCATCCCATCTGAATTCTCATTTTTAAAAGAGATCATTGTAGGTCAGTTGTTTTTCTGAAATTCAAAAAGTTTGCAGTAGATCATATACCACTAGAAAGCAGGACAAAATCTAAAATCAAATTCTTTTAGCAGTTGACTTGATCAATATATAATCTAGGACTGACTGTGGTCTTAAATTGGTAAAAACACAGTTGGTTGATATTTGTCTTAAAGGAACGTTTAAAGTTTAATTAAGCCCCATTGACAGCTTACTGCTACCACAGAAAATAATTTGGGCAGCAAGTGTGTACTAGAGATTATTTCAAAAATTTTGAGAGAAATTGTATTTTTTAGCGTTGTAGAAGTTCACTTTTATTATATTATATACTGTATTTAATTGCGTTTAACAATTTTCTATACTACACATTTATAATAATAATTAAGATTGTGCTAAACTTTTCATTAAAACAATATATATATATATATATATATATTTGTTTATTTATTGTATTAAAATAATTTATAAAATTTATTAAAGTAATTTATTTATTGTATTATTTTTTACGCATTTATCAAATTTTAAATGATTCATTTTTGCTTTCTAAAGAAATCATAAGATTTTAAATGATTTTATTCTACTGACAGCTGTAATATTTATACAAATAAAAACTAAATCTGCATATACAGTTAAAAAAATAAAACATTTGTGAAAAGAGCTATACTCGTAAATGCAAATTGAATTCAGGCTTATATATCTAACATTAATGGTGGATAGAAATACGCTGAGATCTTTTTAAATAAAAACATACAATCTTCACAATTCACTTTCACATAGACTTCTTTTGTAAATGCTTTGCTGTAAACAAAATTTTTGAGTGTAAAATTTTTTACTGGCAATCAGCAGCATGCCGTAGATGCTGTTCATGTAAAACTAAACTTGTACTCAATATGCAAAATTTCTTACATTTTTTGAAGAGACATGAGAGCTGAAGAATGAGTGATTTTGAGAAGGTATGTTCTGGCCACTGATGTCCTCGTTTTGGAAATCATTTCACATGGCTAAGTGAGCTTGATGACTCTGAATAGGCCGGAGCGAGACCTCTTGTCATGAAGCACCTTAGTTTCTGGTAGTCTTGATCTTGAAGTGCTCCGTGTTTGTGGCATCTAATTTTCCCCTTCTTTAGATATTTTTGGTTGAGGACATTTTCACGGCACATTTTGTCATGCTGATATTGTCCCTGCCACGCAGAGCTTTGCTGTAAATTGAGTCGACGCTGTGTCCTTTCACACCCTCGTTACGGGAATGTAAGAGACAGATTGCGCCATATGATACCTTGCGCAATTGCCGGGCCATGAAATTAGCTCATAGGGCATCCATGCACAGCTCGGTGAAACTCAGCCTGACGGATGCTGGGAGTGTGAATTGATGTCCTACCAAAAGTATTATTACATTAATGGACTGTTCTCTTTGATTGATGATAAACTTTGCTACAAAATGATAATGTACTTAACTATTCATCTGTTGTGTCATCTGGTGTGTAGCAACCTATAAGCTGAATCTCATATCCAATCTGAAGCATGTCTCTACAGATGTTCCAAGTCTGGTTTTGGCACATTTCCTCATGCATAGTTATAGCCACATTAATCTCAGCCAAAGACTGTATACCAGCAAACTGTTTATGAACCATCTGATGCATATTTCCCACAAAAAAATGGCAAGAGCTTTCTCAAAATCACAAGCTCCAATCTGGCTTGTTTCACACAGATTTTCGTCCACCAAGCCAGGACGAAGGCCAAAGGTGGAACCGAGAAGCAAAGATGGAATCAGGAGACAAAGATCCAGGGTGATAGTGAAGGCCTGTGGAGCCGTAGACGCACATGACAGAGATGGAGACGTGGGCTTGGCAGACCGGGGCAGAGTCGGTCAACTAAGGACAATGGTGGAACCAGAGGGAAGTAGGAGCCCAGCGGAGCCAGAGGGGTGGAAGGTCGAGGCAGAAGTCAGAGGTGGAGCCAGAGCGAGACGAGGAACCCTGGTTGAGCCTGAGGTATGACTGACCATGGTGGAGGCGAGGGAGCGTTGAGCCAAGGTGGATCAGATGGGTCGGAGGGCTGAGGTGGAGTCTGTGGATCGGAGACTTGAAGTGGAGCTGAGGGATCCACAGATTCTGGGTCAAGAGTTGGGCTGGTGATCTCTTCATTCATGAGACAGACAATGAAGGGGGACTCACACCTTACCAGCACCCACCTCACATATTTGGTGAAGTTCCCTTGAGGACCTTCCACAGGCAGGCGTGCCTTTGACCTCTCGTTGAGGCTGGTGTTGAAGAATACGCAAAGTGAGTGGTCGGGATAGTGGGTGAGGCACGCAAGATCTAAGAAGTCCCTCGTGTGATCCTCAAGGGAACGATCCCCCTGCTCAAGCAGGAGGTGGCAAACCACAGGTAAATTCATAATTATCCTTTAATTTCTGTGGTCTAAATCCTTTCTTGTGTTCAGTGTTGTGGCACAGGGCTGTGTAGTTTAAAATCCAAAACAGATGCATGACACAGAATGACAGATGAAGAGAATTTAATATACACTAGGAACAATAAACAACTCTACACATAAGCGTTGATGACACCGAACCATGAACTGAGCAGGGGCGTTTCCTCTGAGGAGGCAAGGGAGGCAGTGCCTCCTCAAAACATAGGATGAGAAAATAATCCATATTACAAAAATAAAACAATGCAAATATTACAAAATGTGATATTAAAAATTGTATAAGTCACTCGTTTTTCTAAAGGAACACTGTCCAACAACGACACCCGCAAGTGAAGTTACAACGGGAGTCTGCGTTCTGAGTGAGCAATCAGCTTGGTGAAATTAAAGATACATCTTCGTGTCTGTGACAAAAAAAAACACCAAACCCGCTAGATTTAAATAGTCAGTAACAGCCACCGCAGCATTTGTTCGCACAACTTTTTTAAACAACTTGCTTTAAACGACAGTTGCACACAACTTGAAAAAAGAAATGGCTGTATCATGGTCAGTAGATGAGGTGCAGACGTTCCTGTTGTTGGTAGCCAAGTACCGGATCCATGGCAGTAGAGGCGGCGCAACTATAACGATCAGTCTATAATCCCAGCCACTTTGAAGTGGTACTAAACTGCAGTGGAAAAGCAAACCGAGCCAAAGTAAAGCGAGCCAAGGCAAGCCATGCCGCGCCGAGCCAAGTCATACCACGCAGTGGACAAAGAAGATAGTAAACAGAACAGGGAACAGGTGTAAAACTAATTAGAATCCATGGTGACAAAAGAGAACTCAGGCAAAGACAATGACAATAGAACTAAACAGAACAAGATAATGGGTAACACTTCAATATAGGGATCACATATTCACTATTAACTTTTTTTTTCATCAATAAACTCCTAATTTACCGCTTATTAATAAGTAAGCTAGTTGTTAAGTTTAGGTATTGGGTAAGATTAAGAATATAGAATAAGGTCAAGCAGAATAAGGCATTAATATGTGCTTTATAAGTACTAATAAACAGCCAATATTCTAGTAATATGCATGCTAATAAGCAACTAGTTAAAAGACCCTAAAATAAAGTGTTACCAGATAAGGAAACTAAACAAGATGTGTACACCCTATTAGTGTAGGGAATACCACACCACAGCTATAATGATCACGCCACAGAGTAATGTTATCGTTGAAATCAGAATATATATTTTTTTCAAGCTGATGAACAATAATAAAGTTTAACAGCCAATCAGAATCTACCGGCTTTAAAGCACTTGAGCATTTAAAGCAGCAGACGACATAACTGCAGTGTACTTATAATAAACAGAACACTATCATCCCTTAGTGTGGACGCTAATATTTTCTCAATTCTCCTGACATTGACAGTAGTGGCAAAAAGTTAATAATTGATGTCTAAATATTTGTTTTGTGAGTATTTTTTCCCCGCTCTTTTTCATATAGCTGGTCACGATCCTCCCATACTGTTTCAAAATAAACAATCGCAAGATTATACATGCTCAGCCCACTACTGACAGAAAGTACAGCTGTGGTGTCATACTAAAAGGCAGCATATAATCATCCTTGAAATAATTAATTAAATAAACCAACGAATTAACATAATAGGTTTCTTTTCTCGCCCATGTGTTGTGCAGCACACGCACACACCCCTAAATGGGAAAAAGCATTTCCACCAGGGTAACTCTGTTCATATGCTCAGGCAAAAGTACAAAAATGTTTCTGTCTGTGAGATTGGTTTTTAGTTGTTTGCTAGTGCGGTTCCGGTGTTTGAGCATGGAAATGGACGATGGAGACATCTTAAAGCGGTGAGGATGTTGCCCTGGTGCTGCACTTAAAACCGCAGTGGCCCAGGTCAACCTCATTCTCTCAATAATTGCATTTCTGCAAGTTCACTGGAAGAGCAGAGTAAAACAGGCACATGTCGCCACTATCTCTGCCTGACAGACACACTCCTGTCATCGCACCCTCAACGCACATCTGTCACTAACAACAACCTCAGATGATGCTGAGATTCCATCCCATAATTGATGATCCTCGGTCTATATCTACCACAGCCTTTTATGCTCAGATGCTTCCTCTGAAATAAATTGCAAAAGTCTGCTTTTTAGCGTACTTAATTTCAGAAGGATTTTCCCTTTCATTTTCTTAGGCATTGAAAAAAAAAAAAAAAAAAAAAATATATATATATATATATATATATACAGGTGCTGGTCATATAATTACAATATCATCAAAAAGTTCATTTTTTTATTATAAATTATTTTTAAAAATGAAACTTTCATATATTCTAGATTCCCTACATGTAAAGTAAAACATTTCAAAAGTTTTTTTTTTAAATTTTGATGATTAGAGCGTACAGCTCATGAAAGTCCAAAATCCAGTATTTCAAAATATTAGAATATTTCCTAAGACCAATCAAAAAATGGATTTGCAAAACAGAAAAGTTCAAGTTCTTTAAAGTATGTTCTTTTGTGCACTCAATACTTGATCGGCAGGACATATTACAGCAAATGACTTGCTCCTAGCACAAATTACTGCATCAGTGAAGTGTGGCATGGAAGTGATCAGCCTGTGGCACTGCTGAGGCACTATTGAGCCTTCAGATCATCTGTATATTGTTGGATCGACTGTTTCTCATCTTTCTCTTGAAAATATCCCATAGATTCAGGTCAGGCATATTGGCTGGCCAATAAAGCACAGTAATATCATGGTCAGCAAACCACTTGGAAGTGGTTTTTGCACTGTGGGCAGGTGCTAAAGTCCTGCTGGAAAAGGAAATCAGCATCTCCATAAAGCTTGTCAGCAGATGGAAGCATAAAGTGCTCCAAAATCTCCTGGAAGATGGCTGCATTGACTTTGCACTTGATAAAACACAATGGACCAACACCAGCAGACGTCACGGCCCCCCCAAATCATTATTGACTTCAGAAACTTCACACTAGACTTCAAGCAGCTTGGATTCTGTGCCTCTCCAGTCTTCCTTCAGACTCTGGGACCATGATTTCAACATGAAATGCAAAATTTTCTTTTATCTGAAAAGAGGACTTTCGGCCACTGTTCACTGTCCAGTTCTTTTTCTCCTTAGCCCAGGTAAGATGCTTCTGACGTTGTCTCTGGTTCAGAAGTGGCTTGGTAGTCCTTTTCCTGAAGATGTCTGAGTGTGGTGACTCTTGATGCGCTGACTCCGGCTTCATTCTACTCATTGTGAAGCTCTCCCAAGTGTTTGAATCGGCTTTACTTGACAGTATTCTCAAGCTTGCGGTCATCCCTGTTGCTTGTGCACCTTTGCCTACCCAATTTCTTCCTTCCAGTCAACTTTGCATTTAATATGCTTTGATACATCACTCTGTAAACAGCCACCCCATTCAGTAATGACCTTCTGTGACTTACTCTCTTTGTGGAGGGTGTCAATGATTGTCTCCTGGACCATTGCCAAGTCAGCAGTCTTCCCCATTAGTGTGGTTTCAAAGAACAAAAGATACCCGGAATTTATACTGTAGGGATGGTCATTTAATGAAACTCAAATGTAAATATTCTAATATTTTGAGATACTGGATTTTGGACTTTCATTAGCTGTACGCTCTAATCAACAAATTAAAAAAAAAAACCTTTTGAAATGTTTTACTTTACATGTAGGGAATCTAGAATATATGAAAGTTTCATTTTTTAAAATAATTTACAATAAAAAAATGAACTTTTTTACAATATTCTAATTATATGACCAGCACCTGTATATATATATACAGGTGCTGGTCATATAATTAGAATATCATCAAAAAGTTGATTTATTTCACTAATTCCATTCAAAAAGTGAAACTTGTGTATTATATTCATTCATTACACACAGACTGATATATTTCAAATGTTTATTTCTTTTAATTTTGATGATTATAACTGACAACTAAGGAAAATCCCAAATTCAGTATCTCAGAAAATTAGAATATTACTTAAGACCAATACAAAGAAAGGATTTTTAGAAATCTTGGCCAACTGAAAAGTATGAACATGAAAAGTATGAGCATGTACAGCTCTCAATACTTAGTTGGGGCTCCTTTTGCCTGAATTACTGCAGCAATGCGGCGTGGCATGGAGTCGATCAGTCTGTGGCACTGCTCAAGTGTTATAAGAGCCCAGGTTGCTCTGATAGTGGCCTTCAGCTCTTCTGCATTGTTGGGTCTGGCATATCGCATCTTCCTCTTCACAATACCCCATAGATTTTCTATGGGGTTAAGGTCAGGCGAGTTTGCTGGCCAATTAAGAACAGGGATACCATGGTCCTTAAACCAGGTACTGGTAGCTTTGGCACTGTGTGCAGGTGCCAAGTCCTGTTGGAAAATGAAATCTGCATCTCCATAAAGTTGGTCAGCAGCAGGAAGCATGAAGTGCTCTAAAACTTCCTGGTATACGGCTGCGTTGACCTTGGACCTCAGAAAACATAGTGGACCAACACCAGCAGATGACATGGCACCCCAAACCATCACTGACTGTGGAAACTTTACACTGGACCTCAAGCAACGTGGATTGTGTGCCTCTCCTCTCTTCCTCCAGACTCTGGGACCCTGATTTCCAAAGGAAATGCAAAATTTACTTTCAGCAGTCCAGTCCTTTTTGTCTTTAGCCCAGGCGAGACGCTTCTGACGCTGTCTATTGTTCAAGAGTGGTTTGACACAAGGAATGCGACAGCTGAAACCCATGTCTTGCATACGTTTGTGCGTAGTGGTTCTTGAAGCACTGACTCCAGCTGCAGTCCACTCTTTGTGAATCTCCCCCACATTTTTGAATGGGTTTTGTTTCACAATCCTCTCCAGGGTGCGGTTATCCCTATTGCTTGTACACTTTTTTCTACCACATCTTTTCCCTCCCTTCGCCTCTCTATTAATGTGCTTGGACACAGAGCTCTGTGAACAGCCAGCCTCTTTTGCAATGACCTTTTGTGTCTTGCCCTCCTTGTGCAAGGTGTCAATGGTCGTCTTTTGGACAACTGTCAAGTCAGCAGTCTTCCCCATGATTGTGTAGCCTACAGAACTAGACTGAGAGACCATTTAAAGGCCTTTGCAGGTGTTTTGAGTTAATTAGCTGATTAGAGTGTGACACCAGGTGTCTTCAATATTGAACCTTTTCACAATATTCTAATTTTCTGAGATAGTGAATTTGGGATTTTCCTTAGTTGTCAGTTATAATCATCAAAATTAAAAGAAATAAACATTTGAAATATATCAGTCTGTGTGTAATGAATGAATATAATATACAAGTTTCAGTTTTTGAATGGAATTAGTGAAATAAATCAACTTTTTGATGATATTCTAATTATATGACCAGCACCTGTATATATGAAGACTTCAGATGCAAAAGCCTCTAAGTGCCATCTGAAATGTTCTTCTAAAATGAGCATTTTTATCAAGCTTGTATGTTTGGGGTCAGTAATTTCATTGTAATGGCAATTAATAGGTCCTTTTCATTGCCATTAGAGTGAAATTACTGACCCTAAACATACAAGCTTGATAAAAATGCTCATTTTAGATGAAAATTTCAGATGGCACTTAGAGGCTTTTGCATCTGAAGTCTTCATATATATATATATATATATATATATATATATATATATATATATATATATAAAACTAAAATAAGACACACACATACTTGTATATGTTGTTTACGGGGACTCTCCATAGACATAATGGTTTTTATACTGTACAAACTGTATTTTCTATCCCCGTACACTACACCTACCCCTAAACCTACCCATCACACAAAACTGTCTGCATTTTTGGAATTTCAAAAAAAAAAAAAAAAAAAAAAACACCGTTTAGTATGTTTTTTAAGCCATTTGGTTTACAAGGACACAGGAAGTGTCCTCATAAACCATGTTTACGTTGTAATACACGTCATTATACACATTTGTGTTCATAAACCATGTATACAAGAACACACACACATATACAATAAATTATAAATTAGCTTTTATATTTATATTTTCTGTTTTAATTTTAATTTTAGTTTAGGTTTTAGTCATTTTGTTATATGCCTTTGTCATTTTTATTAGTTAATATTAGTTTATTACTTTTAAATACTTCTGTTTAGCTTTAATTTTTTTCAGTTTTATTCATTTTAGTAATTTAACTTTTCAGTTTTTATTTTAGTTCAGCTTTATTTCAATTAATGAAATTTATTTTTAATAGTTTTAGTGGTAACACTTTATAATAAGGTCTCATTTGTTAACATTAGTTAATGTATTAACTAACATTAACAATGAGCAATATTTGTTACAGTATTTATTAATCTTTCTTAATGTTAGTTAATAAAAATACAACTGTTCAATGTCTGTTCATGTTAGTTCACAGGGCATTAACTAATGTTTAATAATATATTGTAAAGTAATATGTAATTAACATTAACTAAGATTAATAAATGCTTTAGAAGTATTGTTCATTCTTAACTAATATTAACAACTGAAACCTTATTGTAGTTTTCCCATTAACAATTACAACTTTGATATATCCACACACACACAAATATATGTAGTTTAAATGCAATTTAAATGCAATTTATTGATTTTGAAGTTAATCTAATAAATTATTACAAAGAGATTAAAGAAATTATTTCATATGTGAGAAGAAAGAGCCCGCAGGCTTCCTCAAGAGACATAAAACTTGAATAACTATGTTTCTTATATAACTATGTACTTGAATAACTATGGGATAGCGGTCATTATACATCATACCATGTCGTAATTGTTCAATCAGAATAAAGTATTCCAGATTTCAGTCTGTACCTCATACAGAATTATGGTATGGCTTCAGAAGACTTGGAATTGCACAAGTCATGGTCCACTTTAATGCTACTCTTTTTTTTCTTTTCTTTTGTAAACATAAGAAAATAGCAGCTTGGACATTTTGCTAAACATCTCCTTATATATTATATATTCCACACAAAATAATGATAAACATGTCTGTTTTCAAAAGACATGAGGGTGAGTCAGTTTTGACATAATTTTCAATTTTGGATGAACTGCCATTGTAATATAATTATGAAAATATCTTAACTATGTCACCTGTATATGGTGCTAAACTCTGGAGGTGACAGCTATACTTAATATAGGTCTCACCTCTCTAATGGCCGTGCAGAACTCGCTCTGTAGAACTTTCTTCAGGGACTGCAGCTTGTGACCTGGGACGTCACCTGACTCCTGTAATTTTTCCAGTAGCTCAATCGCCCTGGCAACATCTGAGATGGGAAGAGAGAAAGAAAACACAGATGTGTTTGAGTAACAGAGGGTCTGTGATTCAGAGAGAGAGAGAGAGAGAGAGAGAGAGAGAGGGTAAAGTTTGCAGTAAAGGGCAGAGAGATGGTGGAGCTGCAGCGAATCGATTGCTGGGATAATGGAAATAGACTCGCTGAAGGCCAGAGGTGCCACTGAAAGCAATCAGTGCTCTCTTTACATGAAGCAAAAGACACATCACTCGGCTGTACCCCCTCTATTCAGCAGACCTACAGGACACACATTCACTGGGGTCAGTCAAGGCTTGTTTCAACAAATACATATGTGTCTTTGCCACAGCTTTCACTATCTTGGTCTGATACCCCTTTTTCACTGACAAGGTTCCGGTGCGGGTTCCCGACCTTTGTCCATTCTTGAACCGTGCATTTCCTCTGCAGAAAAGAGGGCTCCGGGCCAGAAAGATGGGTTCAACTCCGGCCCTAAAAACTTGCTGATCTTAAACGGAGCTGGGGAGCGTGGGCGGAGTAATGCTGTCACTGTCTTTGGCAGTCTCGTTGAGCAATGTAATAACGTCGCACTACATTGCTCTTTATTTCTAAATATATAAAACTGTGTGCGAGAGAGAGACCCAGCATGTGAGAGAGCGAGAGAATCAATGGTTTCAGTAAAAGGGGCTTTCACAGGAAACTTAGGTATAGGAACTAGCCACCAGGGCGGTTCCCAGAGAACTAAATGTTCCCCTAGTGCCATTTTCCTGGTTGCATTGGCACCGCCAATAGGAACTCTGCAGTGATATAAACCCATCCCTAAACATAACTTGGCATAAGTAGATTGTATGGAACATAGAATGAGACTGTACAAATTCATATGAATTAGCCACCACCAAACTGAGATGAGATTGTGTTGGACTGGCTCAACTCTGAAAATACATGAGAGAGATTCTATGTGTTACAGTAATTTTATAGAGGTTGCTTTAGATGACTTTTATAATATGAACAAAAACACTCTTCAAATATCTTCTTTTGCATTCTGTAGAACAAAGGAAATCATTCCAGTATGGAATGATATTGAGTAAATGATGACAGAATTTTCATGTTTGGGTGAACTATCTGTTTGAACCATGTACCTTGAAATATAATCGAACTAACTAACGCAAGGTTGCAAACTGTTTATACTGTCTTGACGTTAGTTGTAATTTTCCATCTCACGACTAACTAAAAAAATGGACCTTTCTGCCACTGTCATTTATGAAAGACAGCAACGCAGGCTATGACCTTATCAGTGTCGTCCCAATCTCAAAGAGTTTTGTAGTTTGTTCAGGATTTCAAAGGTCTTCTAACAGTCCGCTCAGGACAGCATTCAAATAAATACATCTATTGGCTGGTAAGACATTTAATTACACACATACACATTAAAACATTCAGCACACAATGTATACAGTATGTGAACAGTATTTCAGCAAAATTAAATGTTTCTGTCATTCCTGTTATGCATTTTGTTATGGTTGTAATATTGCTCACAAGGTCGACATAGTTCTTCTTGAAATCGAAATAATTTAGCTTGCCAACAAATGTACGTGTACAGCTATCCACTGTAATTAAAACTTTGGTTTGTGATAGTGAATTCCACTCATTTAACTGTAACTGGCTCCAAAGTGGCAAAATTACACTAAACTACATGAAGTTGCTTTAAGCTTTGTAGCTAACCCTCTTGAAACCTGTTAGCTAGCACCCCTGCTTTTGAAAAATCCAGAGAAATGACATACCCAAACTAAAACAGATACAGTTCATGAACCCTTTGCACTAAAAGCATAAGTATGCTCTCATTTGAAAGCAGACACTTTGCAGTTTATTGTAAAGTCATAATAAATTATTGTCATAATTAAAAAAAAAAATAGTTAAAAATAGCTTCAAAATTTTGTAAAAGTGAAATTGAAGTTGGCCTTGTAGCAATCTAGAAATGCACTGCAGCTAAAGCCACATGTCTGACCATGTTATATTTCAAATCTGCATTTAATAAGTCTAAAACTCTGAGTTTTATTAAATGTTTTTCAAGATCATGTCATTTTATTTTAAGGAGACCCTAAAATGCTAACTGATCTTTACTGCCACCTTTTTAGTCATGTCTCTATTGTTTTGTGGTGCAAACTGCCTTTTTCAGTTTCATTCTCTCCTGCTCTCATCCATTCACACCTCTCCAACCTGCTTATGGCTCTAATTATTCTTTTCTTTTGTCTCTATTATAATTGCTAACAACCTTCCATTCACAGAGATTTAATCCCTCTTTTCTTTCATCAAACTTCTCACTTCACCTTGTTTGAAACTGTATCATATCACCTTATTGAAAAACGAAAAAAAATTCAGCGAGTTTTACAATTCAGAATTATTTATTTGCATTACATTTGCTCATAACAGGTGCATCTCTATGGGCTCGCTAGCATGTTAGCTTAGCACACCAACAAAACATGACAATTTATGAGATTAAAAACATGTTTTTGGTCCAAACTTACAAGTCCAGTGTTTTAAATAACTTTATGTGAAGTGATGTGGCTTCGGATCAAAAATCAGACCGAAAATATATATTTTTTTATGGTATTCTGCACAATGAGAAAAGCTATCTCGAATCCATCAATATTTCTCCAAATGTGCATGCTTTTGAGCTAAAAGCCCTGAGGGATGTTGTTTTGTCAAGTGTTTTCATGGCGAACATACAGGAGTTTTTTCTCAATGGATGTGGCTGACGCTCATCATTCAATGAAAAGGTAACGACTCAGTTTTTCATATTCATAACTCCCGACGCATATTAACAAATTACGGCCACTATAAGATTTTAAGAGTAAAACAGAGGTCAAAAGTTGAAGCTTGAGACTGAGATCTTTTTAATGATGTATAGTTTATCAAGGTAATTAAATTACATCTAACTAAATTTGACCTAATTTAAACAAAGAAGCTTCAGTGCGTCGGCGTCCTCGTGAAGGCTAACAGGTTTTTAATAGACTTTAATAAAATGGTGGCAACAGCAATATTGTAAAAGACATGCATTCAGTATGCTATTAAACTATTTACTTAGAGCCAAGCTAAGTTTACTAGCAGCTACAGAACTTGGAGTCTGTGGAGTAAGGGGCTGTTTATAAAGAACGCTGCAAGACGTGAACGCAACGGTCGAACAAATATTTCTAGCGCATGCTTACATAAGAAATACAATGGAAAAGCAGCACAGTGAAGTGCAAAAAAATGTGTTTTGTGAGAACAACCCCCAAGATGCTAGTTACCATTGTAATTACAGCACTACACAGTCTACCAGCATAGGCTAACTGTTGAAGCTAATCAGCTAAACCCTGGCAAGGGATTAGTTGGTTGATTGATTTATTGATTGATTGATTGATTAGTGAGGTTGACTACAGAAGTTTATCTATTTTTAGCTTTAATTGTCTTGAAGCAGTGGTTTAAAGTGGATGCATTTTTTTCACACTTTTAGCATACTATTTTAGCATGTTAGCTTGTCTGACAGTAGCTTTTAGACTATCTGCATAGTAAAACGTTCTCTTTGTATCTCTAAACTAATCCCTCTTTAAAACACCATTACTACAGGCATCAAAGCATCACCTTTGTAAAAAATCCACAGCCTTTGACAACAAATTAGATATTATTACCGGTAAATCAATTATAGTTTGATTGGTTTTTGGGAGGGCTATGATAAAAGCATATTTATGTGATGAATAACTGTCACTTACCCTGCTAAAGGACTATGGTTTAAAAAAAATGTGTAGTTTAACAAATTGCTAAGGATCACGTTATGGATGGTTGAGCCTCTGGTCACATTTAGTGCTTAGTACGACTCTGGGTGATTTGTTTTTGTGTCAAGGCAAGCATGTGGCTAATTGTGCTCGTTCATCTTTGGACCGTGAAAAATTACACCCATTTTATGTAATGTGCAACTGTTTGAGGTGAAAAATGAGAAAAATACTCCTAAATTTTGGCTCACAAATTGACAAAAACGGGGGTCTTTCTGTCCCATATTAGCCTACATTAGATAATAACTTTGTTCGAACACAGACAGCAAAGCAAAGTAGGCCAGACCCTGACGGGAAACTAATAAAACTGAAACCAGCGAGACTAGGAGAGCAGACACAAAAGCTATTATGGCCTGTGGGCTCATGGGACAACAACAGATGCAACAATCTGAGCAAAATCTCTTGCAGTTTGAAGGCCTTTCTGTCAGTCACATTGACAGGAGACTTACAACCTTTTGCTCTAATCTTCAAATCCCAAATGGGTGGTTTTGGTACATTTTTCATTAATATGTCACATTGCACTGAATTTGAGAGCTTTTCTGATAAAACGGAAGATCCAAATTAAAGCTCTTGTGTTATTAAGGCAGCTTAGATTCTATCAAAAACTGACAGCTAGATCCATAACTGAGCAGTGTCCTGGCATGTCCCACTTGGCTCTGCCTCAGAAGATTGTCAGCATGACATTATTCACTCTATTGTCACAACATGTCAGTAAAAATGGATGACTAATGCTTTTTGGTGAAAAATGAACACAAGGGCATAAACTGCGGCCTGTTGCATGCTTAAATAGTGCTGTCATTGTTAACTAAAACAAAAATGAATTTGTTAATTGAAATAAAGCTGAAATATAAATATTAAATGAAAACTTTAACTTAAAAAAACTTAAATGAAGATTAGAAATGTTGTCTTGGCAACTAACCGAAATTAAATAAGTTGACATACTAAAATTGCTAAAACTAAAAAATCAATTAAAGAACTATAAATATAAAAATGAAAGCTATTAATAACATTAATAAAAAATTATATATAATTCATACTAAAATAACATTATATTACTAACTATATTACAAGTTAGTCACCTAATTTTTTTAAGACTGGTCATAACTTTTTTTACATAAAAGCAGCAAAGCATATGGAAACAAAATGCTTAAAATCTTCAAAAATTATTGTTCCATGGACAAAATAACAATAATAGCATACGGTTTTGACGGAATGACAAGGATGGTTAAATATGATTCATTTAACGGTTTTGGTCCACCAAGGCATAACTGTGGGAACATTACGATTAGGAAATAATGAGAAGAAAAAAAACTTGAATTTTAACAATATATTTTGTTTCTAGTGTACTTTTCAAGGTACTTTAAGATGCTTTTAAAAAATGACAAATGCATTACAACAAAACCAGTAGCACACAACAGTAATCACATATTAAAAGCAATATGAAAATGTGAGTTTTGAGTATAATGGGGTTTTGAATTTGAGTTTTGAGGAAGGAGTTGTGAATTGTGAATGAAGAGGAGGGCTTTGAAAAAGATCCATTGTTAGCCAGGGAGCCAGTGAATCTTTTGAAGGACAGTGGTGATGTGGTCACGAGAGTAGCAACAGAGTTCTGGATGTACTGGAGGTTATTTAGACTTTGAATGATGTGCCATGAAGTATGCTGTTGCTATAGTCAATTCTGAATGTAGTAAAGGTATAAATCAAAGTTTCAGAAGCAGAGTGATGGACAGAGACTTTAATTTTAACCCAAAATATTCATAACCAAAATATTCATACCTCAATTGCATCAATTTTTGTTTAAAAGATATTTAATTTTAATGAATATACTGTACATTTCTAATATATACACTAACATTAAAAAAAGTTTGAGCCAGAAAGATTTTTTTTTAATACTTTTATTCAGCAAGGATGCATTAAATTAATCAGAAGTGACAGTAATGGCTTTTACGTTCTTCACATATTTCAAATAAATGCTGCTCTTTTAAACTTTCTATTCATCAAAGAATCTTGAAAAAATACATTAAGGTTTTCACATAAAAATATTAAGCATCCCTAGTAAAAAAGTAATATGTGACCCTGGACCACAAAACCAGTCATAAGTTGCACGGGTATATTTGTAGCAATAGCCAACAATACATTGTATGGGTCAAAATTATAGATTTTTCTTTTATGCCAAAAATCATTAGGATATTAAGTAAAGATCATGTTCCATAAAGATATTTTGCACATTTCCTACCATAAATATATAAAAAATTTATTTTTGTGAGTGGATATGCATTGCTAAGGACTTTTGGACAACTTTAAAGGCGATTTTCTCAATATTTTGAGTTTTTTGCACCCTCAGATTCCAGATTTTCAAATAGTTGTATCTCGGGCCAAATATTGTCCTATCCTAACAAACTACACATCAGTGGAAAGTTTATTTATTCAGCTTTCAGATGATGTATAAATCTCAATTTCAAAAAATTGACCCTTATGACTGGTTTTGTGGTCCAGGGTCACATATATTTAAAATACATTTATTTCATACTATAGTTCAAATATATTAACATACTGACATATTGTTTGAGACTTACTGATATAAAAATTATAATGAAACTTTATTTGGAGTACTACTCGTGCACAATGCACATTTCTTAATTTTAAGCCTAAAATGTGTTTTAATGTCAATATTGATAAGGATTGTTTGAACTTTGAATAATATCAGTCTTTAAATGCAAGATATTTAAAGTGTACCTAAAGTATACTTGCAGTAGTTCCATTTTAGCACTATCAGAAATACTTAAGTATATCTTTAGTTGGACCGCAGTACTACTTCCGCACACTTAAAGTGCATTAAGTACAAAATTAGTTGTTCCAATTTAGCAGACTTTAAGTATACCATTTTTGTATACCAAAAGTACAATTGCAGGGTATTTTTATTAAGTACATAAATATGTAAATGTAAATGTAGTATACTTAGCATTAAATAAATGTATTTCAGATACATTTTAGTATATTTATTTTTCACTAGGGATATCAACTGTTTTCAACACTGATAATAGTAAGAAATCCTACTTGAGCACCAAATCATTATATTACAATGATTTCATCATGTGACACTAAAGAGTAACAGAGTAATGATGCTGAAAATTCAGTTTTGCCATCACAGGAATAAATTTTAAAATATATTACAATAGAAAACATTTATTTTAAAATAATATTATTATTAATATTTCACAATATTACCTTTTTTTTGTATCTTCCAAAGCCCAAACTTTTGAGCGGTAGTATAGGGGCATTTTCGCCTCTTATCAGGATAGTATAGGGTAGAAGAGAGAGGATATGACAAAAGGGAAGAGCAGAAGATGGGACTGGGAAAAGACCTGGAGTTGGGAATCATCACAGTTCACCCATAATCGGAGTGCTGCCTATAACCACTTTAAAATGGTCACAGATTCGCAGCACATTTCCCACTGGGTGCAGGTTTCACTCACCAGTGAATGGATCAATTCTGTGCTATTCAGTGGCTCACACCCACCATTTCAATTTTGAACTGCACTATCCAGTGATTTGTATTGTTTGTAGTGCTCATTTGTAACAATTTTGAAGTCCTCGCTTCCTTCCTTTCACTTCATCTCCCTCACCATGTTCATCTTAAGTCCATACACGTTTGCATTATCGATGCTATCTTAGAAGGCTGCTTAATAACGCATGACTTTGTAACAGACTCCCTGTCGGGAATGTGCCTAAGAGGCCGCTCTATAGGTTTTGGGACAAAGCCATAGGCTCAATGGTACACTTCATAATATTGACAATGTAATTAGAGCGTATGCTCAGAATATGTCCATGTTACCACAATTTACTGCCTTGCTGCAGATCTGATGCTCAAAATACCAACAAAGGCTCACTGGAAAAATGTGCCTCTACCTAGATTTTTGCAAAACGCCAAAAACATACTTATACATACATTTCACTGCAGTTTCCAGCTTAAAATGAACACTAGAGGCAGTATAATGCCAACAACTTTTATTCCTTTTAACACAAATTATGATTTCAGGGGCAGATTATAGATTAATAAAGACTTAAAAAAACATTTTTACCATAGTAAATTATTTTTAAACTAATACATTTGTACATTTGCACCAAGTTCCATATGGCTTTTCTGATGTAGTAAACTTGCTCGGTAGCTCACCTGGTACAACACTGCACATTGCGGAGCACCTGGGTATGAATACCGTGAAACACGAGTCACAATTAAAGAGCTCAAAGACTTGTAGACGCAAGCTAACTTGGCGTGGTTGTTTCAGCAAATGCATTTTTACCTCACGTAACACTTTTGGTTAGGTTTACGGTAGTGTTTAGTGTAGGTCCTATGTTATTTTCAAATGCATAAACCTTCTAAGCGCCACTCACCACATGTGAACTGCCTCAATACATACAATAACCAATCTAAAAAAAATGTTGACAGATTCACGTTCATCTGGATAAAACTGAACATGCTTTTAGCCCCACTCAATGGACATTTCATTCTGTTTTTCCAACAACAGAGTGCATGACATCAGATTAGTGAAGGTGACCTTTGCAGTAATGTCCTGTGGCAGCTTTCTCAAATCCACATATGTACAGCAGCTTCACAGCATGTGACAACCGTTTCTTCATTAATCCTGTGCTGAAGCTCCATCATTACTGGCGGATTTCTGCAGAGAGGACGGTCTGGAGTCGTGTATGGGGTAATGAGCCATCTTGAACATACTGCTGTCCTTTCAGCCAGCACAGGAAACTGTGCGAACACTCCTTTTCACATTTATGTCTCATTACCGGGAGGTCAGAGAATGACCATGGATGATATTCTGTTCCTTCTCACTTCCGTTCTCTCTTTGTGACTCATACTTCTCTTGTGTGTCTTGATTCAGATGTTTCTTTCTCTGTTCCTGGTCTCTCACGCTCATTAACAGTTATTTTAGAAAGTTACTGTATTTAAGCTGCTTTTAAGCAGCTTTAAAGATAAACTTTTAGATGTCACAAATGTGTTGTGCCATACACATTGCCTAAGACCGTCCTTCCTGTTTATAATGAGCAGAGCATAGTCATCTTACCATGGGTGTCACTTTGTATTATGTTTGGGGGGGATAGGTTGTGTACAGATGGACTGATTATGTCATGGAAGACTTTGCTCATAAATATAAATTAGGTTATGGACAAACAATTTGAAGTTTCAATAAATATATATGTACTGATCTAGAAATCAGGTCTATAGGGGAGCATTTGCTAATTTAAGTCAAAACTGAAATATTAGCATTAATGATTACAATCATTTAAAGAGTTAGTTCACCCAAAAATGAAATTTCTGTCATTAATTCTTCACTCTTGTGTTGTTCCAAACCTGTAAGACCTTGGTTCATCTTCGGAACACAAATTAAGATATTTTTAATGAAATCTGAGAGCTTTCTGACTTCCCAAAACACAGCAATGTCATAACCAATTTCTCAATTACGAACAAAGGTCTTAAGGGTTTGTAACAACATGAGGGTGAGTAATTAATGACAGAAATTTCATTTTATATATAATATATAATTAATATTTTTAATTGTGTGTAAGCAATAAGGTACAAGAGGCTGTGCTGTATTGTGAATAGGTCATGGCTGAAGGGCGTTGTTAGGCACAACGCGAAGCGTGACTTATTCACGATACAGCACTAGCTTTGAGTACCTTATTGCTTTTATAAAATGGTTACCACACAATACAAATATTAAAGCCAAAAATATGTATCAATGCAACTTTCATGAAGTAAATTTTCACTAAAAGCGTTCCTTCCCCCGGAAAAAATAGTCCCTGATCGTGAACAGCAACAGAAGTTACATTATTACGCCATTAGATGGCGGCAAAGACTGTCTTTATGAGTGTGTCAGTCAGTAGCGAAGACTTTTACATTGAAAAGACTGAATTGTTGTGAACACGAAAAAAGTTGCAACTGACAAATGCTTTGACTAGCGCTGTCAGCCACGGGAAAACTCCTTAACTGTTAAAAGGACAAGATAATACATCGGACATTTAAACAGATTTTTTTATTATGAACATAGGACTGACCTGAAGGAAAATGCTAAATCTGAATGCAGGTAATAAACTCGCTCAATCGATCTCTTTTTCACTATACTCTTCTAGTTCTACATAATACAGTAAGCTTCAATGAACAATATCAACTGAGAACAAACAGTTTACGTTGCTATGAGTGGTTGCTAAGGGTGTTATATAGTGATACACAGAACTGTTGGGTGAAACGGTCATATATATATACTGTATATATACAGTAGTTCTTCTATATATATATATATATATATATTAGAAGAACTACTGTAGTGTTTTTTTCTATGTAATCATGCACAAGACTGACGTCACTGTTGCGCCGTGCCTCACGGTTTTATTAGCTATGTTCAAAAATGTGTTTTGAGACCTTGCATTCTTTTCCAGTCATTCCACTCTCATGTTTATAAACACAAGAATGCATTCTCTGTGAATAACCCCTTAGTTTTTAATTAACAACAACAACAAAAAAAACTCAATTCACTGTAACATGCTTTTCATAACCAGGTAGTATCTCTGGATATTCTTCAGCTGAATTGCATTTGTACCTTGTACAGGTGCATCTCAATAAATTAGAATGTCGTGGAAAAGTTCATTTATTTCAGTAATTCAACTCAAATTGTGGAACTTGTGTATTAAATAAATTCAATGCACACAGACTGAAGTACTTTAAGTCTTTGGTTCTTTCAATTGTGATGATTTTGGCTCACGTTTAACAAAAACCCACCAATTCACTATCTCAAAAAATTTGAATACTTCATAAGATCAATAAAAAAAAGGATATTTTAAACAGAAATGTCAGGCTTCTAAAAAGTATGTTCATTTCTATGCACTCAATACTTGGTTGGGCCTCCTTTTGCATGAATTACTGCATCAATGCGGTGTGGCATGGAGGCAATCAGCCTGTGGCACTGCTCAGGTGTAATGGAAGCCCATGTTGCTTTGATAGCGGCCTTCAGGTCATCTGCATTGTTGGGTCTGGTGTTTCTGATCTTCCTCTTGACAATACCCCATTAATCCTTTATGGGGTTCAGGTCAGGCGAGTTTGCTGGCCAATCAAGCACAGTAACACCATGGTCATTGAACCAGCTTTTGGTACCTTTGGCAGTGTGGGCAGGTGCCAAGTCCTGCTGGAAAATGAAATCAGCATCTCCATAAAGATTGTCAGCAGAAGGAAGCATGAAGTGCTCTAAAATTTCCCGGTAGATGGCTGCGTTGACTGTGGACTTCAGAAAACACAGTGGACCAACACCAGCAGATGACATGGCAGCCCAAATCATCACTGACTGTGGAAACTTCACACTGGACTTCAAGCAACATGGTTTCTGTGCCTCTCCACTCTTCCTCCAGACTCTGCGACCTTGATTTCCAAATGAAATGCAAAATTTACTTTAATCTGAAAAGAGGACTTTGGACCACTGAGCTACAGTCCAGTTCTTTTTCTCCTTAGCCCAGGTAAGACGCTTCTGACGTTGTCTTTGGTTCAGAAGTGGCTTGGTATGTGGAATGTGACAGTTGTAGCCCATTTCCTGAAGACGTCTGTGTGCGGTGGTTCTTGATGCACTGACTCCAGCTTCAGTCCACTCCTTTTGAAGCTCTCCTAAGTTCTTAAATCGGCTTCGCCTGACAATCTTCTCAAGCCTGCGGTCATTCCTTTCACTTGTACACCTTTTCATACCACACTTTTTCCTTCCAGTCAACTCTCCATGAATATGCTTTGGCACAGCACTCTGCGAACAGCCAGCTCTTTCAGCAGTGACCCTCTGTGGCTTACCCTCATTGTAGAGGGTCTTGATGATCGTCTTCTGGACAACTGTCAAGTCAGCAGACTTCCCCATGACTGCTGTTGGGATTACTGACCTAAACCCAGTATTTATACCCTGAGAATGGTAATTTAATAGAACATGAAATTAAATATTCTAATAATTTGAGATACTGATTTTTTGATTTTGATAAGCAGCAAGCTGTAATCATCAAAATGAAAACTAAAAAGTCTGGAAATATTTTACTTTATGTCTGATAAATCTAGAATATATTTAAGTTTTACTTTTTGAATTAAATTACAGAAAAAAAAGAAAAAAAACAATTTTTCATGATATTCTAATTTATTGAGATGCACCTGTATTTCAGTGGGGACCATTCATGCTGTCCAATTCAAATTCATACTTGGGAATTCATAGGACAGATGATGAATACATGGATAAGCAGGTGACTGTCAAGAATAGCACTTTGGTCTGGCAGTAATGTTTTCGCTTTGAATACGAGGGGTTTGGGGTTCCAGATTGCAGATGTACATCAGTAAATGTTTATCAGTATTTATTTGGGAACATATGTGTTTACATATTATTTAGTGATTTCACCGGAATGGATAGAGAGTTGTGGAAAAGTGATAAATTTGAGCATGTCTAAGAACTGTATGTGGGAGAGAATTTGTCACTGTCGCTTTGTGCAGCTGACAACTGTAAAAATCTCCCATTATAACACAGAAACTAAATGAATATGCTCAACAATTGGTGATGCTCTCTCTGTAAGATGTATTAGATACATTAGTAGGGATTTCAGAAAGTGATTGGGACACAATCGGCTTTGGCAGAAAGTAATAGGAACATGACCCATCATTTTTGACGCCAATGTATCTTACAATTGCGTATTTGAGACTTGCTTAAAATATTAACCTACTTTATGATATCATTAGCTCTGTAAATCTCAAAAAGGGTAGGAGAGTGGCCCCCGCTTTTTTTAGCCAATCGGAAACCACTGCCTTTTACAGGTATTGGTTTGCTGGGACGATGGGGTGTGTGGTTGAAGGGACTGGATTATCTAATTGTAGTGGAAGTTAGCAAAACGGCTGAAATCACTTACAGCACCTTTAACTATATTGAGCTAAAACTCTATAACCTCAGGGAAGGAAATGATGTCTAATACCTTAATATTAACTGTCTGAAGATCAGTCACCATAATGTAATTCAGTGGGCAAAGTTATTTATGAAAAAAATAAATGGACTGATTAATGCATTTGTGGAGATTGGTAATGACTATATCTTCGAGGGAACACGAAATAACATCTCGAAGATAAATTCATCCATTAACAAAGTTATAAGATGAAAAAAAAAGCCTCTAAAAGCATTTCAAGCTCCTGCATCATACGTAGCTATTACAGATAGGATTAATTCTCTGTGGCGCCTCGGGTTTTCTTCCGGCTTTCAGTGAACAGCCAACCTGGGCTTGGTTTATTAGTACAAGTCTCATCCCAGTAAAGTCTTTTCACACATCTGAGTGACACATGTCATCATTTAGCAGAAAAAGGGGAACATCGTAGCTCACATCGTTATTCCAAGAGCTAAATCCATCAGATTCAGATTTGCATGGTGGCAGCTAGCCTGGGATTTACGTCACGTCTACTAGTGCAGGCTTACAAACAGGACATTTAAAGGGCTTGCTGGCGTACACACTCCAGGTTTGTGATTGGTACATTAAACTACATTACTATGGAGACCAGTAAGTGCAGCGGAGGGGGCTGCAAATGCGTTGGCAATGGAGTGGAAGAGTACACTATTATGTATCTGTTCTCGTAATGTGTGGTCTTCCAACAAGAAATAAGCCACAGTGATTGCGTAAGTTTTGCACCTTTAAATGTAAAACCCACATGGGTTTGCCTGCCCACACGGATCTGTGAGTAAGCATGAGGGGCAAAGATAGCACAGAGATAGAGAGTATTCAGCCTTTCAGTGTACCGAACTACAGTACGTCTATTTGACATGACTCTCCATTCAAACCACTGTAGCCTTCAGCATTGCTGCTAATGGAGCAGGGGCCACCATGGTCCTATTTTAAAACACCGCTTAGACCAACCATAGTATTTAGATCATGTACCGAAGACAAACTCTCCTCTACAGTGCATGCAGAATTATTAGGCAAGTTGATTTTCTGATCATATTTTTTTCACTAGGAACATCTTACCAATTCCAAAACACAGTAATCTTAATAACTACTATTAATTTTGTATTTAATCATTTATAAGTGATATATAATTGTTCATGAAGGCTGGAAATAAAAAACGCCTTATATTCAGGTGTGCAGAATTATTAGGTACGTTTTCTTTTACAGATAAAATGAGCCAAAAAAGACATTTAACTCAGACTGGAAAGTCAAAAACTATTAAATGCCCATGAGAAGTATGCAATACTAATGCAATACTAGAAATTGCCATTAAAGGATTAGTTCACTTTGAAATGAAAATTAGCCCAAGATTTACTCACCCTCAAGCCATCCTAGGTGTATATGTCTTTCTTCTTTCTGATGAACAGAAATATTAATAAATATCCTGATGCATCTGAGCTTTGTAATGGCAGTGATAGGGATCAATGAGTATGAGCTGAAGAAAGTGCCTCCATCCACATCCATCTATCATAAATATGTGTTCCACACAGCTCCAGGGGGTTAATAAAGTCCTTCTGAAGCGAAGCGATGCATTTGTGTAAAAAAAAAAAAATCCATATTTAACAAGTTATGAAGTAAAATATGTAGCTTCCGCATGAGCCGCCTTCCGTATTCAACGTACGCAGAAAGTGTAAAACTCTTGCAGTTCACAAAGCTTACACTACGTCCTACGCCTTCCCTTTTCAACTCACGGAAAAAGTGTAACTGAAGTGACGCCAGTTTACACTTTCTTCGTTACTTCAATACGGAAGGCGGTCTGTTTTATTTATTTACCCAAACACTGGGATGAGGCTGTTGAGTCATTTTTGAGTTATTTTTTCAGTGTTGGTAGGTTTTTTGTGTTGTTATTGACCAATATATATATATTTGAATCAGAATTATGTGGTAATTAATTATTAATTAATATGGGTTCCTTAAATCTTTATTTTAGAATACTGTTTCAAGTTCTAAGTAATTACTGGAGAATTATCTAATAATTCTTTATGAATTGCTAATGGGTTCCCTATATTTTCACTTTGGAATACTATTTCAGGTTCTAAGTAGGCTAATTCCAACAGAATTATTTGATAATTCTTTATTAATTACTAATGGGTTCCCTGTATTTTCATTTTCCCTCAGTCATTGTCTTACATACTGGAATTTAGTCAATGGTAATGTGATATGCTGAGGAAAACAGACACACTTACAGTACTGTATATGAAATATAAAAACTAATCTGAGGTAAGTTGGCTATGGCAAAGCATTTAGAGTCGGGGTGGGGTTCCTTTTGGAAGTTTATTTCTTACAGAACACACTCACAAAACAATTTTTTACCACACAGGCAAAAACCTCTATAAAATTGATTGTATTTATTAATAATGCATTTTCATAATACTACTACTGATAACATTAGTAAATAAGAAAGGGCCACAACTCAATGTAATTGTGTTTGTTCATTAGTAGTTACTTCATAGTTATTTTTCTTGAACCTTAATTAGTAGATAATTAATAGTAGTTCTTCAGGAGGTATGACAGAATTCATTAGTTATTGATTAGCTAACTGTTACTTAACAAAATCATAAAATTCTATTACATACTGATTAGTTAACACATCTTTCTTAGTAGTTAACAGTAGTGACTTAAGTGCTAAAGAAGAATTACCTATTAGTTCTTCAGTAATTCCTTATTAGTTATGCAGTAAGTAAGAAACAGTATTCTAAAGTGTTACCATTTTTGACTTTTCAGTCTGAGTTAAATGTATTTTTTGGCTCATTTTATCTGTAAAACAACACGTATCTAATAATTCTGCACACCTGAATATAAGGTGTTTTTCATTTCCAGCCTTCATGAACAATTATATATCACTTACAAATGATTAAATACAAAATTAATAGTAGTTATTAAGATTAATGTGGTTTAGAATTAGTAAGATGTGCCTGGAAAAAAATATGATCAGAAAATCAACTTGCCTAATAACTCTTCGTGCACTGTAATGTCTACAGGCTTCAGCCCTTAAACATAATTAATAATGTGAACATTTTTGAGAGGGACTATTTTCATATTTATTCAGTTTTCACAGCAATTATGCTTAGAATCTCTGTACCAATGAACTATGGTATACTATCATGACAAGTCAGAGGTTTTAAGAACATAATTTGACATTTTGTTGAGCTTACCTTACACAAAATACAAACTCAGCAACAGTGTCAATGAAGTATTACATAATTTATGAGAGATCTTGAACTTCTCAAAAAGATGTTGCTCGCTGCGAACAGACAGGTTTTTTTTTTTTTTTTCTGTTTTAAGGTTTACTAATTTACAGTATGTTCAATTTGTTGAGTCACAGACTTCACTTGTTTCTCCTAGACAGCTATGAGATGGACAACAAATGGAGACTTTTTCAGATTATGATGAGTGAATAACAGAGTCTGCAAAGTTAGATACCAAAGTATGCAATCAAAAGTCAGAGATTTCATAATTCTTCCTACAAATTAAATATACTCTCTGGAAAAAAAAAAAAAAAAACTGTCTAAACTGGTTTGCTGGTCTTACTTGGTCTCCCAAGTGGGTAAAGCTGGTCCATTAGCTGGATTAAAAGGGATGCACCCAGCTAAACTAGTTACACACCAGCCTTAACTGGGTTGTGAGAATTTTTTTTAAACTAGTTAAAAAAAACTTAAACCAGCTAAAAACAGAAAACTATCTTAGGTTGGTTTAATCTGGGGCCCTTTCAGTGGGGCTGTATGTCAACAATCATTTGTTTATTGCCTTTAAAAATCTTCTTTGCAATTTTAGAAGAAATATTTTAGACAAAGTTGATACTTAAATGAAATTCAACAGAGAACTCTATTAAGTCTCATAAGTTTTGAAATTTTCCTCTGGGGACCTTCTTACACTTCCCACTATTCAAACATAGTTACACATTCATTATGAGGATTTGAATTTCAATGATGCTGACAGTAGACCAGGTTTTGCATTGGAAATTATATTCAGTATTCACAGTGCAGTCTTCTAGGATTCATTTGCATGATTATTAATTACTTTATAGCTAGATGAACCCATTAAGAGGAACAAGTGAATATAAATTAAGCTTGGTATATGCATATAGCAAAAATCAGACAAAAACATGTAGAGTAAAAGATAGAGCGTTGTTTTTAACCAAAAATCAACCTTTTTAACAGAGACTGGTGTCATAGTAATTTCAAAGGTAGAAGGAACTTTTTGTAAAAGTAAAAAATATACTATAAAACACAATCAAATACCTTCAGTGGACAAAGAAACCTCAACACTATAATCAAGTGCGGTGGGACGCTGGCAGTCTAGAGGAGAGACCAGATCTCTACAAAGACCCAGTGTTGTCTTTCAAGTGAAACTAAAACTCATATCTTTCAGCACTGTGAAGGTTTCCTTTTGTAGACAGGATTTAATAACAAAGACATCAATCTCTGTGGCAAGATTGTGGCGAGCGTGCACATTGCAAGCCCACAATTCAATATCGAGGACAGAGTCTGTAGCCAGTGATTTTTCTGTTGAAGACACTGTTGAAGGTGTGACTGGGCATTGTGTGTACTTTATTTGAATGACAATTTCCCTGCTGACATATAATCTGCTCTGTCTATATAGTGCAATATAATTTGCATATACAACCTAACTAAAAAGAGTCTGTTGTTCCTTCTAAATAAGAGGCAATCACCGATTGGTAAAGTCATCGCGTCACTGCAGCGGCCGTTAGAAGCTCCAGTTCCTAAACAGCTTTGGAGAATTTGATGTTTCCCCATTCAAAGTGATAGGAGCTGCACTAGAATGCCCGAGAGATGTTTCAAAGATGGCCGCCAAGTGAAATGACTTGTCTAAAGCCCGGGATACACTGCACGATTTTTGCAATCCTTTAAGATCATTACAAATCACACTGTGCGACATGGTTCCATTTGAACTCGGGCACGACATGCATGTAAACTGTAGGATGATGACACCTATTGACTCGTAGGCTACGATGCAAGTTTCTATAGAAGAATAAAATGTCATCACAGCATGTGGTAGTGGTTAACAAAAATACCATGTTGAATCACACTTTGGCAGTTGTAATTTTTATGTGTGCTGAAAATAAAAAGGAAGCGGCGAAAGAAGAAGGGAAAAGAGCTTGAGGTAAGCAGTTTGAAATTTTAGCGCCATGTCGCTTTGATTTCATGTTGCATTTTTATTGACTGGTCAGTAGACGTAGGTTGTAGCAGCAAACACACTGTGCGATGATCATGCCTGGGACAGCCAAAAATCGTGCAGTGTATCCCGGGCTTTAGAGGGACTTTGTTTATACTTAAAAACATCATAGAATAGTGCATAAGTATGAGAACTGGGTGCACACAGTACTATCCAACCTCTATTTGTGGACATGGTGCCTCTGCATTATCTGTGCAAAATAATGATTATTTATGTGTTTGTATTCCAAAAGAGCAAGCACAACAGATGTTTGCCTTCTTAGTTTATCTTAGTTTTCTGGCCTGTTTAATGAAACACAGTCAACTCAGGTGTGTGACGTCTATGACATCCATCCTCTGAGGTAAATGTAATGCACTATAACTACAGCAGTTTTCAACCTGCAATCTGATCCACCGAGTTATGGGTGTATGGCATCACGAGAGATTTACACAGTTACACAGTCAAAGTTCCCACTTTATAGTACATGAATATAAAAACCTGTTTAGCAAATTTGCAGAGGAACCTGTGTAAAACAGGGTAAATGTTGCAAATGTTAGCATTGCATAGCATTGTTTTTAGGTGCAGTGTGCCAAGAGACATCCTTGTTGACAATTGAACACCTGCAAAGCTAATAGGAGCCAATTTTTTCTTCTTTACATGTCATTATTTGACTTTAAATGTACATGGAAGAAAAGGCCAATCTGAAGTTTGGAATAACACAGATTTATTATGTATAAAAGGATATTGGTTTTGTTTAAAGTAAGTAAAAAATGCCATTTGTAACCCATTTTACTTGTGTAATGTGGTGCATTTCATAGTAAATAAAGATGTTCAAAAAATAACTTGTGACCAGAATTGATTTTAAAAATAAGAAATGGATTGGAACATCCACACCATGTTCCAGCATGATCTTATAGGTATACTCCACTCAAAAGTTAGCATTTTTTCATCATTTACTCACCATCCTGTGTCCCAGATGTATATGACATTTTCTTCAGATGAACACAAAAGAATAATCCATCTCTGAGTCTACATAATTCAAGTGGATTGTATCCCAAAACTTGACACTTTAAACACCACACAAAGTAATCATTGCAGTACACTTTAAACACCACACAAAGTAATCATTGCAGTAATCCATATGACCGAAGTTTTCTGAAATGAAACCATAAGTGTGTATATAAACTATTAATATTTAAAACTTATTAACCTATTAAAACTTATTAAACTTATTAAAAACTTATTATAAACCATCGCTTCCGGCCATCACTTACGTCAAGCTTTACATCGTACTGACATGGCGCTTCACGATGCTCTCATGAATGTGCATATGACAGTTGGCCGGAAGCCAATGACTTATAGTGTAAATTTTAAATATTAATATTTTCTATACACTCCTATAGTTTCATTTCAGAAGACATTGATTCATCAACTGGGGTTGTATGGATTACCATTTGGGCAGCCATTTACTTGCATTACATGGACTCACAGAAATGGATTGTTTTTGAGAGATGGTGAATAAATGATAAGATAATTTTCATTTTTGGGTGGAGTATACTTTTAAGTCTGTTAACACTAACACAAATATTCGGCACAAAATTTCGGTCCGATTTTCGCCTGCAGGGCACTTTCAGTTTTGTTTGTGTCAGTCTGAACACACATTAACAGGCGTTTATTCAAATTAAAAAGTTTATCGGATCAGTTTTCCGCATGGAACATTCGTCTTATTGTGAACTGACAACATGGTCAGCCAAGACACTTCTAGACTGTTTCACACATTTCTAACAACTATTTTCCTGAGGAGTGCATTGTCTTCATCATTTTATACGCCAGAATGAATTTCCTGAGAGAGTGCAAGCCATCTGCCGCTTTCCAGATTCAGACAGCCATCCTTTACGGGTTAGGCAAGCCTGAAGAATACGCTGGTCTCTGGACAGCAGGCCTGCCAAAACAGCAGGAGTTAGTGCAGACACAAAGCAGTACCCACCTCTGCTGTCCGCCTCATATCCCAGGACCTCACTTTATCAAACCCTGTGAATTATCAGTAATTGGCCCAACTGTGACATTCCCGACTGTAAAGGGCACATAAATCACCTCGCAGTATAATAGCTGAGACGGAGAACTATGGAAGTCCTACACAAATGACCTCACAGAGCGTCTATGCCTGATGTCTGACTGATACCACTGTCTGTCTTTCGAGACCCTTTCTTTTTCATGCACGCAATTACTAGTGACACAGACGGTCCTGTTCGGATAAAAATAGTCTTAGATATGATCCCTTGATCTCGATCTCAGTCTGGTCTGGGCTTTTATCTTCGAATGGATGGACTAAAGTGGACAGAAAATATTCAGAAGCAATTTTGCCTAAAGGAAAGATTATATCACTGCTATTTTATGCCATACAACTCAATGGTACATTGCACAAGTTGTATAACCATACTATGGTTGGAAATTGCATTCAAAGCTTTTGAACTAGTGAATACTTTAATGGCTGTCTTGATATTGTCAATATTCTTCCAAAATTCTAGCATGTCAAAGAGGAAAACCTCATGTTTCATTTAGCAAAGTACCTGGAAGAATTTTGTCTTTCTGAATAAAAAAAGAGTACTTCAGACCAAAATCAATATGACATGAGTACTGCAAGATCTTAAAAGAAAAAAAATAAAAGAAATCCATTTTGTGAAAGTGTAATGCATTAGTAGAATGAAGCAGGGATGGAACGTTACCTAAAGACAGCCTGGAACAACTGTCAGCCTAATACACACTATCACCTGCTGTAGTCTAGTTTAGAAATATTGCTTTTACATTGCAGAGGAAAGGCAATTAAATGGAAGAATAGTTTGAGAGGAATATGTCATGTAATGCTAATTATAGAGAACCATAATTGAATCCCACATAATTATATTGACATTTTCAATAAACTAAGAACTGGAGGCACATTTGATTGCATTCACGTTTGTGATTTTACTGATTTGATTAACTTGACTCGTACTCTACACCAGTATTAGGATAACATGAGGGATTTGCGCAGGAAGTCTCCCTAGAGAACGCAAATTCTGTATTTAAAGGGCTAGTTCACCCAACAATGAAAATTCTGTCTCGCCCTGATATCGTTCCCCATCTGTAAGACCTTCATTCACCTTCGGAACACAAATTAAGATCTTTTTGATGAAGTCTGAGAGGTTTCTGTCTCTCCATAGAGATCCAACGCTCCACTCCAAGGTCCAGAAAGGTATCAGAAAGGTGACATCATTAAAGTACTCCATGTGACTCCAGTGGCTTAAACTCAATTTTATGAAGTGTTTTGTTTGTGCAAAAAAAACATAATTTACCACTTTATTTACAAAATGATATTATTCAAAGCGTGTTCACGCAACAATGTCAGCTCTCGCTTGAACACAAAACGCATGCGTCGTGAAGCTCTCGTGAACACATGTTGCAGATCAATATTTTTGTAAGTAAAGTGGTAAACTATGTTTTTTTGCGCAAACAAAGCACTCACATCGCTTCATAAAATTGAGGTTAAACCACTGGAGTCACATGGAGTACTTTAAAGTCGTCATGAAATCAAAATTGACCCTATTTACTTTGTTAGCGCATATTACTAGTCTTGTGGTGAACAATTAATCCGTGCAAGTTAATACACAGAAGAAAAAAAAATGTCGTGGTAATCTTTAATCAAAATCTGAGAAGTTACTTCCGTTCTGGAATGGTGTTCCTTCTCTGATGACGGCTTGGGTTGAAAAGGCTTAAACTACTCCCCTCCAACCATTAGTCTGCTATGACCCAGAGATGGAGAGGAGGAGCGCTAAAGTAAAACCCTGCCTTCTATTCAATATTCCATTTCACTTGTAAATACGTCACAACACTGGAGAAAAGTCATTTGCAACTTCCGGTTCACGGGGGCTTTAATGATGTCATTTTTACCTTTCTGGACCTTGGAGTGATAATTACGTTGGATCTCTATGGAGGGACAGAAACCTCTCAAACTTCATCAAAATGATCTTAATTTGTGTTCCGAAGATGAACAAAGGTCTTACGGATGTGGAACGACATGAGGGTGAGTAATTAATGACAGAATTTTCATTTTTGAGTGAACTAACCTTTTAAAAGCAGGAGTGAATCCTTATATTTTCTGGTGTCAGCAGAACTAAGGTCATGGGTTCGATTCCCAGGGAATGCACAAACTGATAACTTGAATGCAATGTTTATCGTTTTGGACAAAAGCGTCTGCCAAATGTGTACATGTAAACTTGTAACCAAAGCAGTGTTTTGTTTTTGTTTTTTTTAAACCAGAAACCGGAGATGTAGCATCGCCCAGCACAATTCCAACGGACCATAATGTATGTGTTTCCACGGGGTTTAAGGGCTGGTTGAAAAAACTAGAGAGGAAAGAGGTAAACTGCATAAAAAAAATCACATAATGTCTGAGTAGGCACTACATTTGGTGAAGAACTTACTTTGCGACCATTAAAAAAGTACATTCTATATAATATGAATGTGTGTATACTAGCATGAATGCAAACCAGACGTACTACATCTGCCATGTTGGCCTTGTCATGTGACCTACAGCATCAGTTGCATTGCTTCACTGCAATTCCCAACTTCTTTCCACTGGCTTCATGAGATTTGTTTTCCAAATTTGGACATACTACTCTTTTGGAGTGCTGTTTTTCGCATACTATATAGTAGGGAAGTCAGCATGATCAGATGCAGCGGTAGTTTAAAAATGTGCCAATAATTTTGTCAAAACTTTTTCTCTCTCTTTTAATCTTTTATACAACTTCCTTGTATCTAAATTTGGTTTCGCCAGCTGGCCCGCTGACCCACCGGGAAAAGTTGCAGAGCTCTTTATGCCCCGTCCATCCCTGGAATTAAGTCAGAGGAGCACTCCGGTCAGTGGTCATTCTCAGGTTTCACTACTCCAAGGTCCTGATATTCCCTGATTTAAATCTCTCCTTCTGAATAACTCTAGCATTCCATCCTTATCTAAGATCTTGGTTAGAGTTGGACTATAAGTCTGTACTGTACAAATGTTGACTAAGTATTGATTTTAGTTTGCTAGATTCGTTTTTCCATACACACCTTCATATGTCCTGGATTACACAAACACTCACACAGGGAGCTGTTCTTATCTTCGAACATCTGTTATTTAAATACAATTGCAGGAAAGTATAACAACCTTTAGTTAACCGGACGCACTCAAAATGAAGGGACACACAAGGTTATTTTCTCTGTGATCAAATTATAGCTACAATTCACTATCCCTGTGCATAACCTCAAGCATAGCAGTCTCATTGCAAGAGATGCTGAATAATGTGAGGCCTGTGGTGTTTTGGAAAGCTGTCTATTTAAATGTGCTATCATTAAGCGTAACAACTACTTTGGGCTTCTGGCAATGCTCAAAATATGTCACCAAAATAAATCTGTTTCCACTTAATTTTAATTGTTTCTGGAGGTTCTGTTTATCAATGAATAAGAACTACTGGGCCCCATTTGCAGTTTCTCCTGTACACTTTTTAGAAGTCTAGAATGTAGGTGGTCATTTTTGACAGTCTGCTCCATGGGTTGTCGGGCAAAATTATAAGGTTGGCTCACCCCCCATAGACCTACAGTAGGTGTGTAAAGATGTGTTTAGTGGGCCCCCCTTTGTCACCATAGACTGTATGAAATCTACAAAGATAAAAACCCTATTGTAACCCTATATATGATTCTTGACAATCAAGAACACAATGGATTCCTGTTATTTCTAAGTATATGATCTAATAGTACAACATACAGAGCAAACTAATCAAACCAGATAGCGCTCCTATTAGCATTCTGATTGGCTGAATTGGTTGCAGACATCATGATTGCATGCTTGTAGTGGAAACGGTGTCTTTAATTATAAAAAGTCTAGTTTATAATGGGAAGACAGACTAATTTTCATGAACTGGTTCTTTGAAACAGTTTCAAGAATCAGTTTCAGTAAAACAAAACAAAACAAAGATCCATAATTCTGTTATGTCCCTGACATTCCCCAGTGTGGTGTATTAGGCTAAAATGCTTCAATAAAGCCATATTATGTAGGCAGATTCAGCTCATAATAAATAATTATTTAGAACCTAAATATAATTTGTATTAACAACAAAATAATTCGCACGTTCCTCTTGGATTAAAAAGCTCATTCAACAAAACGTTCGGTACGACGTGTTAATAAAACTGTATTATAATCAATTCATAAACAGTAGGCTACGTTTTATTTGTTACATTTTGGCTATTACTTAATTTCCGATCTATTAAACATATATTATCGGTTCACGCCGAATGAACTACTATCCTACTATCATTTCTCGGCTTATTACCATTTCCAAAAGAGACGGTTCTCGGTTTAACCAGTCAGTTGATTCGAGAATCGCTCGGACGATTCGCGGAGGAATCGTTCAGACAGGTTTTGTGAGTCGGTTCTACTGATTCGTTTTAAAGACCCGACTCAAAACAACAATTCGTTCAGCAATTGGACATCGCTACTAGTTGCAATATACAGTTTCCACATATCCACAGCGCGTCGCGCGCACATGCCAGAGGTATCTAATTTCTCTATAAATATCTCCATCGCTTTGCTTGAGTGACGCTTGAAATGGTTTCAGTGTCCATAGGCTACTATTTGACCTACTGTATGATTGTATAGTAAATGAAACGCAATTCATTTGATGGCGATTTAAGCGCACAACGGCCCATATTGTTGCACCCACTGTCCCCTCAGGCTGCTCATGACAGTTCAGATCGTGGACACTGACCGCTGATAATAAATTAAGGTTACTGCCATGATAATATCAAAAAGACAAGCTTCTGTTCACATGACTTGAGTCACGTTGTGACATATTTCTCTTTTTTTCAGCTGTAATGCAAGCATCGTTATTCGAGCGCTTCTTTGTAATCTAGTCCGGTTTTATTTAATTGAAGTATATAAAACAGCTCAGCTTCAAATTCAGTTTTGGACACAGAGAAGTTGTAGAATCTTCTGTAAAGTGAAATAAGGACGAAATAAAGAAAATACACAGCGTTGCTTAGAGAATCAGCAAAGTACATGCATAAAATTAGTGTCTAAAGTGCTTTATTAAAAATAAACCGAATACAGATCCCATTATTATAACGCACACTGATGGATCCTGAAGCACAGAGCATGTTCTGTTCATCATCATCATCATCATACCTGACGGACACAAACCGAACCGAGAAGGCAACATCACCAAAACATCACAAGCCCATGAGCCAAGTCCAATAATGCAAAAATTCGAGAAACGAAAGGCGCAAAAGCTTAAAGTTATCTCCAGCAGCAAGGACTGAATGGACGTGGTTTGTCAGTACTCACCTCGCTCCAGGGTGAGCGGTTGGACTGTCACTGTCGCCATGACTGTGCTGTGTTATTATCGCTCAGAGAGAGAGAGAGAGAGAGGCTGGAGCTGCGGCATCAGCGCGCGCACTGTAGCGGCAGAGAGAGCGAGTGAGCGCGGATTGGAGCCCGTGCGGATGATGGGAGTGGTTGGGAGGGGAATGGGATTATTTACCACCCGCTTGTGTAGCGGACGATTTTGAATGGGATAAATCAGATGGAGCTGGAGTGTCTCTAGTACGCTACGTTTATAATTTAATTGTAAATTCTAATACTTTGTGAACGGGGATAAATAAGACGTTAAAATTTAAAGATCTAATGCTTGTTGATTATTATTTAAAATTTAAATTGAACACTACATAATTCGGATGTGTAAAATGTAAATTTCTAACGCGCATCGAACATGGAATAAACGTTTACATTCAAAATTCTAATGCTCATTGAACTTGGAATAAGGCAGATGTTTAAAATAAAATTTTAAATTTCTAACTTTTGTTGAATGTGGAATAAGATAGCTATTTAAAAAGTTTGTGGGGAAAATTGTGTTAAAAAACAGGTTTAATTTTAAAATTTCGAATGACAATCAGATAATTCAGACATTTACACCTGAAATAAATAAATTTCTAATGCTTACATAGATAAATAAGACAAAAAATATGAAAGTTGTAATGCATGTCGATCTTTGGTTAAATTGGGCATTTAAAGTAAAAAATAACGGTTGTCGAACAATATATAATTTGTTGAAATGTTTAAAAATTTGTGTTTAAAATATTTAAAATTAAATTTCTAAGGCTCATCGAACATGGAAACAATCAGAAGTTTAAAACCACTCATAAAACTTGGGATAAGCTTATAAAATTTAAATGTCAGTTTCTAAATTGCTGAATGTTCAATAAGATATTTAAATGTTGTAAGATAAATGATGTTCATATAAATAATAAATAAAATAAATAAAAAATAATAATGATTGACCAAAATCCGATATTTAAGTTTTGTCCTTGAACATGAAATAAATGGCTCATTAAATATGCGATTTAAATCAGATTGTTGAATATTGGGCCAATAATGTTTACATTTTAAAAATCAAATTGTTACACTGTTTGAATATGGGATAAAAAAAATTTAATTCCTAATGTAAAGTTGAATATGATGGAGCAGTTTAAATTTAAGCATTTAATTTCAATTTCATTTCAGTTTGACTCTATATACAGCAGTTGTTTTACGTTCATTGATTTTTGGGTGCTGAATTTGCAGGATTTATAATGTCATATTCATTAGTTTTAGCAAATTTCAAACATTGCAGCTCACATAGCAGGAGTAGTGATCAGAATCACACTCATGAGGGTTTACATTAAAGGGTTAGCTCACCCAAAAATGAAATTTCTGTCATTAATTACTCATCCTCGTGTCGTTCCAAACCCATAAGACCTTCTTTCAACTTCGGAACACAAATTAAGATAGTTTTGATGAAATCCAAGAGTTTTTTTATCCCCCATAAAAAGCAATGTAATTACCGTCATTCAAGATCCAGAAAGGTATTAAAGATGTCGTTAAAATAGTTAACATGACTACAGTGGTTCAACCTCAATGTTACGAAGCGACGAGAATACTTTTTGTGCGCAAAAACAAACCAAAAATAATGACTTTATTAAACAATTTCTTCTCTACCCTGTCAGTCTCGTACTCAGTTGACGCAGTGTTTATGTCCAAACGCCGGCTCAGTATTGGTTGACGCTGTTCACGTGAGCAGCATAACGCATGCGTGTGATGCTGACGCAGGAGCCAGCCAATAATGAGCTGGCATTCGGACATAAACACAGAACTGCGTCAACTGCGTACGAGACTGACAGGGTAGAGATGAAATTGTTGAATAATGTTGTTATTTTTGTTTTGTTTTTGTGCACAAAGTCTTGTCACTTCATAACATTAAGGTTGAACCTATTTTAACCATGTCTTTACTATTTTTCTGGACCTTGAATTATGGTAATTACGTTGCTTTTTGCGGGGGATAAAAAACCCTTGGATTTCATCAAAAATATCTTAATTTGTGTTCCGAAGATGAACAAAGGTTTGGAACATCATGAGGGTGAGTACTTAATGACAGAAGTTTCATTTTTGGGTGAACTAACCCTTTGATCTCCATGAAATAGGCAAATGCTGTAGTCCTGGATGCCTGTATCTCAGTGCACATTCAGGGTTAAACACAAGGCTTCAATTAAGCAGAAACAAATCCCATGCACAACCTATGACCTTCACAGTGAACTGACAGCAGCAGCTAGAGCTGTAGACAGTGTGGCACCTACAGTGTGAATGCATGTCTGTATTTCATTTCCAGTTGTTTGGTGTCTGTGAAACGCACAGTGAAAGCAATTTTGAGCACATAAGTCTTTGACAGCTTCTATCCAGTTTTTTTGCATGTTTTCATGAATGTATTGTTAGAATACTCATTTTTTTAGGCCTTACCACTAACACCCAACTGGAGGGTGTGCTATATTTTTTTAGACTTCAAAACGATTCATTCATAATTAGATAGCATACTTCTATCATAAGTAAACTTAGGACAGAATTTTGACTTCTTTTTAGGTGAACTATTCCTTTAAGAAAATCTGTCAGATGCTTCAAACTTGCAGTTTGCAGTCTGGCTTCAGAAATAACAACACTGATGGATTGCTCTGTCAGTCCTCCAGCTGCAGACAGATGTGCTAACTAATGCGATGGATGGATGGAGGGCTTTAAGCCAGAGAGAAAGAGGCCACAGGGAGATTATGCTCTCATGGCCATATGGGACACAGCCTCTGGAAAACATTCTGCTGGAAAAAAGTCTGATTAACAGAGTGCACTGGGAAGCTTTCCCAATGAGAATGAATTGATTTTTGAATGGATGCGCAGATTTGAGAGCAAACTGACAAGGAATGTATGAGAAGTAGACAGACTATTTTTAGGCAGTGTTAACGTGTTAGAGGTGGGAAGGTGTATAGTAGCTCGCATGTGTATAACAACTCTGATTCATATTTCTCTGGAATGTGTTATTTTAGGCCTGTATGTAGGTCGGGGTTGAGTAAATTTCAGAATTTAATAAAAATTACAGGCAAGTTTGAGTTGTAATGTGATTCAAATGGGCCAATTCACAACAGATTGAATTATGAATGACAAGATAAGGAATTCACTCAATTCAATAAAAAATTCAATATAGTCACAGAGTGAAATAAACTAGCTGTGTGACAAAACATAAACATCTGCATAATTAATTCTGAATAATAATTTATTTTTATACCCAGATATGCAGCACCTGTTAAAAGGTTTGGAAACAGTAAAATTTTTTAATGTTTTTGAAAGAAGTATTAAATGCTGACCGAGGCTGCATTTATTTGATCAAAAATACAGTAAAATTTAGCTGCGAGCAGCAATTATCGGGGTTCAAGCGCTTTAAGGCCTTTAAGCACATGCATAAAAAGGTATTATGTTTCATTTAGCAAGCCTGCAACCATCTCAATCATAGATGGAAAAGACCATTTACAACCAAATCACTTAGTTTACCATAGGAAATATATGGTTTTTAAAGCTTTTTAACAGTTAAAGCACCACCTATGGTCCGATCTCCATAAAAGTTGGCATGCTTCTTTAGAGTCATATGCTACATGTGCGCACCTATTTTCGTGAAGTTCTGAGTTTTCGTTTAGGAGTTATAGGCTTTTGCGTGCACTTGGCCACATCTTTTTTCTAAATTACACTGTTATAGCTATCCAAAGGGTAAAGTTCAACTTCTGACTGGGCGAAAAACCTAGGACTAGTTCGCAAAAGTAGTTTTTTTACATTTAATGAATGATTTGATTGACCACAGCGTTTCTTGAGGCAAAGTTGTTCAACACAATCTATCAAATTATATGAATATTGTGTGTGTGTGTGTGTGTGTGTGTGTGTGTGTGTGAAACAACACGTGATTACAGAGGCGTAAAACTCGTTAGTGCCATCTAGTGGCCAATTTCTTTCAAAATTCCTCCAGACCTCTAGGACCATGAGTCGAACATGCCCAATGAGTTTCGTTCCGATCGGCCTCTGTCAACCTTGTCTAATAGGTGATCAAATTCATTGGGCGATGGTGGCGATGTTTTTTGAGATATGCCAATGTCCTCATAGATAATCATGGCTCCTTGGACCAAGACACTGCATGCCAATTTTCAAGTCAATCGGACTAACGGTGAAGTAGTTATAGCCATTTTCACGTTAGTGCCATTATAGCGCTACCAAATTCCCAGTTGCCACGTACATTTTTACGCGACCACAGAATGAGCTATTAAACAGGTGTGCTTTGGTGTTTGGTGAAAATATCTCCGTTCACGAGTTATGACCATTTTATCAAAAGTGGCTCCGGCCACTTCGAACGTTTTGGTGGCTCTTAGGGACTGTGAATCTGAATTATTGACAATTAGACTCCAGAGAATCTTGCTGCACTGGGATGGTTCCGATCAGGTCAAAAACCTAGGACTAGTTAGCAAAAGTAGGTTTTTAAAAAATCCAAAATAACAGAAAATTTCACAGAATTCGAGGCATGCATCTTGTCCATCTTGTGTCAAGAATTCCAACGATTTTTTTTAAACTTCCTACACTTATTATATGAATTACGAATTATTATTATACAAATGACTGTTCTGCGTCCTTTTACTACCTCAATTCAAATCCTATTCTAATTCAAGGATTTAAAAGGCATTTTCAATTAAATTCTGAATGGTGGACAATTGCATGATGTGGGTGTAAAGCAACAAGTGAGGACACAATAAAATCTATGGCTTTTAACAAAGATGTCACCTTTTATCTTTATACCTGATTTCAGCTTGTTTTGAGCAGAAAAGTCGAAGGAAGAACTGCCTTATTATTCAGTCTAGAAATACTATCATTCGTTCAATGTATCTGCACTTTCCTCAAGAAAACAGCACTTAGTCATTTGGCTGTCAGGAAGTTTTGGAACATGACACCACATCCCTGTAGGACTCCTTCCAAACAGAGATGTGTTCAGTGCAAGGACAGAATATTGTGAGCTGAAAATGGCTTGAAGGGGGCAGAGACAAGACGGCTGCTGTTAGCTCACATATGCGTGCTTTGAGAGACAGCTCACTTTTGTTATTTTTCCCCCGTTTAGCACGGCAGAGGCAGATGTTGTTGTCTGATTCATGAACATCGAGATGAATGGAAGTGTGCGTGTTACTTTGACACATCTCAGAAAGCAAACCAAACGGCATGTCATTGTGATATTTGGATATGTCAAACATGGCCTGCTTGAATGCTCTTCTTGGTGGTGTTTGTTAAGGCAAGTGTCACTATTACTGTTGCTCATATTTTGGGTTAAGGTTTTGAACAAACAGATATGACGCTTCAGATCATGTAGTTTGTTGAGTAGAGGTGTGCTATTTTGTATGCCATCAGACTTGTGGATTTTGCCCTTGCAGACAATAAAACAGATGATAAAGTCCCTTAGACTTAAATTGAAAGAGGGACACAAGCCATATCTACACACTTAGAAAAAAGGTTCAGTGTGGTTCTTGGCTCAATTTTAAGAACACTTTATGCCAAAAATGTTTGCATAATACTTTCATGTTTAATGAGTTATTTCTTTTTTTCTAGTGAAATAGTATGTTTATGTTTAATTAATAAAATTGAATTAAAAATTAAAATTAATTAAAATGTATTAATTTAGGTGCTGTTAACACGACACCATTTTCAACTAAAAACTGAAAACATTTTATGCGTTTTGGGGGCCCGAAAACGCAAAGTTTTGAAAACGTGTTTTAAAGTGCAAGTTTTTGAAAACGATAATGTTATTGTCTCTGTGTAAACTACAAAAACGTGAATTTGAGAAAACAGTGACGTCAGGTGTGTGCGTATTGTGTGTTCAGTCTATAGGCATGCGAGACTACTTAAAGGGTTAGTTTACCAAAAAATGGAAATTCTGTCATTAATTACTCACCCTCATGTCATTCCAAACCCATAAGACCTTTGTTCATCTTCGGAACACAAATGAAGATCTTTTTGATGAAGTCCGAGAGGTTTTAAAAAGAAAATACTCAACAATGGTGTTGACTTATGAATTTGCTCGTGGTTTGTATTAAAGCATATTAAAAACACCACATAAACATATAAAAAACATTATAAACTTTATTTTCACCACTGGGGGTCTTTAAGAAAATATTGACCTGCAATCCAGTAGGGGGAGCACCACGACGCATGCGTGTTGTGTTGACTCAAGACTGGAAGTTGATCTGTGAATGCGCTTTGGATAATATTATTTTGTAAATAAAGTGTTAAATTATGTTTTTTGTGCAAACAAAGCACTCGTGTCGCTTCATAAAATTGAGGTTAAGCCACTGGAGTCACATGGAGTACTTTAACGATGTCATTCCTACCTTTCTGGACCTTGGAGTGGTAGTTGCGTTGGATCTCTATGGAGGGACAAACCTTCATCAAAAAGATCTTAATGTGTGTTTAGAAGATGAACAAATGCCTTACTGATGTGGAACGACATGAGGGTGAGTAACGATAGAATTTTCATTTTTGGGTGAACTAACAACAATGGTGGACTACAGGACTGTGTTTTTTGCTGAGTTTATTAATGGTTCTCCAGCAAAGTGTAGATTTACTGCACCACTACTATGACCAGTGGAGACTTATTACATATGTGAAATTCTAACATCGCCAACTAATTCTAATTCTCACCTCGCCAACTACTGGCCCGGCATGCATAATACAGTGTTTTTAGTCGTTTTCGTGGATCTGTGTGAACGGGGATAGTTTTGATAACATTTTCATCTGTATACGAAACTTTTCAAAAGGAAAAACTGTTTTTAAGTACACTGTTGTCACGTGAACGTACCTTAAAACTAAATCCATAACATGATCTCATGATGGGAAGTCATGAACATTTCTATATAGGCAGCGCCTCACAGAACCCTAAAAGGGTTAGTTCACACAAAAATGAAAATTTATGTCATTAATTACTCACCCTCATGTCATTCCACACCCGTAAGACCTTCTTTCATCTTCAGAACACAAATTAAGATATTTTTGATGAAATCCGATGGCTCAGTGAGGCCTCTATTGCCAGCAAGATAACTAACATTTTCAGATGCCCAGAAAGCTACTAAAGACGTATTTACAACAGTTCATGTGAGTAAAGTGGTTCAACCTTAATATTATAAAGCAATGAGAATACTTTGTGTGTGGCAAAAAAACAAAATAACGACTTTTCAACAATATCTCGTGATGGGTGATTTCAAAACACTGCTTCATGAAGCTTTGAAGCTTTACGAATCTTTTGTTTCGAATCAGTGGTTTGGAGCGCCAAAATCACATGATTTCAGTAAACGAGGTTTCGTTACGTCATAAGTGTTTCGGAATTTCAGTAGTTCACATGACTTTGGCAGTTTGATGTGCATTCCGATCCACTGATTCGAAACAAAAGATTCGTAAAGCTTTGAAGCTTCATGAAGCAGTGTTTTGAAATCGGCCATCAATAGATATTGTTGAAAAGTCGTTATTTTGTTTTTTGGCACACAAAAAGTATTCTTGTCGCTTTATAATATCAAGGTTGAACCACTGTAGTCACATGAACTGTAAGTAAGTCTTTAGTAGCTTTCTGGGCATTTGAAAGTGTAAATTATCTTGCTGTCAATGGAGGCCTCACTGAGCCATCGGATTTTATAAAAAAATATCTTAATTTGTGCTCTGAAGATGAACGAAGGTCTTACGGGTGTGGAACGACATGAGGGTGAATAAATAATGACAGAATTTTCATTTTTGGGTGAACTAATACTTTAATGGTTCTATATAAAACATTTTCTTCTCAGAGTGGAGAAACCAGAATATCAATAATTTAAACAATTTTACAGCTCCAAAAATGCATGAGTTAAATGTTAAGCTTCAAATTTCTGCATTTAAACCCTCCAAAAATTGACCCCATTTATTTCCATTGTAAGTGCCTCATCATTGATTTTTGCTTGATTTTTAGAGGAGTTAAAATTAGTTTTTGTGGTGATCAACATTATGCCAAAAATGGTTAATTGAGCTCAACTTTTATTGAACCCAGAACATTTAATATAACCAAACACATTGCTTATCTGTCCGAATAAAACCCTGTTGTGTGTAATTCTTTTACTACACGGTAAAAAAGGTATTTTTCAAAGAATATTTTTTTTCAGTATGTTTAACAAGAAAGCACTGTTTCAGTCTTTTCCTTCAAAAATGTCATGTGTTACTTACCATTTCTTTGTAATTATTTGTGAAATTTACTAGCAAAGTAAATCCTACACCATTTTTTTCATTGACACCCTTCCACATGTTCACATTAGGGCGACAGACAAAATAAAAATGATTTCCAGTCAAATAATAACTGTGATATTACCGTCAGTGAGAGAGAGAGTTATGGCAATATGAATGGCTCTGTTTTAGAAAGTCCTCGTACTGACAAATTGGTGCTGGGAGCAAGTTGAAGGGCATTAAGTTCTAAGGCTTGATTCTTGTCTAGAATCCTGCAACACAGAGAGGAAACTCATTGAAGATATACAGTTTGTGTGATGTGCTTGCTGAATGCAGATCAGAGATGAAGACACGCTGTGAGACTATTGAAAATGCAAAACCTAAAACAAATACATGCAAATAGAGATCGGCGTGTTGAAGCGAATGTCAGATGCCAGGCAGAATAGAGACATTTATGGAGTAATTTGATCATTCAGCACAAGATAGTTTTGTTAAAATGGGACAGTATTATAATGAAATAATTTTTCCTTTATCTTTTGAGATAAAAGACACACTTGAACTTCAAGAATGGAAAACATCCTCAGTCCGATAAGGACATTTACTAAAATTAGAGCATTATTTTCCCAACTTCTGACATCAGACACATCAAAGGCTCCTTACTAGGCATTCAGAAACACTTCTAAGGAGGAGGAGGAAGCCAGATAGATGCTGTTTTTATTTAACACCAGAAGAACTAAAGATGAAACTAAAATATGATAAAGTATGTTAAACCTTGTGCTATTTCTTGCTGTGTGTAGCACCTACAACTCTGCATATTCTTCTGAAGGATCCCAATCTTGGGAAATAGTGACTGAAGTTTTCATTTAACAGTGTTCCTGTCTGATCTTATCAGTTTATGTGGCACATTTAGGGTGTGTTCACACTTGGCAGGTTTGGTTTGATTAAAATGAATCAAAAACTGTATTTGGATTACAAGTGGACCAGCAGCAGATTCCACATTGCACATTTCTTTACCAGCTTTTAATGCTGCTCTTTTGCAGTAACAGTTAGTTACATCATTGTTTTGCAACCAAAAAAAGGCTAAATGTTATCAATCTAGCAATGTGCATCATTCATATATATATTTTCATCTTATTCAGCTCTATTAAATCCTGAGCAATTCACTTCGTAATCTGCGTACAGACAATCTGCCACGCAGGACTAGGACCACTTAGCATTAATCGCCTCAGCCACTCTAATAGAAAACATTGCACAAGCGATTTGTAAATCACATCATCCCTTAACTGCCAGCAAGATTGATGAATGACTCAATCACAGTGTCCAGGTTGCACAGTTAAAATGGGACTGCAGTCAGCAGTCAGAGAGGTGTATGGACACAGACAGCAGGCATTAATGACCGAAAAGGCTGGTCTTGCAAAAGCCATGGATAAGACATTGCATCCGAAACAGTTTGAGAGAGTTCAATAAGAATGGTTCATTTAAAAATTTACTTTCCCTCATGTCACTCTGAACCTGCATGGATTTTTTTCCTCTGTGAAATGCAGAACGAGATATTTTGCAGATTGTCCAAGCTGCTCTTTTCCATTATGAAAGTAGAAAGTGAGTGAAAATGTTCTATATGAGTGGAATCTATTATTTCAACTGATTTCAAGGTGTACATTACGTGGAACACTGTTCACTGTAAGAAAAGAAAAAAACTGAAAAATTACTGGTAATTTTCTGAGTTCACGAACATTTCCTTTAACCCTAAAAGACTTGGGGGTTGAAGATCCAAATGCAGCTTTATTGGTACAATCCAGAACCGTAATCCAAAATACAGGCAATGGGTCAAACACAGGTGATCAGTTCAAATAAACAAACACAAAACAAGGCAGGGTACTAGTGATGTGACATTTAAACCGAGGCTTCAGAGTTTGTGTCGAGCATAAATGGGCGTGTTAGATAAAGCCTCGATTCGAGGCTTGTGTTGGTAACGTAGAAATCACGTGACCAATGACAAACGGAGCCTCACTTTCTGTCCTCTTTTACGAGTAGGTTTTCATTCAGACTTAATCAATTACATTTTTAAATACCTAGTCATACAAGTAATATGAAGAATACAAATTATTAAATAAAATATTTGCCATATGCAATTCATATAGGCTATGTGCACATTATTCTTCTATTACATCATATTGATATTCATACTGGCATTAAATGCCACAGTTTAATGGGTAAATGAATTTATCACAGAGAGAAATTCAACACAACACACACACACACACACTGTTAGGCTTTTATTTGATCACGTAACATGAGACTATCTATGGAATGTGTGGTGGCTGCTTCATGTGACGAAGCTTCTTTCACAGGGTTTTGGCTGCTTTACTTTTTACTAGATGCTGCTGTTTTCGACACTCTCAAAGCTTTGAATCTTCTCCCAGAATAATGAGGGGAAAGCCTCAGTGCTTCATGAGGCTTCATTTGCTAATCACTACTGGGTACACAAGCAAAAGAGCAATCCATGCAACATAAAACTAGGAAGACACTCAGAGATTCAATTTAATGACTAGCAACACCTTGCAGTGAATGACAGAGTGAACAGGGTTTATATAGGCTGGGCTAAACAAGGTAATGAGGAACAGCTGAAGACAATCATGGTTGATTAGTCCGGGCAGTGGTTTATGGGTAATGTAGTCCGAGATGGTGTGGCAGTAGTCTGGGGTGGAGAGTCCTCTGGTGGCTATCAAGGGCACTTCAGCTGGTGATCTTGGCAAGTATATGCAATGCTGGGTAGATTACTAATTCCAAATTACATAACAAAAGTATTAGTAACGTAATCCATTACTTTACACATTTAAGGTAATATAATCTGACTACTTTTTGATTACTTTTAGATTACTTTTGACCTAACTTGGATAGGATATTTTAGTACCATATTGATATAAAAATACAAGACAATAGATTCCATTCGTTTCATGAACAACATAAAGTGCATTAAATATTACATTACGTCAGGATTTCTTAGACCGGGGTTCGTGATGGAATGGGTTCATGAGTTTAATGAAAAGTTATCTCTAACTTATGAACTTAAATTTTCAGAGGCTTCTTGTGAGAACATGTAATTATGTAATCAGTAAAAAAAAAAGTAACTGTAGTCTGATTGCGAGTATTTTAAAATGTAATATAATCTAATTACAACTACTAACTTTTTGGAATCTGATTACGTAACCCAGATTACATGTAATCAGTTACTACCCAGCACTGAGTATATACACAGCATTCACTAAGTAGTACTCTGAACACAGCCAGATAGATAGATAGATAGATAGATAGAGACAGAACAACAAACATGGAGAGTAGAAATAATATCCTGTAGTCATTGTTTATTCATCAGTATGTTTTTTAGATGATAATATTAGCAATACATATTCAGGCTCTATTAGGTTGACTTATATCCATATTTATGCATTTTCCTGTGATATTTGTATTTACAATCTGTTCCAAAAGGCTAATGCCCCCAATTCATTGCTCTTATTACCATGCATGGGCTCTCATTAACCAGGCAGCATGATTTTCCAATACAATTTCTTTCTGTTATTGATTTGACTGTAGGCCATGGATGTGCTAGGGGGTCACTGGAAAATTCAGACCAATGGTGTAAAAAAAAAATAAAAAGGAAAAACAATCAAAAACCTCAACATTGTTACTGTTTCATCCTGCTTTCTAAATGTGTAGTGTTGTATTTTCTGGGTTTCCTCTGTTCACTGTTGCCCTCAGCTTGCTTAACAGGGTTTTAAGGCAAAGCTGCTTTGGAACAATATTTTTTCCTGAAAAATGCTGAACAAAAAAATGTGTCTTTTATTTAAAGCTGACAGTGCTCAGAGTAGAAAAAGACTCAATTTTCCCACATAATAATTTAATAATTGTCTTTGAATACAGTGTTGTGCCAATATACATGTGGCACAACATATGATACATCAGTCTTTTGAGGAACATTTATTTTTAAATAATCTTAATCATCTACTAGAATGTTTGAATATTCTTTAATATTTCAGGCTTTGCTGGATTAATATCTGTTCTCACGCATGAAAATATATAGCTGCCTTCATATTTGGAGGTTCTTGGAATTTGAAACAAGTGGTATTGGCTATTTTCCTAGACGCATTTATATGCATACTATAGCACTGCTTAAACATTGCGTTTCATAAATCATGCAGGACACCTCAGAAAGCCACAACATTATGTAACTATCGCATTGCATGGATTGCAGTATCTTGGAGTGGCCTCTGGCTGTGATCTGAAGTATTGAATTATTGCGCGGCCATTTTTGAGTTGTGAAATTTGGAGCTCTCTCTTTTCACTGTTGTTCGGCAGCAAACGTTGAAGCTGAAACGACGCTATTCTGAAAAGAAAACCCAAAAACATGCGTCTTTTCCAAACTACGCGTTTAAAACACATCTGCATTGGAAATGTAACTGTGTCTAGAGTTAAGGAATGTAACAAAACAGTGTGTGTTGTAGGTTCAAGATGTTTGTTGGGTATTAAGTTTTCTTGCACAGGTGTATCTGGACCATACCTGCAAAAGGTAAAGACAAATATCGGACATGGAAGTATACCGCTAGCTTGTACGCCAAACACAAATTATAACGAACACAGAAAACATTTTATTCGTGCATTTTCATCACAATACACTTATGAGGACGCGTTTGGCCTGGCACGTGACAAACCCGAAAAGTTCTGGAGTGGAGCGGCTCGTGGTATCACTTGGTTTGAACACTGGACCAAAACTCTGGATAATACGGATACAGTGTTTCCAAAATGGTAAGTACAGAATGGGGCGTTGACATATTCCAGTAACAGTCACAGAATGGAATTGAACGCAAGGGTCTCGAGCGCGATAACTGTCGTTAAAGGGAAAGTTCACCCTAAAATTATGTGAGGCACAATGACAGCCTCAGTCACCATTCGCTGTCACCGTATGGAAAAATAAATGCTATGAAAGTGAATAGTGACTGAGCCGTTCAGGCCCTAACATTCTGCAAAACAACAGTTACTCTGAAAGAAGGAAGTAAGTCAGACATGGTTTTTGGGAGAAATAAAACATGAGGGAGAGTGAATTATGACAATTTGCATTTCTTTTTAATTTAACGCCCCTCTTTTAAAAACGCAACGCCAATGGCGCGCGACGCAACGAAATGACGTATATCTGACTCATGGGTGTCTAGACCAATCAAAAACAGCGCAGACGAACGCTTCCTGTCTCAACGCCCCCTTCCGTGTAGGGAATTGCGTTTTTTGTGTTTGTTGTGGGTTGACATTGAATAAATGAGAATGTGGTTCAGCAAGAGGATAGGATTTATATATCAACATCTTTAAATCTGAATTATATTTATCCATTGTTTATTTTTCTCTCTCTCGAGATGAAGCAAATGCTTGTTATTTTCCCACCCCTTATACAACTCTAAGTAGTTCCTTGTATATATTTTATACATATTATTATATATTCATAGCAAGATAACAAATATACATTAATTTTAAACACCAACCAAATTTTTTACAAAGAACCCATCACCCTATAATCACATATCTCAAAGCAATCAGTATTATAACCCACAATCACCTCTGTTTATCCTCATATTCTTTTAATAACACGTTTTATACAACTTTTTACACCTGCTCCAAACTATTCCACAACCTCACCCCACAAATAGTGATGCACATACATTTAAGAGTTGTTCTTATTTTGAGCATTTTAAAGTTTAATTCTTCTCTCAAGTTATACCCACCCTGCCTTTCCATAAACGTTTGTAAATTTCCCAGAAGTAAATTATTTCTTACTTAAAACATGACTTGTGCCATCTTAAATTTAACCAGATCAATGAACTTCAGTGTATGTGACTTTAAGAATAATGAATTTGTCTGTTCCAGATATCCAACATCATTATTGATGATTCTGATTGCTCTCTTTTGTAATGTGTAAAGACTGTAGGTGCAGTGTTGCCAGGTCCGCTGTTTTCCTGTGGAACTGGGCTACTTTTACGCTGTTGCTGCGGGTTGTTTTTCATGTCCGTGGGACCCCAAATAACATGATATTTAGCCCCTGGAATGCTAATTTTACCAGGGAACTCCACCAAAAACGAGTATTTTACTCCCCGGAACACGATTTTTACCATGGGACCCCCCCCCCCCCCCAAAAAAAAAAAAAAACACTTAATTTATCATGGTCAAGGTATCATAATGTGAATATTGCTTTTGTTCAACTATTTCTTTAAGAACACCGGTTTCCATTACAGGTTTGTTGGAGGAAAGCTGAACATGTGTTATAATGCTGTTGATCGGCATGTGGAGAATGGAAGAGGTGATCAAGCAGCTGTCATTTATGACAGTCCAGTTACCGGCACTAAACAAGTCATCACATACAGAGAAATGCAGGAGCAGGTAAAACACTAAAGGTGCGGTCACATTAGTGAAAATTTGGTGAAATTTCTTGGGCAAAAATGGTCGTCAATAGTGTAGTGATGTATGAAGCGCAGCTCACACAGAAGTCATTAAAAAAAAAAAAAAGCAGCTCTCTGTTGGCCAGTGCAGCAAATTTGCGTGATCAACTTGAACCTGTTGATAAATCTGTATGGGCAATCTTTCGCCCTCACGCGAAATTCCCAATTGTGTGGATTCCTATTGAAATGACTGGATTTTGCCCATGAAAATTCACCGGACAAGATCAGATGTTGACCGCACATCAAGTCTTTGAAACCAGGAACCTTCCTCCTCTTCCAAAATGCTGGACCAATTTGCATTTAATGTCCATTTTCTGTTGTTTTGATCAATTGATATTGTAGGATTTCTGACTTGCCTCCAGTTTGTCAGAATTTGTATACGTATCCATAAAATTTAGCTTCCACACACCTGTTTTTGTAGGTGTCCAGGTTGGCGGGTGTTCTGGTGAGGCATGGCGTGAAGACGGGTGATCTGGTGGTGATCTATATGCCCATGGTTCCTCAGGCTATGTTCGCCATGTTGGCATGTGCCCGTATTGGTGCCACCCACAGCCTCATATTTGGAGGATTCGCCTCCAAAGAGCTCTCCGTTCGTATCGACCATGCTAAGGCAAGCCTTTGGGTTTTCTTATTATGAAAATGAATAAACTATTTTTGTAAATGCATATCTCCGCTGAGGTTGCGAAAACCACTTTCCCTCTTAAATCATCTTTTTCTCCGCAGCCCAAGTTGCTGGTGACTGCATCATTTGGCATCGAGCCGGGCAGAAGAGTGGCGTACATTCCCCTGGTGGAGAAAGCTCTGGAGCTCAGCACTCACAAACCACATAAAGTCCTCATCTACAACCGGCCCAGCATGGTGAGCTATTAGAAACCCCATGGCACCTGGACATCAGTCTCATTATCAAACTGGCACAGTTTCTACTGCCTATTAACTGGTAAAAGAGAAGATAATTCTGCAGTGAGAGAATACAAATGCAAATGTAGTCCCCTTTCTAAAAGAGTGTACCTCTAAATTCAACCTTCTCAAGGAGGCTGACACTTAACCAACATAAATCCTTGTAGAAGGAAGTTAGACTTTCTTTGTTTGTATAACTGTAATAACATATCACTCAAAAAATATGAGGAAACCAAATGTTCAAAGCTTTTAGCGTTTTAACAAACTCTAGCTAAACTAATTTCTTTTTCCTGTTTTGGTGTCTGTTAAATGAGTTTTCTCATGTTGCTACATCTACAATCAGTATGTTGATTTCACAACGCAGGGAATTGCTTAAGCTTCATCCTGTGTTGTCATGGAAACTGTTAGCAAATAGCTTTTTGATTTTTCAGCGGTTTGGGATACAGGATGAATCCCACATGGTTGCTGAAGGCGAACACATCTCGGAAATGAGAAAAAAAATATTTGAGTTAAAATTTATATGTGAGGGGAGAATTTGCCAACCCCAGAACTACACATCCTGTTTTAACTTGAGAAGATTTACTCTATGGCAGGATCTTATTTACGGAAACTTTTTGAATATTCAAAACTACTGCATTGGAATGAAAATGCATCCGTGCACTGCCGCAAAACAAACAAACAAACAAAAAACAAATAAAAGTAGTCCATATGATTTAAAAAAGCTTTTCTCACAACTGAACTTGGCAAAGCCTGAAAGAAATGTAGAAAAAAGAGAAAGTCATACAGCTATGAAACAGCATCACAGTGCATGAATAATTGCAGAATTTAATTTTTTAGGTGAACTATTCCTTTAAAAGGATAGTTCACCCAAAAATGAAAATTATCCCATTATTTACTCACCCTTAAGCCGATGCATTATTGTAAGAAAAATTTGAAAAAACTTTATCAATTCTATTAACTAGCTTCTGGCGGACAACTGTAGTCATACTGTGCAAGTCAACTTGTGCCAAATGAGTAACCCCTGATGCGATGTATAATGTAAGATGTACACTACCAGTCAAAAGTTTGGAAACATTACTATTTTTAATGTTTTTGAACGAAGTCTCATATGCTCATTAAGGCTGCATTTAATTCATAATAAATACAGCAAAAACAATAATATTGTGAAATATTATTACAATTTAAAATTATGGTTTTCTATTTTAATATACTTTAAAATATAATTTATATCTGTGATGCAAAGCTGAATTTTCAGCATCATTACTCCAGTCTTCAGTGTCACATGATCCTTCAGAAATCATTCTAATATGCTGATTTGATACTCAGTTATGATCAATGTTGAAAACAGTTGTGTTGCTTAATATTTTTTTGGAACCTGTGATACTTTTTTCAGGATTCATTGATGAATAAAAGGTTAAAAATATCAGCATTTATTCAAAATATAAATCTTTTCTAACAATATAAATCTTTACTATCACTTTTTATCAATTTAACACATCCGTGTTGAATAAAAGTATTAATTTCTTTCAAAAAAAAGAAAGGAAAAAAATTACTGACCCCAAACTTTTGAACGGTAGTGTATATTGTTAGAAAACATTTCTATTTGAAATAAATGCTGATATTTTTTAACTTTTTATTCATCAAAGAATCCTGAAAAAGTATCACAGGTTATAAAATAATATTAAGCAGCACAACTGTTTCCAGCATTGATAATAAATCAGCATATTACAATGATTTCTGAAGGATCATGTGACACTGACGACTGGAGTAATGATGCTGAAAATTCAGCTTTGCATTACAGAAATAAATTATATTTTAAAGTATATTAAAATAGAAAACCATAATTTTAAATTGTAATAATATTCCACAATATTATTGTTTTTTTCTGTATTTATTATGAAATAAATGCAGCCTTAATGAGCATAAGAGACTTCGTTCAAAAACATTAAAAATAGTAATGTTTCCAAACTTTTGACTGGTAGTGTACGCGTAGCATAAGCTTAGACGCCTCTCGCGGTTTAAACAAACAGGGCTGTGTAACAAACTCAAACTCATCTTCTCTTATATCAAAATCCTCTGACATTTCTCTTTAAAAATTACTGTTTTAGACTTCTAATTTGTGACCAGTGTTTTGTTTTGCTCTATCCTCTGCGCTTCCGGATTCGCCAATACATCATGCATCGGGTCTGAGGTTACTCTTCCGCCACAAATCGATGCGTATGTCCGTCTGCCGAAAGCTAGTTATTATAGTTAATACATTTTTAAATATGGATATTTTTCTTAAAAAAAAAAAAAAAATCACTTCCCTTCAGAAGGCCTTTATTAACCTCCTGGAGCCGTATGGATTACTTTTATGATGCATTTTTTTGGCTTCAAAATGTTTCTCCCTTTTCTCCACCATTATAAAGCTTGGAGGAGCAAGGATATTTTTAAATATATGTCTGATTGTGTTCATCTGAAAGAAGATAGTCACATACACATAGGATGGCTTGAGGGTGAGTAAATCATGGGATACTTTTCATTTTAGGGTGAACTATCCCTTTAAGGCAGCTGAAACACTGGATTTGCACTTTGGACTTCCCATAAAATTGAAACAAAATAACATCTGCTGGTGTTGCTTTTGTTAACTAAAACTAAAACTGTTAAAACACTTTTTTTTGTTAATTGAAATAAGGTTAAAATAAAATCTAAATATTAGATGAAAAACTCAAAAATGAGAAATGTTGCATTGGCAACTAATTAAAGTAGAAGTAATAAGAACCAACTAAAACTTAAATTAAAACTGAAATAAAAATAAATTAAAATTATTTAGAAATATTAAAAAAAAACAATAAGAACTAATAAAAATAACAAAACAGCTAAATACATCTAAAAGCTCATTTAAAATATTAATAAAAATATTTAAATAATACTAAAATAATTGCTGCCTGGACTGAGCATTTTGCTTCCTAATATCAGTCTCTGATCATTCTAAGGGACATTCTTTCGTCCTGTGCCTAAACAGTTTTTTTACCATAGGAAAAGGTGTCCACACGTCCTGACCTGAGCTTAGACTGGGAGGAGGAAATGGCCACTGCCCGCCCTCATGACTGTGTGTCTGTCCCCGCTCATCATCCTCTGTACGTCCTGTACACCTCCGGCACTACTGGCACTCCTAAGGTAAGATCTTGTTTATGACAGTACACAGCAGTAAAGCACACAGCTGAGAGAACGGATGAAGTTGTTTACTGTGGACTAGATCCATGCTGTCAGGGGCTTTGTTTATTGTATATTCTGTTAGCAGGAGACCATGAGCCATACGTCTTCATAAACTCTCTTGTGTATTCAAGAAGGAAAGAGCTCGTTTTAATATAAAGGATTTAGCCTGTGGCTGTGATGTTGCTTAAAAAAAATTACCAAAAAGTACTTTTTACTCCAAGTTACATGTTTTGGCCATGTATCTTGCAGTACCCTGTAAATAATGTTTTTTTTTTTTGTTTTTTTTTAAACAATCAATAGGATGGAAGTTATTTTAGGAAATGCCAAACAGAAATTACATTTTTTTAACCATTTTGTTTTACAAAAGAAGAACAAGAATTAAAATAGAGTATGAAATATACTTACAAATTAATCTAATTTTTCACCAAATGAACAGATATTTAATAATTTTGAAACATAACATAAAAAAATAATAATAATAATTGCGAGTTTATATCACACAGTCCTGTCTTTTTCCCCTCACAATTCTGACTTTATTTCTCACATTGACTTTATATCTTACAATTCTGACTATTAAAACAGTATAGGTAGCACAATTCGACAATGAAAAATCCTACCTATCAGATTGTGCTACTAACACAGTATTCATATGGTGTGATGTGGTTTGAGCCTTTAATAACATCCATACCTACCCCAAACCCTACCTTTTAAACAAAACAAATACTGTATAGTGTTGGTAACACAATCTGATAGGTAGCATTATTTGTCAGAATACCTGTCATCGTGAGTACTGCTCCACTGTGGACATTTTTTGCGGATGTGAAGGATGATGTTTTATGTCGATATTGGAACACAATTGAAGTGCAAAGCCTAGTTTACATAATAAGTAATAGTTTAGCATCCAAATACATTGCAAATATGGAAACATTTGGATTTGTGCCAAATGAGAGAGGTTGGCTACGTGAGCCCAACGCTGGTTTCAGTTTCACTTTAAATTAGTTCATTTTGGCTTGACGTATATATAGCCTAGCTACGTATATATATATTTTTTTATTCTTGTTCTGTTCTGAATGCCGTTAAATTTTAAGGATTTGTTGTGGAGTGAGGGGAAATAAATTAGCCTATAGCTATGTTATAGTGTTTATTTACCGGTAGGCTATACATTATTTTAGAATGTAATTACGAAATGTGACTTATACACAGCAACTTTTTTTTTTTCTCTCTCTCAAAAACTCAATTTTATATATATATATATATTTTTTTACCATGCAGATATTTTTCAAAATATCTTGAAAAATGACTTTAAAAATTACTTAAATTACTTTTTAAACCTTTAAAGGATTAGTTCACTTCAGAATTCAAATTTCCTGATAATTTACTCTCCTCATGTCATCCAAGATGGTTGTCTTTCTTTCTTCAGACAAAAAGAAATTAAGGTTTTTAAGGAAAACATTCCAGGATTTTTCTCCATATAGAAATATAGCTGAGAATGTCTATTTCTTAAATATGTTTATTTGCACTACCGTTCACTTGCACTAAGCATAAGCGCCATATATACTGTCAGGGAGTGAGTTTGCACGTTCACGGCGCATCGCCAGTTAAAATCGTTTGGGTATGAACACAAAGACGTGCCGAAAAACGGCTTTAGTCTTGCATAGCCAGACCTTCAGACTGACGGCAGAAGATCTGGACTCTATCGCACCTTTTATTGGCCAAGGACCGCCCAAAAGGACGTTTGACTGACATGTAACGCAACCAATCACAATTTGTTTTGTCCATGTTTAAGGGCACGAAAATGTAAAGCCGATGTCCCTACAATAACAGACTAATAAATTATTCATTCAAGAATGTTATGCAAGTTTACTGCAACAATGGAGTCGCAAACTTCATGTACTTTTGAAAACACAGCGTTCAGCTGATCCTGGTAAGCGCTCGTTCTCGCAGTTGTAAACACGATGGCGTTCTTTGTTGGGCATCACGCCATTTGTTACTAGGTGGACCATTAAAGAACGCGACACACACGTCTCCCAGACATCCTGTAGAATTCAACCAACCAGATTCGAAAATCCTGAAGTGTTTCCAGATAAGTGTGCCATATGCATCAGACATTCAGCCAATGGTCTGTGGGCGTGAAGTCTGAGGCTGAGACTACAGCTGGTTTGACTGGGTATTTTCAAGCTGCAGGCTGTTGTTTTTTAAATATGCCATGTCTAGTTAAAATGCCTTAAAATCATTGCGATATTTACGGTGTTTTTGATGACCAGCAAAACATCACAAACATTTTTTTTTTTTTAAACCCAAATGCTAGGTTAGCCTTATTTTTATTGTTTTTACCCAGGTGCTGGGTAGTTTTTCTCAGCTGCTGGGTTAATTTGACTGACAATACAAATGAAGAACCCTCACACACCTATACAGTGCTTTTTCATTCGTTGGGTAGTCTGTGCCATATTGGATAAACTGGATAAATTTGTCAATGGTCATTTCGTGTTCTGTTCTGAGAGAGAACTTCCTGAGGGGAATCTTCCTGAATAAAACTAAGGTTTGTATTGCATTGTTTTCTTAACATATTTTTACTGTAGAAACAGGAAAACGTCTGTAGTCTTACATTGTACCTTTTTTTGTTTACATGTGCGTCGCAGCTAACGTCTGCTTGGAACGCTAACCTTCTACAAACTCAGCATACGCTGGATTTACACAACGTGCCATCATATGGAAGTTTCACCTCCTGCCAAACGAATGCTGTGATCATGGCTGAGACCCGAGACATGTCATCGCTGTCATAGCCTATGCAACAAAGTTGACGTGCTCATGCAGTGTATAAAGTACAGCTCTGTTGACTACAGTGGGAGCGCTCTATTGATCTAGTATGCTAGCGCCGTGTTTAATGGGTTGAAACTTGAATGTCTGACAGACGTGATGACAGAAGGTAAAGCTGTTTTTGATGTAACTTTGCAAACATGATTATTAGCATAAGATTGTTTTTTAATGAACTGATACCAGTTTTCTTCCCACAGATTCCCTGAGGCTGCTCCTGCCACTTTCTCAATCATTTTCTAAATGTTTTTGAGTAATTTATCAATTGTCAAAGATTGACTTGTCATTGAATAAAAATAATTTTATATGAACTGTCCCTGTCCAATATATTTAAGAAAGAATGATTTTTAGTTATTTAAAATGAATAACCTGACATGGCACTATGCAATAACCCAGCAAATGGGTTAATGTAAAAAAACCAAAATAAAATAACCCAGCATGCGTTCTGTCCTATATTTACCCAGAACTGGGTGGCCAAAAAACCCAGCAATGGTTGTTTTTAAGCAGTGTATTTTTGTAATTCCTACATGATCCTATCAAATGTTCCACCTTATTCTATTATCGTTCCACCCTAAGTAACATTTTATTTTGTCTATTTAATATTGTCCAAGAGGCGAACGGCGCCATGAAATTTACATTATCATGCCTCAGGTGCTGTTCAATCCCTAACAACTCACTTTTATATGTACACTGACTGGGCAAGAAGCAAGCTAAGAGAAGGGAGTACAAGGAGCACAGGAGGAAGTTACAAGGCCTGAAGGCAGAGCGAACAAAACACGGCTCTCCACTGACCCAGACTCCAGCCAGTATGAAATATGTGGCCTAAGGCAAAGCTGCCCTGTACATAAACCACTTGCTAATGGCCCTCGCTCACACACACACACCTCTGAGATTTATGGATCTAAGTGTTTTTGGCGCACACAGGATCTAATTACCACCCTACAAATCAAAATGTGTCCCTCAGTATCAACCCTCAACCTGATTTGATAATAATTCACTGACAATAGGGACACAATGAATTGTAATACAGATAATTGTGATTAATTGTGTTTTGTTCATCTCACATACTCACATAGTTTATGCTGGACTTGTGTGAACGCAATAAAATACATGATTGTCTCGAAAGCTTTGTGAACAAAGAATAATTATTTACATTAATAACAACTTCAGTTTACTTTCCATTCACACTGTTTTTTTTTAACCCAGCCAATCTCAGTATAGTTGTTGTTATAAATATTAAAATATTATGGAATAATTATTCATAAATGTTTAACATTTTCCGCTTTCACACATGAATAAGCCATTACATGAATAAAAATTTAAAGTGAAACTGACTAATAATAAAACAATGACCACAAATATTTACCAATACATGAAAATTATTTAAATTAATTTATAATGCTAAACTGGAGAGACAGACGACAAAACTGCAGCGAGCGCTTAGAATAGATAGAAAGATATCGTGCTCTGATGTGGATGCTAATATAGTTATCTTGCTATGTTGTTCTCGTTCTTGGTGTGAAAGGGCCTTAGAATACTTTTTGTGCGCAAAAACAAAACAAGTTTATTCAACAATTTCTTCTCTTCCCTGTCATTCTCCTATGCTGTTTACGTTGCAGCCCTTCCAGGTTCTATGTCAGAACGCAGACTCATCTCAATTGTTGAATAAAGTTGTTATTTTTGTTTTGTTTTTGCGCACAAAAAGTATTTTCGTCGCTTCATAAAATTAAGTTTGAACCACTGTAGGACTATTTTAATGATGTCTTTAGACAGAATTTTCATTTTTGGGTGAACTAACCCCTTAACAGTGATGCTTGTTTCCTGTAAACATGTCTTCTTCTTTTTTTTTCTCATCAGGGTGTAGTCAGAGATTCAGGAGGATATGCCGTGATGTTAAACTGGACCATGTCTAACGTTTATGGCCTGGCTCCTGGTGAGGTAGGTCATGATCTATGATTTTTGTAAGTGGTAATGTCATGAGGATCTACATTTCTGTTATTTTTTTTAATAAAAGAGATTTGATGAACTTTGAAAACATACTTCCTACCCTGTCTAAAACTAGTTCTCATTAAAAAAAAAATATTAAAAAGCTGCATAAAATGCATACAAGTAAAATGGGGAAAAATTGTGTAGCACCTGCCGCTCTGCTTACCCATTCTGAGGATTCCAATGGTAATTACAGTCACATTTACCCTTTTTTCGTGACGTAATCCAGTCATTTCAATTAGAATCCAGTACATCTGGAATTTTGCATGGACACGAAAGATTTCCTCTGCAAATTCGTCGCATTGACCAACAGAAAGCTGGAAAGCTGCTTGGTTTGAAAGTCACTTCTGAGTGAGCTGTGCTTCATACATCACTACATATTAATAATAGACAACATTTTAATTTGCCTTCAAAATTTAGTATGAATTTCACTATTGTGACTGCACCTTTAGAAACAAGCTTGTTATAGTAATAGTGATAATTTTAGTCCAACCTTGCTTGACTTTGTCAAAATGTAGTGCAGTCTTTATAAAAAAACTGTTGTTGTAGGATGGGGCAGAACAAACTACTTTGGCGTTAGACTTCCTCATGTAAGAATAGGGCGTTTAAGTGGGGGAAGGTACTGCCTGTTTATGGAAAAGATCCATGTGAAGATTCTTTAACAATTATTTTTTTGTGATCCACAGCATAACCATGCATAGGGTTGGAACAACAGGGAAAAATGATGATAGATGCATGACATGACCCCTTGAAAACGCTTCTGTCTCACACCGTTTAACCTTCACGTCTCTCTCTGTCAGGTCTGGTGGGCCGCGTCTGACCTTGGCTGGGTGGTGGGCCACTCATATATCTGCTACGGTCCGCTTCTACACGGCAACACAACCGTTCTCTACGAGGTATGGGGTATGTGTGTGCAAAAATGTGCGAATGTATAATGAGTGTGAATGCTTTACAGCATTTGACCTGTGGACCGCTTTAGCTAACACTCAATTATCTGCTGTTGTGGTTTGCCGGATCCTGACGCTCATGCTGAACTGAGGTCTCCTAAGTCCGTACTGTAAAATTTTACAGGCTGTAACAGTCATTTCTCTAGGGGAATGAATGCAAGGAAGAACTACTCTCTAAAGCAAACTTCCTGAATCACTGGCTCAGTTTGACTTTGTTGTGCGTTCGATTTGCTGTTGATTTTCATAAGCTTTTGTACTGGTAACAGAGCAGGTCTTATAGTATTAAACTAGTTTTCCTCATTAAGTCTTAGCTGAGATAGCAGCATGAATACTAAAATCATTTGCACTCGGTGGGAGATTATCAGACTGTGTTTGGTTTTCTGTCAAGGTGAATTCAGCACTGGCATCTCCTTTGTTGATTAGATGTGTTGTTTCGCTCCACATGAGAAAATGGGAGATGCTAGTAGAATTTATTAGTCTGCTGTAATGGAAGTTTGATTTCAACAGATCTCTCATACAATGTTAATGTCCAGACCAAAAAGCCCTCAGTCTGTTTTGATGAATGTCTTTTGTAATTATGCACATCCATGGTCATATTGGTTTTATGCTATCAACTAATGCAACATGCAAAACCTGATCTGATTTATTTAGTAGTGGCGTTTGTTAAGAAACAAAACTTTTTGATGCCAATGACCCCAAATATAATCATCTGCTTGCAAGGGACTCTTTGTAATATATTTATACTATGTAAGGAAAATAGTGTAATATTGTAGAGGCAACATGTCAGAAAAATTGGCATTTATGTTGTCTTTGTACAGGATGAAAGCCAAAATAAACTATTAAATTAATATCTGGGAAATATATATCATTACTTCAAAATAATATTAATTAATTATCATTCAAATTTATTTGTGTACTGCATATCACAATAAATATTGGTGCAATTTTTTTTTTTTTGGTGCACTTTTTTTCTAACTTTTTACATAAATTAAAACTAGCAAGAACCATCTATTGGTTTACCCAAAAATTAAAATGTTTTTTATTTTTTTCATCATTAATTCACTGTCGCGTCATCCTAAATCTGTTCTTTTTTGTCGAACATTAAAGAAGATATTTTTTGGAAAAGTGTATTATTTCTTGTTCGTCTTGTCCAATTCAATGGGGTAAAATTTTGTTTGAACCCCAACGTTCCTAATAATATCTTCTTTTGTGTTACACAGAAGAAAGAAAGGTTTGGAACGGCATAATGTTGAGTAAACAATAACAGATTTTCAAGATAAGATAATGGCATAAGTGGGATTTTACTTTCTAAGCAACTGGCCATCATACAGTTTCCCCCTGGTTGACTTTAAAATGGGCAAACAAAAAATCAACCAGCAGCAGTATTTAGACTATGTGCTGATTTGCCAGTCAGTAACCACCCAGATCACACTAATAATTAGCTACCAGTGCCCTAGCAATAAGGAAAAACCCCCTAACGACCATATAGCAATGGACTGAAAACCCCTCAGAACACTTTAGCAACCGCAAAGCAATGACCTGGCAACCATCCACAACACCCTCTTCAAGCAAACATCACTCACTGAAAATCTATTTAATATTGGATCATTTATATTACATAGCAAGTGATTCAGTAGGGTAAACAAAACAAACATTAAATGCCTGCCAATTACTGATTGACGCCGACGTGCGACAGATGCAGATCCTTGTTTTGTACAGTGTAAATCAAGAACAAACCTTGTTCAGTTAAATAATTATTCATGGACAGATGATGTTTTTCCCTTTCTTTTGAGTCAATCAGCCGTAGACCTATCTTTTTGTTTCTATAACAACACCCAAATGTCAAAATAATTATTAGTTTTCTTTGTTCAAAGCTTGTCTAAGAAAAATCTCATAACTTTGAAATTGCTTTGGCCTTTTTTCTCTCACTGAAACGCACACAAACACAGTTCTAGAAACAAGATGAGAGGTTCGTGTGTGAGCCGTTTGATTTGTTCCCACTAATATGAAGTCATTGTTTAGTTCTGAGAGTATTCTCTCTGAGCAGAAACATGAATATTTGAACAGCTCAGCGTTGTGCAATGCTACTTGTGTGTGCAATCTCTATGCAACAGTATTATTCTGTTTTCTTTGCCATACGTTTTGGCCATCTGCCACCCAGGCACCTTTCCAAGCCACTCTCCATTTCAAACACATCCTTGATTTAATATTCACTCCCCGACCGCATCAAACGCCCGTGCTGATCCAGCCTGACATTGGGAGACCTGTGTATAAGTCCAAAATGTTGTGAAAATTGTCTAAAATTCTACTTTTCCCCCCAAAAGACTTTTTCAAAAAAAAATTTTTTTTTTTTAAACATAATATTGAACAATTTTTCCTATGTTTTCTTAAGATATTGGTCTCATTTATGCAGTCTGATGCTATAAGCAGTTGCTGTTTCCGCAGGGCAAACCTGTGGGGACTCCAGACCCTGGGGCCTTTTTCCGTGTGATGTCTGAGCATGGCACAGCCTCCATGTTTACTGCTCCCACTGCTATCAGAGCCATTCGCCAGCAAGACCCTCAGGCAGAACACGGGAAACAGTACCCGCTCAGCAGGTAACCTCAAATCTGTACCTGTACCTATTCACATAATGCCCCACGGCATGTACTGTAACATCTGCTGTGAGGCATCTGCAAGTTTTTTTCTTTTTTTTGTTTGTTTTATTTTTGGCGACTACACAGTAAACACAGCTTCCCCTACAATATAATGACATGTTTACATGCAGTATATTTAAGTAATCTCTTTCTCTATGTATTTACAGTGGTCCCAAAAAGTTTTTGGACACTTAAGGCCCGGGTGTACTTAATTTTCCACGTTCCACTCTGTCTCGCACACAGTTGAGCTCCTTTGTAAAATTATACTCCTTTGGCTTTGATATATACATGTTCGGCGTGTGCGCACTATCTAGTGGACTTTGTTATCAAGTGCTCAAGTCACTCACACATACGCTGTTGTTCACGCACTGTCTGTGCGGTTACAAAAAATGGGCTGCACGCAGACGTCCGCAGTCCCTCCCGATGACAAAAATTACGTCATACAGTTAGCACGTGGACCGTTGAGGAACGCGGACGGCCAAAGTATACTTTTTTTCTGTTTATGTCACACTTAAAATTATCTGAATGTCATTGCATTGGATACAAAGTATCAAAACAAGTGGTAAATACTGCTGCTTTCCTCCGAAGTAACTTTACTTTTCTCAGCCACTTTTTCAATGATTTTAACACTAAACAAGTAGGACGTTATCATAGATGCAAGTCAGTTTCTCTCATAGTGAGCCTCATTTATCAATCTAACGTGGAAACGAGCGCAGATCCGAGCACTGAAATCATCTTATGAGAGGGTTCACGTGTGATTCATGTAACATTTGTTTGCCGCCAATCCCATCAAAAAACAGGACAATAATTAATAAATTTAGCGGCTAAAAACAGTCATCATTTGAATATCACGCACATATAAATTCTCAGTTAAGAGTTTACAACATGGAATAATGTAACCCGGCCAAGAAGAGGAAGTAATGTCATGAAAGAGAAATTGATCTTACCCCAGAAACACCTGTTAACCTTGTAATTGCAAACAATTAAATTATTATTTAACATAAGAAACTACGGTAACACTTTACAATAAGGTTTCGTAAGTTGAGAGAATTGAAAAATGAATAGAATTGAAGAATGAATAGTTATACAGCATTTATTAATCTTAATGTTAATTTCAACATTTACTAATACATGAATAAAAGCAAATGTATTTGTTAACATTAGTTAATGCGCTGTGAACTAACATGAACAATCAATGAACAGCTGGATTTTAACTAACATAAATACTGTAATAAATGTATGGCTTATTGTTAGTTCATGTTTGTTAATACAAAATGCTTTCATAACAATTCTCCACCAGATTTAATATGCTGCACGGAAAAACGTGCGAGTTAAAACCGGACGTGAGATTTGATCGTAGCCACCGCTTACATACATATTGACAAATGCCACATTTTGTGTGGAAACGACCGTCTGCCCAGTTTTCTATCATTGGTTGTTTTGTAAATGAGGGCCAGTAACTTTAAACGTATTTGACCAGAAAGACTTTTTGTCCATATTTTGAAACCATAATTTTGTGAAATGTTTTGTTTGAAAAGTGTTTTTTGTGCTATTTCTGTAAAACAAATGCCACTTTTGTTTTGGTATTTTGTTATATAATACAAAATACATTTTTAATTGTAGCTTAAAGGGTTAGTTCACCCAAAAATGAAAATTCTGTCAATAATAACTCACCCTCATGTAATACTAAACCTGTAAGACCTGCGTTCATCTTCGGAACACAAATTAAGATATTTTTGATAAAATCCTATGGCTCGTGAGGCCTCCATTGCCAGCAAGATAATAACACTTTCAGATGCCCAGAAAGCTACTAAAGACGTATTTAAAACAGTTCATGTGACTACAGTGGTTCAACTTCAATATCATGAAGCGACTAGAATACTTTTTGTGCGCCAAAAAAAAACAAAATAACGACTTTATTCAACAATATCTAGTGATGGGCGATTTCAAAACACTTCTTCATGAAGCTTCGAAGCTTTACGAATCTTTTGTTTTGAATCAGTGGTTCGGAGCGTGTATCAAACTGCCAAAGTCACGGCCCCAGTGGTGAACCATTGAAATTTCGAAACACTTATGAAAGTGTTAATTATCTTGCTGGCAATGGAGGCCTCACTGAGCCATCGGATTTCATCAAAAATATCTTAATTTGTGTTCCGAAGATGAAAGAAGGTCTTACGGGTGTGGAACGACATGAGGGTGAGTAATTAATGACATAATCTTCATTTTTGGGTGAACTAACCCTTTAAATGTCCAAATACTTTTTGCAGCCACTTTACAATATAAACATCAGCCTTGGTACATTTAAATATTTTTTTTTTTTGCGCATCGCTATTTTGCTGTTTGCCCGCTTATATTTCAAAAGAAATGGTGACTTATTGGACATCAGGCTTTCATTCAGTATACTTTCTTTCCCACACAAAAGCAAGACTTCTATATTATCTGATTGAGTGAAATCTTAAATGGATGGGACTTAGCAACAAACAGCCAGTAATGTTAATGGTGATGGCGATGAATTTTTAAATAATGCAAAAACAGTTCAGAGCTTGGTTAAGTTCTTTTGTTAAGTCATTTCCCTGCTTAGTGGCAGTTTGGGGAGCAACATTATAGACGCCTAAATTAAAATAATAGCTCTAAATACACATTTTTCCATTTTATCTTATGTCTGTTGCCACTGTTTTGTTTTGTCCCCCAAATCATTACTTTCTCTAGAGACATATAGAATAGGCACTCTATGGATCTTTTTGTAAATTTAATTATTGTTATCAGATTTTTCTGCTTTAAAAATCTTTAAATGTGTTCAAGCATAGACACTAAACACCCCTAGTTTAATAGAAATGCCATTACAGTGTTGATTCTAGTGTGGATGTTTGTCTACAAACACTATGTCGCTGTGTGCTGTGACAGTGCATTTGGGGGGCAAAAAAGGTGCGGTTACCATGGTGATAGTAATGGATGTGTTTCAATAAAGCAGTATAGAGCTGCTATACAATGGTTATGGCTTTGATTTAAACTAAAGTACCGCTTCATTACGGAGCAGCAGTTCCTTTTTTTGTTGCACTCAAATGATATTCTGCCTGTAAGAACTATTCAGTGCCAGTTTAAAGGCTCAGTCACATGGTCATTAATCATTTACATAAACGCCCAGTTAATAAATGGTTATGAAAGCTCTCACCCTGGAGAAAAATAATCAGAAAATGAATCACATTGATGTGTGGTGGAGGTATACTGTAGCTTTACCCTTTTATCCCTGAGATCTACAGTGTTAATAAAGTTTTATTGCGCAAAAAAACTGAATGTAGCTTTAATGTACGTGACCATTTTCATGCTCATCATCATCAAACTTTATTACAGACTCGGGGTCCAAATTAAAAACATACAATACATGAAATAAACAAAATACAACAGAAAAAAAAAAAAAAGAATAAAGTTAAAAATCAATGTGTTACAAAAATACAATGATACCAGTGTCTCCACAACTTGGATTAATAGCGTGTAGTACTGACACTTTTATACGATAAGCCCACATTAATTTCTTTTTTGGAAGCATTAAGCCGGCAAAGAAATTTATACATAAGATTTGGTTAAACTGTTTAAAAAGTGTTAACCCCTGCAACTACAAACATTTCACCTGTACTATGAAATCTAGGTCTCTTTAATAGAATACTCATGGCATCATTGTAAGATACTTGAAGTCTCTGTAAGCTTGCTATCCTACAATTTAACCACAAATAAGCAGTATAAAGTGGCGTACAATATGTTTTAAACAGTGACATCTTCACTTCATCTGAGCATGAACTAAACTTACTTAGCCGGTATATAAATCATGCAGCCTTACCTTTCAATATCCTCATCATCTGTCATGTGCTCAGTAATAAATTTGACTGTCTCTTGCTGCGGTTCTTTTAAGATCTAATGTATTGCACTTTTACATAAGTCTAATATTTTTTTAACTGCCCCATCCAGGAATAACAGCCTCTTTGCAGAGCCTGCATTAAATTTTGGCAGGTTCACAACATAATTTGTGCTGAAATGTGCCCTGCAAATGTTCAAGATCAGAGTAAAAGCCAGTTCAGTCAGTTCTCATAGAATTTAGGATTAGTAGTATCCATCCAGCTTTCTCATTATTTCTTTATCACAGAGTTTCTGATTTGAATGACTGTCTTTGTCATGTAAATATGGGTGATCACGTGCCTGACTTTTTAAAGGGTTAGTTCACCCCAAAATGAAAATTCTGTCATTTATTACTCACCCTCATGTCGTTCCAAACCCGTAAGACTTTTGTTCATCTTCAGAACACAAATAAAGATCTTTTTAATGAAATTTGACAGTATTCTGTCCCTTCATAGACAGCCTACGCAATTGAAACTTTGACGCTTCAAAAAGTTCATAAAGAGATCGTAAAACTAATCCATATAAATTGAGTGGTTTAGTCCAAATTTTCTGAAGAGACTCGATCGCTTTTTATGATGAACAGATTTAATTTAGGCTTTTACTCACATATAAACCTTGATCAGCAAACATATACAGAAGCTCAACCAAATCTGAATAACGCACAAGAACAAACCTCTTCCGGAAGCTCAAATGTGCTGCGTAACCAATGAGGTTCATTCTCGTGAAGAGGTTTGTTCTTGTGCGTCATTCACATTCGGTGAAAGATCTTCATTTGTGTTCTGAAGATGAACGAAGGTCTTACAGGTGTGGAACAATTAGTAATTATTGAGTAATTAATGACAGTGTTTTCATTTTGGGGTGAACTGAATTTATTTTCATTTTAAATTCATTATGAACGTTTTGAATTCCTATATTCTTATAATTAAATAAATTGAATTAAATAATTACATTTTATTATATATTTGATTTCTCATTATATTCTTATTATTTCTTATGATAATATTTCCTATTATCAGTGTTAAAGAACATTTATTTTCAGGATTCTTTGATGAATAGAAACTTGGGAACTTAGAATTTACTTGAAATGGAAATCTTTTGTAATATTATAAATGTCTTTACTGTCACTTTTGATCAATTTCACCTTGCTGAATAAAAAAAAAAAATCGTATTGATTTTTTTTTTTTTTTTCATATATATATACAGTAGTCAACATTTGAAGTGGATCAAAACCTTTCATCAAAGTTGTCCTAAAACCTTCTTCATAGGACAACTTTGATGAACTTTTTTGATCCACTTCAAATGTTGACTACTATATGTATGTATATATATATATATATATATATATATATACATACGGTGAGTGTGTGTGTGTGTGTGTGTATATATATATATATATATATATATATATATATATACACACACACACACACACACAATACAGTTTTATGAGCATAGTGGACCCAGCTAGATTAATAATAGCATAATAGGGATTGTCATTTAGTAGATGGTGTTCATTTACATTTTTTGACACCTCATGAATATTTATGCTGCATAAAAATCAGTTGTGTTTTTTCCACACTTGGCTTATGCAAATCATAGTAGCAATAATGAAGTTATATTTTTCACTACAAAAATAAACACAAGGCCATTATTTCCTTTTAAACTGGCTTTATTTTGCTCTGGCTCTGTCAGCTATTATTATGCTATGACCCTTAAAGTGATAGTTCACCCAAAAATGACAATTCTGTCATCATTTACTCACCCTCAAGTTGTTACAAACCTGTATGAGTTTTAAAGAATATTTGTAACCAGACAGTTGTTGGTAGCCATTGATTTCCATAGTAGGGAAAAAAAATACTATGGAAGTCAATGGCTACCGTCAACTGTCTGGTTACCAACATTCTTTAAAATATCTTCTTTTGTGTTCAACAGAAGAAAGAAACTCTTACAGGTTTGAAACAACTTGATGGTAAGTAAGTGATGGCAAAATTTTCATTTTTTGGTCAACTATCCCTTTAATGAATATTTAAGCCATTTTTTATTTTGTACTTAAATGACACAAGCATGAAAGACATTTGCAAAGATGAAATGGAAGGAAGGGCAGTTCAGCTTAACTCAAAGGAGCCGTGCAATGCGTGACTTTTACACAAAAGCACAGGCTCTCAGTCCAGGAGTGTGTCTCTCGTGTCGGCGCTATAACCTGCTGCTCTCAGTGTGGGTTTAAATGCATGCCAGAGGGCACAACTCGACTCAGTAGAATTTTCCAGCTCAGAGAATCTACAGCGAACGCTGTAAGATCAGGATCTGCCCTCTCACCAAGATCATAAGGCCGATGTTAACCCACACCTGCAGCAGGTCGCTGCAATAGATATGTCCACCTGGATTCCTGAATCTAATACATCCATGGATTTGTAAACACGAATACTGTTGCAAATGGATACCTTTGTTTCAAAAGTTGTAGTGCAGTCTTTTTGCCAACTTACACTTTTGCACAATATAGTCTTAATATACATCAGTGTCATTTTCATGTTGTCATGAGCTTTTTTTCCTTACAGTAAGCTGCAATGTCACTCGGTTTTTGTTTCATTAAAGTGCCCCATTATGCTATTTTAAAGGTTCCTAATTTTGTTTTGGAGGTCTCCTACAATATGTGTACATGCATCCATGGTTAAAAACAAACACTTTCATTTTTCTTAGAATATACATTGCAGCATCACCTCTTTTCTCACAGTGTCTGAAACAGTTCGATAAAAGATCTGTTCTCTCTAAACCCCTCCTTTATGAGAGCCTGGTCTGCTCTGATTGGTCAGGTGACCCAGTCTTTTGTGATTGGTCTTCTTCTAGCGCGTGTTGGAAACGAAACGACCATTACCATATCTGAATTTCCTTAGCACTCTGCTTCGCGTCGTGCCTAACAACGCCCTTCAGCTGTGACTTATTCATGATACAGCACTAAAAACTTTTTGCTTTTATAAAACGGTTACCACACAATAAAAATTTAAAAGCCAAAAATATGTATCAATGCAACTGTCATGAAGTAAACTTTCACTAAAAGCCTTCCTTCCGCTGGAAAAATAGTCCCTGATCGTTAACGGCAACAGAAGTTACATTATTACGCCATTAGATGGCAGCAAAAACTGTCTTTATGAGTGTGTCAGTCAGTAGCGAAGACTTTTACATTGAAAAGACCGAATTGTTGTGAACACGGAACAAGACGCAATTGACAAATGCTTTGACTAGCGCTGTCAGTCACGGGAAAACTCATTAACTGTTAAAAGGACAAGATAATACATCGGACATTTAAACAGATATTTTATTATGAACATAGGACTAACCTGAAGGAAAATGCTAAATCTGAATGCAGGTAATAAAACACAGCTATTGACCAATCAGAATCAAGGACAGGAACTAGCCATTTTATAAACAGTGATATAATCAGTAACGATAGCATTGGTTTTACCGTATTAATTAGAGCTTGAGTCCTCATCCTTTTGAAGTGCATGCAAAGTGGATTTGCTTTTGCAGAGCAGAAAAATGCGTCTTCTTGACAACAGGTTCACAACACAAAACAAACTCTTCTAGTCTCAGGTACAACTACAGTGTTTGAGGACGGGCAAACCCCCCTCTCACTGCTGGTTGCTGGCAGATGTGTTGGGCACATGAAGTTGATGAAGAGGGAGGAAAAATCTTGCATACAGCTTGCAAGACTGGCAATATTTAATGAAATGGCAATGTTTGAGTCAAGTGACCTTTTCAGGCATTTAAAAGCAGAAAAGCAATGATTGTGCCTCTGAACATGACAGGCATTGAGATGTGGGGGGAGAGAAGGTGTGTGCTAGTGTGTGGTGTTTTGACCCCAACAGACTCCAGCTTGTTGTAATGCAGATCACGCGTATGTGACCTTGACTCGTATGTGAACTTAAATAGCTTCTGCATTGTTTGACCCTGGAGTGAAACAGGGAAAGGAACTCCGTTTTAATATGCTTACTTGATCATAAACACTGACTGAACTGACTGCACTGAACTGTTTTTTTTTTTTTTTTTTGTCAAACTAAATTTTCTATGTGGCAGGTGAAATGAATTTTGTGGCAAAGCAAATTTATTCAGGTTGTAAAATTTTATAAATATAAAATATATATCAGCCAATTTATAAAATCAGGTAAATTATTTGGCTAAAGATTAGCTATGAAGCATTTCACTCAAAATGGTAGCTGTATCGGAAACTTTGGGGTAAGGTGTGTCAAGATATTTTCTTCCAAATGCAGCAAATACTATTTCAAATTGTTTTACTTTATTCAAATATTCTAAACATTGTCATTTCCTAACTGGTTTATGAAAATGTAAATGATGTGCAGCAAAATAAGACTTTAGAATGGCATTGTGCACTAGTATAAATCGTCCATATTTGTAATAAACTCATCAATTTTCATGAACCATGTGGGGTTTGGGGGAAAATCTTGAAATGGAGGTTCCCAGTGTAATATAAATGCAATATATACATTTAAGATATAATACAATTTACTACCTGTATCATTACATTTATTTTCAATTTGATTTATACAGTAGTTATTACATTTAATATATTTATATAATATAATACATTTTTACAGTATGTTTTTGTTTAACTTGTTGTATATACTGTGCCGTTATCTATCTGCAATATCCAGTGTCTGCAATTAACGTTTTATTTTATTAAGTGTCAAAATTTGCCTCCAAAAATGGATTTTCAAAGTTATTATTTGTTTTGTTTTATAAAACTAAATTATTATATAGGCCTTACCATTTTTTTTAATAACGGTATAAAACGTCAAAACATTCAATTTAGTCAGTTAATTATTAAATTAATTATTGTTTATATAATTAATTATTATTAACTTATTAATTAATAAGCGGTTATTAATAAAAAGTGTTACAATTAAAAAAAAAGAAGAAGAAGAAAAAAAAAAAGGAAATCATTAAGAGGGATTTTCAATTATTAGGGGCCAAGCACCGAAGGTGTTGCCTATTGTTTCTGTTGGCCTTCTTCTTCTTCTTCTTCTTCTTCTTCTTCTTCTTCTTCTTCTTCTTCTTCTTCTTCTTTTTCTTCTGCTTTGTCTTCTGCTGCTGCTGCTTCTTCTTCTTCTTCTTCTTCTTCTTCTGCTTCTTCTTCTGCTGCTGCTGCTCTGGAAGTCTATGGCAGCCCATAGAACCGGTTGTGGGAAAGTTATGAAATTTGGCACACAGATAGAGGACGGTCTGAAATGTCACTATAGAAAATTTGGATTCCATGTAACGCCACCTACTGTCCAAATTTATAGTCATCTTTATGTTAAAAACTTTTAAACCGTAAGGGCCTATGACGTCTTTTTCTGTCATAAAATTTTTTCTGCCATTTTAAAATTTCCAAAAAAACTACTTTTTCGAACTCCTCGGCCGTTGCTCTGATTTTCACGAAAATTGACCCAGATCATCTTCAGACCATGCTGACAAAGAGTTATGGAATTCAAGTGCATTTGTCAAACGGTTTTCGACAAACGCGTAAACGAATTTTACTTAGCGCATGCGAAAAAAAAACGAAAGGTTGTATCTCTGCACCACTTTATCGTATTCAGACCAAACTTCGTACATGTCATCACAAGCATGACCTGAGGCTACATGCAGCGCCACCTACTGGTCCGGAAATACGAAAAATGGCTATTTTTGCTTGTAACTTCTGAAGGGTTTGCCCATAAAATTGGTCGTTAGATTCGGGGCAGCATGCCGAGTCGAATGAGATCAAATTTTCCCATATCGGCCATTTTGGCCGTCGGGCATTTTGAATTTTGTAGTAAAATGCTGTATTTTATGAACACATTAGAGTATCGTTACGAAACTCCTCATGGGTCATTGGCACGATGCCCTGAAGGAGCCTGAGAGGTTTTGGACCAGCGCTACCTAGTGGTGAAATTATCACATGCCTATAACTCTTGGATGTGGTTGACTTATTTTCACGGGAGTCATCTCCTTAGATTTCTGAATCCTTATCGAGTCCAACGATACCAAAAATGCTAGGTTTCGCCTTATGGTTAGTGCAATGTTGTGATCTAGCATTTAAACAACTTTCGCAAATATCTTCGAAACCGTTCGAGACGAAACCACCGTAGGACAAAAGGGAAACATAGGTCGTTGGCTATGTGCTAATGGCCAAATGTCAAAATTTTGATAGTAAGTGGCAAAAAATGCAATCAAAGTCAGATGTGGATAATTTTTTATGTGTTCATACCTATAAATGTCTATAACTCCTAAACAAAATTAGATATTTTCACCAAATTTGACACACTTATGTATGAGGGCACTCTGAGGACACACAAAAGAAGCAGTGGGACTGCACCACTTGATGGTGCTATAATTGAATAAAACCTGAAATTGGCTCTAACTACAGTACCGTTGGTCTGATTGACTTCAAAACTGACATACAGTGCCTTTGTCTCAGTTGCTATCATAGTCCATTATGACATTGTTGGTCTGCTGCTAGTTTCCTTGTTTGCTTCTGTTGTGCTTGGCCTCGTAATTGCTGCTTGCAGCTATATATATTTTTTGTATTTAAAACGTTTTTAATAGCATTAGTAGTAACATTTGGAATTGAATGCAAATGCAAAGAGAGTCTGAAAATAAATCAACTTTCTGTCTTAGCTTAGCTTGTGCTTGTCAAGCTATCAGATCAGTCGAATTCACTTACTGTTCCTAGTATTAGCATTTCAAACATGCCTCAGTGATGAAAAGATGTTTTGACTTTGCTCCTTAGTGAGCATCCCTTCGGTATTACGGGTGTAGTTTACTGTAGACTTGAGATGATGAAAGGATTGTGTGATGTGACCACCCGCAGCACGGTTTAATCCATTTCTTGTTTGAGGATTGATGACAGGAACAGTGAGTCCTCACCTTTTCACCCACTGTGCTTCATCCAATCACCGCTTGTCAGTTCTTCTTGTTTCCTTACTATGAGAATGAGTTCAGTAAATATTTAATGCAAGTTTCTCTTCACACATTTCTTTTCTGCAAAATCTTTTGGGACACATGAGACTGCTCTGAAGTTTACAGACTTTCTAAGAGCTGTTTTTTTCTTTCTGTAGGTTGAGGAAGTTGTTTGTTGCCGGAGAGCGCTGTGATATAGAGACCCTCGAATGGGCCAAGAGGAGTTTTGGAGTCCCAGTGCTGGATCACTGGTGGCAAACTGGTGAGTCACTGCCACACTCAGGTTCATTCCTGCTGTCATTTCCTATTGCCTGTTTCATAATGCACTTCTTGTCTTTTAAGGCATTGTTCACAGTCAATCATATCGGTTTTCTCAGATTCAGACTTATTGTTCACACTTGCCAGTTGCCATAGTAATGACTTAAGCATCAGCACAACACCAAGAAATGTTCTTCTGTAACCACTGTAAGCTGTCATTGTGGACTCTTTCCACAGTACATTACATTGTACAGTACATTGTCAATTATGACACATTTTGTAATTTCATCCAAATTTACTTAACTTACACTAACTAACTGCTATGCAAATTGGTTTTCAAACCACGAATGGATGGGGTTGGTATCAAGTGTGTAAAATGGATTTCATAGAGGGTTTTTTTTTTTTTTTTTTTTTGCTGTTCATACTACAAACAAATGGATTTCTTTCAAGTATGCCAAAAAATGTCTGAACAAAGCCTAAGATGAAAGGTGATCCTCAGCTGTTGACATCAGCTGGTATTGATATCAGTGGTTGGCATAATGTGATTCCTCTCAGCAGATGATGAGTCAAGTAATGTCTGATTTAAACAGATCAAATACATGTTTGATTGAAGTTTGAGTGCCACTCTATTCAATTGATGGTAGCTGGGATTAGGGTGGGCGGTACAACATCCAGATACACTACAATTCATAAGTTTGGGATCGCTATGTTTTTATCCAGAAGGGGTGTATCGATTTGTTTGAAAAAATGTAGAGTAAGGACATTTATAATGTTTAAAAATGTTCTATTTCAAATAAATGCTGTTGTTTTGAAATTTCCATTCAAGAACATTGAAATTAAGAATCCTAAAAAAAAATGCATCACAGTTTCCACAGAAATATTAAACAGCACAAGAGTTTTCATAATTGATAATAACAGGAATCATTTCTTGAGCACGAAATCAGCATATTAGAATGATTTCTGAAGGATCATGTGACACTGAAGACTAGAGGAATGATGCTGAAAATTCAGCTTTGCCATCACAGGAATAAATTACATTTTAAAATAGAAAACATTTTGAATTGCAATAATATTTCACAACATTACTGTTTTACAGTGTTTTTGGTTAAATAAATGCAGCCTTGGTGAGAAGAAGAGGCTTCTTTCAAAAACGTAAAAAAATCATACTGATCCCAAACTTTTGAAAGTTAAAATATTTATTGAACAATATTTAAATTAACAACAATAGCCATTAAAAATGTCAATATGAAATAAACACAATTGTACAATACAGTGAAAATTACAAAAGCAGTGCTCTACAAGATGTAAGTTAAATATAGCCTTAAAATTAATGTATTAAATTTAATATAGCCCAATTCGATTTGCTCATGAAAAAGTAATAGATTAATATGTTTTTATGTACCCAAAATGAATTATATCTCATGTTTAAGAGCCAGCGGCAAATCCCCGAAGCACTGGCCGAGATGAAGCTGTTCTTTGCGGGTACACGAGCACCAAGCAGATGCTGACGGCCTGGAGCTCGCATCTCCGAAAACGTCTAAACAAATTGTAAAATAGGCGCTATGATTAAATATGAGTCACATATTTCAGGTCTAAACAACTACATTCTCGCCTTAAATCTACAGTTTGTGGTACAACAAATGTAGTATTTGTAAAAAATATGGTGGATTTGCTCGGCCGCCATGACCGTCGCTTCAAGTGGAGTGATACAAACGGTGAAAAGGTAGGAGTGCTGTTATCACTAGAATATCGCACGGCTCTCAGCCAATCAGATTCGAGAACCAGAAAGAACTGTTGTATAAAAGATTATAACAAATTAACAAGTCTGGCATGTTTTAAAAAAAAACTTGATAATGGCACTGTCTAACACCTTAGTTCAGGGTCTGTCCTTGAGGGCTACTCTCCTGCAAAATTTAGCTCCAAATTGCCTCAACACACCTGCCTGGAAGTTTCTAGTATGCCTATAAGACCTTGAGTAGCTGCTTCAGGTTTGTTTCATTGCGGTTGGAGCTGAACTCTGCAAGACAGTGAGGAGCAGGATTGGACACCCCTGACTTAGTTGAAAGGAAATAACTAAGAAAACAGTACAAAAACAGATTGATACAACTCCAAGTTTCTGTACGCTTCACTAAAATAAGTGGCAAATGGCAAACTTTCTGTTGGTTGTTTGTTTATTCATGTTGCAAGTTCCTGACCTTAAAGTCACCCTTATTTCCCTGGCAAGCCTGAAATGGATTGTCTGAAAAACAGTACACTTCTTTTGATATTCATAACCCCTATTGCCAGCATGATGCATAAACCATCACATGTATAATGAATTAGGTTACCTCCTCATTCTATACTAGCTGAAAAACATATTCAGCTCATAAATATCTCAGAGAAATAAACAGGTGCCGAGCTTGACCAGAGAATATTTGTACAAAATGAACCGAATCACCTCACCCCTGGTTCTCACATCCATTTTTCTAGTGGGTACTTGTAAACTCTTTGTGTGTCATTCGACAGCACAGATTTAAAAGCAGTGTCAGATCAGTATTGATGCATGAACGGGAACAACGCTGAATTCGTATGTGTGTGTTTATGTGTGAGTGCGGGGTCAGAGAGGCTAAAGTACTTAATGTGATGAATGACTTGTCTTCAGTTTGTGTGTGTCCCATCCTCCATTTATAATTTCACCCTCTCTCCATCCAATTCATGATTAAAAGCACATTTATGCACCGCCACCGAGACGAGTCATATTATTACGCATGTTGAAATAACAGCCACATCTCCACCTCGGCGTGCAAACACACAAACGCCACGGCGTGTTTGAATTGTTCAGTGGCACAGAGCGAGATTTGATTAGAAGAGCTGATGAGGTGTAGTGTAACAGCAGTTTGGTTGCGCTGGTGCAATGGCTTTTCAGAAATAAAGTGGAAGTGATTTGAACCTTCATTATCTATGCCATTACCAGCTCAAACTTCTCCAGGCTCACGCGTACATCGCAATATCAGGAGTCAAGCTGCTGTGACAGAGTCTCTTTCTCTCTCTCACACACACATACACACACATACATAAACACATACACAAACACGTTTGCCTCATCTTGGGGATGAATACAGCAGTTATTATAAAATGTATTCTTAATGCTGATTGGTCAACATTAGTGCTGCTACTATCAAATGATAATTGTGCACCCATAAAGGCCAATTGCTATTCTTGCCAATACGACAAGCTGATAATTATATTTCATATGTACATTATTAAAATGTTTTATCTAAATAGAAGTTTAGATTTAGTTTTGTCTAAATAGAAATGAAACGCTAAAAATCATTCATTTTAAACGCCACAAGTGAATTTAGGCTTCACAGCGTTATTGTGTACAGTACGAAAAATGGATATTTGTTTTGAAATTGGGTGAAGATTTCATTTAACATTATTAAAGTACAAGTGTTTTTAAAGATTAAGTTAGCGTTAGATGACGGCAGAGGTAATGAAAATGTAAAATAAGAGAAATGACCATGAATGATGAAAAATCCAATATCGACCAATAATAGAAATACTCAAAAAACTTAAGCTATTAAAAATTCTGAATTGAAATAAAGCAGAAATAAAATAAAAAAAATAACTATTAGATGACAAAACCACATAACAAAATTACTAAAACTTAAATGAAAATGAATGAAAATATAAAAATAACAGCTAATTAATTCAAAATATGAATACATACTATAATAGTATTTAAATAATACTAAAATAACACTGTTAATGTGCTTTTTAGTGGCTATATTAAAAATATAGCACAGCCCCTTGTTTATATTGCTTAAATCAAACAGCATGTGTTTGCAATCTCAAACACACATGCACACACACATGTAAATGTGTCGTTTAATTATTATTCTCAGCGGCAGCGCTCATCCAGCGCACAGAAAATGAAAGTGAGGCTGCCGCTTTTGAGACCTGATAATAATCTGTGTGCTATTTTAAGACGCAACTCCTGCTGTGAAGAGGTGGGGGGCTTTGGTGATGAGGGCTGCTGATGTCACCGCTGTTGCCGGGCAACTGGTATGTTTCCAGTTGGGAGTATGTGACAATGGCTGTTGGCTGTACAAACGACCTTAACGTGGCCCTGAGCTTCGGCACCAGTCTTTTGAGCTGGACGTTGTGTATGCGCGGAGCCTGGCACAGTCTGTCGGGTTTTGACTCTGGTGAAGTTTATCAGTCCGCTAAATCGACTTTACGTGAGGTGACAGGTAGCTGGCAATAACTGGTGATGGCAGGATATTAACTTCAGGATGTGTCAAACCCCAAGCGGTTTCGACCAAAACTTGGTTAAGCACACCTGCTCATTCCTCTTGACTGATTTAATGTTAAAATGTTCAAGTTTTTTGCACCCAAAACATATTAGTTGTAGTGTTCCATCCTATTTCTGACCCTTACAATTAAACATGTTGTATTTTATATGGTACCTATAAGGAAGAAGAGAAAAAATGTAATAAGAAATGTATGTTGGTTACACAAAGCTATGGAACGGCTTCGGAAGATTAGGGGTATAGTGCTCAGGTCTTATGGACCACATGTATGATTTTATGGGGATGCACCAATATGGGCCGTGTCTGAAATCGCCCCCTAAAATTCATTAGTCCACTAATATAGCCCTCATAAAAATGAGTGAGTGAATTCGGACGCTTAGTGCACCAGAGGGGCTGCCGCTTTTGCGTAGTTTGTGCTTCCTGTTTCATAATAATGTAAAAAGTGAATAAAACAAATGATAATTTATACTTTTTAATATATTTTTTAATAATGTAATAATTTCACAGTTAATCTCCAAATTAATGTAGAAACAACATTAAAAAAGACAGTATATTTTAAATACTTGTTTAATGGCATCTTTTTATGAATGAAGGCCAGTATCACTGATACTAATACAGCTACTGATGTCTCCATGAAAATGATTTTTTCCCCCCCAAATTTAAACATTAATTATAGCCATTCAACATTACAGCTATCAATTTATTTATTTATTTATTTATTAACATTTATTAGGCTTCAAAAAATAAAACTTTTAATTCAAGTGAACTTAGAACAATCCTCACATAAATATTAGGTCCAGTCTAACAGGTAGGAAATATATATTGAATAAAGTTATCAAATAGTCTGCACTGCATAAATTATAAATTAAATATAGATTAATCCTTATTAAAGCTGCAAAAGTTCTTAAGTCAAGAGCAGTGAGTAATTTTCTCTGTTACCTTTGTTCTTTGATTAAAGGGTTAGTTCACCCAAAAAATAAATTTCTGTCATTAATTGCTCCACCTCAAGTCCCTCTCCCTCAAGATATTTTTGATGAAATCCGAGGACCACACATAGGCAGCAACGTCATTGCACATTTTGAAATCCAGAAAGGTAGTAAAGACATCATTAAAATAGCCCACGTGACTACAGTGGTTCAACCTTAATGTTTTGAAACGACGAGAATACTTTTTGTGCGCAAAAACAAAACAAAAATAACTTTATTCAACAACTTTTTCTCTTCTATGTCAGTCTCCTATGCTGTTGACGTAGTGAATGCAGTGCAGCGCTTCCATGTTCTACGTCAGAATTACTGCGAAAAAAATTTTAAATGCACATGTGTGACATGTGCATACAAAGTACACGCGGTTACAAAAATCCAGCGGCGATTACATGATAATTTTAAGTTAAGTATAAGTTAAATTGTTAAGAGCAATTAAAATGTATGAGTACAAAATAATAATCTGCCAGTTCTGCTTACTTAAACTTTGAATTTCTTAACTTAAACATTTTGATGTAACTGATTACCTCTTCTTCTTTTTTTTTCTTTGAGTTTTGCCAAGCTATTCATGTTTACAGTGCATGATTTCTTAACATTTGCTTCAAGTCAGTGTAACTATAATATAATAACATTATAGCAGTGCAGGTTGCATCTTTATAAATATATTCATGAAACCATACGACTGACCAATTAATATTTATAAATCATTGTATAATTGAATGTGAACATGTGCATTGAAAACGAAAATACATGACTTTTAAGTCATTTAAAAAAATAATATAAATGTAACTAAAACTGTTCTTATAATGCAGTCTTAATGAGTCTTTACAAATATGTTTATAAAATAGTATAAATAAGTATAAATGGGGCTATAATTCATTATAAGCATGGTCTTTATAGAAAGTGTTACCCTATGCATTTAGACTTTACTGCTCATTTTACTGTTTTTCACCTGCTTTTTGCATAAAAAAGTAGGGAAGTAGATGTATTTGGATGCAGCTTAATTTTTAGCGTGATTTTGCATGTGTTTTGACACTTAAAATCTCCGGTACCTATGCATTATTATCGCATGGAAAAGAGCAACGAGTGCATTCTTCAAAATGTCTAGAAAATCGTATTAGTTTAGAACGACATTGTGTGAGTTAATGACCTATATACTAGTTTCAGAAATAGCAGACTTTCCTGCTCTGTGTGTGTTTGTACACACTGTGTGTCACCTGTGAAAAGTGTTTGAGCTTTTTGCATTACTCACACATGTCAGCGGTGCCAGACAGACTCGTGGCGCCACACGCTGCGATGCCAACAGTTTGTGCCTCACTCTCCGCCTTTCTCTTTTTTTACCAGTTACTCTTTCTCTCACTCTTCATCTCTCTCTCTCTCCCCTGCTGCTCACAGCTTTCCTGTAGCATCTGGCTCCAAGACAGATGACGAACAAGTCTGTGTTCTATTTGTGAACGCTTTGCTCTGTCGTCTAGTGATTGTGAAATATTTTTAACTTTTTTGATCATGTTTATTTATAAGTCAGACGTGTAATTTATGCAAGTACACAAACGCAGATGTGTACGCTGGGTCAGTGCAATGTGAGAGTGCTGCCCTGTTTTAGAGTACATACTTAATATGCGTTCTTGCATTACTGTGGCAGTAACACACTTTCAGTCCCCCTGAAATCAAAATGTAAGTTTTTTATCTTTTAAAATGAATATGTAGCCGTAAGGTTATGAATAAGCTGGTGTGTTCCAAACATTGACACAATTTGCATTTAGGAGATATAAGCATTCAAAACTTAGTCTCTCACTTCCGCTAAAATGGATTACAGATTTTCATGACATCACTGCACACTTCAGCTTGTCATCAGATCTTTTGTCCAATCAAATGCTCTATAGAATCTTAAGTGCCCCGACCCCTACATTATAAATAGACGCTGAAGCTGTGGCTGAAATCGGTCACTTGTTCACACATTTACTATTTTCTACATAGTGAATGGCACATAGTACACTATAAAGCGGGTAGGGAACGATTAAAACAGTGTAAATATGCTTTCTATTGAGGCGAACGAAGTGTCACGCGAACCGCAGCGCACACAGTCTGCTCCGGTCCAGAGATACAATAGCAAAGAGCGGATCATATCCACGAGTCGGCACAGACCACATAACCTATCAGACCCATTTGACCCATGGAGGAGATTAGGAGGAGAAACGGTTAGAGATTAGAAGGAAAATGAGGTTTTACCAAGCTCAACGGCTCTGGCCCAGTTGTGATATAAACAAAACGCTATTGGCTATTTTAAAAAAGGGAACGAGCTTTTTGATATGTCCCGCACTGTCTTCCTGTTTCAGTTGAAATTACGTCAACACATTGAATAATGCTGCGCATTCCAAGGCACTTTAGTGGGCCTTTAAAACATCTGAGCCATTAAACTGGATGTGTTATTTGAGGAAACTAGCTATAAATATGCTGAATGAAGTAACGGAAGTAGTGACAGATTCTGTAACGTGACGTACATCCAAGGAAACTGATTATCCCAAAAAAAAAAAAAGTTGGGTGCGGACTTGTTTCAGTTCAACAGTTGTCGATTGGATGGCGGCAGATCTGAATGCGATCCTGCAGTTGAATGAACCCTTTTCACAGACCGTGATGACGCGTTTCCTTTCACAGTAATCAACATTGAAAATATAGTAAAGTTTTTAATATGTTCATTTTTAAAAATTATTATATAAATAATTAAATTACCTAGTTTGGCAGTAAAAAAAAAAAAAAAAAAAAATGAATTAACACTTGGTGTTTAGGGGAGTGATGGCAAATTTGACATCTTTCTTCTGACTGCTGTAATCAATGTCTATATTTTTCGTGTAAATGCTGTCATTTATTTATTTATTTTTTATGTATTTATTTATTTATTTTGCTATTGAAGCAAAGGGGAATACAAAAATTATATTTGCGATTGTCTCCCGTTCACCACTGTAGACGTTTACCCAGTCATGATGACTTCATCTTCTGAGAACCCCAGAAATGTGAAGAGGGTCCATTGTAAGATAGGGGTGGAGTTTAAAGGTATAAAATGATTGGAGAAGTCTGGTATATGTCACCAGAGAAAAGTGTGTTGACAGGAAGATCAAGTTGAAATTTTGATCATTTCCAAAGAAAAGAAAAAAAGTGAAATATTTGCATGCATGAATTGTTCCAGTGTTATTTTAGTGTTAATTATATACTGTTTTATGAGTTATTTTGAATTAGCTTTAAGTAATATTTCTATATAGTTTTATTTTTGTCAGTTTTAGTCGAACTAAGTCAGTTAGTTCCAAAACAACATTTCTAAATTAAAGGGTTGACCCAAAAATGAAATTTCTGTCATTAATTACTCACCCTCATGTCGTTTCACACCCGTAAGACCTTCGTTCATCTTCAGAACACAAATTAAGATATTTTTGATGAAATTGAAGAGGTTTTTTTTATCCTCAATAGAAAGCAACAAAATTACCACTTTCAAGGTCCAGAAAAGCAGTAAAAACATCGTTAAAATAGTCAGCGTGACTACAGTGGTTCAACCTTAACGTTATGAAGCGACGAAAATACTTTTTGTGCGTCACAACAATAACCCACAACAACCACAGTATATTCCACAAAAGAGAGTAGTTTTTTTTATTCACAAAATCAAACAAAAGAAAAAGAGGGGCATCAGTTTCAGGAGGGGGTATTGCCAAAACAACAAACATAACCAGAGTAACTCCTCATTAACCAACTAACTATACTATAAAGAGAAGAAAACAAAATACAGCAAAATAAGCTACCTCCCTAACTAACATAACCCTACTAATCCCAAAAAGATATAAATGAATCACTAAACTAGTAACCTTAAACTAAAACATAATAGCTGAATCAAAACATACAATGAACAAACTCAAGTTATCACTCACTTCTTCCTTTTACGTCTCAATCATAGACTAATCAGCGAGACAAAGAAAAGAAACTCTACTTCAATAAGTTTGACACAAATGAGGTAAAGATACACAGAGTCACCAAACTATGTGCTTTAACACAATATCAAGTCTGGGGTTGAAGACGAGACCTCAGCTGTTGCATACAATCGAGCCAACACCAACACTGCTCTGATGATAGCTGCAGTTTAAATACTCTCTCTCTCCCCTCTCACATCATCCAACCACAACAGGACATTGATTATTGAAGTCAGGTGGTAATACTTGTTCTGCAGAGAGAGAAAGAACGAGAGAGAGAGAGAGACAAACAAAGCATAGCTTGGGCAGAACAACAATCCCCTTACAACTCTATACGTAACATCCATAACAGCAGTTGGTCACTTTTCAGACATTCTTCGACCTGACAAAGGCCGATTAAACGTTTCAAGCACCGACCAATGGTGACGGGTAGCGCAGGGAACAGTTTTTCATGAAAGTTTTGCATCACCATTTTCTACCCTCTCTCTGACCTTTAGAATTAAACATGTCGCTGTACCTTTAAGATTACTATAGATCATAGGTTAATGTCCTTTCTTCAGATTTGTTAACCTCTTTGCATGGGGAATGAATAACAAGACCCCTTCAAAGTTACCAAATGACGAAAAGTCATTGATATGCAAATATCAGCGGTCATATGTTAATGAGCTTATGTTTGTGACATCAATAGCTCATTCTGAATGACCTGCTTATGCAGCTCTCATCACTATAATTTCTCTCTGTTGTAGAAAGCGGCTCCTCCATCACCGCGTCCTGTGTCGGCCTGGGCTGCTCTCTCACTCCCCCTGCCGGTACGGCCGGTAAAGCTGTGCCCGGATACAACGGTGAGATCCTTCTACATTGTACTTTGGCACGCTTCATGCGGCACGTGTGAGGCTCGTCATTTGTTTATTACTAACTCTTTCTTGTTGATTGATGAGCGATTATGTCTTTTGAGCTTGTAATAGCTAGATAATTCAATAAATGACCAAAACACTTTCTTCATATTTGTCTCATAGTGACAGTGATTGATGATGATATGCAACAGGTGAAACCAAGGACTCTGGGAAATATTGTGGTAAAGTGAGTTATTTTAATCCTTTCATTTTTTTTTCATTTTTATTGATAGAGACAGCATGAAGGGGACAGAAGGGAATGGCTGTAGGATCAGGCTAGATTTGAAACCCGCATGTCGCGTTTGGAGAATATGCACTTACCATGACGCCGCAGGGCTGGGCGTTGAATCACGACACACGTCATGGCGTATCAAGATATATTAACCGGATCACAGTTGTTAATCCTCAAAAGCGTGAACGTGAAATCAAAATGGACTTTTACTTTTCTAATAGCCATTTGTGGTGTTTTAATTCGCAGTTAATCAGTTTATCAAAATGTATCTAGTTGCTCCCCTTTAAAGGCACACTATGTAAGGGAATCACGGGAGGTGTTGTGTTCACGTCTGCAGCCGGTGGAAAAAAGACTCGGGGAGAAATCATATTCATGGATGAGCTAATGTATCAAAGATTTATTAAAATTACTGTAGTATGGAGGGGTGTGGCTGAAAGCCGTTGGAGCAGAACGAGGCCGCTGGAGCGTTGAAAGTTGTTATAATGCTACTCTGTGTTCGCTCTGCGGCTACTACGAGACACTTGTTGCACACTGCAGTAAGCTCAAAGAAACTTTTGGGATAATGTAAGTACACAAGTCAACAAAATATATTTTTAATCCAAAAATCTTCCATATTGTGCCTTTAAAATGAAATCGCTAAGCCATTGTTTTTACCTGTCATATAGAGTCCATGTTTCACAATCCAACCAGTTTCAGTTAAACAAAGTTCCATCCTACATTTTTTGTAGATCCTGTTTTACTCAGAAACGCATTACATATGGACAGTAAAAGTGGGTTGTGATAAATGCTGTTTGATGTTGACTAATAAAAGGACAAACATAATGAAATGTCACCTCTTAAAGTTGGCATTTAAATCCAAAGGTCTTTATTAAGATCATGAGAAAGACCTGTCAAATGTGTCCAAATGTTGATGTGTGACCACACTAAACAGTGCTGATTTAAGAGCTTTTTCTTTAATTGAACTGTATGAAATACACAGTAATAAGCAGCGATGAAAGGGCCCTCGCACCCGGGCTCACCACCACTCGGTGGCCTTAGGAAAACAGTGAACAGTGGGCGACGTGCATGTAAGTGAGTAAATACAGGAGAAATACGGTAAAGTCATTTTGACGTGCCACGCTTCCTGCTGCCAACAGGTGGTGCTTTGACTGAAACATCGAACGGACACGCCCTTCAGCGAAAACTGTCACAATTTAACGTCACAAAGGCCTTTAGATTAGACTGACCAAATATGACATTGATCTGATTAAAGCTCTAGGAGGAGTTTGTTAAAATACGTCTGAAAAAAAGCTGATTTTGCACCCAGGAACTTTTTTGTAGGGTTTGGGCTGTTACACGTGTCTACCGAATTTCATACCTGTACGTGAAACGTAGCGCGAAGGGCGCTTAATTGAAATTTTGTAGGTAGCGCTATCAAGCCGTTTTGCCACACCTAATTCTGAAACCCATATCAGACGTAAATTTTCACCACTTCTGACGCGTGTCCAAAGTTTCATGAGTTTCCGAGCGTGTTTAGGTCCTAAAAAATGCGATTCAGTTCGGAGAAGAAGAAGAATTGACCGAGCCATTACAATAGGGTCCTCACACCATCGGTGCTCGGGCCCTAATAATAATAAAAGATGAATACAAGGATCTTTTACAATGATATGATTGTATGGAAACTGCCCTGTTCTCTTTCTGTTGAACTCTCCCCCTCTCGTAGACGGCCATATTTTGACAGGTGCGTCTGCCCCGATACCCGCCCAGACCCTGCCGCGTCCAAAAGATGATAGCACAACCTCTTTGTTTGATCTTCACAAAATAACTCTTCTTTTCTGTGCTTTCCACTTCTATCTGCTCATCATCTTCCCAACACAATAAAATATTTACTGACACAAATCCAAAGCAGAAGAGAATCTTTTCATCACAGATCTGACTTTAAAATCTCAGTCTTTGTACGAGGACATTAAGCCCGAATGACTAATGGGATCTCGTCTCACACCGTCTGCAAAGAAAAGAGCATTTTCTGTGTTCTTTCAGGCTTTCTTCAAGCGCAGCACACGTCTAAGCCTGGCGACGCGTCTGTCCTCGCCCGCCGCAGAGGGAACTAATCTCAGAGATGTTTGTTTTGTTGTCATTTCTGTTCTTCGGTAGATCTGATGTTAATGAAGAGCGTGTTTGAAAGCCCGTCAGATACACGCTCGGATTAAAAGGAAATTGTGGCGTATAAAACGAGACAATACATAAACACTTTCAGGAGGCCCAGGCTGATTATTATCTCTTATTTTTGAAGTATTTTGAGTGACATGGCCATCAAGGGTTATATCAAAATGAGAAATTAGTAAAAAATGAAATGTATGGTGAAATGTTCTATATAATATAAAATGTCAATTATTATAAGAAATTACGACTTTATTTTGCGGCATTGTATTGAATAACACCGCAACATTTCTCAAAATGTCATCTTTTATGCTCCGCTGAAGAACGTATGTCATACAGGTATGGAACAACATGAGAGTGAGCAAATGATGACAGAATCTTAAAAAAATCTGTATGTTTGCTGTTAATCCTCTGAATTTCAATTCTTTTTTTTTTTCTTCCAATTTTGTGTTCCTCTGAATATTGTCATTCATATTCCTACTTTAAAGCATTCTCTGACCCTGAAAGGTTGAAAACATCGGTAACACTTTATTTTAGGGTATTTTAACTAGTTGCTTATTAGCATGCATGTTACTAGAATATTAGCTGCTTATTAGTAATTAATAAGAACATATAAATGCCTTATTCTGCATGATCTTATTCTACATTCTTAATCCTACCCAATACCTAAACTTAACAACTACCTTACTAACTATTAATAAGCAGTAAATTAGGAGTTTATTGAGGGAAAAGTCGTAGTTAGTGAATACATGTTCCCTATACTAAAGCGTTACCAAAACATCCTGTTCTTTGACGGTTGAAAGAAGAGCAAGGTCACATCTTGATATATATTTTTTTGTTTTGTTCCGAAAACGTGTCTTTTTCTTCTCTCGACAGGCTTCCTCTGCCTCCCGGGGCGGCTCTGAGTCTCTGGCAGAATCAGGTGCTGTTTAAGAAGCTGTACTTCACCAAGTTCCCTGTAAGTATTCAGCTCTATACACACACATGTGTGAAACAAAACATGGTTATAAAGTATCTGGTCCAGTTATTGTGGCCAAAAACTGCCCACTCAGACAGACATGAAGGGATTGACATGCAAAGTAACCAGTGACAGTTTATGTTTTTATATGCTGATTAGGGGCAGGTTTATCTGGATAGACCACACTCCAATAATGGAACACTGTTAGAGAACAAATCCCAGTTAGAAACAGGCACCTCATCCCATGTGATGTCTGGCAGTAGCCACGGGAGATATCTCGGTAGAATGACCAAGCAGACACAGAGCAAATGTGCTACAAAGCATTCTGAAATGTATTCAGAAACAAGGGTCATATTTATAGGCATAGGTCAAGCAACAATCTCCAGGATGTCTCGAGCATCCAGTCATACTACTTAAAGGGTTAGTTCACCTAAAAATGAAAATTCTGTCATCAATTACTCACCCTCGTGTCGTTCCACATCCGTAAGACATTTTTTTATGAAATCCGACAGCTCAGAGAGGCCTGCATCCAGCAAGATCAGTTCCTTTTTCAATGTCGAGAAAGGTACTAAAGACAAGTTTGTGTGACTACAGCGGTTTAAACGTAATATTATAAAGCGACGAGAATACTTTTTGCGCACCAAAAAAAAAAAAAAAAAAAAGCGACTTTATTCAACAATATCTAGTGATGGGTGATTTCCAAACACTGCTTCATGAAGCTTCAATGCTTTACGAATCTTTTGTTACGAATCAGTGGTTCGCAGCGTGTGTCAAAGTGCCAAAAGCATGTGAACTATTGAAATTTCGAAACACTTATGATGTAACAAAGCCTCGTTTACTGAAATCACGTGATTTTGGTGCTCTGAACCTCTGATTCAAAACAAAAGATTCGTAAAGCTTCGAAGCTTCATGAAGCAGTGTTTTGAAATCACCCATCACTTAGATATTGTTGAGTAAAGTCGCTATTTTGTTTTTTTGTGGCGCACAAAAAGTATTCTCGTCACTTCAATATTATAAAGTTGAACCGCTGTAGTCACATGAACTGTTTTAAGTATGTTTTTAGTACCTTTCTGGGCATTGGAAAAGGAAATGATCTTGCTGGCAATGCAGGCCTCACTGAGCCATCAGATTTTATCCAAAATATCTGAATTTGTGTTCTGAAGATAAACGAAGGTTATCTTCAACTTGTGGTTGCGTGCAAGTGTGTTAGTGTTTCCAAGGACTACTAGTTGTTTTGTGTAGGTGTGTCCATAATGTGCACATAACATAACAGAAAAAGGTTGCCCAAGGCAGTGTTGCACAAAGAAAGTCAAAAAGTGAAGGCCAAGATATAAGAAAATATTAATGAAGAATCTATTGAAATAACATTTTGTGGCAGAAAACACCAAAATAAAAAGTGTAGTTTGTGCCTTTGTGATTTGAATTTGTACCCGTGTAAAATATGAAATGGTGAATTTCATCGTAGACAGAATATGTAGTTCACTTCAATCAAGATCTGAGAACGTTCAAGTCTAGCGATTAGTTTTTCCTCACAAGCGCTGATAATACGAAAGCCGCGTACCCAACTTTAGCAATCCGATTTGTGATTCCGACGAGCGTCTTCCAGTCAACCATCAGACGGTCCGCGAACGGCCCGTGGGCCAAGACCGTTAAGTGCAGTTTGATTAGGATGTCTATATCTGTTTCTTTTGATAATAATCAGGCAGGACAGTCATAATCCCATCACAGGACGGCGCTCAGCATGTGCTTTTGCATAATTGCATCTCAGCTGCTGCTGGCTGCATTCAATCCACACTCTGATTGTAACGACAACAGAAAAGTGCGAAGGACGTTTTAATCATTGAATGTATTTTGGATGAAGTACTGCTATTTTCTATGGAGTTAGTTGCAACGAAACTTTGAGGCCTTAAAAAGTGTCATAAAAGCGACCCATATGGCATATCATGAGAAGTATGTTAGCTTTGGGTGAGAAATGAACTGACAATGTTTGGGAGAAGTAATGTTTGAAGGTGGTATATTAGGCATTTTATTTACAAGTTTACAAGTGTACGTTTTTGTTGGTACCGAATATAAGAACCTGACAGAAGTACACACTGGCCTGATAATAGACAAGCATGTAGCATACATTGCATTATAATTACAAAACGTACTGAAATAGAATTTGAAGGCTTCATGAGTTGCCTTATATTTGCCAATTGTGCTATATGTAGAAAAATGTAACATAATGGTAAAAATGTCTTTGTGTGTGGATGTTTGTACTTTAATAGACATCACTGGCACTGAAGTGAGCAAAACGGACCGAGCTGAGAACTGCACGGCAAGCTGCGATTTGTGCTTTTATGGGGTGCAGCGCCATCCAGCGGCTCAAAGAAATATTACACGTACCACTCATGAATGTGTGTTTGTATTTAAAAGTATTTGTATCGTACTCACTCGTAGGGATACTACGACACCATGGACGCAGGGTTTGTGGACGAGGAGGGCTTCTTGTACATCATGTCTCGGTCCGACGACGTCATCAACGTGGCGGGTCACAGGCTGTCCACCGGCGCCCTCGAAGAGGTGCGAGGAGAGGGAGCGTCTCACTCGAGACACAAATAATAATCACAAGCACGTTTTTTGCTGCGGTACCAACAAACCATATCTCGTGTGCGTTTGTCCTTCAGTCTGTCCTGCTGCACCCTTCTGTGGTGGACTGTGCCGTGGTGGGGCTGGAGGACGCCCTGAAGGGACACGTGCCTCTGGCTTTATGTGTGCTCAGGAATGGTGAGGAATGAAGTAAAGCATTTTGTGTAAAGTAGCTTAATCACAAAGAAGAATATACCTTATTGGATGTGTTTTTGTGTGTGTGTTTGTTTGTAGACTGTCAGAAGAGTGAAGAAGCGCTGGCGAACGAGATGGTGAAATTGGTGAGGGACACCATCGGGCCGGTGGCGGCTTTCAGGAAGGTCGTCTTTGTCAAAGCTCTTCCCAAAACCCGCTCGGGAAAAATTCCACGATCGTCTCTCGCTAACCTGGTGAACGACAAGCCTTATAAGGTATTCTTGACGTGATAACTGTTATCAATTAAATAGGTGGACAGCTGCAAATGCTCTTGTTCAGACAAAATTTCTAATTTGGATGTTTATAATGTGAAATGCGTAGATCAGTCCCACCATAGAAGATCCTGAGGTGTTTAAGGACATTGAGAAGATGCTGAGAGAAACTGTGAAACAACCTGGTAAATAATTGACCACCAGATATGGATGCACAGATACACACACACAGGCACGCACACACACACAGCCACTTTCCTCTGTAAGATGTGAGATTCTGTGAAGATCTGCATTAGAGAAATGTGGTTTCCAATAGATTGTACTTGTTACTATGCCATAATATTTTTTAATAATAATAATGTGATACTAAATTGTAAAGAAAAAAGAAAAAGAAAAAAAAAGAGTCATAGATGGTGTTAATAAGATCATTTCTATTTGTTTATAGTTTTGTATTTGTTGGACCAAATAAGCAACATGTTTAGATAAGTCAAATTGGTGAATGTTACAAAAATATGTCTGGGTCACATTTATTTTACCCCAATATCAAGAGAAAAGACAAACAACAAGGAGTTAGTTTTATTTTGTTTTGTTTTTCTATTGTAATGTACAATATCACCTGTGCCAGTGTTAAAGTTTTAAAGGTGTTATTCATGTTGTAGTTTGATTATGCCCAAAAAAAAAATATATATATGTATATATATTGTTTTTCTCTTTTTTTATTGGTAAAATATATGTCCTTGACAGTTTTTGTGAGATTCACCCTGCAACGCACCGCACTATAAATAAATGAATGGATCAATCAAGGTGAAATGTAATGTATTGTAGTACTAGCATAGTGTCAGTTTAAAGAAATGCACTGTAAAAAGATTTCTGACAATGATTGTTATAAAGAAAACCTATTTGACTGTACTTTTATTGACAATGAAAAGTTCTTTGATCACCACATAGTTTTGACCAAGATACAATCAGTAATAAATAAAAAAATGGACACAAAATAAAACGATTCTCTGCGCGTGCAAAACAGGGACGTATAAACCGTCGAAGTGTCAGAAATAACTCAAAGACAGGAAGCGGAGGGCTGTACAAGAGGTTTTCCCTGCATTTTGAACACAAAGAAGAGTTGGACACATCTTTACACCAAAGTAAGTCACAGCAAGTAAGTGTACGATCACTACGAGCTAAGCCTGTCTTTTAGCGATTTCCCCCAACGAGAGGCGGTGGGACACTCCGGAGACGAGGCCAGCCGACCGGCCGCGCCTCGAGGCTCGGCGGGAGCCGTTTTTCGTAGGCCGAGCAGAGCGGTTCGCGTCCAGACGAACACGCGCCGTACTCCGGCGGTATATTTTTGCGCTACCCACGACGGGAAACAATCGGATCACAAACTATACGTGTTTTACATTCTTTCTAACCAAATCAAACAACAACACGTGCGAGCGAATGTTTTAAAGTCGACGCGAGTTAAATGTATCCGATCAATGACGTTCTTGTTGAAAATGTAAAAACGTAGGCTTCCGAAAGTAACGTTAACACTTGGGGGGTGAGCGGTGGCTGTGTTTCAGGAGGGCTAGTTTGCCACAATCTGCCGCAAAGTCACTTTTAGGTTTTGAGCGTAATAGTCGCTTTTCACAATCCAGTTGAAGGATTAATGATGTTTGAAACGAACACCCAGGCAATAGTAGTTTATGAATAATATTTAGTTTGACACGTAAACACGTCACGTCACAGAAGTAAATGGCTCGCAAATGCCGTTTTACGACATCCTGTACTTTTGACCTACTTGCTGAGTGGAGGCGTTTTTGTAAGAGTTTCGGTCAGACCTCCAGCAGACGTATATTGCGCTCCATAGGGGTACGAGCCAAAAAAATAGCGAGGCATTACCTCGGACGGTACAAATAGTTTTTTAGGCGAGGGGCTTCCAATCGGCAAACCGTAACGGGCCTCAAAACGCACGAAGAAGCGAAAGAAAAACAACAGCATGTCGAATAGTAGGGGAAAAGCGGGAACGGCAGCATCGTTTAAAACCGTGACGTTAAAAGACGCAATGTGCACAAAGTCTGAACGTGTCATTTATCTTTTTATACAGACATGTGTATATATATCGTTTATATTTCTTTATGTATTTCTATATATAAAACAACTTTATTTATAGTGATTTACAGTTGAACCTACACATCCCCTGTAGAAGAAATACACAGTACTTAAGCCAAAGGAGGCGCGTGGCATAAAAGACAGAGAGGGCGGCGGACGCCCGGGTCGCGGCCTCGGCGAGCGCGGAGGAGCGGGACGGGGGAGGCCGGCACGCCTTCACCCCCACCTCCTCGCCCTGTCCTCCGCAGGCTTCCGTTGTTCTCTTGGCAGTGTGACTCGTCAGAATCGTTTGTTCGGGCCAACTTGAAGGTACGACTCTGAAAGAAACACGAAAGACAAGTTGTACATGAACACAAGCGGTCTTTGCAGTTTCGAAACAGAAACAGTTTTGGGACGACGTGAGAATGAGTAAAGATGAGAAACGAGCTTGACGGAGTTAGTTCCGTGGACTTGCTGTTGTTACTCGTGAATAAGCCTGTATTACTGCTGTAGTTAGAGCAGGAACGAAGGCTTTGTCGGGACAGCATTGTTGTAGCGCACGTGTTTGAGACGAGCAATCACGCGGTACGCCAAAAAGGCTCAGTGGATTTCAAACCGCGATAAGTAACGCGCTTACCCACAGAACGAGACGGTACTGCTTATCGTGTAACATTTCCCATTATGAATTATGATACAGCCGTCTGTGGGGGCGAGATTGTTTTTTCACCACCAGCGAATCACTCCAGCGTTTGCGGAACGGAAGCGCAAGCAGCGGCGGAGGAGGAGGGGGGGAGGAGCCGGGCCCACGGGCTTTGGCGGTCGGACTCATTGCTTTTTGGTTGATGTCTGAGGGCTTGCAGCAATAGCGGGAGAGTTTTGTTCCAGCATACACAAGTTCCTCCATTTTCTCTGAGAAGTTCAGAAGCGTAGATGCCGGAGAGAGGGAGGCTGAAGTATGTTATCCTGGCTTCCCTTGTTGAATCTTGGAGCAGTTGCAGTTTCTCTGAAGTAAACTTTGTGGGCAGGGCTCAGCTGGAATTGTGTCTGTGAGCAGCGGTTGTTGTGGCTGCTTGGTGTTTTCATTGTCCTTGTTGGGGATAATATATGAACTGCATTCACGTTCAAGTGCTGATGTGAAGTCCTGTGTGTGGCATTTTGGTTGAGTGGAGTGGCACACAGTGCTAAAGGATGATGGAGGAAGAAGTAGATCTTGTCCTTTAGAACTCTTGCACCAAGTTTGTTTGGGTGGAGACCATCTGATTTAAACAGCTGTCTCGTACCCCTTTTCCACCAGCACAAACTGGGTGCCAGTTTGAAGTTGGTTCAGCTTATGAGCCTTCTAAGCACTGGTTTGCCTTTCCACAGACTAGAGAGCCAGCACAGAGTCAGGTGTAACGTCACTGTATACACGTCATCTTTCACGGCAGCGCCAAACACAAACACACCAAGCTTGTTTGAGATGCATCGGCTTCTCGCAGACCGATCGGCGCACGACATCAAAGCATCGCAAGAGCAATCCAAACACACACGGAGTCGTATGCTCTACAAACGCTCCTGCGGCACTCTGATGTCACATGCCGATTGGTCCGTGCAGCTCTGATGTGTGTCGAACGAGCCTTCCATCAACAATGGCGGACTTTTCGTTGCTATTGACGCTCACGGCTTTGCGAACCGACGTCGGCATCCATCCAGCTTGCTGTAATTTGAATAGATGGCGATTACGATCGAGCTGCTATTAGCTTGAGTAGCTGCTATTTCCTAAATGGCGGTCAAAAGTTTCCTTTTTTTCCTACTTGTACACCAGCAGTGTTTGGTGCTACTTATGAACCGATTTGAAACTAGGCTCTGGCTCTGAAGCAGAACTCAAACAGCCTTGGTGGAAAAGGGGTATTTGACTCCTGAAAAGTTTTTAATAAAGTTCAGTTCTGTCAGGTTGCATTTATTTAGTAGCCATGTATTTTAGACCATGCAACCCTTGGAATCATATTAGTTCCTGTCGTTAGGAGTGGTCCACTGATGAATGACTGAATTTTCAGTCTTCTGAGTGTTTAAGGAGTGCTCTTTCAGAATAGCACTGTTTCCCACATGAAGGGTTATCTGCTTTGCAGTTTTGTGCTTTTTCAGAACGTTCTGAAGTTTACTTCAGAAACTGTTGCTCGAGGAAAGCAGCATGTAGTTGTAGGCCTGCTGCTAATGTTTGTGACCCACTATCAGAGCGCTGGACTGCGCAGCGCCCTGAGCAGAATGCCGCTGGCTGATATGATATAGGTGTGATCATGTTTGGGGATTGTTCACCCACATTTGTGAAAGCTTTAAATATGTTGTGAAGATGTAGAGGGGGTGGTAGGATACCCGTTGGCAAGTTAGCACAAGCTATATGCTAGCACAGCAATATGTTGTACTTGTGTCAATGTGATGGCTTGAGTGCTTTTAGGTGTCGCTCCCCGTTTATGTCATGAGTTAATGTGGTGAAGTTCATCAGTTCCTGCTTATTTAGCGGAGGAGCGCTGGATTCACAGGAGTCACCGGCTGTGTGATGCTTTCCTGTGTGTTCTGGCAGTAAGCAAGAGAGTCCAAACAGTAGCTAAGCTGGAAGTAGAAAGTAGCGTTGGCTGAAGTTGTAGTTCCACGTAATAAGTGTAGCGTCATGGCTGTTTGTCTGCAGATACTATCAGTCATGTTTGGCCAGTATGTTTGAGTAGTGTAAATGCTGGTGCACTTGTGTCAGTTGAGTTGATTGATTGGTGATGTGACAGCAAAGTGTTACTTATTGGATGTATTGATTTAAAGAGTGTTTTTGTAGCAGATGGCAGAGGAGAGGGGCAATGAGATGTTTGTCAAGCAAACATAGCAAGGCTGAAAGGGACTTTATTGATGGCAGGTTGTTTGTGTGTGTGGGAGTCACTCACAGCTTGTAGCTTTCATGTTCTCTCAGCAAGAGTAGGTCCTCACAGTGGAGCTGTCCAGACGCTGTACTGCTGATGGTCCAACTGCACACAAACAAACAAGCTGAGTGAGTGAGTGAGTGAGTGTGTGAGAGAGAGAGAGAGTGTGTGTGTGTGTTTGTTTGTTTGTCTGTCTGTCTGTCTTTGTCTGTGCCTGACATGCATCCATACATGCATCCATCCATTCATCCATCCAAAGAACCATCCATTCATTGTAAAAGTGGGTGTGGGGTTTGATTGGTTTCCTAATTGGTGTGTTTTTCAGGTGTGGAAGTCAGACTTTTTTAAAATGAGAGTAACTAAATCACCTTGGAGGTGTGATGAGGCATTGAGAAGCACTTCTGTATGAATGTTTGTATTTGGAACATGATGATGTGTCATTGTGAGAGTTTGTTTAGTGTATGTCTGTGTGTGTGTGTGTGTGATTGTGTGTGTGCGCCATTCCACATTTGAAGATGTTGTGGGGATGGGGGAAAAAACCAAAGTAGGAATACAGCAGGCTGTTTATATTATGTAGGATGAATGGAGACAAGTGGTGTGATTGGTAGAAGCAGATATTTCTTGTATTTGAGCTGCTATGAAATAAATCAGTATGGCACAATGAAAAAAAAAAGAAGAGAAAAACAAAACAATGACATGGTTAGTATAGTGTGTGTTGTTGAAGTGGTTAATATCCAAACACAGAGTACGGGAAGATCCAGCAACACTGAGGAGAGGTGTTAGAAGGGGACATGAATAAAATAGCAGTTCTCAGTGCATTAGAGATCCAGCGCATATATGGCAGCTCTTGTCATTGGTTGTGAGTAGCGAGGAGGTGGAGCTGTGGTGTGCTCGCTAAGTAATTGTTGATGAGGAAAATGTGCAGAGAGGGTCACGTGACTTGGCCCAAAGCGTGTGGTTGGGTAATTGAAGAGAAGCGGCAGCTGAGGATGACGAGGTAGCGGGTACACAAGCAGTCAGTGCGCCTGGAGCGGCAGCGGAAGCGGCAGCCCTCGTGCGGCAGGCGTCGTGCTCCTCCCTTGTCGTGTGAAGACCGGCTCGTGTAAAGACATGCGACTCGACCTGCGCGACTCCACCCAGCGGGGACACCGGGCAAGGCCACTTTCGCTCAGCCTGCTCCTCCTTCACAACTGCGACAAGCACCCTGGAACTCCTCAGACAAACACAGGTAGGACACTTTGCCTCTGCAGCCCAACAACTTCCTTCTTTCCTTCATTAAATGCTGCTTCTGTGGCTTCTGTGACAAGGCTTGGAGCTACACTGCACAATTGTGCTCCTCCAGGAAAAGGAGTTCAAATCCCTTCACACAAAACAGCTCTCTCCATCACTCAAGCCACACAGTACTGCAATTTCAGCACACATTTCCAACAAAAAAAAAAACACCACCATCTCAACTCCAATTCCATAACATGCTACCAGGAAGCACCCATAACACCACATCCACCACTTGACACACCAGTAACCACAGTTTCCCAGGAATTGCAACTCCAAAACAAACAAATAAAGAAATACATCAATACTTTCCAGTGTGGTTGGTCAGTCAGTCTCTCTCTCTCTCTCTCTCTCTCTCTCTCTTTCTCTCACACACCTCACTCCTACTATCAGAGAACCAAGGTCACCTAAGCAGCCTAAAATAAAGCACTTTAAACATGCATTCATTCATTCATCATCTCACTAACCTGTGCTTTCCACTCTATAAAACACAACACCAAGCACAACTCACTGCCACATATATGTCATGAACTCAAACTCTCACAGGTAACCATAGTGTACCTCTGGTAGAATGAGCTCTCAGCCCGTGACACAAATACTCCTTAGTGTCTTTGTTCTCTCCACATACTGACACGCAATCCTGAACCCGAGTCAGTAAATCACACCTCATCTCCAGCAATCCACAGCACACCTGACTTATGAACAAAGCAGGATATTCACTAAAATGCCCAGGAATAAAGCAGCCTTTAACAAAACTACCTTTCAATCAATGCTATCTATAAGCTCAAAAGGCACTTAGGAGTCAAGAACACACACATACCACCACTTTCCAAACCGTTCTGATACAGGCACCTTTTAGAAACCTGCATGCAAGTAGGCATTGACCTAGAGTGTTTCTGTCAATCGACACACATATACCTTTGTGGTGCACGAATGCTCTGCCCTCATTCCTGCACAAAACAGCACACGTCTGCAACAGAACAAAGGCGACAATGTTTTTGGACACACCGTACCTCAAACACATTCCGTTGCCCGTCGCACGTACGCCGCGCTAACGCAGCTGTCACGTTCTAAACGGTCTCGAACTTTAACATCTCACGGCCAAGGCCCAGAGAACTACTGTGTCTGTGTGGAACGGGAAAGGCCAGGCCTGGTCATGCAGGAGCTGGATTATTTCCAACAGCCATCATTCCCCCGGGTTCAGGCCAATCCTTATTGTCAAGAGGACAGACTAAAGATAAAGTTGCTTGATGACAATTCAAAGGGAGTCCCCCAACTCCATCTTGTGCCAACCTACAGAAACCTTTAAGAGGCACTCTGAGAGGAATGCTTGTCCCGGAAATGTCGCATCTCTGCAACACGTGCCGGGAAGCCTGGAATCGGGCTTCGTTCCCCTCGGCGCCCTGGTCTTCTTGTCGTGACGGCTGCTGTCCTGCACCTTCTTTACAAGGTCCGAGTCCCCCCGTCACGCTGCCAGCTCTGGAAGATGGGAGGGAGGACTGCATCCTCTTTATCATCTTCTACATCCACCTCCAAGACACAAGCGATCGCCCTACTTTCTTCGTACTCTCCCCATCTGTGCCGTCTTTGTCCGCAGAGAGACGCGGGGTGGGTTGGTGCTGGAAAGATCCATGGACGCGACTTTGCATTCAGTGCTCCGACACCCTTAACGGTAACGCGACGCAGTGCAGACGCTCTGCGTTAGCGTGCGTGGAACAGAGAACTATGTAGAGCTGCTAAAATATTTTTGGCGAATAAACGGCACAATTTCTTTTCAAATCTTGTCCTTTGTATTTTTCCTGTCGTCGCTAACCTACTGTATTTATTGCTGCTACGCCATGACCGGCACGTCTCTCTGGACTCATGTCCGTGAAAGGACCAAAGGTCGCCGTGATGCCGCTCCAAATCGCTCTTGACGTACGCTTGACAGGTATGGTTCACGGTTAAGAAAGGACGGGAGACATTGAGACCACGTGAGGGGGTACGAGTACACTGCACTGTAGGGACGAGGGTCGGGAATGCCACACGGTTCGAGGCGCTGTCATATCTGACCTTGAAACCAGTCCAAATACATGTCGTCAGGACTGTCATCCATCACCTCGTACAGGACTACCCAGCAGCAGTCCGTAAAAAAACAACAGAAACACAGTCAACCTTGTGTGTAACTGGCTATGTTTGGAATAGTGTCCCAGCACACTACTCGTATTATTTTTTTTCACTTTTTCTCAAAACAATACACAGAATACCATGATTACCTATTACATTTGCCAAAATATGTATTCATGGAATACTTCACCCAAGTTTGAATGTGCAAAACAAAACAGCAGTATTAAGCATCAGTCTTTTCCTCACACAAACCTACTGTAAACATAAATATTCTATCTATTTTTATGAAGCAAATCAACATAATACAATGATTTCTGAAAGATCACGTGACACTAAAGACTGGCGTAATGGCTGCTGAAAATTTATAAAAGAAATAATTCAAATATACCAAACCATAGCATACTACAGATAAATACATTCGGATTATTTTACACATTATTTTAATGTTTTACCGAGTACTACAGATGAAGGCCAGTATCTACCTTACATCAATATTGGCAACTCTGTTGAACTGAAATCAGGACTGAACTGCAAATGATCAAATATTAGGTTTAGCAAATTATTTGATTGATTTATTTATCTATCAGTCTATCAAAAATTACAAATACAACAACTTTCCATAGGCCTTTTTCACAAGATTCATAAATCACGTGACACGGGGTAAACTTAGTTCCGCTGTGGGTCTACGGCTATTAGATTGATGTGCTCTTTTCTCAAATATCGCTTCTTACCTTTTCTGTTTTGTCTGTTTTCCAAGTTGCTGTTGTATAATCTACAAAGAAATGATGTTCTACTTGTTTGTAGCATATACGGCCACTCGGACCGTTGCTCGAATTTTTCCCGCCAGGTGGATTTATTTTACCGGCTGTCGTACGGTATAGGCTACGCAGCTACTCCTTCGGCAATTCCCCTGATCGTATCACGTACGACGAACGTTATTTATATAATTAATTCATTAAAAAAATTAACTCCCAATATATACTTCAATGGGGGATATAAAGTCATGAGATACATAATATTGTTGTGAGTTTAATACGTTTTTAAAAATAAATAGCATGTATTAATCTCGTATGGCATCACATCCCACGTTCAAGCATATGTTATAACTAATCCTGATCGATTAAAATGATTAAACTAAGACATAATTCATTTCCAACACCACACTGTACACAACTATCAGTCTTTGCATTAATGTTGCAACAGCACAATAACACTGTGCATAATACACACTTTAAAATGATGACGACAGGAAAATATGAGTGAGAGATGACTGAAGTGTTTATATATATATCCACAAATATCCAGGGTGCAAGCAGAACTGTTTCATGAGTCAGAGGATCAGGCTTGCGCGATAAGGGAGCCGCCAGCTGATCGTTTCCCCGGCACGTCACGAAAAACACTTTATACATCCCAATGTGCATACTATCCACCCTCAATAGTACTGAATATTACTAATGTCACATAGACTACTATTTAGGATGGATAGTATGCACGTTGAGACGCAGGCGCTGTCTTTACAGCACACGGAGCGCGATAACGCACAGCCGCGCCAAACGGACGCGGAGAATGTAACCAGTTTAACCGCCGTCGCTTCAAATTATTTCTTAAATTTAGCTCTTAATGACAGCTCTGTAGTCTCACCAATAATTCACCAAGACCGTTCATACATTTTCATGACATTTAATTCGTAAAACGACTTTGATTCCCGAGCTGGTTCTGATCGAGGCTCGGCTATCTATCGCTGTAACCGGAAAAACTTTTACCCGGCGTGGATCGTTCCGGAAGCCAAAAACCCGGAAGTGTGAAATAGGCCTATTTAAGTGTACTTAAATTGATATTCACAAAATTCAAACCCATTGCAATATCACATATAGCTGTGCCTTTTATATAGTGTTTGGTGTCAATAACTCACATTAATGATTTAAACCATTAGTTATACAATGACTAATTAAACTATTTGTTATCAGTACACTTACACCTGCATGTTTTAACCATTTAAGTTAATGCATTGAACAACAAACATTAATTGACAAATTACCACATTTTCCTAGGCCTTAAACTATATATATATATATAAAGGACTGTCAAAAACACATGCAGTTACTTTTTTCAGTTGTAATGCATTACAAATATTTAACACAGTTAACGCAGCATCCATTTTTTTTCCCCTCATTCTTTAGCTGCGCTACAGTTTATGATCATGCTATCGTTCGTTCAAGTGCTATTAAACCGTTCAAGAGCGATAAGATGCTAAAATTACAACTGAAATCTGTACTGGCACGCTGTCTGTGAATCTCACGCACGAACAGACAAAAACACACAAAAGTATGCCAAAATGTGCGCTTTGTTGAGTATTCAGGGTTCCCGCTCTTTTTCAGCAATCATTTTCCAGGACTTTTCCAAGACGTTTTCAATTTTACTATGACAGGAATAAAAGATAAGGATCACACCCTAAATTAATTTATTGCCATGACTGAACTATAAAATCAGTTTTTAATATGAGCTCTTAACCATACATTATGACAAATTGTTCTCGTTACCAGTGTCCATATCGTAGCAAAAAATATTGTTTTAACTGTTTTAAGGTCTTGTTTAACTATTTGAAAGTAAAAATATTAGTCAAAGACAAAGTCGATGAACAACAAAGAAACCCATAACACCTAATAGAATATGTGGCAGGTCTATTAGTTATTTCTGTCCCGTCCAATGCTGGTTATTACCATGTCAATCAATATAATTTTGGATTCAATCCTGCATTTAAATAAGTTAGTCGTTCCCAAAACTTTGCAGTGTGTATACTTAGCAGCGTGAAAAACTTTCAAATTGCGAATGGGTTATATACAGATTTTCCTTTTCAGCTGTCAATCACCAGCGCAACTGTTATAATCAATGAAGCTGGCTACACTGCACAGTGAATCTCTTATTGACCTCATATCGCATCAAAATTATTAATTAGCAAGTTACTGAATTAGGTAGCTGCTTGCTAATTAACATTTTCTGCAAACATTTGAGCAGTTAATAGCATTAGCTAACTGCTGCAAGTGGCAACACAAGACTAAACATCATCATTGAAAATATTATGTCAAAACTCAACGTTCCTGAACGTCGCACTTTCTGCAACTAACGGTAATTGTTTTTGGCCAGTGATAAACTTTTTGTTCTCGACTAAAGAAAAACCTAAGAACTAAAAAATAATTTTCAAGGACATTTTTCATTTTCTCTCATTTTCCATGTGTTTTCCAGGACTGGAAAGTTTGTCATCAATTTTCCAGGTTTTCAAGGTTTTACAGGACAAGAGGGAACCCTGGTATACTCTTAAGCACGTTCTTAAATAAGTTAAATAAAGTGACCGTAAAGACTTGTGAGGAGATCAGAGGTGCGTCCGATCCGCGTCATGTGCGGCAGGTCTTAAAGTGACGGCGGCCTAATAAACCCGCTGCTGCGATGTCCGTCGTTAATGTTAATCAAAGAACAAAAGACGAAAGAGAGAATAACTCGCTGCTCTTGACTGAACTTTTATAGCTTTATCAAGGATTAATCGATATTTCATTGATAATTTATGCAGTGAACACTGTCAAGTGTTTGATTATTCAATTTCTGTAGGCCTATATTTCCTACCTGTTACTTTAAAGATGTAAAATATACTGTTTTTATGTTGTTTCTACATTAATTTAGAGATTAAATGTGAAATTATTATAATATGAACATATATTCAAAACTTTAAAGTTAAGCACAACTAATTACAGAAAAATGTGTTATTAGTTAGTCCATACAGGGCACACAATAAACAATCCTTAAGATTGAAATTTTTCAGACAAATTTCAAAACATTTCCAAACAAGTTAATATTGTTACATTTTAGACATAATTTTGTCTGTTTTTGCTCTGTTTCACCCTAGAATAGTTCCAACAAAGCCACAGCCAAAGTGTTGTGCATCTCCAAACAACACACATCAGTGTTTCGTTACTGAATCATTTTTGTTTAACTAATCTACTAACGGTGTTTCGTTTAACTAATCGATTTAGCCAAACTAAATCAAGCTAAACTTTCTGTGTAAATATACCTAAATGCCACATCACATGTTATATCTTGCAGCGTTATTCATTATTTTGGTGTTGATGACTATTTGCATCAAAACCTTCAGAATTGCCCATTTCTATAGCTGTCCATTTGACATATGAATAAATGAATGAATTTTCTTTCTTTCTCTCTCTCTCTCTAAAAAATTAACAAAAAGTAAATTAAGTTAGTATAAAGCACAATGCTACTATACCATCCCAAACATAGCCTCAGTTTCAAACCACTTTTAACTACGGGGATTTTTTGCCCTCTGGCCGACTTTTGTGCTGTGTTTGTCAATATCCGCTTTGAACAGTACTGTGTGAGTTCTCGTGCGCACGTCTCACCCTCTGGTGGCAGTCTGCGTGAGTGTGCGGAGGTGGCAGTGAGGCGAAAGCCTGCGGGCAGGGTCTCTGCTGAGCCGGGCATCATGCTGATCCCGTGGACGTCCCGCGGAGGAAACTGCCTCCTCCACGACGGCCCTCTGAAGTCTTTCTCGTCGCACTGCGGATGGTCCAAAGACAAATTTAGGCCAAAGTGTTATTTTACGCTGCTTGTAGCAGCAAATAATTACAGAAACTATTTATATATATATATGCTTTTAGCTTTGCTGTGCGATTGATGTAAGCTTACATTGGCTCAATGCACAATGCACTGTCAAGGTCAGTGGAAAAAAACAAAAACAAAATGTTGATTAAATTCTAATAAATATACTTAGAATTCATGAACCCTCATAAGTTTTTCAGTCATTTTTTTATCGTTTGGTCCAGTTTTTACTCAACATTTGTTATTTATGCAGATCGACTAAAGTATACAACACGCTAATCTCAAACTCAATTGTCATTTGAGCCGTTCCGTTTGGAACTTGCGGACTTTGGAAAGCGCTCATACTAAATACATAAAGTTTTTGAGGTTCTTATTCTTTTACGACAGCAATGCAGCTCAATAAGGATTTAGAACAGGCCGCTGTTGATTGTTCAGTTCCAAAAATAAATAAATCAATAAATCAATCAAAAAAAAGGATAAGAAACTGGTGCTTGACCTCATCTAATCGCCTCTCTGTTCCCAGTGCCAGCAGATTGTTGTACTCTCTTTCAAGGATTTGTCTAGCCTGTGGGAGAAAAAAAGGTGCATTAAATATTATTCCCTCAAAATAAACATGTCAAGACTGAAAGAGTGTGTGTGTGTGTATGGGGACCTGAGTGTTTTGGTTGGGGATCTGCAACAGCAGGGCCAGGCTGCTGTAGTCAAAGTTGTCGTCGAGCGCGATGAGCGCCCCGTGCACGCCGCTTTCTAACAGGATGTTGGCGTAGTCGCGGAGCCCGATGCTCTGGACCCAGCGAATCACCCGGTCGTTACTCCACACCAGCACGTCTATGCAAATACAAACGGAAAATGCTAGTGGGTGTTTTTTGTTCGTTCAAACGTCACAAATACCTTTACCGGTGGCCCCAGGGGACTATTTCCTAGTGGCTTCTACCTACCTCTTATCTCGTGCTGGCTGCTCTCTCTGCGTCTCTCCAGCTCCTTCCTGTCATAGTTGAGCTTCTTCAAACACATAATGCCGTACTGCAGGCTGGTTCTGTTACAAATAATACATCCATATTACAATCAAAGCGACTTCAATTGTGGTGAAGTCTGCTCTGATTTAATCACTCGATTGGATACTAATGTTTTAAAGGATTCTTTTGACATCAATGTTTCTAGACTGTTGACCTGTGAAAGCTGTCCACCATTTTTAAATGCACTCTGAGGTCCTTCTTGGTGAGGTGGTCCAACATGCGCGCGTCCACCAAACACTCCATGAAGTAGCTGCGGTACTGAGGTAGACCGAGACTGGGCAGCCACTCGTTCCCAATCCACTCGTGATTCATGTCCCCGTATGCCAGCGTCTAAAGGACACGCGCACGTAACACGTTACGTTTAACAACCGTGTGATGAAAGGAGCTACTATGTGTAGTCTACACACTTTATAAAGCCTTAGTTGCATGTTCACTGGGATGTAACTTTATTCATATTTCAATAAATTTATACTAATTAATCACATTACATTTAAGTCAGATTACATTTAAGTCACACTAAAGGCATTTATAATGTTATAAAAACATGTGTATTTCAAATAAATGCTGTTTATTGAACTTTCTATTCATCAAGTAATCCTGACAAAAAAAAAAAAAATTAATAAATAAATAATTGGTTTACACAAAATTAAGCAGCAAAAACTGTTTTCAGTATTAGAACTGTTATAAATAATTGAACACCAATAATAACTGAGCACCATATCAGAATATTACAATGATTTCTGGAAGATCATTCAGCTTTAGTATCACAGGAATAAGTTACATTTTAAAATATATTAAAATAGACAACACTTCTCTTAAATTGTAATAATATTTCACAATATTACTGTTTGCAGCCTTGGTAAGCATAACAGACTTATTAAAAACTTAAAACATTAAGGAAATCTTATTTATTTAAAACTTAAAGGTTAGTTCACCTAAAAAATGACATTTCTGTCATTAATTACTCACCCTCATGTTGTTCCAAACCCATAATACCTTCGTTCATCTTCGGAACACAAATTATGATATTTTTGATGAAATCCGAGAGGTATATTCTTGTCCATAGACAGCAATATAATCACCACTTTCAAAGTCCAGAAAGGTGCTAAAGACAGTGGTTCAACCTTAATATTAAGTGACGAGAATACTTTGTGTGCAAAAACGAAACAAAAATAATGACTTTATTCAACAATCTCTTCTCTTCCCTGTCATTATCCTTACGTAGTAGCCGAGGTAAGCGCAGTGAAGGATTCCATGTTTACGTACGAATGCCAGTTTAGTATTGGCCAAAAATGCACACGTGTGATGCTGACGCAGGAGCCGGCCAATAATGAGTCGCGTTCTGAAGTAGAACCTGGAAGCGCTGGACGTAAACAACGTATGAAAATGAAACAGAAGAGAAGATATTGTTCAATAAAGTCGTTTTTTTTTTTTTTTTTTTTTTTTGCGCACAAAAAGTATTCTCGTCGCTTCATCACATTAAGGTTGAACCGCTGCAGTCACGTCGACCGTTTTAACGATGTCTTTAGTATCTTTCTGGACCTTGACAGTGGTGATTATATTGCTGTCTATGGACGAGTCATGTACCTCTCAGATTTCATCAAAAATATCTTAATTTGTGTTCTGAAGATGAACGAAGGTCTTACGGGTGTGGAACGACATGAGGGTGAGTAATTAATGACAGAAATTTCATTTTTGGGTAAACTAACCCTTTAATTCATGATTCTTTTTAGCAGAGTCACTACTTTTAAACTAAAGGATGTGCATTATACGCCACAATTCTGCATTTGCTAACAGTATTTGGCAGAAAGTTACGCCACATCCAGGTATCCTCATATGGATGTGAAGCAAAACTAACCATGTTTACTGACTTTTACAGGCAAGGTTAGTGAGACGTTCTAGCGCTGTACTCTCATGTTGACGTGTAAAATGCATTTAAAATAACATGTAAAATTGTGTATTTGGTTTCTGCACAACAGCACCTTACACATCCATTGCAAATGAATTAGTGTGGAATAGATCTGTGCGGACTGTTACACTCTCACCTGTGACCAGCTCCCCTCCTCTGACTGGGACTTCTGCGGAGGCACAAGGAAGTGACCGTATCAGCGCTACGTCTGCAAATTGTTGCTTAACTCTATGTACGTCTGTTTGCTTTTCAAAGCACACACATACTTACTTTTATAATCATAAGTTGCAAACGATCACCCAATCGTACATGCTAATGCATCAGTTGCATCTGGCAGGTTTAAACATTATTGAACGTGTAACACACACAACAGCACACACGGTAGATGAAACTATAAGAATGTAACAAACATGTCCTTGACCTCATCTCTCTGCATGCAAATGCAATAAAACATCACACGCGAACTACATCAGATACACAACGTGCATTCATCTGACACGTGTCGTGAGCGTTTCCATTCCAGACTCGTGTTCTCAGTGATCGTTATGCTGATGAGGGTGAACCGTGATGATTGTATGAGGCTCAATGGACAATAACAAGGCTAGTTTTATTCTCCTTTGATTGATTACATTGAATATGAGAGCGTCACATCCGTTCAGCCTCGCTTTTCTCAGAGCTGTTCTATAGGAAATTAGGGCCTCTATCGCTGCTGGTTCACCCATCTAAAGATTGTTAGCGCTGGATGTGATTGATGGCAGCACATATGAGCTGATTATGGAAGCACAAATGCATTCAGACATGAACTGATGAAATCTTCCTCTGCCCAGTTAAAAACCAGAGCTTGGAGTCGACATGAATCCCCATTCGCAAATCATTTTACTTCCTTAATTTGATGTATTTCCACTTTTGAAGTGGGTCAAAGTCACCCTCGAGAGCACCTTGACTTATCCGTAACACTCTTTTTCTGTTGTTGTATGCCATTATTGCGGCTTGAATCGAGCACAATAACACCAGGAACGTGTACTACGAAAGTAAATGATGCTCATTTCGATTTCATGTCGACTTCCGTGCTCTATCCTGATTCTGTTAAACAAAAACATTAGCAAAAAGTGTAGGAGTAAGCAAAGGGCTTTTTTTGTGTTAGACAGTTGAAAAGGATGAGGTGACTGACCGTTTTCGAGGGGGCGGCAAGGGTCTCCATTTCCTCGTGGGTTACCCACACATTACCCGACGGCTATGTGGGCGGCCCCGGAGATGAATCCGACAGGAAGGGCAAGCAGTGTTAAAGAAGAAGAGCAGCAGCACTGTAAGCCAATAGTGTTACAGCATCACAGTCAGATCATTAGCAAGACCCGCCCACAGAGTCAAAGGCCTGAGATACACATACACAGCACATGCACAATGAACGCACAAACGCACGTCAGGGGGAGACAAAACATCGTTCTATCTGACAGGACGGGAACCGCTGAAGACGACAACTGCGTTTAACATGCAAAATTAGCTGATGCCTCAAGTCTTGTGCGCACTGCGCAATTTCCTTTTCATTTTTTGGCTTGTGAGCTTGTTATTGTCTGAGCCCGTTGAGCACTTCTGTAAAAGTCAACGTGGCCTGTGTAACTTCAACAGTCTAATATACATCTTAGGACAATCGCGTCACAAAATTACAATCAAAAAAATAAAGAAAACAAACCATCTTTTACCATATGATTATGAACTATGCTTCAGATGGCCAGTTGTGGACAAAATCGAACAGTGGGCACCAGACTTTGTGTATTTAGTAGTTTTTCAGGAGATGCTTTAAGAAGGACTGCATAAAAAATAAAAAAAAAACTTAAATAAACTGCAGTTTGACTGCTGGGATGTGTGTGTGTCAGTCTGCGAACGTCTACAGTCACAGATCAGCTGTCACAGTCGATGCAAAACACTATTACCATGACAACAGTAAAAAATTAAGCTGCAAATGGGTTAAAAATAACTGAGAATAAGGATGCTATGGTGATGAACCAGTGTGGCCCAGTATTTGCTGAACATCTGATGATGAAATATGGGGGGTGGGGTGGGGGTGTGGGGGTTAATGTTGTGTGTTATTGTAAAGAAAGCAAATAAACAAAGTGTGTGTGCGCACTCACGGTTCTAGATGTAGGGGGAGCCGAGGGGCTGGTGAGCGAGACCATCTCCTGGATGGCCAGACGCAGTTTGAGGCGGTGCAGTGGGTTGCTGATGCCGATCTCTCTCTGGATCTCGGTGTCCGACAGGGCAGACATGATGGCGCCGCTTTTTACGTTGGCACGACACGCTGCGACGTACCATGCCGGCATCCCCAGCCACAGCTTTGAACACACACAGTGTAAAATGATTAAACATGTACAAAGTCTGCATTATAATGACTCTATTAACGTGCAGTATATTGCAAGCTTCGCCACTAGATGGCGCCATTGCCCTATGTCTAATGGTACAACGTGAACCCTCCCAGCTTCTAACCACAAACAAACCTGAATATGTTTTAGCATCAAAGGCAAATCATGCAAGCCCTACTTCATATCTAAGGCAGAAGAAGAAAATAGTCTAACAAGTTCAATAAACCACCAAAGAAATACAGAAATATTGTATGTTTAACATTATATCTTGGGAAACTCCTACATATCAGTTACAGTCTCGAAAAAAAGTTGCAGCCATGTTACTACAGCTAAATACTGCAATTGCATCATTCTAGGAGAAACTGATCTCAGCTTGTAATATGCAACTGTTGTACTGCTGAGTCAATACGGCTAAGATCTATATATATATATATATATATATTTAGATCTATATCTATCTATGTATATCTATATCTATATATATCTATATCTATTTAGCCGCCATTAAAGAGCCTTGAAAGTTAATAAAGAGCCATTAAAGTTAATAAACTTCATATCTGTGCCATTATAATATGGAAAAATACATAAATAATTCCTAGGATCCCATCCCAGGCTGTCTTTAATCACACATTTCCTCAGTGTCGTTAAGGTGAATTAATACCAGTCTCCCATATTATACTAATACATGGGTGTAATAACAATTAAAACTGGAAACTTGTAATCGTTCCCTTTTTGGAGCAACATTTATTTCTTTATAAATTAGTTTCTTTGTTTTTGGCTGCTTAGCTGTATGTATAAAACATTAACCAGATGGCAAATGGTATCTTTAAGGCTGGAGTACACTACAGGACTTTTAAAATTGTGACAGATTTTAAAACACTAGGCATCATACACTTGCTGACTTCAGTTTTTTCTCTGTAAATGGTTACAGAGAAAACTGAACATCATACTTTCAAGTCGTTACGAACACAAACATGCGCCTCATTGCTAGTAAACGCATGACAAATGAAAACAATATGTGTTTTCAATATGTGTTAAAAAAAAATCGGCACCGAAAGTAGTGTCCACTCCTCCAGACTATAAAACGGGGCAAAAGCGTTGTAGTGTATTCCAGCCTTTAGTAACTGAATGCACAAGAGGTAACGGTCAATTCTACTATGGCAGGCATTTACTTACCAACATCTGCCTTATAGAAAAACACGTAGGACTATTGGATGCACATCACATAATTAATATTCATGAGCCAAGCTGATGTGTTTATGTGCCCTGGCCACTTTTCACACACACCTAAGGCCCTGTTTACACCTGGTTTTAAGATGCGTTTTAGTCGATCGGATCACAAGTGGATGATGGAGAGACATACCCTTTTACACCTGGTATCTCTTTTGTCCTGATTTCTTCAAGGGAAGGGTCTATGGGCGGTTAAACGTATGGGCTTTTTCAGATCTTTCGATCTAATGGACAAAATAAGTTCACACAATTTACATATGAACGCTACCGGAGACGATGGAAAAACATACAGAGAGCAGCTTTCCTTTCTGCTCTGACAGCCGCAAAACCACACCGAACGTGGTGACTGTGTGTTAGAAATCAGGAATGGTGAGAGAACATTGTGCTTGGTACATTTTTTGTCTTCAAATCAAACTTGCGTCTTCAGCCAACAAAGTTTAAATCCCGTCTGGCTAGCGTGCTTCCCATAATGTTTATGCGTCGAATAGGCGGAGAGCAGGCGGTCATTAGTGGCTGTTCGAACACATTCGACCACACGAGCGTTTCCACTATGAAAGCAATCCGGTCAAGTGGACAAAAGTAGATAAGCTCAAAACGTTTTACACCCTGTTTACACCTGTATTTAGCGTCATCCACTTGTGATCCGATCGACCAAAATGCATCTTAATACCTTTTTTTTTTTTTGCAATTTGATTGGCCAAAAATTAATACTACCCACCTCCAACCACGCGACAACTGTAGGACCGTCCCACTGAGCGAAAGGTAACCCTTTTCTTCTGGCTTCTTCCAACAACTCGTGCCTAGAGAGAGAGCAGGTGGCAGAGACAAAGCGAGACAGAGAGGAAGACAGATAAGGAGAAAGACAGAACTAGCTTACAGATAATCAACTGAACAGAGAGAGAGAGAGTGGGGGGAAAGGGGCATGTAGAGAGAGAAAGTGAGATGCTTTATCTGTCTCTGCCAGGTTTCCTGTCCTTTAATGGCCACTATCTGTTTATCCGAGCAACGTGGAACACCAAATGCAAAAGTTTCTTCTTAAAATATATTATATAATAATTAGCATGTAGCATGACGAATGCTACCTTTTCATGTAATCTTTGTAAATAAGCAACACCTAAGCCAATACAATGCTTGGTTTGAGTTCACATCAGTCCATAATTTAATTTTAGGTCCGTCTCGTCTCTTAAGCACCGTTTTAGTTTCTGTTTATGAATCAAAGACAAGGTTGCGGTGGGATAAAACGAAGGAAAGAAACTAAGGGTGAAGTCGATCGTGCTGAGACTCCAACTAACTGAAAGTTCCAGTTTCTCAGATAAACATATCGTGACATTTCCTTGCTGTGTCCTGATCCTCGCCTCTAAAACCGAGAGCTTAAGGAAACTGGAATACTGTGACTTATCGAGGGAAAACAGAATCGCCTTTTCTTTTGAACCCTATTCCGTGTTTTTCTTGATAAATATTTGCGCTTTAAGACAAGGCTGCTATCGTAAACTCTCATCAGACTTTCACACAGATGCTTTTTTTTACTGCGTTCTTCAGTGGGAAATATGTTTAGCTTTTTTCAAGGTTGCCTTTTGTCGTTTACTAACTTTACAGGGGCTGAAGGACTTGTAACAGAGTGTGTCCTCAGCAATGTTCCAATATATCTCTCCTGCTAATGTCTGAACGTCACAATGTACTCGTTTCCGAGGATCCGTCATCTTGAGCCGGTTTAACTCAGATATATTCCAAGGTAAGGCTTTACGTTTGGTGGGACTGTGTTGGAATTGTGAGGGCATTTGGCTACAAAACAAGTACAGGTGAGTATTTTATGATACACGGACGTTGCGGTGGACTTTAAGGCAGAGACAGTTGGATGTTCCTCCCTCAGAGAGCAGCTTCATAATCCAACCGCATTTTTGGGGTCTACAGTAAGGCCACTTGAATGAACTGTTGGGTACAGTACTAACACATGCTGTAGTGAGTGATATGGTTCTGTCTGCAAAAAATATATCTCAAAACCGCTTACGTGACCACTGATATATTTTTTCCACCGAAATGGTGCCACCATGGTGTCTGATCCGGTTCTGTGTGTGTTTGGGGGCTTGTTTACAAGTCTTAATCCTGGTTTTGGGAACATATTTTAGCATTCCAAGTGATTCTGTTTCTTTATGCAGCTTGTTCGTACAACTAAAGCTGGTGTGTAATAAAACTATTGAATAAAAATAACGGTGATCATTTCAACATTTCAGAAATGCCAATATGAGATAAACCCTGGACAGTGTTGGGGTTAACGCATTACAAGTAACGCAAGTTACGCGATCAGATTACTTTTTTCAAGTAACTAGTAAAGTAACAGATTGCTTTTAAATTTACAACACAATATCTGAGATACTTTTTCAAATAAGTAACACAAGTTACTTTGTTTTCTCATTTATAGACTGACAACTCTCCAGAGAGAAATCGTGAGTGTCGATGCGATGTGTGCGCCGTGTGAACATGATGGTTATTCTAGACTAAATGTGAGAATACATTTACTCATTTACTTCCTCTGCGTCCTATTCTTCTGTATTCCAGAATGGTAGCACAGCTGAAAGACTTGTTTGAACTGCGCCCTCTACTGTAAAGGCTTGAATTTGCATTTCCTTCAGCCTGAGGCTTATTCGTTTGACTTTGAGTGTGAAAGCCAAAAATAAAACTTTTTGTTGTTATAAACACAAACAAACAGCCCAGATGAGAAAAAGTACGCAAAAGTAACGTAACGCATTACTTTCCATAAAAAGTAACCAAGTATAATGCAATTAGTTACTTTTTTAGGGAGTAACACAATATTGTAATACATTACTTTTAAAAGTAACTTTCCCCAACACTCACCCTGGAACATAAAAGGTACTGTTATTAACACATTTTAATCCCTTCGAAGCAAACAAGCACTTTTTTCCATGATGTTCTATTGTAGTATCAGCTATTTCAGATAAACCTGCCCCATTAAAAAAAAGACACATTACAAATAAGATTGATCATGTTACAGGACATATTGGTCCCCAGTTTTAAGTAAATGGCTCTTGGTCAGAATTATCTGCTAATGAAAGCTAATAAAGTGGACCAGATTTAACTGATGACAGTTCCATATTGTGACGTACATCCAAGTGAAACATTACTGAAAAAGGAAAACTGTAGGACAGTGGATTAAATGGAGGCAGATCTTAATGTGAGCTTTCAGTCAATTGTGGGAAGGGTTTAAGTGGACTAAATAATTGGAGAATCTGGCATACGTCAGCAGAGAGAAGTCTGTCGTTTCACTGGAAGTTTGAGTTTTTACAAATTAAAACATATGCATGGATGAATTGTTCACAACATGCATTTAGATTAGAAAATAGACTGGGTGAAAAGTCTGTCTATGCATGACTATGTGTTCCTAGTTCAAACCGGCAGGTTTAATGGGCCTAATTTTTTCAGAACCACCTTTTCGTTCATGTAAACACAAAGCACAGAACCAGATTGGGCACCGGCACCGTGTCGGTGGCGAACTATCCAGTGGCCTGTGAGCTTTCATTTCTGTGTGCTGTAAAGGCAGTAAGGCCTTCGTGGTGGTGGTGGTGGTGGTGGTGGTGGTGGTTATGATGTATCTCTCCTCATCTTTACGTGTTGGACTGCATATGTTCAGGTCCAATGTAATGCGTATGAGTGACTTCCTCTGAACATACTGTCGCTGGGGAGGGAGAGAAACAGTTATGAGAGAAAACAAAATGAAAAGAAAAAGAGAGCAGGGAAGTAGTCAATGAGTTGACAGTCCATAACCAGAGACGAGACCTGGTTATTGAATACGGCACACAATGCACACACGCACGCACGGACACGCGCACGCACACATACACGAGAGGAGAAAGGCCTCGGCATGGCAGATCGAGAACAGGTTGTTATAAAGGCACACATTCTCTCTCCAGGCAGAGATGCATCCTCTATAGAACTGCAGAGGGGGAGAATCACATTTACAGTCAAATGAAAAAGAAAGGCAGAGGCGGGGGTCTCTAGATGGACAGAAAGGAAATGCGTCGGACCCCCCTGAAGATAGACACACACTTTAGGAGCATGACGACAGACACGGACAGAGCGTCGACAGTGGAAAATGCAGCAAGTCTCAGCAACACAAACTAAACTTACCCGCTGATACAGAGTCAGATGAGGAGAAAGAGAGAGAGAGAGAGAGAAAAAAGAAAAATAGAGAAAGCGATGGGAGACAAAATTAAATGCTTGTTATTAAGCATACTGTATGTAGACTTTAGAAAAAACCTCAGCTCAGACACGTGCATTACTGTTGGGAATTTTTACACTTTGATATTGACTTATCGGTCACAATTGAACAGATCTACTCGTCTTTAAAAGGGTTTTGTTTTTTTATCATACAGCATGCAAAAAGTGTGACAGTGCAATGGAAACGGTGGAGAGTCTTCCTCGCACGGCGCCACGAAGGATGAGACCGACACGAGTCAAATTACATAAAACGGTCACATTCAACCATTAGCGTTAAGGCAAAGAAACGTGATATTCGGCAAGCATCACATGACATGCTGTAAACACAGTATGCAACAAACTCACAAGCCTGCTATGAAAGGCACATTCTCATGTTATCATACATTCTACAAATGACAATCATACAAATTCAAGACAATTACATTACTTTAGTAGTACAACAAGTGGCATATAGATAATAAGCTGTATTATTATTGTAAACTTAAAGAAATTAAATCTATACTGACCATGAAAATTCATTCTTTTTTAGATGAGCTAACATAAGGCCCGAAACATACTCTACGCAAATATGTAAATTTGTGAATGGCGGTTAGTTACGCAAGCTCAGAATCACACATTAGCCGAGTTTTTATTCAGAATTTTTTGTGCAAAAAAGTTTTAGCGCATCAAAGCGTTTTTGGTAGGTGATCGAAATGCTAATTTTCGATACATTTTTGTTTAACTTTAGAAACACTTTTATTTATCGGAACATGCTTCATTACGAAACAAAATGCAACAAAATTTTCAATGTTGCTTCAAGCGTCGTCATCTACTGTCATGGTGGATCAACAGTTTGAAGAGATTCTAGCTTCGCAACTTAGTTACGTTAGTTATACTGTCAGCACGCTTATAGTGATGGAGTATTTTATCCATCTTATAGAAAACAATTGTAGAATTCGTTTGCTTACTATAAAAGCTAGAAGTGTTTCGAGGCCTCTTGGCCTATGTGACTATAAGGGTCAGATGTGTCTGAGAAGTTAACTTGGCCACTAAGCATATTTTGTTGGTAATTTTCCACCAGACAACAGATGGCTGTGAAATGAATAAGACCATTGTTAAGGGTGTCATGTGAAGGCTTCTTGCCTCCGAGGAGTATTGACTGGTTTGATACAATGTTTCATTTGGCCCACGGGAAAAGAGTTGACCATCAATTGGCAGAAGGCCCATGAGATATTAAGTCAAAAGATGTACAGTAGTTGGCAGTCGGCCACCTTTACTAAGAAAATTATCTCTTACATAAGCAACACCTGCAGTTTAATTGGTGAAGTGACTGTGGTAAAAATGTTGGAGAGTACTTGGGAGACTCCAAGAAAAGAAAAGGAAGAGAGCACCTGTAAATGAGATCATGGAAAATAACTGTAGGGGTAGATCTCACACTGTAACAGATAAGAAAAATGTATAAAAACTGTGCCCTGGCTAGAGAGATTCAGATGTGGAGCTGGCATCTCACTTTGTTGCTTGTCAATAAAGTTAAACTTCTGGGACCTGGAACTTCGACTCTGAGAGTTTTTCTTTGAGACCAGAACTGAAGGGACACAGAGACATCAAATTTGCCGCAACAATAGCTAGCTACCTAAACAACAGTTACTTTATCGCATTACTCTATCATGAGCACTGAGGCTTGCTATCGCCAAAGTGACACAAAAACGCACACTAAAGCCTCGTTTCCACTGAAATTACCCGGAACAATTAGTCCCAGAAACTTTTTCCCCCCCAGACCTGCTGCTGTCTGCGTTTCCGTCGCGCCCAAGTCCCACCCCTGAAAGTTCCTGAACTTTGGAAAAGTACTACCTAGTGAGCAGGGGCTTTCTGAGGGGGAAATTTTTACCCGGAACTTCTTTTAGACCCTGGTCCCTGAGGTCGAAAGACACTGAGTTCCACCCCTAGTTCCTGGGGAAAGCTCCTGCGGTGGAAACGCGGCTTAAGTCTGTACAACAGGACTGTACGCTTGCAATGCGCTTGCTTACTTGCGTAAAGTATGTTTCTGGCCTAAGGCACTACAATGCATCCAGATGGGCCATATGTTCAAATATTGGTTTTTACAGGGAGGTGTGTGAAGCATAACATGGCAGTATTTGTGAGGAAGGTTGTTATGGTGTGTCAGTAATATTTAATTAGTTTTACAAGATTTGTGCCCAGGAATGAATTACCTTCATAAAAGCTTGTGTTGGGCGTATAATTTGAATTTGTCAGAGAGCGATTTATCAAATACTTACTTCTTTTTAAGCCTGCGATCTTTCTCTGCCTGTGTTCCCAGCTTTCCAACTGCAATATCCTGACCCATAAGCTCAGGATCGGATACATTCCCTACTGATGGAGAAGATCCATTAACCCATCATCTGATAATGTTAGTGTGATAATTATATTTGCATTCAACTCTAGACCACTATTTAAATCAGATTAAATCAGTATTGAAAATGACTGTATTTTCTGTGATATATCAACATCATCTCATTGAGCTTAACCTGAATTTAAACCGGATGCTCCCTTGACTGAGCTGTGTCTATGTCTGTACCTTGTCCTGGTCCCATAATCTCTTTTCCCAGCTGCCCAAGTCTGGCCTTTTCTTTCTTCCCAAACAGTCGTCCGATGGAGGACTTGATGCCTTTCTTTTTCGGCTGTTTGTGGAGGGAGTCCTGGCTGCTGGCTACACTGCTCAGAGCACTGGCCTCCGTCTCTAATGTAGCCGTCAGCCTGGAGACAGACAAACAGATCGACAGTGAGAAAATGTTGAGTTATATTTGTACACAGCACGTGTCTAGCTACTGTCTGGCGTCTTTTTGCCTTCTCACCGTGCGTCATTGTGCGAAGAAGCAGGTAGCGTGTGGGTCATGCGGACTTGGCGAGGTGTGGGAGGTGGCGAGGTCTCGCATTTGATGGTTGCCTTGTCCTCTCGGCCGTCCTCGTCCACTGCTGCGATCTGTGAGAAAAAAGAAAACTCTGATGTCTTCCAATATTGCACACCATTCCAAACTGATTTAACAATGTCTTCCTTAATGTAGTTCACCCAAAAATGAACATTTTGTCATTTACTCACTCTCATGTCGTTCCAAAACTATGACTTTTTTTCTGTGGAATATAAATGAACATATTTTAAGACATGAAATAAAATTCAATTAAATGAAAATCAATGGGCTCCAATGTTGTTTGGCTCCCAATGTTCTTCAAAATATCTTCTATTTTGTTCTGCAGAAAAAAGTAAGTCATACAGGATTGGAGCGACATGAAGGTGAGTTTTGGGTTGAAAACAGGATGTTTTATATGTATTTTTTTTTACTTATTAATAATCTACAATAATCAATGCCATCCATACACTAAAAATCATAATAATAATTAATAATTGATTACTTATATTTATAAATACATGTATGTATTAATACTTATTTACTGCAATAATTCTCAGTATTATTGTTTTATTAACCAGCACAAATATCTAAACATCCTTAAAACAATATAAATGTGCTTAAGGAGCAAAATGGTGTAGAATAATAAGACTTGTTTAATCTTAATTTGTTTAAAGTTAATTTGCCAGTGAGGCAAGAATAAACCTCATTATTTTTTGTTATACTTATTCATTCCAAATCAACACCCTTTTGAACTACAGCCAATACATTTCAGTCCCAACTCATGAATTTGAAATGGAACTCATTTTTAAATTCAAATTTTTTGCCCAACGCTGATGTCCTCTATAATGCCTATGAAAATAATCATGGCAAATACACTGAGCTCTTTTGTGAAGGGACTTTTAAGTAGTACCTTTCTCCTGTGTTTCCGCAAGTCACTGGGCTGCAGAACAGAAAACAAAAAATGTTAACAGGTTACTGCCTGTTAATGGACTCCATAGTCATAAAGCATTCAAAACAACTCAACGTGTTGATAAAGAAACTGCAGAGAAAATACTAGAAAAGTATTAGTACTGTTTCATTTGTGGATTAACCAGCACTACAATTTGCATGAAAAAAACGCCCCAAAGATGTTAAAGTAATGTGGATTAAATTAAACAAATATTCTTAAAGAGGTCATATACGTTTTTTATTATTTCCAACATGGGGGAAACAAACCAAACAGAGTCATAATTTAATTTCAATATTTTTCCATCTACGGTCAGCACTGCTGATATCTAAAAATGTCAAAGAAAATGTACTGTAAATCCTCATGATAGGACAGAGATATGGTTGAGCTTGTATACCAGTGTCATGACCCCCATGCGCTCCATGTCGCGGGCCGGGCTGCGCGGGGTGAGTTTGGGGGTGGAGTGTCCGCTGGGAGGTGAGGAGGAGGCGAGGGAGGATGCGGTGGCCGAGGCAGTGATGGAAGCTCCGGGATGGTGCACCCGCGCCAGGTTCAGCCCCTCCAGGCTCACGCTGGCCACGCGGTTCTCTATTTCCTCTGCCCTCAGTTCTGTCGACTCCTTCTCTTCTTGGATCAGCCTGGAGAAACGAGAAAAAGAGTTTAGCTCAAGCCCACAGTGAGTTAGGGATAATTTGATGATAAACTACTAGCATTTTGATTTACGACATTACTGGAGTTCTAAGCTTGCTGGGTGAAAATTTTTGGCAACAAGACTACAAACACTGTAGATAAAACATCTAATTATTCCCTTACTACAATGGATAGTGCCAAATGAAAAGCTTTGTACTTTGAACATAGAAAAAGACTAAATAAATGCAATAAGCTCAGAGAGAGACAGAAATAATAAAAGGCTTGTGCTTTACTGGTCAAAGACTGATGTGGTTGGTTTCAGTGAACGCTTGAGGACACAAACCCACAACACTCAAAGATCACAAACTGCAGTTTACTGCACTAACATTCAACAGCTCTTGTAGTGGATGTTTTTCATGAGTTTAGATTATTGAATACCTTGTAAAGCAACCATCGATTGGGCTGCAAACAATTAAACTTTAACCATTTGTCAAGCATTTAACATGTTTACAGTCGGTTGTAAGACATTCAATGGTTTCGTGTCTTTTAGCCCAAAAGCACAAACGCCAAAGCTGGTGCTTTATCAAAAGTGGACCACTACTGGGAGGAGTGAAAAAACAGCGCACAGGGAGACAATATTTCTTCCTGTGGTAATCAAAACAACTTGCACACATTAGAAGCACAGTTTAATGGTACAGTGAGCTGGATTTGTATGCTGGTAATCAAATAAAGTTAGACACACATACTATATTGTACATTATATATGGGGTTGTGTTTTTTGTATCTTGATGAAACTTACATTAAGGGGGCTTCCTGACCACAAATAAATGTGGAAAATAACAGGACAGAGAACCATCTAAAAAATTCAAACTTGTGTGCAGCAAGTAGCTCTTAGCGAATTTAAAATAACCTTCGAAACACAAAATCCAACTAAAGTTCCATAAAAAAGGCTGAAGAAAGAATTGCCGTCTGTTCTGGCTTTTTCAAATATTAATCACACATATTGGACAAAATTCAAATTAGATCTCAATGAAATCTACAGGCCTGTGTTGGTTTATTTGTTAGTACTTGAGTTGGAGTCATACAACCTTAGGTGCAAGTGCACATCCAGTCAGGCCTAATGGTCACCAATATGTGAGGGAGATCGATGGACAGGACAGCGATGCCAGACAGGTGATAGTGGTGTGATATTGAGAAGGCATACAGTATGGCTACTCCCAGAAATTATGGAAATCAGGAACCGCAGAAACAGCTGTTACCTTTCACTCAACCTCTCTTGTTCAGTAACTACTGGACAGCCTACAGGAGAAATCCTGAGCTTTAGCTGATATTTAAGTCAGCATATACACCGCCTGAAGGCACAACTCGGCTTTCTGCAGCACCTTTTATTGTTTTTAATTCATTCTAGGACTTGCACGTAACAGAATCCTGATTCTGAGTTTCTGTTGAAATGTACAAGTTTTAATAAATTTGACTGTAAAAAAAAAAAGCAAAAGGATTACCTAGGGAGTTGAAGGTTGTATGTAGGCTATGGAGGGAAGAGTGAATGATAAATTCTTATAGGACACATAGGTGACAAGTTCAATTCCCTGCACTGTATGTTCTCAAAAAAGCTACTGGGATAATAGTCAAGGAACTTGTCCCTGTCCCAGGAATCAATGAGCATGTTTACATGCACGCCAGTAAGCTGATAACTCACAAATATCAGCTTATTGAAATAACCAGTTTTTCCCCGTTTACATGCAAACCAGTAAACTGACAACGCAAATAAACCGAGTTTACATGACTTTATTAATAAATCAGGTTATTTCCCTGTAGTGATCTCAAAAATAATCATTTGCGTTTCTGACTCTGAGTATTCCGTATGTTATGTCAGTTTTGATGTTGCAACATGTCAGCAAGAAACTTACGGCTCATATATTATTCTCTCATGCAGTTACAGATGCAGCAAACCACTGAGCCACTTCTACTTCTGCTGCACGAGAGATGAGAACACATTTTTACAATGTTCTGGGTCTTGAAAGAGTCTGCTTTTGTGATATATTTCCTTCTTCCTTTCCGGCAAAACGCTCGCTCTGTCTGGATGCGTTTAAATCTGCACTAAGGATGCGTTTCTGTCACGTATCACACATGCGTACTTCAATAAGCCGACAGAAAGCAGGTTAATGCGTTTACATGCCACGCAAAATCAGGGTAAGAGGCAAAAAACAACCTGTGCTGACTGGTTTATGCAGTTTATGGTCTTACTCCGATAAAAGAAAACAGGTTACCGCGTTTACATGACCACGTTCGTTGTCTGCTTATTAAGCATAATTGGCATAAGTGACTCGCACTCAATGTGCGAGTCACTTTGGATGAAACTCATCTAATAAATGGCAAATAAACACTTAAAATAAACAAAAATCAGATGTAGATATTTACAGGAGTATGAGTGAGTGACAAGACAGAAAGAATGATATGTAAGTGCCAGTATAAATGGAGGAGAAAATAGCCATAAATGAGATTATAAAAAAAGACCAAAGTCTGGAATACACTACACAACTTTTAAAATCTGAACATAATTTAAAACTCTAGGCATCATACACCTGCATCATAAAACGACTGAGGATCACACATTGCCAGACTTTCAAATCACTCAGAACAAAACAAACTTATGCAGTAACATATATCTCGCTGCTAGGAGACGTATAACAAATAAAAACAATGTGTGTTCTAAAATCGACTTAAAATATCAAAATGTTTGATATCCTCTTTGAGATATCATTAACATTCTTTTAGACAGGCTTGAAAATCTTGTTGGAATTTTTGGACAGGTGGTATAGATCCTACCTCTGGTAGTGTAAATGAACAGCTGTCAAACCTCACAATGCTAAAGAAGGTGTGCAGCAAGGGTCAGTCTTAAGACCGCATGCTGTTCTCCTTGTACATTTTCCCTTGGTGACTTTTGAGGTGATATTTTTAAGAAATATAATGATCTTTCATTGCTATACAGATGTATTACATAACAGACATTAAAGCCATTTGAAAGTAATGCATCTTCTCAATCTCTGGGTAGTCAATTAAGACAACGCAATTTAAGACTAGTCTACAAAAAGGTTCTGTGGTCACAATGAATGGACTGACCGGATCTCTTTATTGATGGCATCCAGTTGTTCTTGCAGCATCATTGCCAGAGTCTGAGCATCTGAATGTCCTCCAGGTGACAGTAGATCCATCGAGCTGAAAAGGGTATCTCGGTCATCGTCGTCAATATCCGACATCTCTGTGTCGCTCTCAAACGGGTGGCCACCCAGAATGCCAAGTTGCTGAGAGCGCCATTCTTGCTCTCCCAGAGACTTAGCCTGCAGGAAGAGAAGCAGGAAGAAGTGATGCTCAGCACAAAGCTCAAGAAGAAACTGAGTTAAGAGCTCCTACCTTCTGTTCGTCCCTACGTAACCCCACGCGCCCTCTCCTGGGTCTGCGGATCACCTTGGTGGAGCGATAATGGTCCGACTGCGTCTCGGCAAGAGAACCCAGAGAGAAACGCAGATCTCCGGATGCATCCAGATGGGACCTGGAATCAAGACCACAATCCATCATCAAGACATCTAGAATCTAGACACATTAAATACATTTTCAATGCTAAAATTCCATTTGCAGTAAAAGAACAATATAAAATCATGCAGGGGAATCAAAGAACATAAGTGCCATAAGTAATTTATTTAATATCACTGCAAAGAGAAGGTAACATTACCTCTGTTCCAAAACCTAGTGAGCTGCTTTGCTGTCTACATAAGTACTATCTCTTAACTAATACTGGAACTTAATAAGTGACTGATCTGGAACAGTATACATATGCAGCAACTCTACTTGCCACATAAATCCTTATGGGAAGTATATGAGAAAATTGATTCTTAATTCCAATAGAATTTGATGTTAGCAATGTTTCTAAGCTAACAGCCAATACTCCAATAGAACACAATGGTGCCTGCCCACTGCCTTGGTTCTGGAAGTATTTTATTTGTTAAAGAGTTATAGGCCATGAATCAAACCAACCAGCTACAAGGTGAAACATTACAAACTTTGATTCAACTGCAAATGACAGTCAAATAAGAAACAATGGCTTCAACAAAAGCATATGTGACCCTGAACCACAAAACCAGTCGTAAGTCGCACGGGTATATTTGTAGCAATAGCCAACAATACATTGTATGGGTCAAAATTATCGATTTTTCTTTTTATGCCAAAAATAATTAGGATATTAAGTAAAGATCATGTTCCATGAAGATATTTTGTAAATTTCCTACCATAAATATATAAAAAAGGACTTCATTTGGACAACTTTAAAGGCGATTTTCTCAATATCAGATTCAGATTCCAGATTTTGAAATAGTTGTATCTCGGACAAATATTGTCCTATCCTAACAAACCATACATCAATGGAAAACATATTTATTCAGCTTTCAGATGATGTATAAATCCCAATTTCAAAGAAAACTGACCCTTATGACTGGTTTTGTGGTCCAGGGTCACATATACCTCGTAGCTCACAGTAGGTGAAAAAAACAGTAGGTTTTTACTTCCAGAACCCGACTGTTGCACTCTAAGAGCATAAAAAAAAAACATAAATTTTGGCTGAAATAATACATTTTCAATTACATTTCTATTTTTTATCCATAGTTTTATAATATATTATGTATTTATAGTCAGCATTTCTTTCCTATTTTTTTATTTAATTCATAGCAATGTATCCTCACATGCAATTCTGCTGCTAATATTGCTGCCAACTGTTGTGTCGAGCGCACGCCTATGACGCTATGATATTCTGTCGAGATGGCTGGGTTTTAGAACAGAGCTATTGTTTATTGTAAAAGGATAGTTCTGAGCTTTTCATGCTTTCTGCCTCACCGTGACAGCGTGGGCTCTGTAAGGGATCCGGCCCTCAGACGGTACTGATCCAGTTCAGATCTCAGTTTATCTATCTCCTCCGAGAGATGAGACTACAACCGCAAAGCACATTAAAGTTTCATTTTACTCAGAATGGATAGCAAAGTGTTGCATTAAAAATTGTTCCACCAAGCTAGTTTTCAGAAAACAAAAACTAATGACCTTTTCTTGAATGGAGTCTTCTAACTGTTTCCTGTAGTTATCAGAGTCTTGTATCAGCACATTCTGAAAGAGAAGCAATGAAAACAGTATGAGTGATTGATGTGACCGGAAGTCATCGGCACTGACGGATGGATCGTCTCCCACCTTCTCCTCAAGAGCGGCCATTCTCTCTTTCAGGTGGAGCTGTAATCGTTCGTTGGACTCGGTCAAGAGTCTGTCCACAGTGTCTGACAGACGCTTGTTGTGTTCCTCATTCATCTTCTCTCTCTGTCGAGCCTGAGGAAACACAATACATCATTTTATCCACAAAAAAAAAAAAAACATTCACACAAATCAAATATTTTATAATTTTACTTTTCACTTTTTTAATACTGTTTTTATGTACTGTATGGAAAGATCCAGTGTTAACTCAGTAAAGAGAATGTTTCTGGTTCGGAATGAAATGCTGTACTATACTACACTATACTATATACATACTATACTGCAATGGCATGCCGAAATATTGTCATATGACCTCACTACATTGCATGTTGAACCCTCAGAGACCCAAGCATTGATATTCATGATGCTTCCCTCCCCACCCCCCGAACATCTTTTTAGGAAGCCATCAGCCACCACATGTTGTTTAGACAAAATTTGCATCAAGGTAAAATTTGGAGAGACATTGCAAAATCGCAATTCTGGGCATTTAGGGTTGCAAAATGATACAATATGTGAAAGTAAGTGAATTTGCTGATACATTAAGTGAATGTTTTGAATTCACAACAAATTCAGAAAAAAAAAATGTATTTGTAATATAACATATTTCAACCAGAAGGACACAGTCATGAAAAGTTAAGAAATTTCACTTTTTTGACCTTTTATGAGACAACAGATAAACCTGCTCTCTAAGGGTTTTAATTTAGCAAATGTTGCCCTGGAATGTATAGGAAGTTAAAAAAAAGTATATTTCGTATTTTTGGCAGTTCAATAAAATAATCCGTTAGGAGGAGACAATAATCATAGTTGATTTTGCTGCCAGTTTCTTCATCATACTGGAAATGGAAGGTCAAGGTAGAGTGCACTGCATTGTGGGATACTGTTTTCCACGCAGAATGCTGTTTTATACTGGATATTTTGGCAAACATGGGTGGCAATTTAGATATTTCATATAAAAAAGAAACGTACATTCTGCACAAAGCATACTGTAAAAACAGTGCATAGTATGGAAGTATGCAATTCCAAAAAAAAGTATTCTTTAATGATATAAAGTGAAGTTGACCCTGAGCAGTTCCTGGTTCTTCTCCTCCAGCTGTCCCTCTAAATGTCTCATACGCTCCTCGATACTGCCGTGTCTCTCCTCCGCCTAAACAACAAACACAAACAATGCATATTGTCAGATGAGAAAATGTAAATCCACAAATTATCCCAAACCAAGCAGAGAAAGGACCCATGACTGTGATGTTGGCTCGAATCTTAATCTAGATTTATGAGAGTGTCTTTGGTTTATAAGGTGCCGTCACACCGAACACCACAGATATGGTTGAGCAGACAGGTAAAGAAAAGGAGTGTTTATTTCCTTAAGCTTCTGTTCTCTCGTGGGTGAACAGAAAGTACCAAGTACGTCAGCAACTCATTAAAGCGAAGAAAATCCCAGCTGAGCATCACATGCAGCTGAAATACACCAGCAGTGAACAGACCCACAACCAGACAGAGCGAAGTGAATAAGAGAGAGAGAGAGCGGCTTTCAGCCCCACCTTCCTAAGACTGCAGTTCATGTCCTGGAGTTTAGCTTCCATATCAGACTACCAAACCACACAATACAGAGAAATATCACACAACATTAATAATGAGAGCCGTATGAATCATTTCTATCATTCACAGCCATTTGTTACAGATGGTTTAAATAACGAACAGGAGTTTAATTTCTATCTTGTATGTGTTTACTTTTTCTTTAGTCACCATGAAATCAAAATGGACAATTCTTATTTTTTTTATGGAATACTGCAGCATGTATTATAAATGATTTATCTGTTCATATTACTGTTGGCAAAGGTACCGACTTCGATACCAAGTCGTTACTGAAATTTTAAAAATGTGACGCTTTGAGCACTGTTGCGCGGATTCGTAAACACCTCTGATTGGCCATTGTGTTCACGTGCTCATCGGATATGTCTGTGATTGGCTTCAATCAATTGGCTTCTATTTACAACATGTTTTTGAAGCATTTATCATTGTAGCCAATCACAGACATATCTGATGAGCACATGAACACAATGGCCAATCAGAGGTGTTTACGAATCCGCTTAACAGTGCTCAAAGCATCACATTTTTAAAATTTCGAGTACTTTTGACAACACTAGTTCATATCATTTTTTTTTAATTCATGTGCCTTCATAATCTTTAATCTAAATAACTTCCCCTCCATCTTGCAGTGACATCTCTTCTCTGATTATGTTTTTACAACCTGTCACTCACATGACATCACAGCAAACCACAGCCATCCAACCACCTAATCATTCTCGATGGACAAAATCAAGTCCTGCCCCTTTTTTTTCAATTTTACAAAGAAAGAATTAACATAATAATAATGTTATTTTTTTTATAAAGTTAATATATAACTAACATAATTTATAAAGAATGAATTAAAAATATTAATGCTATTTTTTCATCAAGATAATTATATAAAATAACACTTTTATAAAGAATAAAAGAATACTGATGATACTGAAGTTTTTATGCTGATCAATGCACATAATAAATCTACACTAAGTGCAATATAATGCTTTGCACCAACCAAACCAAGAGAGACCCTTAATGTGCAGTGGTCAGTAGGGGAAACCACCTCAAAAATGACCCTAGCCTGAATAGTTGAGCCCAACTTGGGCTGCAGTTTGATGTCTCGCTCGGTCTCTGAAGAGATTCATTTGTCAGTGGTTCACTTCAATGAACAAGTTAAAAAACAATTCACAAAATTCATAAGTGTTCCCAGATGTTCCTGCTCTGCACTTTACGTATTCTTTATTTCAGTTCAAAATGTTTTTTAGTTAAATAATTTTACAACACTGGTTTGCATTAAATGCACAGCTAATGTGTATGTGTGTGTGTGTGTGTGTGTGTGTGTGTGTGTACCTTGGTGAGAGCTGCTATCCTCTGTGCTAGCTCAGCCTCGACTTCAGGCAGTGTCTCAGCTTTCCTCATGGTCTGCTGGAGTTTCTGTTCTGCCAACTCCAGCCGCTCCTGTAACTGCCTGTTCTTCTCTTCCATCTGTGGGAGGGAGGAAACACACACACACACGCAAACAAACACACACACACACACACTGATCAGAGAGGGTTTATCCTCATATAACAGACATCGTAGGACAGTCCAGCTTCCACAGCAACAAGTGGATCAGCATGGCCCTTTTCAGCGTGCCCAAACAAACAAATTACATAACTGCCTATTTTTGTTCTTAGAACAATTCAAGTACTAAAATTACTAGAACTAAAATAAATTGATACAAATAAATAAAACCTAAATAGAAATATTAAAAAATAAAAATGACAAAACCACATAACAAAATTGCAAAAGCTTGACATAAAATTAAAAAAATAAAAGCTAATTTAAAATATCAATACATACTACAATAGTATATACATAATGCTGATATGGAAAAGAATATTCTACAAAAGTCATACAAATTTGGTACAAAATGACTAAATTTCTTTTTGTGTCTGAATTATTAATTTTAATAATCAATTTAGTTTGTTATGTCCTTCCGTCTCTGTAATATGTTCAGAACATGCATCTTTTTCAGCACTCGAGGTAAATCATTTGGCAGGACATGAAATTGTAGGACATGAAATTGTGTCATCTTGACCATGACATCAGCAAAACAGAATGTTCAATTATGACTGGAACGACTGTCAGTTATGAAGTTCAAAACATCTGTGCGTTCATGCAGTGTATAAATATGGAAGTTAAGTAATTGCAACATATCAAAGCAATTTTGAAATAATACTAAAGGGAAATGGAGAAGGAAATTGGAAAACAAGTGGTCAAAACCTGACCTGTCTGAGGAACGCCTCCTTATTGGCCAGTTCATTTTCCAGCTTGTCTGTGATGTCATGTAGCGACGTGGACTCTCTCTGGGCACTGAGATAGCGCTTCTCAAGAGTCACGATCCGTTCCTCCATGTCTTCTTTCTGACACATAGCCTGTATAAAGACACACACACACATATATTGTCAGACTGTTGGTTAGTGGACACACACCTAAGCAGCCCGCAGGTGTAATAGTCTGCTGTCAATCAAAAATCCTGCCCTATAATTACACACAGGCTTGAGGACAAATATCTCAGGCAAATGCACACATTCGGACATGGAACCACACACACACTCGTTGCCTCGGGCTGCCACAACCTCTCTCTTCATCAAGAGCTGCATCTCAAATTCAACAGACATTTCCCAGAGTCTGTCCGGCTGTCACTAATTATCAATGTGACATCAAGATGGAGTCTGTGTCGAACCGAAGACACCTGGTCAGTCACGGCCATAACGGACAGAATTTTGTAAGAAGGCACCTTTTAAGAAGCAGAAAGGATGTTACACACGGTGTGCAGTCGGATGAGGTTTCGGACACAGCCTAATTCACATACACCCATATACTGCACCTCTTTAATATCTCTCTGGAACTTGTTGTTCACGTCTTCGCTCTTGATGAGGTCTTTGCGGGCCGTCTCCAGCTCCTGCTCCACCTCGGACACGCGGGAGGACAGCGAGGACATGCGCTCCTTCATCTGAGCCAGCTCGTAGTTCTGCTTCTCCAGCAGCTCCTGCAGCTCCACCACCTGACTGGCCTCGTCCCCCGACTCCATCGACCCGTTAGACAACCGCTGCAGCCCAGACACACACAACACACTTTCCTTTAGTGTTGTGGGATTAATTAAACCAATTAAAATAAAGATTTTTAAACATAATTATAACTTCACATTATTATCAGGGTTAGCATCGTTTAATAAAACTAAAACTAGAACCATAAAAACCATTTTCGTTACTTGAAATTAGTGCTGTCAATCAATAAAAAAAAAATAAAAAAAATGAATCACACATTTTTTTTCTGTAATTAATTAAAAACATTGGAGTTTTTTATATTTTTATATTGTAATAATTTCACATTTACTCTCCAAATTAATGTAGAAACTACTTAAAGACAGTATATTTTAAATATTTGTTTAATGGCATCTTTTTATGAATGAGGTCATGTGTTCACCAACGCATTTTTAGCCAGCTGAAAATGCTAGTAGCTCTGCTGAAAACGCCCGTGAGTGTTTGAGAGCACTTTGTTTTTTTAAGTTGAGACGCTTTGTTGCTATGATACAGAATATCCACGGCACTGTTACTTGTAACTGATTTCGCAGGTAATTTGTTTCAGACTAAAAACGCTAAAAAACTGAGAGTTCTCAGCTCTTGAGTGTCAAAAAAGACGCTCTGCGCCTCGTTATGGGCCTTTCAGACAGGACGTTGAATGCGCTGCGCTGCGCTGCGCTGGCCACTGGGTTCAGCATAACCCTTCAGATACGAAGCGATTTGCGCTACGCTGGCCAGAGCAAAGTAGGCGGAGTTTTCAAAACTTTTAGCGGGAGTTCTATATGTCTAGTCATTTGATGCCGCTTTCTATTGGCCACGCGGGTAATCGTCACAGAACGCAGTGGCAAAAGTTGATATATTTTGAACTTTGACCGTAGCGTGTGCGTGAGCTCGCCAATGGCGCGCTCAACAAACCGTCCTCGTGCGGCGCAAGCCATTGAAATAAATGGGTTCCATAGCGCAGTGGTGCTGTTGTCGCCTTTACGCTTCTAGCGTTTAAAAAACGCAGCGCTCCCATTGAAAACAATTGAAAAAGTAATCTAGCTGCTGGAAAAAAAAACACTTTGGTGGACACACAGTGTCACTGATACTAATACTGGTACTGATGTCTCATTTTGCATAATTCTGTGTATTATTGCTTGTTCAAGCGCGAAACAGAACTCGATACTGGTGCGTGTCGTTCTGTGTACTCGAGTCGTGTGTGTGTCACACAAACAGGACATTCACAGACAGCACGTTCTCATTTGTCTTGTGGAGCTTGAATGGTTTGAAAGCATTTGCGTGAATAAGAGCGTGATCATATAATGTAGCGCTAGCCAAAATATGACAGAAAAAACAGATGCTGTGTTAATTGCGTTAAATATTTTTAACGCGCTTAAACTGAAAAAATTAATCCCATGTGTTAACTGGCTAATGTTGACAGCAGTACTTGAAATATAATAAACATTAGTTGAAATAAAATAAAATATAAATAAAAATAAACTTATTTTCGTAGCTAGATGCCAAGGCAACATTTCTCATTTTCATTCTCATTCTAATATTGTATAAAAATAAGCACTGCATAATGTAATAATACAAGACATAAAGTTAAAACATAAAATATATAAGCATATATAAGTGTTAAAAATAAATTAATTTGATCTTATCCAAACTTAATACAAATCAACACAAATATGTCCAGTAATCATATCATTTTTTTTTTTATTAAATGGTACAGTTGACACTAAATTAACACTAATTTAAAGAAAAAAAATTAAATAAACACAATGTACAAAGAACATACTTATACTTGTAATCTCTTAAGTCTAGTATTCTAGTTTATTAATTTATTAAATGTAATATTCATATTTTTTTAAATTATTATTTTATCACCAGTTTTGGGGAAAGTTACTTTTAAAAGCAATGCATTACAATATTGTGTTAATCCCTAAAAAAGTAACTAATTGCATTACTTAGTTACTGTATTATGGAAAGTAATGCGTCACATTACTTTTGCATTACTTTTTCTCATCTGAGCTGTTTGTTTGTTTGTTTTTATAACAACAAAAAAGTTCTATTTTTGGCAAATGTAAAGGCCCTTTTACACCAAAAGTGAAATGAATAAGCCTCAGGCTGAAGAAAATGCAAATTCACACCTGTACAGTAGAGGGCGCAGTTAAAAAATAAGCCTTTCAGCTGTGCTGCCATTCAGGAATACAGAAGAATAGGACGCAGGAGCAGAAGTAAATGAGTGAATGTATTCTCACATTTAGTCTAGAACTAGTCTAGAATAACTACCTCTGCTCTCCCGATTTCTCTCAACATAAAGAGCTGTCAGTCAATAAATGGGAAAACAAAGTAACTTGTGTTACTTATTTGAAAAAGTAACTCAGATATTTTGTTAATTTAAAAGTAATGCATTACTTTACTAGTTACTTGAAAAAAGTAATCTGATTACGTAACTCACGTTACTTGTAATGCGTTAACCCCAACGCTGATTTTCACAATATATTATATTATCCTAGTTCCATGATTTCATGTTTTCAGCTAGTTCGTTCATTCATTCACTGAAACTGTCATTTAGCACCAGTGCTCTTTATATGGATTTTTGAATTCCCAGCATGCTCTTTTCATTCTAATTGCATTCTGAGTGTGTGAAACAGAGGCTCAGCAGATCTTTCTTCTGCCATGCCTAAAATAAAGATTTCTGTCACATATTCACACGTCTTATGCCGCACTAAAATTAGACTTTATACCCTGTTTAATTTATGGTTGCAGACTCCAAGACAGAAGGGTGATAAAATCATTTGCAGAGCACACAGAATTTACTCTGTCAAAGCTGTGAAGCCACGAGAGATCGACACGACTTCACCAGAACAGCTTCTGTGATCATAAATAGACGAGAATGACAAGACAAAGAATAGCCGTGGTTTATTCTGGAGCTGCTGTAGGGCCTGATAATGACTCACTGCCACTTTTTTACTCACTGTCTCTCTCTTTCTCTTTCTGCTTTTTTTTTATCTGTATCTATTTGAGAGGGTCAGATTTGTTTGTTTAAAGTACAGGTAAAACCAATGACCTCTAGCTGGTTGGCTGGACCCATGCATCAGTGACAGAGGCCATGGATATTGTCAGTAGTGCTACTAAATCTATCAAGCATCATGGGAGATTAATTTGGCCAATTGAGATATACTGTCAAAGTGCCAACCTTTATCTTCTAGGAGGCCACAAATTCCTGCCATCACTGTCACCATGCCAACACAATCTAATGCCGCACACGGCGCCCATCGGTGACAGTGAGAGGAGGATGACACTTCTCTCATCCTTTCATCCTGTTATCTTTATATCAGAAGCGCAAGGCAATATTCTGCTACGATCGGTTTTTAATAGCACATTAAATGTGATCTAGAAATACAGTTTGACAGGATGCGTGTGTGTTGACTGTATAGTGAAGGCTTATTGATTTTATTGTACACCTCTGTATTCAAAAACTGATTTTCAGTAGCTTCTTTCTTCCCTACTAAACTAATAGTACATCAAAATAAATCAGCCCAAGGCACCAATTATGTACAGTACTGTTCAAAAGTCTGGGGCTGGTAAGATTTTTCTTACTTTAATTCAGCAAGCAAGCATTACATTGATCAAAATGCACACCATTCATCAAAGAATCCTGAAAAAAATCACAGTTTACACCAAAATATTAAGCTGCACAACTCTTTTCAAAATTGACAAAAATTAAGAAATGTTTCTTAAGCAGCAAAATCAGCATATTAGACTGATTTCTGAAGGATCATGTGACACTGAAGACTTTGTTTTATTCTCCAGTGATCGGTGTTTCTGCTAATAGATTTAATAAATTTGATATTCTTCTTCGTCGTGCGATTTATACCACAGCCATGCATGACAATTTCAACATTTTTTTCTGTTTTTATTTGTATTTTTGATCAAATAAATGCAGAATTTAGGAGAGCATAAAAAAAAAAAAAACAGTTATTGTACTGCATTTGTAGAACAAAATCTGACTGTTGAGAAAACATGAACCACTCTGAGGCAGTTAAGAGCCTGGCAGGAGTAAGTGCCCACCTTGCCATGGACTTTTTGGGCATCAGTTCCCTCCAACAAGTCCTCTGCCCCTTCTCCTGATGCCACCTTCCTTTGAATGTGGGCATTCTGCTCCCTTAAGGCCACAATCTGCAAAAGCACGATAAAAAGAGAGAAATAATGAAAGATAATAACCAGCAATACTGATATCAAACACACTATCCTTATTTGCTAGGACACTTCATGCCATATAATATACCAAACAGTAAAGACAAAATAGAAATGACAGACATACTGGTACAACAAATCCTAAAATGGGATATTCATTTGCGACATTCAATATTACTAGTACAACTTTTTTTCCTTGTGCTTTCTGATACATATTTTTTTTGTTGTATTCACAGACATTATCAAAGCGATTCTTAAACTTTACTTGTATTGCCTGGAAGCAACAAACCAGATATCCATACTGTTTCGATGCGCAGACCAAACCGTATTTTTCCTGGAGTGCATGTATGTGTGTTTTCCAGGGTAATTTTTAAGTTTTAGAGGCATAGACATTATCATATAATGTCACATTCTGAGCGATTACTATCATCATTTAGTAAAGCAATGTTTCGATGCACAGACCAAACCATATTTCTCCTGGAGAGTATGTATGCGTATGTTTTCCAGGGTAATTTTTGTATGATGTACATACATATTGCTTCTCACTGAACTGCAAGCATACAGAAAAACAGCACCATAAATCAAACTTGGACAGCTTCATATGGCACATCAACAGCAAGCATGGTCACTTTTCCGTCAGTTTTTTTAATTGCAAATGTAGTTTCAAGGGCACTGAGTGCTCCACCACTCCTTCCGACAGGAATTGTGGAGAGGAAGGAATGTAAAAATGAGCGTCTCGAACTGATCATTTAACAACCGACCTTAACAATTTAACAGTTGGCAGGACCAACTATATTGGATCTGCAACCCATAAATGCTGCTACTTATTTTTCTTATGGAACAGAAATTTTCCATAAATTAATTTTCCAGGAAAGTGTCTTAAAGGCACAGCAGCAGCATAAAACAGCCTGTTTAATTATTAGACAGAGAGAAGATTGAAAATGATTATGAAAAACTAAATTATGAATTTTCTTGAAGAAACAATGTTTTATTTTATTATATGACACCATTAAGGGCATGTCATCAAAGTGTTTCTATAGAGATTTCACATGACACGTCACTGCTGTCACAGGGCTAGAATTCTTAAATGTGTGTGTGAGAGAGAGAGTTAACATTCTGAAGAGATCTCACAGGATTTCATCTGTCAGTAATAGACAACTTGTAATAAATGTATGCACATTTAAAATTATTGCAAAAACCTGTGAGACTGAGTGAGTGAGTGTGAAAGAGAGAGAGAGAGAGAGAGAGACAGAGAGAGAGAGAGAGAGAGAGGTCAAAAGGTTCTAAGCTTCTTTTAAAAATCACACAGAACAGAAGTTAAACATGTTAAAGTTTGTGAAGCTCATATGGAAGCACAGAGGACAATCACTTCATGGGGTTGGGGCGTTATAACCTACCTCTCTCATTTGGCACAAATTCTGTAAACTGTATTTATTATTTAAACGCTTTGTAGGCCTAGCTACTTCCTGTTCCAATAACAACAACATCAAACTACACATGCTCAAAAGTATGCCGGGCATAACAGCACAGGGAACGGCACAGATTGTACACAGAGTATTTCAAATGAGCAGTGTAACTTTTTATATATTTGGTGGACTGTATTTTATTTTACAATGAACAGGCTGCGATGTCAAGTTACCAGAACTGATAGGCTATGTCGTGTGTGCGCGAGGCGCCTGCGCGATCACTTGAATTTTCTTATAAAAGTGGAAGCAACTTAAAATACTCAGACATGTATGGTCATAAGAGTAACACCATTCGAATCTGTGAAGGGTTAACTAGGCTTATTATTTTTGTACACTCACAATAAAAACAAAACATTGCTTGTAAAATAAAAAAAACAAAAAGAATTTTCTGCCGTCTCGGTTTCTTTTCCGTGAACTTGCTTCTCAAAAATGAACCGCAACTCAGCATATAGATATAGTCTATTACTTGTCGTAGTTTTTTTTTTCTTTATTTTGTTAATCTGTTAATTATTTAGGTGAAATATACTGTATTGTGCAGATGGGATAGGCTATATATTTCCTTTTATATGATTTTATCCTGTTTTTTCTCTGTTCACAGAAGCGCTGCAGGTGCGTGATGATGATGAATCCTCATGTTCTGTTGTTTATGCTGCCATTTATGCATGTAGGCTAAAACTAAACCCCTGTTTTTTTTTTTGTTTTTTTGTTTTTTAATGGGTCACAGACATTTATTCTAATTTTGTTTAGTAATTCTAATTTAACAATCTTGTCGGTTAATGAAAGGATAATGATCACATCGGTTGAAGGTCAGGAAAAAAAAACGCAAATGAACATCCCTATTGACTAGGAAATATTTCTAATATTAGTTTTTCAACTAATATTTATATTTTCTTCTATTTCAGGTTTATTTCGATTAGCATAAATGTTTTTAATAGTTTTAGCATTTATTAGTTAACTATAATAACCCTGCCTGGGCAAAACATCCACAGAACTGCAGTACAGTCAATTTTTCAGCTGTTTAAGCCACAAAATATTTACAAATATTCACAAATTATTTAATGCCGAATGGGACACAATCTCAGGCCAGGAGTCTCAGACTCATCGAGGCCAATAAACCTACAGCTATTGTTGCAAACATAATTTACATAACTTTTAAGAATAATAACACAAATGTTGAGAAAGTGATAACAATGTTTTGAGGTATTGTCTCTACTTTCATTTATCAGTTTCATTTTGATAAATATAAAACTGAGTTTTAGTAAAAGCACAGTTTTGTGAGCATTAGCGGAACTGATTTTTCAAAGTTGTAAATAAAGCAAAGTTTATTAGAGTATGTTTTACAAGAAAATACTATTTCAGTCTTTCTACTTCAAAATGTCATATTTAATGTGTTACTTGCCGTTTCTTTGTAATTATTTGTGAAATTTACCAGCAATTTCTGAGTGAAAATTGTTTCAAAGTAAATCCTACAACATCAAGTTTGTGCATTATAATGCCCAAAAAAAAAAAAAAAAATGATAATAATAATAAAAAAAACATATTTTTAATATCAGTGCCCTAACTGTTGCATTTAGTTCCAGAATAATATCCCTTACAAAAAAGTATTTGGTGGCACAACAATAAACTGTTGATGTCGATGGTTAAAAGATGATAAAGTATATACCATTCTACTGTATTATTACCAATGTTTCAAAATAGTACTCATCTGTAATACGCTACTTTATCTTACACTATAATGTAAATTATAAAATGCAGTATATCTGGACCAGCACAAAACTGCCATATCCCAATAATGTAAAACTGCAGTGCATACAAATATAGCAGCAGAAGTTGCTGACCATGTCCGCTGGCATATGCTCCCTAATAAAATAACCTAGTATTCTTCCAGGAGCATCTCTTAAGCAGGTTATCTGACTGATGAACACTGTCACACCAACACACACATTGTGCTCTCACCAGGCTAAAGGGCACTGGGAGATTATTCCAGTCCCACGTCGAGACGCTCTGTCCACTGTGAGCTCAGAGAAAGCGGGAAAGATGGATGGATGGAAATAAGAGAGACATCCGCTTTCTTTTGTTTGGTTTATCGCCGCTCGCCACGCATTCCTTTAATGAGGTGGCAATTAAGGGGCTTCATGCTTTTGAAGGCACAGAAAGGGAATTGTCTGCCATTTTTCGAAGCCTGAAGATCAAACAATCCCGCACCTTCTGACTCCACAAAGAGCCGGAATATTGAGTCAACTTGCAAATGAAGGTAAATGAGAAGAGGAGGCCCAATGAAAGTGAGCATGTTCGCTTTGATGTCGTTCATTTGGTCTCATCAAAGAGGAGCACGTAAAAGCACGGCTGTGTCTGAAACGCTGGTTTGTTTCAAAACAGAAAACAACTACTTCACAGAAACCTGATTCATCTTTCTGACGCACCTGAATGGGTTGAGTAAAACATTTTGCTCCCTCTTACACTGAGAAATTAATGGGAACTTGAAATTCAGATGGTTCGGTTATACTTGGGCAGAAATGAAGCACTCTTCATGATCCTGAGATTGCACTGAGAGCGTAGCTGAGACATTTGAAGGAAAAGCTGAACTACTCAAATTTCAAGATTCTCTTCTGAATAATAATAATGTATAACAGCATTCAATCAAATTTAAGTCAAATGTATTCTACAAGAAAAAGCGTGAAGCCCCTTAATTGCCGCCTCAACTAGCAGTAGCATTATCCAAATGACTATAATGGCACTGTCGGTTGCAAACCTCGTATGAAAGTTGATATTGTGGCTTTATATATGGTCAGACACTTAGTCATTAGATTATTAACATTTTACCAAAATAAAACTCAAATGGAGTTACAATGTTTTCGACCAGAAAATTTCGGAAAATTTCGCACATTAAGTACTGTGCAAAATCTTAGGCACGTTAGTATTTTTCTAACCAAAAAATGGTTTTAAGCCAGTTATTTATATCTTTTGCTGTAGTGTGTCAGTAGGAAATATCAGTTTACATTTCCTGACATTCCTTTTGCCATTAATTGTAATAATCCATGAGATTTTTGTATGCACAAGAAGTCTGACAACAGCCGGTATGATCCACACGAAGATCTGATCTCGTCATCATCGAGTCTGTCTACGATTACATGAGGAAATTGAAAAAACTGAGACTAAATCCAGAAGAACTGTGGCAACGTCTCAAGACACTTGAAGAAACCGACCTCCAAAGCTACAGTACTGTGAAAAGTTTTAGGCACTAAAACTGTAAAAATGCTGTAAAGTGAGGATGCTTTCAAAAATAATGTCGTAATTAGATTTTACTGATCAATTAACTTCTATTAAAGGGCACCTATTATGCCCCTTTTCAGAAGATGTAATATAAGTCTCAGGTGTCCCCAGAATGTGTCTGTGAAGTTTCAGCTCAAAATACTCCACAAATCATTTATTATAGCTTGTCAAATTTGCCCCTATTTGGGTGTGAGCAAAAACACGCCGTTTTTGTGTGTGTCCCTTTAAATGCAAATGAGCTGCTGCTCCCAGCCCCCTTTCCAAAAGAGGGCGAAGCTTTAACAGCTCGCGCTTCGGCTACTCAACTACAACGGTGTTTGTTCAAACTGGAGTCGGACACTGATGGAGAGACTCAGGAAGAACTTTCAGAACTCATCTGGACTTTTCTGAATGGTTAGTAGATAAATGTGCTGGCCTTTGCAAATAAACATTGTGTTTTTAATGTCTTGTCTTTACAGAAAATGTACAGTTTTTCAAGACAATCACCTTTTACACTGTTCTTTACAAACGTGTGGTTATACAGTATATATAAACAATTTAAATTAGACGACAGGCATCTGGTCCCTAAGACAACAATAGCTTTATCCACATTTGTTGTGGAACTGGCTAAAAGGCACATGATGATTTGCTCAAAAATCAGAAAAAATAAACAGTGTGACACTTATTTCTGAGAAAATGAAGACTATTATTTTCACTCTTACATCCAGTAACAGAACACCGGGACTGCTTATGAGACATTGTTGTCTCTACAGCTGCTCGAGCGAGGAGAAAATGGCAGACAGCGTACAACTTGCTGAGGGCGGAAACTATGGATAATGCAGGACTGTCAGTGAGCGGCCGTGGGCGGGGTCTGAGCAGTGTGACATCACACTGCTCAGAGAATCATGTCTAATGAGACTGCTTTGGTTTCTCTTCAGAGAATTTGGACTAAACTGCTCAATTCATATGGATTAGTTTTACGATTACTTTATGAACTTTTTGAAGAGTTAAAGTGGTAGTCACGTAGCTGTCTATGGAGGGACAGAAGGCTCTCAGATTTCATTAAAAATTTCTTAATTTATGTTCCAATGAACGAAAGTCTTACAGGTTTGGAACGGCATAAGGGTGAGTAATTAATGACAGAATTTTCATTTCTGGGTGAACTAACTCTTTAAATAAGCTTGAGTACATACTTTGCTTTAATAAGTGCTACAGTATGTGACATCTGTGCTTCTCCACTCTGGAAAAAGCACCAGCCGCCGCTGCATTCTGAACATGTCCAAACTGCCTCTGCAATGCACTAAGCTGTGTGAATGTCCTTTTATAATATCAATGAACTGTTATTCAAAAGCATGAGGTTTTGAATGACTAATACTAATAATAAATAAATATTTTCTGGGAAGTAAACTTCGGCAGCTTAGAGGCTGGATGAAATTTAAAAGCAGCCTGAATTGAAATCCTCCAACTTACCACAACACACCTGCCTGGAAGTTTCCTTTATGCCTAAAAACCTTGATTAGCTGGTTTAGGTGTGTTTAATTGGGGTTGGAGCTAAACTCTCCAGGACAGTGGCCCTCCAGGAGCAGGATTAGGCACCCCTAATAATAATTGTAAAGTTGTTAAAATGGTAAAGGGATAGTTTACCCAGTTGTTCCAAACCTGTATGAATTTCTTTCTTCTGTTGAACACAAAAGAAGATATTTTGAAGAATATGGGTAACCAAACAGTTGATGAGCCCCATTGACTTCCTTAGTATGGGGGGAAAAAAAAAAAAAATACTATGGAAGTCAATGGGGCTCACCAACTGTTTGGTTACCTATATTCTTCTAAATATCTTATTTTGTGTTCAGCTGAAGAAAGAAATTCATACAGGTATGGAACAACGTGAGGGTGAGTAAATGAATTGTCATTTTTGGGTGAACTATCCCTTTAACAAAAAGCTGTAAGGTAGATGTATTAATCTCAGCCTCTCTTTATTTTTCTTAAGATGGAGTAATTGTCTTGTTTTAAATAACTTTCAATACTTTTGTTCTTTCCTCTCACCCTCTCATGACCCGAAGAGATCACATGAGTGTTAATTCAGAAACTGAGAAATTATAACACACAGCATAACTCGTAGAGTGATCAAGATCAGCACACACATTCTCGATATGAAATATATCTTAAAGGGAAAAAAAAAGGTTGTTTGGCACTTGTTGAGAAGTTTGAAGCTCTTTCAGCTAGAACTGCACCATCTGTACTGACAGTAATAGAATAAACACTAAAATACACAATGCTCTGTTTGCTCTGTTGCATTTCAGACTAATCAGATCAAGCAAAAACAACATGACATAGGCAACAACAAATTAAACATATTTAGCATGTTTATGGAGTATATTTATCTTATAGTAAGTACCTTTCTGATGAAGATTGCTGTATACTTATGTAATCAGAGCATTTGTGCCTCACCTCCTGATTGGCTGCGGCCAACTCCTCCTCCAAGGCAGAGACCCTCTCTAGTGACACCCGCAATCTCTCACGTACCTGAACGGAAAAAAAACCCCACTCCATTACTCACTGTTCATCAGGGTTGAGCTCTAATCACAACTGAAGAGAGAATGTTTTTTATATTACTGATTTAGACTTGAACTTGAGGTTGCAAATATGATGCAGAATTGCAGAATTTAAGTAGAATTAAAATGGAATAAAATTCTAGTTTAGCTGTAATGGTACATTTAATTTTTCTATTATGAATGACCTATAAACATGATATCATGATTTATAAAAGAATTTATAAAATGGTTAGTTCCTGTCCTTGATTCTGACTGGTCAATAGCTGTGTTTTGTTCATGATAAAACACGGCTATGACTGCTTCACCCAACGGTTCTGTGCATCACTACACAACACCCTTATGCTGGGTACACACCACAAGATAATCGGGCTGATTTTGGGCCAATTTCTCCCCTTCCGACAATCCTAGTAATGTCCCGATTATCTTGATGGTTCTACAGATTATCCTATCAGATTTTCCTGTGGTGTGAGGTGTGTTAAGTGTGACTGAATCTGCTCGGAAAAACGTCAGAGGCGCCCCGATCGCGAATCGTAAATATTCAACATGTTGAATATTAATCATAAATCCTGATGCGTAGGGGGAACCTGAAGGACAAATGCGTGCACGCTCTGGAGATTATCACGTGAAACGAAACAATATCCAATCAGAAAGCGAGCTGAATGACAGAAGACAGCATAACAAATTCAGTCATGGCGCAGCACAAGGTTAAATGGATTTGTACAGCAGAGATGGAGGATCAGTTTGTCACAGCTATCGCCCCCCGTGTTTATTCTGAAGTCTCGAGAGATTTTGCGAGATTTCCCGTGTTCACAGTCGGGACTCTGGTTGACAGTCTGTTCATGTGTGGTGTGCTGTCTGTGTCACATCACAGCACACCACACACTATAGGAGCAAAACGGTTAAATCTAAGATTTTTCTGGCCTCATGTTTGTGGTCTCTCACATTTTGAAAATCTTATAAGATTTTAAAATCTTTTAGTGTGTATCCAGCATTAGCAACCACTCTTAGCAACGTAAACTGTTCTCAATTTATATTGTTCATTGAAGCTTACTGTATTATGTAGAAGAGTATTGTGAGAAAGAGATTGATTGAGCGAGTTTATTACCTTCTTTCAGATTTAGCATTTTCCTTCAGGTCAGTCCTGTGTTCATAATAAAAAATCTGTTTAAATGTCCGCTGCGATATCTTGTCCTTTTAACAGTTAATGGGTTTTCCCATGACTGACAGTGCTAGTCAAAGCATTGTCAGTTGTATCTTGTTCCGTGTTCACAACAATTCAGTCTTTTCAATATAAAAGTCTTCGCTACTGACTGACAAACTCATAAAGACAGTCTTTGCTGCCATCTAATGGCATAATAATGTAACTTCTGTTGCTGTTCACGGTCAGGGACTATTTTTTCCGGCGGAAGGAAGGCTTTTAGTGAAAGTTTATCTCATGAAAGTTGCATTGATACATATTTTTTGGCTTTAATATTTGTATTTTGTGGTAACCCTTTCATAAAAGCAATAAGGTACCCGAGGCTAGGTACAGCACAGCCTCTCTTACCTTATTGCTTATGTAAAACTTAAAAAAAAAAAAAATTCTCTTTGTCTTACATCAGATTATAAGTCACTTAGAAGTTTTGAAAAATTCTACAGCTGAATAAAAACACTCTAATCGGTCTCTCTTGTGACCTGTTTGATCACGGGAATCATTTCAGTGGGTTCAGTCTTTCATCACTAGACCACAAGTGGTCACTAAAACTACAGTCCCATAAATCACGAGCAATTTCCTGCCGTCTGTTACCTAACGCCTTATAAATGACACTGTCTGTAGAAGGCCGCAGAATGGATTACAGCTGGATGAACCGCCACACAAGGGCTTAATCCATAAATAAAACGCCACTGGATGAAGGGAAAGAGAGGTGGGACAGTGGGCTGCAGTGTTTAATAAATGTACTTCAACCTCACTGTCCAAAAATCAGGAGAAAAAAAACGTTATATAATATTACTTTGGCTACTAATATAGATCAGTCAGCCTATGCATTATAAGGGCAAACATCAACAGGTTTGTCTTATGCAAAGATTAAATTTCTGTCAAATTATCATATGCATTACATTAACATTTGCAATGCACTTTGGGAAAGCACAGACAACATTGTGCTGGCCTTATGAATTCAACAAAAACAACAGGAATCGCAGCAGGTGTTTCATGGTTTACCTTCTCATCCAGTGCTTTGTGGTGCTCAAAGAGGGACTTGAGAGCTTTGAGGACCTCCACCTCACTGGAGACGCCAGAAGGAGACTGGGCCTGTCGTTTCACCACTGTCATGCGTAGGGAACGTTCATGCCTCGAAACCAAACACTCCAAATGCTCCAACAGCAGCTGTGGCACATATAGTATAAGGAGTTAATCTCATGAAATTTAGCATCATTATCCTCAATTAATATTACAAACATGAAACATTAAACCCAATGTAAAACTGAAACTAAATATAAAACTAATTTAACACTAAGTTTGTAGCAGAAATTAACAAATTACCACAACTAAGTCTATAAGAAAACCATAAATTTAGTAACTAATCTAAAATGGAAACTAAAGCTAAAACTACAGCTAAATATAATACTTATACTAATTCTAAAACTAAATCTGAAATCTAAAACTAAATTTAAAGCCAAACTAAATCTAAAGCTAAAAGAAAAACCCATTGATCGTTGTAGCCAATCACAGACATATCGACGAGCGCGTAAACACAATGGCCAATCAGAGGTGTTTACGAATCCACTCAACAGCGCTCAAAGCATCATGTTTTTAAAATTTCAGTACCGACTTGGTATCGAAGTCGGTATTACTCTAGCTAAATCTAAAACCAAAGCTTAATCTAAAGCTAAAAATTTGAATATAAATTTGAAAAAAATATATACAGCTAAATATAAAACTAATTCTAAAATCTAAATAAAAAAAAATAATTAAATAAAAAGTATAAGTTTAGCAACCAATCTAAAACTGAAACTTAATGTCTCACGCTGCAACATGAGGTCAATATTTTCGTCATATTGCTTAAACCCTCAAGGACATTTTTCATTTGAAAATTAATGATATGTGCTTAACACACCATTTTGTCTTTTCTCATTTTACAAGGGAACCCTTTCAGACAGCTAACAACATTACACACAAGAAAACCCATTACATTACTTGAAACAATAAAGCAGACACGACAAATTGAAACCCCCTGGACCCGGCACAAAGGAGATTATGTTAATGTGGTTACTCTCTGGTCTGGTACATAGCATAAAAAATCAATTCGGTCCCAAACTCCCAAGGACACCATGGGAGAGACAGACCGAGAACTGTCTGGCATTAGATGAGTGGACTGTATATACAGAGCTATGGATGGGAGACAGAGAATGTGTTTAAAGTAAAATTATATGTTGTTTTGAAATGCACTTGTTCAGGAAACCTGCTTAGAATAATGTGGAATTGCATCTAAAGCTGGATGTAGGTTATTCCTACTTGATATCTCTGACTTCTGAACATAAACGTGCTCCCTTGCATGATGCTTGGAAGACGATGTATAAAGAAACAAATAGTAGAAACACTACTATTCACTTTGCAGGTGTCTGATTGCAAACTAAGAAGCATCTTAGCATATTAATTGCGGGGATAAACAATGCTATGCAATTTGTTTTGCAAGTGTACAGCTATCAACAGAAAGGATTATTAGACATTTGTTAATTAATTCTAAACAAGCTGTATTATCATTCAATTAAGAACTTTGACTCGTTGATGGATTTTATTTGCTTAAAAATGACTGTGCATTAACCCTGGCTGCCATGTTTGTTTGACATCAAACACTCACAAAAAAAGCACTAAAGTAAAAACTAGGGATGTCCCAAGTCAATCACAAGGATCAGTATCAAGGCCGATTAAGCATTTTTTAACTGATTGGTATCGGCGATCCTAAGCCCGATTCTTTATTTTACATCAGCTGTTACGCAGGTGTCATGCAGTAGGTGGCGGTATGCAGCTTTAAGTGGGTTTGCCAACTGCCATTAAAAGGAAAAGAACAAGCTCAAATGTGCGTGCGTAATGCGCGAGAACAAATGAGGTCTGTTCACGTACTTTCGAGCTTCTGTGTTTAGCATATTTGATGCACACTTTTGTAACGAATCACTCTAAAGTCATTTATTTACTCTTTATTTTTATCTGCCGTCAGACTACCTGAGACGTTGTTGCCATAATGCATTGCTATGGGTTGTGTCTTGCTTCAGGCTTGACTGACAAAGCTTCATGCTTTCTAACCTTAAATCCACTTTTTTTGTTGTTGCAATGCTTATTGTACACATAAAATCCAATAAGTTTATATCAGTACTCCCATATTCATAATTTTGACCTTATAATGTCTACCAATTGTTAAGAGAAGATATTCAATGACTCGGATCGGATTGGGGGCACAAAAAAACTTGATCGGGACATCCCTAGTAAAAACTGAATCTAAATCTAAAGAAAAACTTAAAATAATGTTGAAACTAAATATAAATAAAATCTAAAAAAAATACTTTCACTAAAAGTTAAAGCTTAAACTAAAATTAAAAGCTAAATCTAAAACGATTTCTAAAACCATCTTAGTTAAATCTCAAACTAACACTAACACACTAAAAATAGTTAATAGTCTAAAAAAGTTAAAGCTAAAACTAAAATGATATCTAAAACTAAAGCTAAAGTTAAATAAGATAAAGTTAAAGCTAAAACTGAAAATATAATTAATGCAAAAACAAAAATAATAGTTAAATAAGCTATATTTAGCTTCATTTTTAGCATGCTGGTGAAATCAAAATTCTAGTTGATTCCCACAAGTTTCTCAAATTTCTAAGTAGGGAGTTCGACTTCAAGTGGAGTTGCCAAGTAGGTAGTTGGAAATTCAGGCTTCTCTAGTTGAATGTAACACAGCATTAGGGCTGCAGTAGCACATGTACCTGCCTGAGGGCTGTACTGGCAGTACTGTAGCAGAGCTGCTCTAGAGACCTCTAGAGGAGCTGACCTTTCTATTTCTGCTCAGTTCCTTGCTCTCTCATTCATAACCCTCAGTCTGTGCCAGCCTCTGTCTTTCCCAGCGCCAGCTCAGCACTAAAACAACCCTATAGCCGGATATCGCAGGTTAGGTTACTCTCTCTCCCTTTGTGTGTCTGTTTTGGTGGATCAGATTAACACTGGTTCCGTCAGTAGACGCAGCCATTAGCTAATACATGAATCTCAGCATTGATCTTAAATAAATATATGTACAGTAACATCATGTGTCATTTTACTTGAAGGGGCGCTCTGTGTAAAAGTCCATCTACAGTACATGTTGTGATGGAATTTTTTCCCCCTCCTTATTATCAGTACCACCCCGTAGGGGTGTGCAATATTGACAAAAAATGATATCTCGATATTTTCTGGGATTTTCTCGATAACAATAATTAGACAATACTTTGCTGAGTGTGTTTATTGTGTTGGTACCTTGGCAGGTTTTGGGCTGCTGCTTAAAGTTTTTGATATTCTTCATATTTTGTGCGGTGGTTAGTTCACAGCAGTGACTTGAAAAATTATCTTTTTCAATAAGTTTAAATAGATTTTTACATTTTAAGGGCATTTTTACCTTTAAAAAGCCATTTTTTTTAACCTAATTACATGTATGCCTCATCTTTTGTGTCAAATTCTTACCTTTAATCAATAAATTCAATTAGAACAATAAGACACAAGACTTAAAAAAAAAAAATCAGAATCAACAAAATTAATCTTTGCAATGCAGAGGAAACAGGATCTGCATCTGAAGTGCCATTTAAATGCATTTACACACTGTTTAATGCAGTTCAGAGCTGACAAATGCATTTTAACTGCAGTTACAAAATGCATAAATAATGTTTTGATGTTTTAAACATAAAATGTTGAATACTGATATTTTGAAATTATTTAAAGAATAAAAAGATACTTTAAATGTTAAATTAAAACCGCCAGTAGGTGGCAGCAAGTCAATGTTAATGAGTGAGTCATGGAGTGTCAACCGATTCATTCAAACGGTTGATTCATTCGGGAACAAAGCATTTGACCGTTTTAATAAATGAGTCATTGAATCATTCATTTAAAAGATTCGTTCATTCACCGCCGTTTGTTGACAAGAGATGCAAATTAGTTCTGTGGCTTTGTTTGGAACTATTTTCATTGGTAAAATAGAGCGAAAACAGGCAATATTGTGTCTAAAATGTAAGTCACTAAATATTAACTTCTTGTTTATTGAACTGTTGTGTAAAATCAATATCACATTTGTAATCATTGTGATATTTGGAGAAAATGTGATATTGATTAACTATATTAAATGATACAAATATAAAAAGACATACAGATACTTTTACCCCCTTATCTTGAATATTGGGTGTATTTTTAATGGACCATATCACGCAGTGAAAGCGTGCACTCTAAATGCGCCAGCGCGCGCACACTAGTCTAACCTACTAGACTACTACAGCACATAGTGTATGCATGCAACTTTCTATGTGTTTTTGTAAAGTGAGGGACGTACTCGATAATTTCAGATCGCATGTCGTTAAAACAACAATCACGATATTATCGCAGACGATACATATCACACACCCCTACCACCCTGTCCCTTAAATTGCCAACTTCACCAAGTTCCCGACAGGAGTGGGTGTAAGAGAGCGAGGAGGGGCGGGGTAACAACTAGGACTGGCGGCGTGTGATGAGGCACACCTGAATGTAATGGAGCCTCATCACCACTGCTGTTAAATATCGAGTGCACCTCTCCTCAAGAGACCGGTCTTTTTTCCCTATGCATGCACGCTGATGTCTTCAGAGGTCCAGGAAGGGGAGCATGGAGGGATTCCCACACCGCCAAATGGACTGACTCTTCGGACCTAGGCTCTGGATGGGACGCACATGTTTTAGCCGACATGTTAGGATGACAGGCTGCGCCGCGACCTCAGGGAAGATGAGCTGATGAGGAGAAGCCACCACCCCTCGTGCTCCAGACCAGAGAGGGTAGCGCGTGTGGCCGCCGGACCCCGCCCCCTTACCTGGACCCATCCTGACTGAACACTGCCCCACTTTCACGATTCCCCGGCACGACGAGGACACCAGATCCCCCATTTATTTGGACACTTTAACCCCTTGGATACTTCATTCCCTTTTTGGACATTTTTATGTTTTAACTTGTGTTAAATAAAAGCCTCTCCAAGGCCTGACGCCACACCCAAGTGCACTTAAAACTTTTTCCCACGTTTTAAACAAAAATTTTACTAGTAAAAAAATGAAAAGTACTCATAAGCGATAAAGACACCAGTCATATAAGTGTCCAAGAAAGTTTTATTCTGCATAAGCGTGTCGACCCCTCATGTTGGCCACCGTGTTGAGATCACTTGACCTCACTTGGCAACCCTCTATTGTAACAGAAATAAACACAAAAAGTCTTTTGAATATTCACAATGTTGATCTAGGCTATATTGGCAGAAAAAGTAATAGCGAGTTTACAGTGAAAATATATATGCCTAGCCCTAGTGGCCAAAATGCTATTTATACAATGTCTTCTTGAAAAGTATGAACTTTCTGCATTATCAGCGACTAATGCACTTTTAGTGTATGCTACAAGTATGTAAATTGGGACGCAATCTCAAAATTATTAAGTTATGACCTTTTCCATAATGGCTGATGCATTGCAGAGTCGACAACAGTCTCACTAGACGAGCTTTAGGTTAAATACTTCACTCACTGGCACATTAGCTGCTCTCTTTGTAAGATTAGAAGCTCTGTTTAAAATGAGTCTGTTTCTAATCTCACTCGACCTCTCCTCTTTTCCATTCCACTACGTCCCCTTATCCTCCTCGATCTATGCTCCCCTCTGGTTTTTAATACCCTCCAATATCCTCAATTCCATAATTGACTCTTCAAACGTTTGGCTGCGTAACAAAAGTAATTAATTGAATTGCAGCGTGGAGGCAGGTGAGCAGGGCTGCATTAGCACAGTGGCTCAGGCAGGCACTGAGGGGTGCAGGAAAAGAATGGAGGTGAAAATGAAGCAGAAGAAGTGAGAATGACTACTTTCTTGTGAAATAGATAGTCTGAGCGCTGGTTTTTGTCAGACATTTTGGCAGCTTCTCTGCATTCAATGCAAATGACTGGTGACAATTTTATTGAAAAATACCAGCCTGTTATCTTAACTTTCTGGGAATTATGATCTCACCTCTACAAGGATAAAGTTATCACTCAACTGTCATCTCAAGACATTAAATACCCCAGGAAAATTGGTGCGGACATATCAAAGTGTGAATGTTGTGACTTCACGCTGTGAATCTATGGTAAGTATCTCAACAGACTCTATAAAATCTGGTTTCAGTTCAGTAAAAGCAGTTTGGAGCAAGCACAAACATCTTGTCTCAAACAAAACATTATGAATTAGATGCACGAGTCATTGGGTGGGCATCTGTTCAATTATTGCCTTCTTTGTAAACAAGTACAACTTTCCGAGGCAGATGATGGTTGAGGAGCATAATTCTTTGAAGTGTCTGGAAGACACTGTGTGCGAACTCACTCTGGTGTTGTTCCTCTCGGCCTTCAGCTCTGAAATCTCCTCCTCCTTCTCCAGCAGCTGTTCCCTGCAGGCATTCAACTCTTTCGTCAGGGCGGCAAACTCCTGCAAGACACCAAACAGATATTTGAACATCACATGCACAGAGTGAGGGGACACAGGTTTGCTAAAGGACAACTGGCATCTATTGAGATTCTAAAGTGTGTAACTAGTGGATACTTTGTTATCCCATAAGGCAGGGGTGTCCATTTCCACTCCAAAAGGGCCACTGTCCTGCAGAGTTTAGCTCCAGTCCTTATCAAACACAGCTAAACAATCTAATAATGGTCTTCAGGATTACTAGAAACTTTCAGGAAAGTGTGTTTGGGCAGGTTGGAGCTAAACCCTGCAGGACATTGGCCCTCCCAGAGCAGGATCTGACTTCCATAAGGCAACAGGAGTTGGGGAGTCATATCAAATAAAATGGTGGAGAACTGTGAGCTGGCTGGCTTGTTAAATGTAAGTGCTATAGGTACAAAGAAAGTTGTTGCTCATGGTTAAACTTTAGACCAAGGGTAGCAAACCCTGCTCTTGGAGGGCTACCATCCAGTGGAGTTTAGCTTCAACCCTAATCAAACACACCTGAAGCAGCAATTGGAGCAATGCAATGTAGAACAACGACAACATGGTGGATGTCTTCATACAACACACCTTCATACCTGTAGAACACATTTCATCAACAGTCGAGATGTTCTTTTATGCCATGAGTTGAGGGAAATGACAACTACATGAAAATTTTCACTTCTGGGAAAGCAAAATCCCACACAAGTTAAAGGTACAGATTCAATGTACTCATTGTAATCTGAATTCAGTGTCACTAAGAGGATTTCAGAAATGGCAGAAATGGGGCCAGGAATTGACTAGGGCCTGTATATGGAACAAGACGTGAGTGGTGATGAAATTGTTTTGCAAGCAAACGTGATGAAAAATACAGATTGAAGTCACCCTGCAACCCCATAACGTCAACCACAACCTTGGTAACAGTTTAATAGTAAGCACAATGAATCATCCTAGTGACAGGCAAAAGTTAAAAAAAGGACAATGAATCAAGACAGAGCCAAAATTATACATATTTGAATATACTATGACATTAAGTGACAATACATTTTACTGTTACAGTAGCCTTCATTCTCCTCACAATTATGACTGAGTGGGCTATAAATGTGCCACATTTCTTAAATCTAAAGGCTGACCAACAATACAAGATTTTTAAAATCTTATCAGACTAAAAATGTGAGACCACAAATATTACGATAAAAATTTTTTATTCCTATAGTGTGTGGAGTGCCACGATGTGACCAAGATGGCAAACCACACACTAATAGATTCCATTCACAAACAACCAGAGTCCCGACTGTAAACACGGGAAAACTCGCAAAATCTCTCACGGTCAAACGTGACTTTAGAGTTAACAAACATGGCAGACGGCAGGCAAGAAGAAATGGCGATAATAGTGTTTGGACTGCTTTTTACAGAAAATTCGCGGAAAAAAAAAAAAGGTTTGGATGAAGTCATGTTATACTTCCGTCAGCTCGCTTTCTGATTGGGTATTATTTCGTTACACAAGACAATCTACAGAGTGTGTGCACGTTTGTCACTGGGGTTGGATATTTATCGGCATAGCTCCAACATTCTCATTCACACTCTTAACACACCTCAACCACAGGAAAATCTGATAAGATAATCTGTAGAGCCATCAAGATAGTCGGGACTTTACTTAGGATTGTCGGAAGGGGAGAATTGGGCCCAAAATCGGCCCTATTAACTTGTAGCTTTATGGGCATCACTATTTTCATGATGGATAGGGGTACAGCCAGAAAAAAAATGAAACTTTTGGACTATAATCTCTATGATGAATCTGGCGTTTGATTGATGGCAAGGATCAGAGGTCTTATTTAAATAGGCAAGAGTTGAAATCTCTATAGTGGACACCTCGATTGATAAACATGAACTTGGTAGACTATGACAAGCCTGTCTCGCAACCACCAGACAGGAGGGATTGGGATCATGCAAAGGTAGCTGTCTAAGACAATAACTCACTGTAGTATTGATCTAAGCTTGTCCTCTGCTGCAAGGCTCCTCTGATCATAGAGAGATAATTAAACAGGACTCAATCCAGCTGGCCATCAAAGACCCCAGTAGAAGTCTTGTGTTAGTTGGTGAGACGTTGCATTGAGTGTGAACTCGTTGTATGAGGCTGTCTTACATTATGTATCTTAACGCAACCACCACCTCTTGCTGTGATAATACTGATTCCAGATATTATGTGGCGTTATAAAAGACAACACACGTGCGAGCAAACAAGTATCCAGGCTTGATGTTGTAGCTTTGCCTCAAGTAAATCCTGTTTGAAATCTTCAAAGTACAAATAAACTGGGATCTCAGAGATTGCATTCTGGGAAGCTCTAAGATTCATCGCTGTGAACATACAGTACACACCAGCGAACACATGCAGACAAACACAGTCTAACAACAAACCAGCTCTACATGTGCTAGAATTCCAATCAGTTATGATCAAAACTTCCCTCTAGCGGCTCTGCGTCTGAAACAAACCTCCCCGAAGTGTTTTCTGAAGTCAAAGGTCAGTGTTCTAAGATCAAACCAAATTCACGGCACAGGGATCCTATGCTGCCCTTAGGTGGTAAATGTGGGGTGGGTAAAGCATTGGATCAACATCTGACAAACTCCTTAGCGTGTGAAAGTCCCACCAGTGTGGAAAAGGTGAGTCTAACATATATGTGACCCTGGACCACAAAACCAGTCATAAGTCGCACAGGTATATTTGTAGCAATAGCCAACAACACATTGTATGAGTCAAAATTATTGATTTACCTTTTATGCCAAAAATCATTAGGATATTAACTAAAGATCATGTTCCATGAAGATATTTTGTAAATTTCGTACCGTAAATATATAAAAAATTTCTTTTTGTGAGTGGATATGAATTGCTAAGGTTTTAAGGCGATTTTGTCAATATTTTGATTTTTTTGCTCCCTCAGATCCAGATTTTCAAATAGTTGTATCTCAGCCAAATATTGTCCTATCCTAACAAACCATACATCAATGGTAAGCTTAATTTAAAATTTATCCTAACTAAAAAATTATCCTTATGAATGGTTTTGTGGTCCAGGGTCACATATCTCATTACTGGACAATCTACCATGTGTAAAGACATCAAGACTAAATATGGAATTTTCACACTTTTAGGATGATTTTTAATCCTTGGAAAACAAAGTCTAGGATTATCTTTGGCTTAATGTTTCACACTGTTTACATTTTACACCGATTATCGATGGCACCGCAATTCAGCACAGACTTGTTCTGAAGCAGGGCTTCGTAAATTATAAGCAAAGTTGTGTTAACCCAAGTTATAAGCAGAACCCAGGGTCAATTAATTCAAGATCAAAAAAGAAGTCAACCTGGGATTAAACATAGATTGAGAAGCATAGAGGAGATCCAGGTGTAACAACATGACAAATTTCCAGAAGAGTGAACTGTTGTGCAGGGCCACAAGAAAGAAAAAAAAACAAATATGATCTCCACTGTTTCTTCTTAAACATCTCAACTGTTTCCCCTAGAAATGAGATTAAACGGAGCCATCAGATTTTATTCTTAATGAGGTAATGAGAAGAAGCCAGGAAGGATTCAACCAGAATATCTCATGAAAAGCAACTTAATTTCTCACCATAGTTATCCCATACACAGACGGCGCCAGGGCCCAGAGGGCCGCTGCTGGCAGATGCCCATAATGGTCATGTTGACGACACTGCTGTCTAGCAGAAGTCACTCGGTTCAGTTTGGCACACACGTCACTGTGGATGAGTTAGCAAAGCGCTAATTAAAAAGTGTTGATTAGAGAGGTGGTGGTGCAGAGGTGTTAGTCTAAGGGGAGAGACAGGCATAATTACAACATGTTCTACACCGTTTTAAACAAAGATGAGAGAAAAAAAACTGGATAAACATGTTAAAATGTTCGAGACAGGGTGTCAATGTTAATTTTAACCCAGTTTTAAAGAGGTACGTTTTACATTTATCAATGTAATGTAAGCAGAGCTATTAAAGGTTAACTTATTTCCTCCTGGGGTGTTACCATGGCAAAGTGGTGCATACTAACAGTCCTTAACTTAGACTTTGCTTTACAGGTGAGCTGGAAACCCAAAAGAGCGGTGTTCAATACAAAAAAAATGACATTTCAAACCCATTATTTTTTATTCCCAATCATGTATAACTTACTTTCTTCACAAAACAATACATTTTGAACAATGTTCACGCTGCTTTTTTTCAATACAACCAAAGTTTATGGTGATTGGGATCTGTCAAGCTCTAAAAAAGAACAAAAACATCATAAAAGCGGTCCATATAACTTATGCGCTATACTACAGGTCTTTGAAAGTTGTACAACATATTTGTGTGAGAAACTGACTCAAGTTTAAACAATTATTTACTTAAAATCTTCCACTCTGCCATAGCTGTCATTTGCATTTATTCAAATATGTTGTGTAAAGACATCAACAATGCTGAGCGACCTCATTAGACTGACTGAGTGAAAGAAAGTTTGAATATGCAGAAGTGTGAATGAGATATGAGATCTATGGCAGAAGCTAATTAAATTTTGAATTCTTCCCAACACAAAACCATCTTATATTTTGAGAGCTGGAATATAAGTCATATGGATAACATTTATGATACTTTTATGCTATTTTGGAGCTTGACAGTCCCTGCTCACTGAAAAAGTTTCGTTGTAAGGAAAGAAGCGTGAACATGCTTCAATATTTCCCAGAAGAAAGAAAATCAAATGGGATTGGAACAACATGATGGTGAACTATTCATTTAACTCCATTTCATATCTAAAAAGGCACCAAAACCATGTAGGTTAGCAATCTCACACTGACAGCACCCTCGGTGTAAAGTCTGAATGACAAAGACCGCCCCATTTGAAAGGCAGATGCAAGAACTGCATCGTGGAACTAGACCAAACCTGGTCTTCCCCAAGGAAATCAGTTTGAGACGTTTGGGTTTGACAAAGCCTACAAAGAAATTTCTCGAAGAATGCCAACCAGTCGGTGTGAAAGCTCCAGCACATGTCATTCACTCTATTTGGATTGACTCATAACACTCTTTTTCAGCTGGATAAAACACACTCCTGAGAACGACGGGCTGTTTAAAGCATGGAACGGATGGAAGACTGAGTGGGGCATGCACCTTAAAAACTCAGAGAGAGTTTTTAAGGCTTTAAATCAAACAGCCTATGTAACAATAACCTTCAAATGCACCTGCGGCTTTTGAGAAACACTCATGTAAAGTGGCAGGATAGAGCATTTCCATAGTGCAGCACCATAACTAATGAAATAAAATAAAAACTGCAGAGAAGCGAGGAGCCATGCTTCATCATAAACAATTCAAAAACTATAGAGACAGACAGAAATTTTAACAGCTACATGGATGATATACAACCACAGACCCATTAAACTCTAGATTGAGGATGTTTGATGAATCTTTAATGGAGGCTGTAAAGCTTTATTTACAGAATGTCCCATGGGGCACATGCAATCTCACAGATGTATCGTGTGGCAAACAGAGCTCCTGTCTTTGTCTGCGTTGCACGCAAGGCTTTCGAAACTAGTTCTTTAGATGTACAGTAACAGCAAAATTCTCAAAAATTATGACGCAGTTGTTTAATGAACCCTGTTTAAAAAAAAAGAAGAAAAGAATACATGCTTGTAGAAATGTCACAATAACAAACTATCACTGGTCGATACCAATATCAGTAAAATTTCACTATTCTTGATACTAATTGCTATATCATTTCTCATCTGCTTCCACTCCTAACAATCCAATGTACAACGCGGCGGCGTTACACTCGGCGGTAATAGGCATTTTGGTTTACCTACTGTATCTGTATTAAAACCTTACACCCTGCAATAGCAAAAAGCTGCTTTGAATTGCATAAACGTTTGAAGCCAGCCAGTTCTGACTGGCCCCAGGTCAGTAAAGCACCTAACCAGAGCTAACCAATGACATTAGAAGGCCTATATAACCATCAGCACTCAGCATGACTCCTTTAAATATTCAGGAAGGTCACATATGAATCTACCATCTCTTCAGAAAGCAAACCTTTTTTCAGAATGATGTTTACAGAAACAGGTCAAAGTCAGCATTTATATGGGGGTACAGATATAAAAATGTGCTTGTTTCCAATTAAAGTGAGAATAATGTTTCATAATAATGGCTCAAACTGTTAATTAGTAAGAACAGTGGCAGAAACTATATTCTTTTTAAGGGAAAGATGCATTCAACAGTTTATTATTAAATTAAACAAACAATGCTATGAGAGGGCAACTTTAAATTAACACTCTAATCGTTCATTTTTAATTGCCTGAAAAACCTAATGCAAAGCGCTTGATTCTTCTCAATCCAAGGCAATTTGTAACACGGGCTCTCGGTGGATATGGTCCCCTGACAGCGCACATCCTGTAAAAACCATCTCTCTCTCAGCAGGAGGATGGCTGTTTAAAGTTAAATCTGCATAAATCCATCAGCAGCCCACAGTCATGTCACAAACCCACTTCAGCGCTGTCCCCCGACTCGTGTGTCCGTATGAACCCAGGGACTGTGCGATGGGGCGACCACTGGGCTTGATTTACTCTGACCTTTTGATGCAGAACTCAGAGGGTTCGACACTCGGATGTAGAGCCGCCCATAAATCTGCAGAGGGGGTAATTACCAACCAGGAATTCAGCGCTTCTCACGGGCATTGGTGGCTAATTCTGTCCTCATCGTGACAGTCGTTAGAAAGCACAGAGGACCAGTGTGACAGTGCAATGCTGCTATTCTGGTTGATCCACAGTTAAATCAAGAATAAGTACCATGCTGAAGGAATGATATTAAAGTCTGCTGATGCAATAGTTTGCAAGCCCCATTATTAATATTACAAACCCTTAACCCTAAATATTACACTTCAGCAGATAACTAATCCCCTATCATTTGTGACAGACATGAATGATATCTCAAATTATGTGGCTTGTTGAGGAGAAGTGCGCTGCTCCAAGTATAGTCAGACTTACAATTGTCACCTGTTGGACGATAAAACTGGTGAAAAATATCCCATAGACTTGCAATGAATTTTAGAAACCACCCAGAAGACCCTAAAAACCACAATGAAACACTGTGGAAACCACTCACAACAGTTGTGTGCATCTTAGCATTGTGTCAATGGATTTTTCTATCAAAAAATTAAAAAAACAAGTCAACTTGTGATGCATCTAGTGATAAACTTCAGGATAAAATTAAAAAAAAAATGAAAGCAGCAGGTTGCGTGGAGCTTAAAAGAAGCTAGGTGATTCCAGTTTTGCGCTATCTTTAAGGAAACAAAACCCAGCATGCTCTAGCAGCAACCCACAGTGATAACACAGCTTGCTAGCTTCACTTTAATAGCAGGAGACAAAAGGATGACAAGGACAAAGCAATGATAGTGAGAGGAGAGTAGAAGAGAAAATGAGGCCCACCCTAGTCGTTTCCAATGCAAAACAAAGGTCAGATATTTGCAATGACCTTTATATTACCTCTGTGAAACATGTTTTGCAAGTGTTTTAATGGGGAAATCAACAAATCTCTGACTTATTCATAAACATATGCTGCATTTATTTTTCAAGAAACCATTCTTAGCATTGCAGGTCACTAGAGCTGAGGGCGAATGATAATGCAGCCCCACCCTCGTGTAATGAGTGTCACACATTCTCAATTTAAAACCAATCTAGTGGAGCAGTCAGGCAGCAGAACACACACACACACACACACACACACACATTCTGCAAATGTCAGCCCATGCATCACCCATTAACCAGCTGTGAATACCAGCAATGAACAAGACGAATGGAGTCTGAAGTTGCTGACTTTTAAAGAGAACCCATCTGATCAAGCTTCTTCTACAGAACCTTTATACAAATGCCATCTTTACCTTTAAAACGTTTCATTACTTTTTTGTGTTAAAAACATATATGAAATATAATAATATTTCATAATATTACTGTTTTTACTGTATTTTTAATCAAATAAATGCAGCCTTGGTGAGCAGATGAAACTTCTTTTAAAAACATTAAAAATCTTACCGATCCCAAACTTTTGACTTTTGAATGGTAGTGTGTGTATATATATATATATATATATATATATATATATATATATATATATATAATAAATCCTTTGCTATTACTGGAATAAATTATTACATGTTAAAATATACTGGCCCTGCCTCCACCAGGTATTAGGATTGGATCACAAGTGGACGACACTAAATACAGGTGTGAATGGGGTCTAAAACGTTTGAGCTTTTCCACTTTCGACCACGAAAACGACCAGATTGCTTTCTTAGTGGAAACGCTCCTGTGGTCAAATGTGTTCAAACAGCCACAAAAGCCTGCATAACTCTCTGCCTACTGACCTAATGCATAAACATTATGGGAACTAGCCAGATTGGATTTAAACTTTGTTGGCTGGAGACCCAAGTTTGGTTTGAAGACGAAAAACATACCAAGCACAATGTTCTCTCATCATTCCTGATTTCTAACATGCATTCAGCGTTTGCCATGGTCTTGTGGCTGTCAGAGCAGAAAACAAAATCGCGCTACCTTATTTTGACCATTAGATTGAAAGACCTGAAAAAACCCATACATTTACGCGCCCATAGACCCTCCCCTCGAAGAAATCAGGACAGAAGTAGTTGAAAGTGGACAAAAGAGACGGATTAAAATACCAGGTGTAAACGGGTATATGTCTCCCTCATCTACTTGTGATCCGATTGACCAAAACTCATCTTAATATCAGGTGTAAACAGGACCATTAAAATGTAAAAACAGTTATTGAAATTGTATAATTATTGTAAATTATATCACCACACTGAGAACATTGGCAGAATGACACACTATAGCTATACACTATGATATACAGTATACAGCACACTATATAACAGTATTTTTAGGCATATGAACACTGACAAACATTTTTTAAAGCTTATTAGAATATATTAGAATATTATGTAGCAGCATGTTAACGTCATGTTCTACTGAAATCAATTGCAAATCACGTCCCCAGTGTGTTTCACGTAAGGAGCACTATTTGAGTGGCACATAAAGTTGCTGACTATTAAGAGAATTCCAAATCAGTGACTTATGGGGTTCCATATAGATGCTCTCTTAGAAGGCAGCTGCTTATGTAGGCAGTAGACAGAGCTTATGACCTCCCGACATACACTATATTGCCAAAAGTATTGGGACACCCCTCCAAATCATTGAATTCAGGTGTTCCAATCACTTCCATGGCCACAGGTGTATAAAATCAAGCACCTAGGCATGCAGACTGCTTCTACAAACATTTGTGAAAGAATGGGTCGCTCTCAGGAGCTCACTGAATTCAAGCCACCTGTGCAATAAGTCCATTCATGAAATTTCCTCACTACTAAATATTCCACGGTCAACTGTTAGTGGTATCATAACAAAGTGGAAGCAATTGGGAACAACAGCAATTCAGCCACGAAGTGGTAGGCCAGAGCGGGGTCAGCGCATGCTGAGGCGTACAGTGTGCAGAAGTCGCCAACTTTCTGCAGAGTCAATAGCTACAGACCTCTAAACTTCGTGTGGCCTTCAGATTAGCTCAAGAACAGTGTGTAGAGAGCTTCATGGAATGGGTTTCCATGGCCGAGCAGCTGCATCCAAGCCTTACATCACCAAGTGCAATGCAAAGCGTCGGATGCAGTGATGTAAAGCACGCCGCCACTGGACTCTAGAGCAGTGGAGACGTGTTCTCTGGAGTAACGAATCACGCTTCTCTGTCTGGCAATCCGATGGACCAGTCTGTGTCTGGCAGTTGCCAGGAGAACGGAACTTGCCTTACTGCACTGTGCCAAGTGTAAATTTTGGTGGAGGGGGGATTATGGTGTGGGGTTGTTTTTCAGGGGTTGGGCTTGGCCCCTTAGTTCCAGTGAAAGGAACTCTTAATTCTTCAGCATACCAAGATATTTTGGACAATTTCATGCTCCCAACTTTGTGGGAACAGTTTGGGGATTGCCCCTTCCTGTTCCAACATGACTGCGCACCAGTGCACAAAGCAAGGTCCATAAAGACATGGATGAGCGAGTTTGGTGTGGAGGAACTTGACTGCACAGAGTCCTGACCTCAACCCGATAGAACACCTTTGGGATGAATTAGAGCTGAGACTGCAAACCAGGCCTTCTCGCCAACATCAGTGCCTGACCTCACAAATGCGCTTCTAGAAGAATGGTCAAAAATTCCCATAAACACACTCCTAAACCTTGTGGAAAGCCATCCCAGAAGAGTTGAAGCTTAACCCTACGGATTAAGAATGGGATGTCATTAAAGTTCATGTGCACGTAAAGGCAGGCGTCCCAAAACTTTTGGCAATATAGTGTATGTATCTGCTATAAAAGTCAGCCTGCCTTTGAAAGTGGACAAAACCGGAAAACAATAACTGTCAGATCAGATAACCACAGTGAACGTTTCTGTATAAGGCAGATAAAACAAAAGGGCTAACGGCAGTATAAGTACCCATAAATCAACTCTACAAGCAGGCGTGAGAAGCCGTCGTGATTGGTTTAAGAATCTTCACTTGTGAGAGTCTGGTGAGAAATCCTTACGGAGATCATTCAAAGATGAGCTAATCAGAGACAAAGTCCTGATAGGCAACGTAATTTAGTTGATAAAGCAGGCAAGCAGATATACATGCCTAAAACATCTCTGTCTGCTCTATTGCAACATGTTGAGCAGATATAAAGCAGGGTAGAACAGAATCTTAATTCCTAGCCACACAACTAGGACAGATGGTATTTGCGTCCATGACTTTCATGTGATGTTCCCACAAAATAAATGTACAGTCCTGTCAAGAACTACCTGATGCTGAAGACTACTAAAAAACAATCAAAATGTTGTCAATGTCTGTTAGTTTTGAGGCCATTTCTATGCAAGATTAATGCTAAAATGTCTATTGTTGTCTCATTTTGCACACTAAGAAATACATTTGTCTACTAAAAATTTACTTTTCCCTTAAATTGTATAAACCACCTTCCTCGTAGCAACAGCAAGTAGCAAATCATGATTTGATAATGTATCAAAGTATTTGGCATCTGTGAAAACAGTCAATTGGTTCAGTAGAACATGGCAGGAATTAAATCATAGTGAAAGTGTTTCCACATAGCTTTCATCCATGGCATAAGCTGTCTAGTTAGCTAGCCTATCCTATGTCCTAACCAAACTTCCTGTTGTTATTGTTAACTAAACTATTGTTAACTGTTTTTTTTACAGTGTAACTAAAAAAAGTTTAAGTACTAAAATTACTAAAACTAAAAAAATAAAGCTAAATAGATACATCAAAATATTAAAAATGACAAAAGCACATAAAATTACTAAAAACTACTTTAAAGGATTAGTTCGTTTTAAAATGAAAATTGCCCCAAGATTTATTCACCCTCAAGCCATCCTAGATGTATGTGACTTTCTTCTTTCTGATGTACACAATCGGAGTTATATTAATAAATATCCTGATGCGTCCAAGCTTTATAATGGCAGTGAACGGAACCAACGAGTTTGAAGCTCAAGAAAGTGCATTCATTCATCATAAACGTACTCCACACGGCTCCGGGGGTTAATAAAGGCCTTCTGAAGTGAAGCGATGCATTTGGGTAAGACAAATATCCATATTTAACAATTTATAAAGCAAAATATCTATCTTCCACCAGACCACCTTCCGTATTCAACTTGCGAAGAAAGTATAATGATATTTTACTTTATAACTTGTTAAATATGGATTTTTCATAAAAATATCCATTAAATATGGATATCGCTTCACTTCAGAAAGCCTTTATTAACCTCCCGGAGCCGTGTGGAGTGCATTTATGATGGATGGATGCGCTTTCTTGAGCTTCATACTTGTTGGCCCCGTTCACTGCCATTATAAAGCCTGGATGCGTCAGGATTATTAATATAACTCTGATTGTGTTTATCAGAAAGAATAATATATACACCTAGGATGGCTTGAGGGTGAGAAAATCTTGGGATAATTTTTATTTTAAAGTGAACTAATCCTTTAACCACTAAACTGCGCCACCACAACCATGGTATCCTTTTGGGATTGAACCTACAACTCTGGTTAACAATACAGATACATAACCATTAAGCCACATCATCCCACATTTTCATAACTCTATATGTTCATCACCAGCAATCCATTCTGTCAACTGACTTACTTTAGAAAGACATTGCGCTAAACATTACTTTTGGCTTTCTCTTTTTTTTTTTTTTTTTTTGGAGGCAATTTTCTCTTTTGGATGAGAGAAGCAGCGGGTGCAACGATGGCCATTTGCACTTGGGTGACCTTTGCCCTCACTTTATTCTGTCTCTCAGTCAGTCTCTACGGAGGCCCGTCTATAAAATCAGCCCATTTCATTGGCTTCTTGATGCTGGGCCACACTGATACCTTTTCTTATTACACTCTACTTTAGAACAAAGGACTCACTTGAAAAATGAGACGACAGAGAAAGTGTTTTGGAAAAAGAAAGAACATCTCATATCAGGCACAGATGGGTCTCCCCCTGAGTTAAGTTTAAAAATGCTGCCCAATTGATTTTACACAGTTGCACTCCAGGAAGCCAAAGATGGTGTTACCTTCCAAAGAAACAACTTGAAACATAAAATTGTTGTTGACAAATTACTGAACCATTGAAAGAAAGCTAAAGTGCAGCTACTGCAAACAGTGGATAATTGATTAATTGCCTGCAATTACAGCACCCATCATCCCCCAGCTTTGGCACTATAACTGATTTCAGGGCAGTAGTAAGTAAAACAGACCAGCCGATTAAACCAAGTCATTTAAATTGTTCTCTGACATGTGCAGAAAATGCATTACATTACCATCTGTTCAGAGCGCTCTACAAAATCAAACATGGAATTTGAAGACTGTCCCGAGATCGCATAAACGACATGTTTAATGTATCATGGCCTCAGAAAATATTCTGAAATGACAAGTTTTATACAAGACAGCACAACTGTCAAAAAATGCTGGTAAACATTCATTTGGTGGTGTTTGCCCTGCAAAACTTAGCACCATGACGTTAGGGTGTTGTGGTGGATGCCAGGGCCTTGCGATGCACTTTCTAGGGTCAAAAATGTTCAAGTCATTGCATGTATGAATAGCATTTTTGATGTATTTAATATAAATAATCTGATTGGCTGCTATGGTGTAGCTAGGTAGTTGCTTACTGGTCCAAGTCAAAAGAGCGCTCTCCCTAAAGTCTCAACAACAGAATGGTTTCCAGACATAACTCAGATCACTTGTTTAATTTTATAAAACATATGATTTGAAGCAACAATCATTGCTTATCAATCAACACCTTATCAGTGAGTTATCCATCAACTAAAGTTTTATACTGAAGGTTAGAGTTTTATTCAAATTAAGTAATAGAGATGGTTACATTTGAAACCACCATTAAATATTTACAAATCAAGTCCAAAAACATGTATCACTAAAAGACCAGATGACCAAGATAAAACATTTGAATTTTTGTGTCTCCAGTCTTCACAAACTTCACACACCAGCGTTTATTAAACCGTCAAGACTTCTGACGATATTTACAATGTTGTTTAATCCGTGGATTTGACATACACTCTGATCCACATTTCTTGTCACCGTTAACGGCCTCTCGTCGCGCTCTGAGCTTATCTGCTTTGCCCAGCTTGTTCTCCCATAGACTGCGATTGGCACTAGGTTGGCCTGTGTCATGAGAGCCTAACATAAATTGAAGGCATTCTAAGGCAATAAAGTGTTGCAGCCGTTGTGACACACTGGGAAGTTCCCTGTGGATAATGGCCGGCCGTCACACAAGACGAGACGGTCTGTAAATAAAAGTCGCCTGTGTCCTGCCAGACTGCGCCAAGCCAATAAAGTTTTAAAGGTCAGGACGGACTCAGTCTTGCCACCTAGAGTTATGCCCACTATTAGGCAAAGTGGTGCAATGCTAAATCAGATCTGTACACTGATAGACAGGATACACACTGGCACACTTACAGCCAGACAGACAGACACACACACACACAGGTAAGAGGCAGGAGTGTTGGGGCCTGAAGCAAGTGTTCACTTTGTATTAGCGTGACGTCTGGTGCTGTGAATCTCTGGCATTTTCTTAAAGGTCTTCTAGCAAAGGGGAGGATCTGTTTAGGTTTTTGTGTCTTAAAAACACAGTGAAACATCTTGGGCGAATTCCGTTTGAAAGATAGCATCACTATGTTCTACAGGGAAGAAAACTTGAAGTGGGCATCTGAAGGGCATTACTGGATATACTGGGGAGCCATACATCACTCTTACTTTAAGACTGTTAAGAATGTTGTGGCAAATAAAACTTTTCACATGACTTTAATTCAAATGTATTTAAATTACTTAAATTGTGTACTATATACTGTTTCTACATGTTTAGTAAAATCGAACAAACAAGTAAATGTGGAAAATATATCTATAAGAAATATATTCTGATGACAGTCCTTGGGTGTACAACAGCAAGTGAACTAGTGAACCCTGGATCATTCTAAACACTGGGTAAACGGAATCCTGTACATTCCTAAACCCTGGGTTAACATTCTTATTTGCATATTTGCAGTATCAGTGGCATTGATTGGATTAAAGAAGCACGTGGCTTATTTCCATAGCATTGTGCATGCTCATATTATATATTGCCGACTTTACTATATTTATACTCAGTGCTTGAAGTGGAAAAATAAAAGTGTCGGTACTACCGACATGAGAGGTTCTGTACATGCAACATGTCGGAAGTGCCGGTACGCAAGGAAAACTGCCGGTACACTAAAGGTAAAAACAGAGAAGTGCCGGTACTGTGTACTGGCGCATATCGGCCCACTTCGAGCACTGTTTATACTGAAAGAAAAAGAAAAATAACCATATTTAAAACCTTATTAACTATAATAACTAGCTTCTGGCAGACGCCTGTACGCACCGATTTGCGGCGGAAGAGAAACCTCTGTCCCGACGCATGACGTAATGATGAACGCGGAAGTGCAGAGGAAAGAGCAAAACAAAACACCGGTCACGAATTAGAAGTCTAAAACAATCATTTTTTAAAGAGAAATGTCAGAGGATTTCGATATAACAGAAGCTTGAGTTAAGGAGCTTGTTTGTTGCACAGCCCAATTTTTTGAACCACGAGAGGCGTCTAAGCTTACGATACTCCTTCATCCTACGTCATACATTGCTTCTGGGGTTACTCGTTTGGCGCAAGTTGACTTGTGTAGTATAGGTACGGTCGTCTGCCAGAAGCTAGTTATTTGAATTTATAAAGTTTTAAATATGGATATTTGTCTGACAAAAATGCATCACTTCGCTTCAAAAGTCCTTTATTAACCCCCTGGAGCTGTATGGATTATTTTTTTAATAATGGATGGATGAATTTTTTTGGTCTTTAAAATCTGGCCCCCCCTTCACTACCATTATAAACCTTATAAGAGCCAGGATATTTTTAAATATATCTCCGACTGTGTACGTCTGAAAGAAGATAGTCATATACACATAGGATGGCTTGAGGGTGAGTAAATCATGGGATAATTTTGTAGTTATTAAAACTCTTGAATGAGCTAGCAATAATAATTTAGCAAACCTAACCAGCTGTTGTAATTTCGGTGATCAGCACACAATGGAGCACACAAAGGTACAGTTCACCCCAAACTGAACGTAGTGTCATCATTTACTCACCCTCCTGTTGTTACAAACCAATAAGACTTTCTTTTATTTTCTAAACACAAATGAAGGTATTTGTAAAGAAACTTGAGATTTATGCCCCACCATTAAAAGTCCACATCCCCAAAACTTTAATGTTTCATAAATACATTGTAAAAGAAATCCAAATAAATAGAGTGGTCTAATCCTCTGAATTAATCTTCTGAAGAGACATGAATGCTTTATATGATGAACAGAATTAATTTAGGCTTTTATTCACAAATAAACATTATAAAAAACACATACTTAGAGCAAATCAAAACAGGTAAATGGAAGCTTAACTATTAGGGGTGTAACAGTACGGATGTCAAGGCTTGGTATATACAGTCAGACAACGAATACAGTTACTCACAGGCGATCCACACTCCAATCCAGAAAGGGGCGCACGCGGTAATGCAACGCACAGAAGAAGAAGAACAGAGGATCTATGCTTAGATATGTTTACGTGTAATCTCTCAACTGGAGAGATACAGATTATGGGTAATCCAGTGTTTCAACTGTGGAAAGACATCAATAAAACAGCTTGAGAATAATATCTCACGTAGCATTACATTTACCTCAGGCAAGTCATTTAGTGTCCACAGCATGTTAGTTTACTAGAGAAATAAACTCTAGGGGGGAGCATTTCATTAAATATATCCACTATATTAGCTTACATATTCATTATATTTACTTTACCTGTTAGTAATGTCTTAATTATTTAATATATATGTTTAAATAAATTTCTCACGAAAACGAGTTATGACAGTAACTGTGTAAATGATTACATTTCAAAAATTAATTGGAGTAGAAAAATAATTGAAAAGAAATTTTATAGTTAGATTCAGAAATTAATGCAAAACCTGCCTTATGTGCAATTTACATGTTTTTTTTTTTGTTTTTTTTTAGTGTTGATTATTATATCCAAAAATAAATAGCAACTGAATTTAATAGTTTGAGCTCTGTTGTTAATTGTAACCTTAATATTATAGTAATGTGCAAGAAAGGGCTCCCTGTATATAGTTTATAGCATTAGCTGAGATAGATTTTTTTTTATCCTTAAGAAAATGTTACTTATAATTGAATTTATTTAAAGAGACAGACGCAATTTGTTTAATAAACCACTGTTTAATAAAAAAAGAAAAAAAAAGAAGCAATTTTATGTTTAGTTTTCTCCCCCCTGCTGTACCGAACCCGTACTGAACAGTGACTTCAAAGTTTTGGTGGAATGGACTTTCAGTGGAGGGACAGATAAACAAAAATCTTATAGTATAGAGTGACTTGAGGGTGAGCAAGTGATGACAGAAAAGCAACCAAAAACATTGAAATAAAGTAATATCTAGCTGACTGTTTATAATTATACAGTACATTATACTGTAATTCTTTACGCCCATCTGTGGTGAAAGCTAAATCTGTGGATCAGCTCATGCTCAATGGAGAAGAAATTGATGATCCCATATGGCAAATGCCAAACCACTTTCTCACAAACTCACACACTTAGACGTGCTTCAAGCCCCACAGGAGCTCTGCAGGACTCAACATCACAGCGGCACGGATGGCTCCATTTGGGAGTCCATTAAACCACTAATTCACCAGTTATTTTTAACACTGTTTTTGATTTTAACAGACTATCATTTTCAAAAGGCACGAGTTGCTTTGTGGGAGTGTTCTTCTGACAGCAGAAATTAGCGAAGGTTCAGAATTGGATCTTCTGTCTTTACGAGGGTTTATTCCCTTCTGCGCCATCAGGAACATCTCTAGAGATTTAGGAGATATTGTTTTCCTGCTGGGAATCCAGTTAGACCCTCTTTGCTCCACCAAATTTAGATTTCTCCTGCAGTTTGCTGCACAGCCCATCACAGCTCACTTTCTCACCCACTGCTCTTTTGAAACTTCACATTTTCACATTGTTCTAACTTTAATCTGTTTTTCTACTTCTGTCTAAAGCATATTTCCACTTTTCCCTCCACAAACAGCCTCATAAAAGTAGTCCATGTGATTTGAGTACTATAAACGAAGTCTTCTGAAGTCATACGATAGGGAAAAATCAATAGAAAAAAATCTTTCCCTTGGACAAAGAAATATATATATATGCTTTTTGTTCCATGCAAAAATAACAGCATGAGTTCATTTCAACAGTGGCAGCACTACTGTTGCATTTCTTCTCTCTCTCTCTCTCTCTCTCTCTCTCTTTCTCTCTTTCTCTCCCCCCATTTTTGTTTATTATTTATGACACTGTGAGCGGGCCTGTCCGCACATCCAAACCTCTGTTACAGTTGGCTAGCTATAAGGGGCCTTCACTAAATTGCGTGTCTATTGTGTCTGTTGTACTACAGGGGAATGCTGGGGAAAAGCCATGCAGAAACAAATGAGCATGAGTTTTATATCTTTCCATTCTCTATTTCTACATACAAAAATGGTCTTGTTTAATACATACAGTCTAGAATGAAGCAGCCATATTCACTTCCACTTACATTAGTTTTAGGAGGAAGGGCCTATTCACACAAAAAACAAATATTCACTTATAATATTTGGCACAATTCAAGATTTTGAATTGAAACTATGGATACAAATTAAATCAGTGACAATATCAGCTTGAGACAAAATGGCAATTTTTAAATTATTTTATTGGTCTGATTCGGACAATACAATATACTCTCTTTTTGCTAATGCTCAATGGCCCTCTATTTCTTTCTTTTTAGGCAGCTATATAACTATTTGACAAAACACAGCTATATTTATTTATAACTCATTACAACTAAATTTAAATTAATTTTATTAGTTGTATTTAGGGTGAATATACAGTATGTTTAAGTTTGATGGCACCATAATCACATTTCCACAAAATTCTTGAGCACCAAATCAGCATAGAATGATTTCTGAAGGATCATGTGACACTGAAGACTAGAGTACTGGATCCTGAAAATAAATTCAGCTTTGCCATCACAGAAATAAATTAAGTCCCCCTGTAGTCAATAATTTTATCCCTTAAAACTAATTTTTGATCACCAAAATGACATATTTAAACACATTTTCCTGTGAAAAAGCCTAGCCTGAACATAACTCTACACCCTTGCTTCATTTAGTATACATACCTGCAAACTCCAAAGTGGTGAAAAAGATGACGTGTTTACAATGTAAATTGTAGTAGGGGTGTCTGGAGGCATCCTCCCCCAAGAGAAAATTTGAGCATTAAGCATTCTGGTGCACTCCCGCAAGAAAATAAAAGGAAAAAACAACATTTGCTTAAAAAAAATAATAATAATAATTTAGACACTAGGGCTGGGCATTAACACAAATTTCACAATTGGATTCGATTTTCATTCAGAAGCTTGCGATTTGATTACCTTCAATTCAATATTGATTAACTTGGGGCCTATCAGGTGCAGTACATGGCATATTTCCTCAAAGAAAAAATATCTCTCAACAAATGCTGTATACAGGGAACCACAGCTGGTACATCATTATAATATTAAAGGTTAAAATTAATTGATTTGTAAGCTACTTACATATAAATTACACATAAAGAAGTTTTTATAATAATGTTATAATAAATTTTTAATGACATAATTATGTTTCTACTCATTTTTAATACTGTTTCTACTTGTTTTTAATATCGGCCTAAACATTTAAATGGTGGCCGTCATAAAACGGTTTTATACATTCAGTGTTGAAGCACATGTTACATGAATATGCAATGGCCTATAGTCACAGTGGATATATATCAAAATGCTCCTCTCCAAGTTCATTTTTGTAGCTGACTAACAAGTTTTTTGACATCGAACGGCTTTTCTGAGGTAAATGTTACGGTAAATGTTACATTTTTACAAGCTATTTTATTAGCGCTTTTCCGCAGTTGAAACAATGATTGATCGATTAACGTTACATATGACATGATACGGATTTCAGTAAGTTGTACTGGATCTTGCAACATACCTTCTTTATTCATTCATCCTACATCCATTCATGTTTATTTCGTGTAGTAACATGGAAGAGATGACCGGTTCACATACGCTCTGCCTGTTTGAACTGAAGCGCTACAGCGATGTGTCAGTCACACCACAGAGCGCCAAAAAACATCACAACAGCTCGAGAGACGTTTATGGTCTCACTCCAGTCTATGGGAAAGTAGCCCATTTTCGATTTATTGTACCCTGACACCCCCCACCCCCGAACAAAAAAAAAACTTTACACGATTCACATAAATGACATATTTTGATTCAAATCGGCGAATTTCGCCAAAAAGCGACTAGTTAGCAGGTATGAGCATACGCGAACTATGAATATGCAAATTAGCCCCGCCTCCACTCACTCACACCAGCTCAGAGACCCACTTGGTCAACTTTTACTCAAGTTACTATAGTAAACGCTGCACAACAGTATCGCTCTTTACAACGTCAGACACATAACAGTAGTTAATATGATTAGCCTTTTGCTTGACTACAGCTAATAATGTGTTGCTAATGTTACACAAACCATGTTCCTGTTCGCCATCTCAGTCTGCCTTCTAAAAATCAGCATCCTTAGAAATGCTTTGAACAACTTACAACGTCAGTGGAGAAAGGCATATAGTTCATCATAACGGAATACAACATATACAACACATCATATACATAATTCACCTTTAATTCTTTAAAATATATTAAAGCAGCTATTTCAAAGTACAATATTATTTCACAATATTACTGTTTTTACAGTATTTTTTTTTAAACAAATGCTGTGTGGGTGAGCAGAAGATCCTTCTTTCAAAAACAAAACTACAAAAATCTTGCTAACCCCAAACTTTTGAACGTTAGTGTAATTAGCGTGTAGTGCAACTAACTACATTTTGAAGAGTAGCTTGACTGTGGTTTAGTTTGTTTCAAAGCAGCTTCCCAATCCTGCTTCATATGCATGCACAGACATTCAATCTCCAGTCTAAAGCTGTCAGTGAAGTGCTATGGTTTGAGCTCTGAGATTTCTCTGTGTTTGAGAGGATTAACCTCCTGCAGACGCTCTGCAGGCCAGAAAAACATAATCACATTCTTCTGCGGAGTCAGAGACGAGACGCTCAGACTCAGGTATACAAACAGAGGCAACACTTGCAAACAAAAGTACCCACACATCGACGCCAGGAAGTCTTCATCTATTAAACGCAACAAACAGCTGAAGAAAAACAACAGACATATTCAGGGCCGTTGCTAAAATTCACAGTGCTAAAGACAAAAATCTGGGTCCTATAATGAGCATCAATCTGTCCCATCAATCTCTAGTTTCTAGACCCGCAGGTCAGCATTATCTTTTCAGCAACTTCTGCCTTCGAGGAATCCAGCATGAATGTTTCATCGAGGGAATCGCACAACTCAGATTGATGATTCTGTCAGACAAAAGGGCATAAGGACCGTAAAACTTCCCAAAATTACACATGAAACATTCACCCTCTAGACTTGACTTCCTCTCTCGGGATGCGTTCGATCCCTTTGCCCCAAATGTGCGGTGACAATAAAAACGTTGAACTTTTAGTGGTCCCGAGTGCATAGGGAGCAAAATCCCGCAATGTTTTTTTAATGAAGACAGAGGTTCATGTGAAGGTGAAGTGTCAGGTTAAAATGATGTGACAAGTCACACAATGAAAAATGTTAGAAGGTCAACAGGAAGTCGATTAAAAGTGCTTCTCTGACTATGAACTTCTACATATATCTGCTCAGATGTGTATGGTCACATCAATAAATAATCTACCTTTTCCCGTTTATGCTATATTAGGAAGCCCTACACATGTCTATGGGAAGCACTGAATTCATAATGCTGCTGAGAAGGTTTGATATAACTCTGCTGTTATCATTATGGGTAAATGACACCGCTCTGATTGCTGAAGTATTCGTGAGTTGGCTGTAGCCAGGGATCCTGAGGATGCCAGGCGGCCCACTGGGAGCTTGAGATTTCTGTGCCCAATAAATACTACAGCTCATTATAATTATGTTAAAGCAAAAGCTAAAGCAAACAACAGACAGCAATTGTTACACCATCATAGCTGCCAGTTTTTTTTAACTGTAAATGTATATATTTTTGTACAATGTACTGATTTAAAATTTGATTAGAGCCCCTGTATTATTTCTCTTGATCAACAGTAGTTACTGAGATGAATTTCTGTCCTAATTAAAAAATTCTCCTTGATTTCACTAAATGTTATTACTTCATAATTTGTGAGTACTATTTTATGCATGATTTACTAGGTTTTTAGCTCATAATGAATCTATATAAATTTACTTGTTTAGCTCACCTGTAACAAAACATGCAAAGGAATAGATTTCTCAGCATTTGCTACTTTAAAAAAGTCTAGGGTGATTTTAGTTTTTTAAGCATATTTATAGTACGTCACTTCACATGCGCCATCTTTGTAGTGTTAGGACGAGACAGAGGTGGTCAGGGGACTAAAATGGCCGTCACATTTGATCAAATGTTGCATCACAACCATTTGAGGTCACATTAATCAGACAAATCTCAGTCACTGGCACTGCTCTGGTCTGGGGTGCCCCTGCCTACGCAGACACAGCACCGCTTGCAAAGGCTACAGCAGCCTTAACACTTGACTTCTGTAATAAAAGTGTTGATTGATGTTTTAGCAAAGAGCTTCTATTGACAAATGCCAGAGCTTAATATTAGACATGGCCAAAGTGTGAGTAATACACCAGAAACTCAGACAAAATGTCACATTAAGCAACTGTTGGGCAGCAGACAGTGCTACTCTCTGTCAAAACAATGTCATCTTTAGTTTTTTAATGAAGCAAGAATTAATATTATAAATGATTGCAAACAATTTATCAAGCTGTAAATGACTTATCAAGAGAAGTTCACATCTTACTAAGGGATCAGTAGTTGGTAAATCATCAAACAGCTTCCCTACGTGTGCTACAAGCTAATAGTATACCGCCGGTAAAGCAAAAAGGATGAACATGAAATCAAAACTCACTTTCTTGCAAGTTCTTGGTCTCAGTGTTCATAATTTATCGTATTATTCTAAAGAAAAAATATCAGTTTAGTAACTTGCTCCTCCTCTGAAATAACTTTCCTTTCGACTGACACCGTGTCCTAACCAGACGCGTTGCGATAAGATTTCAGCGACAAGCAATTTGTCTGTCCACACCAGATGTGACGCGACTATGAGATGTGATAAAGTCAATCAAAAACCACAGCCAATCAGAGTGCATGTGCGGGTTATCTAGGCAAGCTCCCGGCACTCACAACAAAATGGATAAGTACATAATCAAATTCATGAATATTACACCATTTTAACATTAATAAAAATACATACTGAGTTACTGAAACGATTTTTGTCATATAATTCACTTGTCTGTTCACAACGAGTTGATCGTTCTTGTTTCCTTTCATTTTGATAAGCTGAGGTCAATTGTCCATTGTTGCTTTCAGTACGGCTATTAAAGACACACAAAATGATATTCAAACTCACATTAGATGCTTTTAACATGAAATAAAGCACATAAGCAGTACCTGAGATTACCATTGTCATACTTTGTCTTGTGTTGGTGTTGTGCCGCGACTATCATTGAAAACTTTTTTTTTTTTCTTTTTTTTTTAAATATTCAGTTTCACTCAAAAATATGTCAATTTCACAATAAAAACAAATGACTCCAAAAGACATACACTACTGTTCCAATGTTTGGGGAAGGCAAGATTTTTTTTTTTTTTTTTTTTTACATTTTTGTGGAAATGGTGATATTTTTTTCAGGATTCTTTGATGAATAGGATGTTTAACAAACAAAATTTATTTGAAATAGAAACCTTTTGTAACATTATAAATGTCTTTATACTTTTGATCATCCTTGCAGAAAAAAAAACTAAATTGTAATCAGCAGGATAACCATATTGCACATTTCCTAAATGTGTGTGTATATATATATATATATATATATATATAAATTTCTGTATCTACACACATAATGCATTGATGAAAACCAAAGAGACTGAATTATTTAAACTACACTGAATTTACAAGGACCACAACACTATCTGCAAAAGCTGATATATGGTTAATATATTTACCCTCATTCAGCAAGTATCCATCAAGAGTTCTTCTAGTCATTCATCCTACATCATTTACACCACGGCAACTGCATCACCTTGGAAACCCATATTCAAATATTCCATATTTGTTGCCATAGTAAACCGCAACACTTTTTTTTCTACATGTATTAGATCAACAACTGTGCATTGTTGATATTGTGAACATTACAGGAGAAGTACACTGACTGAAGTACATTGATCACTTTTACAGTACATACAAATTTTCTTTTGTTCTTAAAATGTAACCTGGCACAGTTAATGTCACTGACTTTCAAAACTTTTCAGTCAAATTAAATTAAACTTTCTGCTGTTTCTTCAAGTGACACTCTAGGCACTATGTGGGAAAAAAAGGAAACAGAGAAGGTAAACAACATGCAAAACGGCTCCTTAACTGTAAGGAACAGTGACACAACAGCATGCAACAACCTCTGCCCTACAGTCACATACATTCGTTATATGCCGTTAAGCTAATTATTTAGATCCCAGCATAAAATTTGGTGGTTTCCATGGAAACTGCTTTTTTTATAGCCACCCATATGTTGTGCCTCTTTTTTGTTGATCTTCAAAGTAGGTGCAACCGCGTGTTGAAGTCTAGAGAATGGAAGGTGCATTAATTACCAGAGATGAAAGCACTAATGACAGCGTGTCTAACGAAGCTGACTGATACAGACTGTTGACTCTCAAACTTAAAATAGAGAACACGCATTGCACAATAAACACCAAAGCCAAAGGGAACACTAACAATGCTAAAGTGATTTTAGATACGGGGCCTGGTATACCTCACAATGGATGAAATCTATTGCGGCCCATGAGAAACAAGCTCAAAAATAAGAAATGCACCTAAAACATATCTTACTACATGTCTTTCTAATAAGTGCACTATGGTTTCTTATAAGGAATTATACTTACAATAAATCACAGGGAACAGTTCATCAAATCAAACTTCACTATTAGCAAGTTATTCTACTTAAACATGGCAGAAAAGCAACAATGCATCACATCATCTTTAAATCTGCAATAATTTGTTTTACTAAATTCATAAAAGAGACAAAATAAAACCTAAAATAAAACTGAAAGATGCAGGCACTGGTACATCATACTGGCTAAAATGTAATGTGGCCTAAGAGTGGCCCCAGAGGCACTCCTAAGAAATAAACAAGCTGTGTAAATTGATATTGTTCAATAAAAAAAAAAAGAAAGAAATAAACAAGCTCATAAGAAATACACCTAAAACCATTTGAAGTTTGATTCACACACTCTGGGAGGAAAAATATGGGTAAAACAACTTTGAAAAGTCTATACAGAAAATTCCTTCATATTAACCTGGTAAATTTTACAGACTTTTCTGAGAGTGATGAAAAATGTAAAGATCAGGAAATCTGTTTTAAAAAAGTCTTAACATCTGTAGCTCTGTTTGGTGAAGATAGCTGTACAAAAATTACACACTTAACCTTTAAAAATAAAACAAAATTCTGCATTACAAAGGGAACGCTGATCAATCGAGGCATTTGGTTTAGTGCAGAAGTCATAAAGCAAGAAAATTCCCACTGACTCTACACAAAGTTCCAGCCATGAACATTGATCTCAGAGCAAGACCCTGACTAAAACACATTCAGAATACTGCCACATTTATCTTTCACCCTCCTCACAGTATGAGAGAGACTGAATAGAGAAAGAAAAAAAACAGAAAGGCTAAATCAATGGCAAATACATGGGGACCTTCCCGTGGGCTGCACCCCTCTCATGACAACTCAGACACACTGAAAACAGATGCTAATTATAGAGGATCATTAAGCCACTGTGGGAAGCATGGTTGACATGCTATTAATTATGGCCAAATCTCATCAACTGGGGGATAGTAAAACCCATGAAGATGTTAAGCTATACTAAAGAGGTTACTGAACTTAACCTTGAATGTTTCTGCTTTATTGTATTATATTTACAAAGAGAGACGATTTAGACTTCTTGACTGTATTTTCGATTAATCGTTTTTAAAAGGTGGTCAATTCGATATCTTATTCTATTCTTAATCTTAATATTGTCTTCTCCAGGGATCCACAAATCACCCAGTCAAGATTCCAACGCTGGTTCTTGTGAAAAAAGTATATTTTATGTCGCACTAGCACCAATGTGCTAACCTCAGCGCCTTTTTTAAAGGAAATACTGGATTCATGTGAAAATTTATAACAGCCTATCAAAGCACAAAATTATAATACTGGGGTAAAAATGATTTGCTCAAGTATATTGTCTTGCATAAATCCATCCTATGCAAGCTGCTGAGTGTTTAATGGCAACCCAACCAGACAGTTCCACATTGAATCTCTGTTGGGAAAGTGTGTAAAATAAGAAGAACACACAAAGGAATGAATTAGTGCCACTCTGAAGAGCTTCTTTCCTCACTTCTCTTTACAGAAAAGATAAAGGTTACACCCAGCCAGCGGGACTCTATCACAGGTGGAGCTGTTTCATGTCAAAGTCTATTTAGAAATCATGCTGTCATTGAATTAAAAGTAGACCTGAAAATATCAAATGTCTTTCAAACTGTCTTTTACTATAGGAATACAACAGAGCATGCTAGAGAAAGCACAAATAGCACAAAGAATGCAATATGTTGGCCATATCTTACAGTAAAGGAGCACATTGATCATTTAATAATTTAATCATTTAGCAGACGCTTCTATCCAAAGCGACTAACAAATGGAGAGAACAATCAAAGCAATCAAACCAACAATAAGGCAACAATATGTAAGTGCTGTGACTAGTCCAAACAAAAAGATATACAGTATTGAATAGTAAGTGGTAGTATTAATGGGTCAAGTGTTGACAAAAAAGATGTGTCTTTAGCCGTTTCTTGAAAATGGCTAAAGACTAAGCAGCTCGGGTTGAGTTAGGCAGGTCATTCCACCTGCATGGATCTTGCCAGGTTGTCTGTTTTCTTTGAATTCAAAGTCACCACAGACACAGGGTTTTTCAGTCTTCAGGAATATAACGTGACAGATTAAAAAAAAAGCCAAAGCAACTACAAAATTCAATCAAAAATGAGCTGTATATAAATGCTGCTATTCATCAACACATGCCAGTGTTTTTAAAAGTGCTATGCCGATGCAATCATGCAATAATTTATCACAATTCTGATCTTTTTTCTAACAATATTCCATTAAAACAAGGTGTAAACTATGATTTTTTGAGAAATGCCAGACCTGATAGTTCATAATGTTTAAAAAGTAATATGGCCCAAGAGAGATCCTAGAGGCACTCCAACAAATGAACAACCTAAAACGTGAAATCCTCACAAACTTTCAACTATGTTTATCAGAATTATTGTATTTTTATTTTCAAAAAAAATTCTCATGAAATTGCATTAAATTTCAGGCCATTACATTACTATTACAGTTTGTGTTCATTCATATTATTTTCAGCTTATCTAATGAAGATGCAGCACAACAAACAATCTATAATACTAGCCACATACTGTAATGCAATGCATGATAATGAGAGCCGACACTGTTCAATATGAATTGTTTGTTCAGTTCGGTAGTTTTTATGATTCTACGTAACTCATATTTCTTAGTATCTGTGACTCAAAAAGCCCCATATGCTGGATAAAATGTAATACATATTTTTACACTGCACAACATTTTCCCATGTATCCTCATGAATCCATTGGGAACACATTGTTCCCTTCTCTTTTACAAATAGGTTAGACCAAAGCCATACTGCAGGTCATCCATATATTCGTGCAAAAGTCAGAGCCCCACATTGTTCATCCTCAGAGATTCAGGAAGACTTCCATTTAGCAGAACTGACAGGAGGCAACCGGTGGGACTAAATGAATGCGGTTGCAATGGTGGAACTGAGAACACATGTCAAGGTAGTTTGGCAGTTGTGTGCATGGAGATGGGAGTGCAGAATTCCTTGAGGGAATCTGGTGAAAAGCTTGGTAAGCCTATGAATCCGTATTCCATCCTGCCCTTTAAAAAACACACCAGACATGTATGGTACTGCAAATCTGTGGGCCCTTGCAAACCAAGAGACGACACAGTACCAACATAAAAAATGCTCTAGATAAACAAATCTCACCTGAATATAATTGGATGTAATACAGGCCCCCACATAAAAGCCGCATACTGCAGGGGCACTGACAGTGAAAAATACATGGCACTTCACTTTAGTATGGAGCAAATTAGTATGGAGATAAATATTCGATGACAAAAGGGAATGTTTTCAAAAGTGACTAATATATTCCCGCTGAAGATGAATGACTTTGAAGAATCTGATTCATAACAAAACCATAATAAGACATGAGAGAGTTCTGCACGAATTCAGAGGTTTATGAGAAACCACAGAACAGTGGGCTGACTCAAGTGCTCAATCAAGGGCTCAGCCAGTCAACCTTCAACACATGGCGAATTATGGAAATATTATTCATTTATTCCGATCTAATTGAGTCTCGTTTTTGAATTACCACTCCTCCTCACTCAATGTGTTAAAAGCAATAGAGTGAAATGGAGAGAGTAGTTGTACGCTGATTGGCTTGGTCCCCTTGGGTAATCGTTGCACTAAGGTCTTCTGTACACTCTGTAACTCTGAAACGTGACTTCCCTTGCAACTGATGTGACTGAATGGCTTAGAAGATCTCGAGCAATTCCAAAGTCTAATTGGATATATTCATTAAGTTTAACTAGAAAATAGCATGCTAAAGAAAGACTATTAGTGGCAAATAAGGAGACTGTACTTCAGAATGCCTATGTGTAACTGGATATTGAATAACCATAAATCTTGGTGTCATAATATAGAAACTACAGAGCTCTTCTGAATCATTTATGTGATCAAAAGACCAACATTTAAGCCGTTTTTCACTGAAAAGCTTCCACATTTAATTTGGCGTGTTGTGCTTGACGTCAGTGGTAAACATCATTGGTTATCGCATGTGTTATAACCAAACATGACGCGACAAGAGAGAGGTTCAATAAAGAAACACATTATGCAGATATATAATATTATATATCTTACATTATGCTGAAGTACAAATGAGATTTGAGAGATATAAATTCAAAATGGAACAATACAATTTCTAGATTCTCTTTATATCAGATATCATATCAGACATCAGATCAGATATTCAACTATATCTGAAGTACAGTACATGATCCATTAAAAGCAAAACTTTTAGCCTTTTCATATTATTGTAATTAAATATCATTTTAACCAACCACTGTAGCAAAATATTTAATGTAAGACACACAATACAGTAAACAATTATTATAATGAAAATGAATGTTTTTTAATCATTTTAATTAATAAAAAGCAATATTTGAACATTTTTGAGTGATAATTATGCAAGAGTCTTGAATTATTGAATCACTTTGATGAAACAATCTTACCAGTTCTAACACCATTTTTAAAGCGCTTGTTCACCCCCCAAAAATAAATCAAAATTCTGTTATCATTTACTCACCATTCATGTCGTTTCAAAACTTTATGAATGTCTTTCTTCTGTGGAGGATAAAAGAAGATATTTTGAGTAATGTCTCAGTGTAGCTGTTTTTCCATACAATGGAAGTCAATGGAAGTAAGTGATGACTGAATTTTCATTTTTGAGTGAGGGCTGTCACAATATCTGATTTTTTCACTACACGATTATCGTGGCTAAAATAATTAATGATAAAGGAATATCGCAATATCTATAGAAATCTTAAAAAAAAAAAAAAAAAAAAAATGCTAGAGATAAAGGCCATGTCAATTGCCATTGCATTATAAATATAAATTATCCCTATGAAAATACCCAATATGGCTTGAAGAACAGATAAACCATATACTGTCGCAATGGTGTTAATTCTCTTCATGTTTAATCAGTCAAAATGTCTCTGTCTGCATTGTATACAGTTACAGCAATAGTTGGATGTCTTAGTCCATGTTAGCGATTTCCTAGTCCTGCGTAGCCAGACCTTCATACTGACGGCAGAAAGTGGGGACTCTATCGCAGCTTTCATTGGACCGCCCAAGAGGCTGTTTGATTGACACATAACACGACCAATCACAGTTAGTTTTGTTCTGCATCATGTTTAGGGGCGTGAAAATGTAAAGTCGATGTCCCTACAATAACAGACTGGCATGCATCTAATAAATTATTAATTTGAGAACGTTGTGTAAGTTTACTGCAACAATGAAGCCGCAAACTTCACATACTTTTGAAAATTCAGTGTTTAGTTGATCCTGGTAAGCGCTCATTTTCACAGTTGTAAACATGACGGCGTTCCTCTTCAGTGAGGGTGTTTGGCGTCATGGCATTTGTTTCCTGGTGGACCGTTAAAGAACACGACACACATGTCTCCCGGACACCCTGTAGAAGTCAACCAAACAGATGACGTGTGCCAGTTAAGTGTGCCATATGCACCAGATGTTCAGCCAACGGTCCGTGGGCTTGACGTCTGAGGCTGAAACTAGGGATTTCCTGTAACGTCACAAGTTTTATTACACCTTTGAGTTTCACTTGTGGACTTTCCATGTGAGGGCGCCCTCCGGTGTCGGGTATGAATGAAACAGACATTGCATGTAAGAGTTTAAAGGGTTAGTTCACCCAAAAATGAAAATTATGTCATTAATTACTCACCCTCATGTTGTTCCACACCAGTAATACCTTCGTTCATATTCGGAACACAAATTAAGATATTTTTGATAAAATCTGATGCCTCAGTGAGGCCTGCATCACCAGCAATAACACTCCCTTTTTCAATGCCCATAAAGCTACTAAAAACATATTTAAAACAGTTCATGTGACTACAGTGGTTCAACTTTAAAATTATAAAGTGACGAGAATCCTTTTTTGTGCACCAAAAATAACAAAATAGCGACTTTATTCCACAATATCTAGTGATGGGCGATTTCAAAACACTGCTTCATGAAGCTTCAAAGCTTTACGAATCATTTGTTTCGAATCAGAAATAGAAAAAAAAATACTGCGATAATCCATAAGTTTTTGTCCGAATGAGCACACTTTTGGACTAAAACCCCAGATACAGAAAGGCATTAGCAGTTAACAGATTAATGTAATATTTCCAGTTTTCAAGACTAGCAAAATAATTGCAACATACTCTCTGTACAGGGGCCAAATCTGCAAGATAACGGATGTAGAGGTGGGTGAACAGGTTGGTGATTTTGCCCCATTTTGCACTCGCTGTTGATCGGTAACTTCTGCAAACTGAGGTGATTATTAACAAGTAATTTTCTCTGAATCCCAAAAACTTCCACACTGGCAAGCTTTGAAAGTGCCATGAACTTTCTTGGAGTGCGGGTAGAGTGTCTCATCCATCATATCCCACGACATGATTTTACGTGGCAGTAGCAGCTGCGCGCTGTGTCTGCTTTTGTTTTATGACAGATGGAAACCATTGTTAAGGATGCAATACCATCACCTACTGTATTTACATGCCATATCATATGTATGTGTACTATTCATTTTAAATATTACAGTTATAGCCAATACTGCTGTGTTGTAACACCCCTATTTAACACGATAACAATATTTCTTTTTTAAATATCTCAATTATTGCCAAAACCGTAACATCCCTAGACTGAATCAAATTTGACATGCTTACACATTCTGTGTGAAATATAGAGGACTAAAGAAGGATGAACCTGAAAATATATATTTTTTGTAGAGGCTTGTGAATGACAAGGAGTCTGGACCGAGTGCGTCTCTGCAGTGCCCTTTCATGCTTTATTTACAGACCCCGTCAATCATGTCTTTCTTTGAGATGGTATAGACACACACAGAGTGACTGACTCTCACTCTTTCTAGAGGACAACAAAGCTTGTGTGACACCGGCTTTGCTCAACAGCAAAAACATAACATTAGATCGACTGCATGTAAGGACCCATAGCTGTAGGACATGTCCTAAATTCGGAATGCTGAATTCAACACAAAAACTTACAAATAACAAAAACAAGCAGATGGTGGAAATTAGTAGATCCTGTGTACATTTTCGACACCCCAAGCTCTATGGATAACATCTGTGGCCTGTTGTCGACTATAAAAGACTCATTTTCACATTCACCACAGTTTGTAAAAACAACGGAAAACATGTACAGGAATGCACTTGCAATGGAAGTCTAAGAGGAAAGTGTAGAGTTTCCTTTTGAGTATCCTTATGTGGATAACATGTAAGTTAGTGACAGAGAGGTGTTTTTTTTTTTTTTTTTTCAGACACAGTCAATACACAATTTTAAAGACTCAATATAACTGTACACTGGACAAGGTGCATACACATGCTTCATACACTTCCACAAGGGCATTGATTCATGACTCAGACAAGAGACATAAACCCTACATTCAGACATGACTGAATGACCTAATACAACGTCACAGAGTGCAAACATTAAGACAGACAGAGCTGTGAGGATAGTGAGGTATGGGATTGTGCTGAGAAAATGAATGACACCAGAGCTTAAAAATGAATACAAACTCACACACATGTGAACATGTACACACAAGCAGGATGAATGGACTACAGTTAATGCAAAGTCATAGCACATTTGTCAAGGCCTTGGTGGACTCAAGTTAAACACAAGGGCATTTATTATCATTTTAAAATTATAAAACTTTTATTGCTTCATTAAGAAAATACTGAATACAAACCTCTGGTCAATATTATTATAACTTTAGGTTTATGTTTAAACTTTGGGAATGTAATACCATAATATATAAATTAGGTACATATTAAAAGTAGATTTTAAAGGCATTTTCTTTCTGAAACTTTCAAATCTAAATTTAACCCATGTAAATTTTGATTTTCAAACGAGAAAGAGACAAACGTAGAATGAGTCAAAGGTCAAAAATCTTTTAGAAAAAAGAAGCGATGATGAAACATGTGCACTGAAATGAACTGAGAAGAAGCAAGATAGTATAATCTCATTAGACCCCATATAGTTTATGAGGTGCTTTTATAAACCCGCTATAGTTTTACAGTTAACCAACACCAGCAAATCGGGTGTGGTGTGGTTTTCAATTTTAACCTGAGCCCACCAAGGTTTCATGCTTCAAACAACAACACAAAACCTTTCTTGAGGCCGTCATCTTGAAGCACCGAAGCAGAACTCAGAAATCTAGCCCTTCTGAAGAGGAAAAGCATGCAAGAAAGAAAAAAAAAAATGACAGTAAAAGATAAGGGAAAGCAGACATAGCATGCAAAAACAAGACATGGTGTCTAAGTTCATGAAAATAACTCAAAAAAAGATGAAAATTAAGGATGACATTGTAAAAGTGAGTGAAGAGATGTCTAGTTACGACCAGAGGAAGAAAATTAAAGGAAGCAGTCACTGACTTGAGGACGCTCCATTTGTTTCAAAGTACTGTGCAACACATGTCAAACCTATTGTTCGCACAATTATTGGTTTCATACCCTGTAAGTGCACTTGTTCACACTGAAAATATGGCTTCTCTTATCAAAGGTCTATTCATCTTCCTTATGGAAGCTGCAAAATTGAGATTATGACAGGATCTCAATGCTGCAGTGACAAATTGTGGCAATCATTCGAAGTACTAGCAGTAAGAAAAGATTGCTTGTAGTTTAGCTGGCCGTTCGGGTAAATACAGCATCTCTACTACACACTTATGTCTAAAAGGCCTTCTGTGGCAGCAATACTGGACCAAAGTATTAGCTATAATTACATACAGTGGTACAGAAGTATTTGAACACTTTTGTAAGACTTAAAATGTCAGAATTTTACTGCATTAGATACAAAATATCAAAACAAATGCCAAACAAATGATTTCAACAAATTATGACAGAACTAACTTTTACTTTTCCAAACCACTTTTTCATTTATTTGAAAGTCAGTCTTGAGGTAATTTCATAAAAACTTGTTCCCGTCCAGATCAGACAGGAGTTCTGGCAAAATAACCACTGGCAATTTTTGAAAAACGCTGTTGAAATTTGGATCGGACCAAGCACCAAAACAAACTTGTAGTCAGTAAGGGGCATATCTGCTCATAATTGGGGAGGAGAGAGAGCTCAGTGCACAAGACAGACATTAGCAGAATGACTACAGAAAGAGAGAGATGGCAGAGAAAATACAAAAGAGGAGAAAGCCAGGGGAATACAACTTTAAAAAGAAGGGTTAAGATAAGGCAAGAGGTAGGACCAGAGAAGCTTTTCAGAGCTGGAGAGACCTTAACACCGTGTCCTAACCAGACGCGTCACGACGCCGCGACAAGCGATAAAAGGTATCTTTTCCATGTTAATCTGAGTTTTTGTCCTTACCAGCCGCGACGGCGACACATGAATATTCTATTTTAGAAACGGTTTCTATTTCTCCGCGACGTCGCCGCTGGAACAGCAACACAAAGTATGGCAATGATAATATCAGGTACTGTTTATGTGCTTTATTTAATGTTAAAAGCGTCTAACATGAGTTTGAATATCGTTCTGTGTTCCCAGCTTTTTAGCTATAATGAAAACACTGGCTAATTCACCTCAGATCTTGAAAATAAATAAATGGGCACAAGAACGTACAAACTGTCAACTCAATGCAAACAAACAAGTGTATTCTATGACAAAGATTGGTTCAGTCACTCCGCATGTACTTCAAATAATGTTTAAATTGTGTAATGTTTATGAATTTTACATTGTGTCCGCTGTGCTCTTGCCGAGAGAGCACGCCCACACTCTCTTCTGATTGGCTGTGGTTTTTGACTGATTTTATTGCTTCTCATTTTCGCATCGCGTCTAGTGTGGACAGTCAAATTGTTCGTCGCTGGAATTTTATCGCATCGCGTCTGGTTAGGACACGGTGTAAGGAGCAGGAAGGCCTGAAAAAAAATCGGGGTTGCTTTATTTCTTCTCAATACATGAGTAACATTGGTTTTGCTGTGTTTCACAGAACTAAGATATGCTGTCTTTTGCTTGAATATACTAGTGTGTCAACTTCGCTTGTATTATAAGCCTAGAACGTCTAAACCTCCTCCACCGCCTGTTTCAAGCAACGGCTCGCAAAAGGTGTCTAAAAAGCGAGATAACATACTCCTAATATATGGTTTTTCTCTTGGTTCCCCTTTTAGTGATCACTATAACCCCTTAATCTTGTCACATTTGTAATATATTAGTTACTTGGACTATCGTGTTATGTGGGGAGCTGTTCATGAAAACTGTGTTTGTTTTTTGAAATGGAAGGGGTGACTTTGCCATCGAAGGAGTAGACGAAATAATTAATCAATTATCAATTTAACACAAATTGCTTTCACTTACTGATGACATTATATCCTCGGTGGCAGACACAGCAGATTCCGCCACATTCGTTGCCTGTGTTGCATAGCGTGTATGTGAATGTGGGGGTGGAGGCATGAAGATAGGGGTGTGATCTTTTTAGGTATGGGCGTGTTTGTTTTGGTGATTTCAAATATCAACAGCATTTACCAGAAATCGCTTACTGCACTTTTAACAAACAATGAAATGTTTTGATTAAAAATTTTCTGAAGAGATTTGATTGCTTTATATGATTGAATAATTGCTTTATTCACATATAAACATTGATCAGCAAACATAAAAGCTCAACTGAACCTGCTTCATGTGCGAGAACTAACCTCTTGCGGAAGCTCAAACATGCTGCGTAACACACGAGAACAAACCTCATTGGTTCTCGCACATCAAGCGAACATGAGTTTCCATTTACCATAAATGAAGTGAATGTTTATAAGTGAATAAAAGCCTAAATTTAATCTGAAAATCATATAAAGCGATCGTGTCTCTTCAGAAAATTTGGACTAAACCACTCAATTCATATGGATTAGTTTTACAATCTCTTTATGAACTTTTTGAAGCGTCAAAGTGGTAGTTGCGTTGTGTATCTGTCAACGGAGGGACAGAAATCTCAGATTTCATTAAAAATAGCTTCATTTGTGTTCCGAAGATGAACAAAAGTCTTACAGGTTTGGAATGATATGAGGGTGAGTAATTAATGACAGAACGTTTTTATTTTTGGGAGAACTAACCCTTTTAGCAGCACAACGATTGAAAATTTTAGGGTTTTCCTTGAGCACCAAATCAGCATATCATAATGATTTCTGAAGGATCATGTGACACTGAAGACTGGAGTAATGATGATGAAAATTCAGCTTTACCACCACAGAAATGAATTACATTTTAATTACATACACTGTAACAAGAGTTTGCTGCTTTAGAGCTTTCTGCTAGGATTGTTGAAAACACCTTAAAACATGGTAAAGAGCGACCAGTACATTATTCAAAATATCTTTTTGTGTTCCACAGAAGAAAGTCATGAAAATAGAAACATAACCATAAATGACAGAATTTGCATTTTTGACTGAACTACCTCTTTAAAAAAAAAAAAAAAAAAAAAAAGGCAGAACTAACAGCATCATTCGAGGCAGTGTTCAGAGTTAAAGAAAGTAGTCTGACCTGATGCCCGTGTGGCCTATAAAAGCAACGCAGAGAAAATGACATTACTGCTCAGCATCTTTAATCACTGTCACGCTTTACAGGTTTAGCGAGTGGCAACAGCTTCAGTGTCACGCACTACCACTTTAATACTGGGCCGCAAAGCCCGGGGAGAACATGGATTTCGGAAGAGTGAATAAAAAAAGAGTGTCCAGTTATTTGTCAGGAAGAACCTCATCTCCACCAAACTCTAATATAATCTAGGGAAATATTAGTGTGCCCAGATTTTCAGCGTGTCACCAATTTGATCATGGTGAATGTGACTCCAGGGGAATCAAGTGAATGCAAGAGTTTTAAACACTGTTAGCTTGGGCTCTAATGATCCTGTACTCAACATCTTCAAGGAGTAACAGCCTAATTTTGTCTCTTGTGGTAATGAAGATGAATTTAATTGGGACACCAGGAAGCCAGACAGACTCTCAACACTGAAATAATAAGTGTTTTATCTTGGCATGTTGTCTGTTTAAAGGAATAGTTCACCCAAAAATTTAAATTCTGCCATCATTTACTCACCCTTATGTAATTCAAATCCTATAAGACTTTCATTCTTCTTTGAAACACAAACAAAGATATTTTTGGTTCACACAAGAACCAAATCAAGCAAGTACGGTTGATTTGCATTTGACCATATCTGATGTGCTCTATGTATGTAAACTGCTCAATACCTACGGATTACTTTCACGATGTCTTAATTAGCTTTTTGAAACTTACACATTTTGGTGGAATGGACTTTCAAGGGGACAGAAATCTCTGTTTCAAGGAACGGAAGTATTATGGGTTTGGAACAACATAAGAGTAATTGACAATTTTTTTGGTATATATTAACTATATTTAAATATATTGCCCAGGCCTAGTGGTGGTAGTGTATAATGTGTCAGTAAAATTTCAACAACATACGAAACTTAAAGATACAGTTCACCCAAAAATAAAAAAAAATTCATAATTTACTCACCTTTCTGTTGTTCCAAACCTGTATGAGTTCTGTGAAACAAAGATATTTTGAAAATTGTCTCAGTGTTTTTTTTTTGTTGTTGTTGTTTTGTTTTTGACCATACAATGAACACCAATGGGGTACAATGCTGTTTATATCCCAACATAATTCACTGTAGTATCTTATTTTTGTGTTGTACAGAATAAAGTAAGTCATATAGGGCCTTCATTATGTTTGAACTGGATGTTTACTTAATTTTACAATTTTCCTTGCATTAAATATTTCAATCTTTGTGGCAACAATGGCAGTTCGGTCCAAATTTTGAAGAAAAAAAAAACAAAACAAAACATTGATATTGAGATAAAATAAATAAATAAATAAGTTTAACTATTTTGCCCAATCTAACTCTCACCATTTAACAGAACTGAAATCAAACAGAGAGCCTGAATGTTTTTTCTACACACACAAAGTAATGTCCACCATTCAACTGTCCAAACACTCTCTCCACATCCGTGTGATTATGAAGCAATTGCTTTTTTGAAAAAGCAGGCCTACAACATGTTCTGCATAATCTCCAGATAACCTCTGCCACTGCCACAATTCAACTGTATTTATTCCTCTGTACCTCAATCAAACTGTTTTTTTTTGCTATGTGTCAAGCATTTTCATCTCCATCTTTTTGCATATAATGTATCCCGTGTGTCAGTTTCTGTAAGAAATTCACAGGTTTTCACATACTCATGCACACCTTCACTCTAGCTAGCTGAATATAATATTGTAACATGGTGACAAGAGAAACATCCACCCTCATAGTCAAACCAAATCTTTTAAAAAGCTAATACTAATACTACTAATTATAAGATATTTAAAAATTCTAGGTGTGTTTGTAATCCTATGCAACCATCTCACTTTAGTCTCCGGACTCAGATATAGTATTTATTCCCAATGTGTTTCTTTTCAATGCTGCACACAGTAAACATGTTCATGATTAATTCAGCAGCTCAGAATAATGTCTGTATATGAGGGTCAAGCGCTGGATCACTCTGAGGGTGTAAGATTGCAACTTGTAACAGACACACAAATGCACATTTCAGTAATATTTATGCCTAACAGTTAATCATAAAGCAGAGTATGGACTTCCTCCTCAAAATCACATTGCGAACATCACAGGGTTTGTACTCCAAAGGAGCCACGGATCAAATCCATTGAACAAACTGATTTGTGCTGACATGGACATTTACAAAGCTTAAGATAGGACACGGTTATTGTCGTCCAATCCCCTTATGGTTCCTGAAGCTCAAATGGAAGAGAATGCCATGAGCAACGATACGAACACAAGTTGGATTCTCATGGAAAATGCATATTGGTTAATGTTTTGCCTTCCACCACAAATAAATGAATATGTAGAGATAGTTTATCTAGTGATAGTCAATGGAAGAAGAGAAGTAGTTGGGTCATTCCGTGTCAAATCAACCAGAGGTCCCCGGCTCAAATTTTTTTTTTGTTAATATTTTTTCTGTAGAAAGACAAACATAAATAGTGATGAAAGACAAAATATTAAATGTCACAGATGTATATTTACTGAGTAATCCACTATTTTGTAGAGGGGGGTCAAAATGACAATTTTCACCTGACATTTGGAGCCAGTTTATACGGGTGTAAACATGACTTTAGAAAGATGGCAGCATCATTATTTTATTTTTACACAGAGATTGGTAGGTCTATTAGTAAAATCTGTTGACTTTAACAATCTTTGTTTCATTATATGCCAACAGTGACAGTTCAAAAACGGTAAAAAGCACTTCTTGTGTTTTTTGCCTCAAGTTTGCATGCCTGTAACTCAAGAAGTATTAAAGATATCTTAATATTCTTTTAGATTCTGGTTCTTAACAAACTTTCCTTTTGGTATCTTCATTTTAAAGGCCCCCAATGGCTCAGTCCCAGAGATATGGAGATCTTAATGCAGATCCATTAGTAAATTGGTAAATTGTACACATTTTCAGTGGTCAAAAACAAATGTGGGTCACTTTTCATACAGCAGATACTTTTTTATTTTAAAGAGGAATATCTGAAGAACAAATCATGTTGAAACTAGAAATGTATCTCGTGTTTTTCTATCATCTCAATTGCATAGAATACACCTGAGCGCCATAAATACTCCTTTTCTAAAGTTTGCATGCCTGCAACTCTAAAAGTATTCAAGATATCTTATTATCCTTCTAAATTCTCATTCTTAATAAACTTCCCTTTTGAAATCTTCATTTTAAAGGCCCTATGTATTTCAGTCTGTTTAAAAAGTTACCTACATTTGGTTTGTGACCATTGAAAATGGGTAAAATTCAACAATCTGAACATGGAGTCACACTGGGGTCCCAATATCTACAGGGCCTTTGGAATAAATATTCCAAAAGAAAAGCTGTCTAATTCGTGAACCAGTCCATTCAGTTTGCAAAATCAGTTCAGAATGGTCCATTCGCATACTGTATCTGACTGATCCAGATCTTAAGGTCAACTCATTGACTCAGTCACAATGGTTCACAGCTCACTATAGCGGGCAATTTTTAGAGACAACATAAATGTAGGTCTATTTCTCACAAAGGTATAGTATCACTTCAAAAAACTTGGACTACAATCTTTGTTGCCATATTTTATGATACTTTGTTGTGTTTCACATTCTTTTTCATGATTTTAAATGCATGGGGGAACAAGTATTTCCCTTCAAATAAATTTGGTTATGTTCAAAGCTGGGTTCATACAAGTGTCATTAGAAAAAACAGACAGAATGTAGAGCAGAAATTCATATTATAAACCCACTGAACTCTTAGTGTTAAATCATTCACAGCTGGATTTTCACCATCCACTGGTTCATGGTTCACCATATTATGAAATAATATGCTATGGTGACTGAAGTGTGCTTTGATTATCCCATCACTCTCTGAGAACAGAGATGGGTGGGTTAGCTAGCTAACCCATAAAAATTCTGTGTGTTTTTTGGTGGTAGCTCAGGGGTACAAGACTATCCTCTCTAAAAAACTGACAAAAATCAGCAAATCCCAGAGCTATAAGAACACATATGGAGTGACAAGGCTGGCAAAGATATATCTTATTCATCGGGTTTCTACTGCGCTAGATACGCTAGTCTTTGAAGCAAGGGTTCAATGATGTGCCAAGCATAGATTTGTGCTCTGAAAACTCCTGGGTATCTAAAAAGACATTTAGAATGGGATGCATTAATATATGGTCATAAATTTTGCAATGTGACATACGACGGATGCAAAATAAAAGGGTTGTCTTGATTGCAACAGTTGTCAGTCGGTTAGCGGCTCTGCTTTACCGTGAACCACCAGCCCTTCTGAATATGCAAATAATTAACAGTGTTACGGACAAATCCAATTGTAATAATTGGTGGCTTCAAGATTTGATGGATTGTTTATCTGTGAATATTTATTTCAGGGACAGGGGAAATTGTAGACGCCAGTAATGTGACTTCAGCTGCGACTGATGACGATTATTTGTAAGCATGGTGACGGAAATTTCTATTCAACAATAGGTCAGAGCAAGGGGGTATTGAAATGTGATCAGGACCAAACATATTACTATTTACTTCTTTTTTGAGCATGTCAAGCTTGTATGCCTCATGCTTTTGCCAATTTTTAACATTTCAAACCAACCAAACAATTCTGGCTTGGGATCTCTGAAAGATGTTGCTGAACAATAAGTTTTTTTTTTTTGAGTAACATTTCAAGTGAGAGCAAAGCATGCTGGGTAAACA